>NW_027555736.1:162252667-163452667 GCF_003287225.1 Phascolarctos cinereus | reverse complement strand
TCACAATAGAAATTGAGCTCAGATTTATACTTTTTAAGTTTTTGAGAAGTTTTCTGTGAACAAATACTTGGATAATGACTCATTTTCCCATTAACTTCTAATTCCAAATATGTGAGGTTACAGAAAAAAGCAAAACAAAACTATGAACCTACTTTAGAATTATGACATATACTTCAAGGAGTACCCTGATTTTGTAGTGTAGTTTAATAAATGTGTTTAATTCTTTCACACAGCAAGAAGTATATTGTCATCTTAGAACTTAGCATACACTGGATTTGTTTGTGGCCTTAAAAGAGGTATGCACGTAGTGCAGTATGGCATAGTAAATCCCATTGAATTGGGAATTCTTTCTCACTAGTACTTGAAAGTTTAAGCAGTCATCTACCTATGTAGTACTTTGCTGAGGAATACAAAAGAAATAGAATATGTCCCCTGCCTGTTAGGATCTTTATTATTATATTCTTTTATTATTTATAATAATAAATATTCATTTTAATTATGGTTTATGTATATTTAATTTAATTATGATTATTATATTCTATCATATAATTATGCATTTAATTATAATAATTATAATAATAAACAATTATTTATAATATATTATTTTATTAAATATTATTGACTTGTTGACTAATTCTGAGTTCGCCAGTATTTTTTGATTAGTACAACATGTATCTCACTTAAGAAGATTCTGTTCTATTCCTTGGGAACAGTTAGGTAACAGTTTTCCCCTCTTCCTCATCCTCCTCCTCTCCTGCTGTATTCTGAAGGGTTCTTTACTTTTTTTGTGTCATGGACCCTTCCTGTGTACTCTTATGAACTGGACCCCTTTGCAGAATGTCTTAAATGCATAGGAATATAAAAGAAAGCAATCACTGAAATAGTTATCAAAATATTCAAAACAAAGTCAGAGACCCCCCAGGATGAACCTTGCTCCAGAGCTTTACTTCTGGCTCCTTTCTTTTCTCTCTGGGTATTTGTGGCAGGGCCTCATTCATGTTCATTGTATCAGGATATCTTCAGAAGAAGCGATAAAAGGACACTCTCAAGGTCTCTCTTGAGAACTTTGGAATTGATTGTGTGACATGGGAAACCTTAGCACAGGAACTCTCAGCATGGTGCGCCCACATCAGAGAAGATGCTATGCTCTATGAGCAAAGCAGAATTGAGGTAGCTCAGGAGAAATGCAAGATACACAAACTTAGAGAATCCACTCCAAAGGTTCACATGGACTATTTGTGCCCGACCTGTGGTAGAACATTCCCAGCTTGTACTGGTCTGATCAGCCATAGTCGGACACACTAAAACTTGACTCTGGCATAGTGATGTCATTTTGATCCTCTTTGAAAATGAAGGACAATGACAACAACAATCAGGGTGTCTTTACTGGGCTCTTTGTCTTTCAGAGCTTTTGAGTTTTCTTTTTATCTAGAGCTGTCCTGGGGAATCCTAGTGTGAACATGGCATCTTCTGATAGGATGAAGAAAAGAGGCTTTGAAAATTACCTGGAGTTTATGGTTTCACCCTTTTTTTCTTTGAGAGAAGTGGAAAAGGAAAGAGCTTCTCTTCTTCCATTCCACATTTCCACTTAGAGTATGCTAAGTTTTGCTAGAAAGGAGACAACTCGTTCTTACTGCCTCAGCTAAAACTCCCCACAATTTCTGTTTTGCAGCTTGGCTTAGGGCCAAGTTTCTTCTCATAAGGTATAATTAGATACCCTTCCTAGATGATAAGAGTTTGGGGAAAGCTCACTTTTTTTTTAATGTTGATTTTACAATGGATGTCAAAAAACAATTGACAGTTAATAATACTACCAAGAAAGATAAAAACATATGCAACATAGTCAAACCCCAGGCCTCTG
The DNA here is from genome assembly GCF_003287225.1 of Phascolarctos cinereus. Classification (NCBI taxonomy): domain Eukaryota; kingdom Metazoa; phylum Chordata; class Mammalia; order Diprotodontia; family Phascolarctidae; genus Phascolarctos; species Phascolarctos cinereus. The sequence continues at coordinate 163,450,806 of NW_027555736.1, read as the reverse complement.
ACCAGACCACCAGGCCTGAGTAATTTCTGTCGGGTCTCCCTCACTCCCCTTCCTATCCTGTGCCTCAGATTTTGTAAATTTCTGTCATCATTTAGTGTTTATTGTGTTAGTATGCTAGGACATTTTTTAAAAATATGGACTATATATAAAAACATTTACTACCTTTTTTTCTGCCGTAATAACTGTCATGAGCCACTTTTAGTGACGGGAGAAGTTGTTAACTAACCACTCTGTCAGGCATGGTGGTAGCAGGGTAGAGGAGGAAGAACAAAACTCTGTACCTAGAAAGCACATCATTTTTGCTTTATAGATAAGGAAAACAGAGGTAAAATGGCTGACTTTTGCATAGTCCTGTAATGTTAGTTTATGTGTACAGAAGGTAGTGCTGCCCTCTTTAGTCGTATCAGATCTCAGAATATAGAACCAGAAGCAACAGGTGTTAAGTTCTGACTTTCTGGCAGTCTGAACATATCTTGCGTATGCTAGGTTTCAAAGAGAAAAAATGGAGAGTATTGTATCCTAATAAAAGGATATGATGAGCTTAGGTAATGTGAGATTCTTGGGATCAAAAGTTGTATTTAGTTGAGGATACCTAGACTTGCCTAGAAAATGATCAAAGAAAATAATTGAAATAATTAATAGCATTGCAGCTGTATGTAAAATATACAGACACACACACACACACACACAATGACAGCATTTCTACAGAGCCATAACAGAATCCAAGAGTAAATAATTGAAAGGAAAGTCCCATTCAAAATAACTGCATTATCACCTATTTGGGAGTGAGTATACCAAAGCCTATTCAAGACCTATATAGTTATAATTACAAAACATTCTTTAAAGAAGTAAAGAATGGCAAAAGTAATTGGAGGAATAAAAAAGTGTTCATGGTTGAGTTGTGCCAATATAATCAAAATGACAAGCCTACTGAAATTAATTTACAGCTTTTGTGTTATACCTATCAAACTCCCGAGGACATATATGTACAGTAGAGCTAGACAAGATAATAACCAACTTTATTTGGAGGAACAAAAGGTCTAGAAAATCTAGAAAAAGGGGAAAAGGAAAGAAGTAGGAATGAAGCAGGACTAGCACTTCCAGACCTCAGGTAGATAGGTAAACCACTTATTAAGCTTTTACTAGAAAATATGCTAAGCAGATAATATTAATCAATAAATATCAAAAAACTATTTGATACTGGTTAAAAAATAGGAAGTAGAACAATGGAATAGAAAAACAAGGAAGAATCATAAATAAAATAACTTAGGAACCCACCATGCAGTAGACCTGAAAACATAAATTACCTGAGAAAGAATTCCCCATTTGACAAGAATTGATGAGGAAACTGGAAAGCAGTCTGGTAGATAGATATTAGATTTTGGCCAGTATGTTATGCCATATACTATAGTACATTTAATTGGATATGTGACCTGAATACTAAAAACCATACCATAAATAATTAGATAAGAACCATATAGTCTTTTTAAAATTGTGCATATAATCAGTCTTTGGAGCAGTTACCATGTCTCTTGTATCTTCTTATTCACTCTTCAGTAATTACTGGCTGAAGTTTTTCCATAGTGTTTTTGCTTCATTTGTTTGTGATTGCTTCACATATGGGTAGCCAGCCTATGGCATAGGTGATAGGTAGTTGATGGTATTAACATCTTGTATCAAATTAATTTTTTTTCTTGCCCCTTTCCTTTTCCTTTACTAATTCTTCTTATACCCTTTACCCATTTTTAGTCATGGGCATTGGTTGGCTCTATAGCTGGCACTTAGAACTAGAAAGATGGGATGGAAACCTCTGATAACACATTATCCCATTTGATTACAATAGCAGATAGTTTAAAAGTTTAAGTAAAGAATGGATTCAAATTCCTTGGATATAGAAATACAAAAAGCTGTTATGTCTTCCAGTAACTAATGTTACATAAATGTGAATTGTCATAGTTACTGTTGCATGACATTTAATTTTCAGTGATTGAGGAATAACCTCCCAAATGGGAAGTCCTTTATCATCCTTCCTCACTGAATAATTACAACAAACACTAACACAAAACCCAGCCACAAAGAGCCACATACCTCAGTGTGGAAACTATGTGGGAAAAGAGCAAGAAGAGCCTTAAGTAGTTTCATCTGGGGAAGCTCTGGTTTTTTTTCCCCCAAGGTAGTTGGGAAATTGGAATTAAGCCTCTATCTCCCTTTCCTCCAAGAAAAGTTTGTGACTTGGAACAATATTGTCAGAAAGTACATGTGATTTAAACTGGAGAAAGAAGATGCAGGCCACATCTTCTTTTAGGAACACTATACATCTTTTAGTACAGTGATCGTGCAGTGCAGCGGGTCATTTGGTTTCTCTTTTCAACTAGATATGAGGAAGCTGAAGTTCGGAAAAAACTTGAAGAAAAGGACAGAAGAGAGGAACAGCAGCTGCAGCAGAAGAAGGAAGCAGGACAAGAAGATGGAAGAGTCTCAGCTAGGAGCTCTTCAGAAAATGTGTTAGACTCCAAAGACAAAACCAAAAAGGTATTGAGAGGGAAAGTTGGAATCACTAACTTCTGAGGTCCCTTCCAATCCTAGACCTTTGATCTTGTGATTGTAGGTGGAATTTATTGTATAGGACAAGGATGGAATCTATGTGCCAGAGATAGTATGGTGCCTGGCTTTTTTGTTTGTTTGTTTTTTAATAGTTCAGTGTTCCTTAAGCCATCTATATCAGTGGTAACATTTAAAAGATCATATATTTGGGAAGATATTTAGCCAACTGAAGGATCCATAACATTGTCATTGAGAGTCCTCCGTCTATGCAGATTGCAACTCATCTCTGCATTAGGAGACGGCTTCTGGCAATCACTCCAGCCAAAAATCAGTTACTTAATGATAATACTCTCCCAACTTAGGCAGGGCCTCAAATGAGACATTGAAGTCAGTAAGACCTGCCATAATGCAGTGTTGAGGCAAGACTTTAGGTAAGGATTTTTGTAGAAACTGAGTTAGATACTATAGCTTCAACTAAGTTATGATGTTGCTACTGTGTTTTAATACTAACAAACAGAAAATAAGAGATCCTGTTATTTGTTTATTTGTTAAATTGGTATAGTGGAAAGATCACTGGCCCAGAGCTGTAGTTCTAGCCTTGCCACTGTAGCTTTCAGAACCTTGACAAGTTATTTAAGCCTACTCTTACTGCTGCTTCCCCATCTGCCTCCGTACCCAACCTCTGTCACCTCTAAACACCCAGTGGTATATGCTACTGTTAAGGGCCTTATAGTTTCATGCTACCAGCTACCTCAGAATCTTTGAAGTCTAACTTTCTGTACTCCACAGAAAGCTGCTCATAGAAAGGTTGCTCTTTTATGATTCTGTTGTACTGTCAAAGTTCAAAGCCATTTGTCTTTTCAGCATTCTCCACCTTTTTCTTTATGCCTTTAACCCAGCTATTCATATTCTCTCTTAAGTCTCAAATTTCAAGGCTGTCTTCCTTCTTTATTTGTTTCCTTTCCCATGAAGCATCCTTGTAGTATCTCTTTATAGTACCTCATTGACTCATTTCCTAGCCATATCAGTTACTTCTGCCTATTTTTTCTTTCTTCATACCACGACCCTGGGTTAGGTTATCTACTTCTGTGGTTTCATGGACTTATTATAGTGCTAAGCATTCTGTATGTGCCAAGTACTTGTTGACTGCCTTTTCCGTGTTGCTCATCATTCACCATCATCAAAAAATAGTGTTTGAGCTCTAGGTGATAGTGCCAAGCACCTTATAAAGAGAAATACAGAGACTTATTTTCCTCCTAGGAGCTTCCATTCCAAATTGAACAATAGTATCCTTGTTTGAGACAGTGGCTAGGTAGCTCAGTGGATAGAGTGCTGGGCCTGGAGTCTGGAAAACCTGAGTTCAAATCTGGCCTTGGACATTAGCTGTGTGACCCTGGGCAAATCACTTAACTCTGTTTGCCTCAGTTTCCTCATCTGTAAAATTAGCTAGAGAAAGAAATGGTAAGCCATTGTAGTATCTTTGCCAAGAAAACCCCAAATGGGGTCACGAAGAGTTGGACATGATTGAAATGACTGAATGACAGTGTCTTTATTTGAAACTGTCCTTCTTTAATTGGGGGTTAATGAAGTCATGTGAGCAGCCATGAATGAATGAAAGAAAGAAAAATCATTTATTTTGTGCTTGTTATGTGCCAGGGACCCTTATAAGTGCTTGGGATATATATATATATATAAACAAGATAGTTCCTGCCCTCAAGGAGCTAACATTCCAATAGGGGAAGACAGCACATACTGGGGAGAGGCAGCCAAGGAGAGGAGTGTTTCTGACAGGGAAGTCTGAATGAATAGTGATTGGCATTATAGGGCTTTTGACATGCTTTTACCAGGAGTGGTAAAGTGTTTGTGATTAATGTTCTTAGAGCTTGAGTTGAAAGTGAGGAGAAAGGGGTTGGTACTCACACATACACACCTTCGAGATGGCCAGGAAGGTGATGTAAATTTTCCATTTTTTTCCTTAAGTGGAAAATTATATTTTTCAACAATAATTATTCAATAGTTTGAAAAATCAAGAGCAAGAAAATTTAGTTGTGTGATCATTTTTAATTACATTAAATTACACTTGATTGGAACTGAGTGCTTTGCCTTTCAAAATTTTTTGTTAGCTTTGTTAATGATTTTTTTAGCTTTGTTTATGATTTCCCAGACAAAATGATATGAATAAAAAGTGTTGTAGTAGACTGTAAAGAGCACTGGCTTTTGTGTAGAGGCCATGGATTCAAATCCTGACTGTTATTTATTACAAGTATAGCTAACCTTGGATGAAGAACTTAAGTGAACTTCAGTTTCTTCATCTGCAAAGTGAGGGGATTGAACTAGATGTCTTGTGAGATCTGAATCTATGATCCTGATATATTCATGGTCAGATTAGTTAGATAGCTATGTATATTTTAATTTCCTAATTTCATTTAGTTGTCATATGATGCACAGACCAGTATTAAAAGCATAATATAAATTAAACTTAGTATTTTTATCATAGTATCTTATGAACATAATACTGTGCTATTTGGAAAATGCAAATTAGGTGAAATTTTACACATTTTCTGCTGAAATGCAGGCTGGTTTATAGATGGAGTCACTTACTTGTGGAGAGGGAAAGTAACATGGCAACTCTCCCTTTGCCTCCCCACCATGAATCAACTCACTATCCCTTTAATTCTACATAACTCCCTTCCCTGAACTCCTGAACCACTCTCCATGTTAAAACATAAACTCCTTGAGGTTAGGTTTGTCTTTGTTATTTTGTCTGCAGTGCTGAGCTGTCTGTGCCTTATACATAATAAATATTTAGTAAGTGTCTTTTGTTTTATTCATTAATTTATTCTAATTTTATTTAAGGTATTTTGTTTTTGATTATTTTCCAGACATTGAGTTTAATAACAGTTTTGCTTGTTCTTTATGCCAAGAATGTCTGTTTCAGAATGAGTACAGCATTATAAATTATCATCTTTTTTGTGCTACTATAAAACATTTGGAATTTTGTGTAGAAAAAAGAAATATATCAAATTATTCTGGGGTGCTTGATTTTTAACTGTTTCTTATAATTTAAATGTGGAGTCAGAGTACTTGAGTTCAAATTTTGCTTCTGCCACTTAATACTTCTATGGGCATTAGTCAATTAATTTAATTTCACTAGGATTTAGTTTTCATGCCTGTAAAAAGAAGGGATTGGACTGGATGACTTTTAAGGTCTCATTCAGCCTTCAGTCCCTAAGCCACTGAGTAATGCTATTCTACCAGTGTTTTTCTTTTTAACATTCATGTAGACTTTTATAACTTTAAATTTTACTGAAGTATGAAGCTTGAATTTCATGAATAAAATCTTTTTCTTTTTATGAAATAGATTAATGGTGAAAAGAAGGAAAAGAATGACAAAGCTAAGAAAGGTAAGCATTTGCAGCAGCAGTTAGCTGGGCTTATGTGTTTCAGAAATCACTATTCTTTGATACTTGTTTTTCTCTTTTTCCAGGTTATTATTTGTTTTTTGTTTTTGTTTTTTGCTTTTTGGTGAGGCAGTTGGGGTTAAGTGACTTGCCCAGGGTCACACGACTAGTAAGTGTCAAGTATCTGAGGCCAGATTTGAACTCAGGTTCTGTGACTCCAAGGCTGGAGCTCTATCTACTGTGCGGCCCAGCTGCCCCTTTCCAGGTTATTATTGAAAGATTTTTCTGTTAAGAAAAACCAGCACAATACCCATTAGGTTTTGAATACTCTCATTTTATTTCAGTTTTTAAGCATCCTTTTTTTTCTCCAGAAATTTTGAAATTTTAACATTCAGCTAGGTGGTACAGTTACCATTAGACTTAAAGTTAGGAAAACCTTAGTTTAAATCCTTGTTCAGATACTAACTAGCTATGTAACCATGGACAAGTCACTTAATTTATTTTAGGTTTAGTTTCCTTATCTGTAAAGTAGGATAATAGTATCTATTTCACAAGAGTTGTTGTGAAGATCAAATGAGATAACATATGTAAAGTGCATGATAAAATCTTAAGGTGTTATATAAATGTTGCCTATAATAGTTTTTCAAATCTCTCAACTGTTACTATTTTTTTCTAGCCTGAAAAAATTCACATAAAATAATTGTGTCCTATTAATACATACTGGTAAATTATCTGAAATAATGTGTAGTAGTTAGATTTTTTTATTTTAAAGAATTGAAACCCACTCTGATGCTTGTAGTTACTTTCTAGCTTGAAACTTGTGGGTTCAGCCTCTTGAAAAAAATTTATTCATCATTCAGAAACTTTGAATATTCAGTTTTAGTGTGCTGCCACCAGGTGATGGGTGGTACTTTAAACATGGTCCTACTATATGTATTTTTTTTTTTTGGATCAAACAGTCTTTTATTCAAAGACCACAAACAGAGCAAGCTGGTTGAGGTGGGCTGGAGCTGGGAGACTTCTCTCTGTGGGCAGCCCTGCAAAGTGGTTAGAGTACTATATGTATTTTCCTGAGGTAAATGTTTCCTTTTAAAAATTTAAAAAACCAAACAAAAACTTTTTAATGAAATAGCCGAACTTAGTAAATAAAGTTTTTTTGTGAAGATTAATCTCGAACAACTTTTAAAGTAAGCTAATGTGGTGCAGTTGGGTACTTATCTCTCCATTCCTTTATTGTTATCAATTTATTCTAAATAAAGTTTTACATACTACTCCTTATTAGAATGTTATTTGGCAGCTAACTTTGCTTCTTTTAAATCAAAGTTAAAAAAAATCTTCAGGTCAGCCTTTAATCAAAAAACTTTCAAGGAATAGTTATGGGTATGTTGACTACCCTTTCTTATCATGCTGCTAAATTAACTCATCAGCTTTTACCTCTGTTTTTCTTTCTTCTAGAAGCAGGAGGAAAAGGGGATAATTATATACAGTATACTAGAAGGCGGATTGTCTTCTCTAACCTTTTCTTACTCCTCTTTCTTTCTCCCAGTTTCTTTTTAGTCACATGAAGTTTTCCCAGTGTTTTAGGTTAGAGTCAAAAAGCCTTCCCCCTTTCTCTTATAGACTAAGAGCCACCTTAGTCGTTTTCACATGATGTATCATTAGTTAGGTAACCAGCTTCCAACTGAGCGTCTCAGATAATATTAAGAAACCCTAATGTTTATAAACTTCCTCATTAAAAAGAGTTCTTCAGAAACTGTCTCATGAAGAGTATTTTGAATTGGTTTCACCAAAAACTGAAAACATATAGCATACAGCATAAAGCAGATTTTGCATGGAGCAAAATTTCTGCATAACATTTTCCTTAACTTAATAATATATAAGATAGAATGTAGAACAAAAAAGTTCACGTTTCATCTGTCTGGCAATATGTAATGCAACCTGTTTATTTCTTATCATGTATTCTGTCTTTCTATCCAAAGGTGAAATCACAGCTGAGGAATTGTTCACGATGATGACAGATAAAAACATCAGTGTGATTATAATGGATGCTCGTAGTATACAAGATTATCAAGATTCCTGTATTATTAATTCTCTGAGTGTTCCTGAAGAGGCCATCAATCCCGGGTAGGCCATTATGTTCACTATGACATAGTGGACTATGAAAATCGTAAACGTTACCGTTCAATAGTATCTTGATTAAATCCTCTTTTAGTCTTTTTCATTGCCTTTTCTCATGATGTAATGCAAGTGATATGTTGCCATGTAGAGAGCTACTTATACTTATTGGTGTGGATGTACACAGGCAGTAGATAAGTTTCTCCTTTGCCTTGTTACTCTCTCAGCTTTTTTCTGCAGGCACTTGAGGCTTGTTGTGGACTTATGAGGGGCAGCCTTATATATCTCCTGTACCTCTGGAAGTCCTACTAATTGATTTGTCCTGTCATTATCTACATTTAGTTTAGAGAAGATTACATTATATATATTTTGAAGTCTCCTGCATGGTTGTGCTAGAAAGCATGTAGCGTAGGATGATGGAAAGAACACTAGATTAAAAGTCTGAAGACTTAGATTCTGATCTCCATGCTAACACTAATTAGCTGTGTGAACTAGAATAGGGCCCTTAGATTCCCTGAGACTGAGTTCTCACTTGTAAAATAAGGGTTTTGGTCTAGATAATCTCTTAAATTCCCTTCCAGTGCTATCATTTTGTTACCCTATAATATAAGTCTAGTAAGCTCAGCAACATTCTCCTTGTGATCCAACCCATTCTTTTGTCTTCCTTCGCACTCTGTAGTTGAATTAATTGATATTTTTTTAACCTGAGTATCTAGAGAATATTTGGACTTTATGTAAGAATGAATTGTTTTTCTATAATCTTGAATCATTTTCTTGAACCTATCAGTATACTAAAATTTTTACTTACAAGAAAAGATTTACCAGCTCTACTCAACTTCCCAGTGTCATTTAAAAAAGATTTAACAGAAAATTACTAAAATATCTCATCAGTAACCAAAGTTCTAGGTGGCCCAGATTTAGTCTTCACAAGTATCCATTTTTATCAGCAATCCTTACCTGTCTCCTGACAGAGACATTAAGTATAGTAAAAGCATGCCATGTTTGGAAAGTGCTTAGGCTACCAGAAAAACTCCATTGCTAGGTAGACTCTTCTAACTGTCCCTGGGGACCATACATTTCCTAATATTATACCTGTATTAAAATTTTTTTCTTGATACCTTTTATTTTTGTCTTTGTATTATTATTTTATTTTTAATTTAGTTTTTTTAAATGTTGAACTTAACACACCAAAAAAATGAGCATTTACATATATAAAAAGTAGAACACAAAAAGGATTACTTAGGAAATGGTAAATATCTTTTCCATATTTCTTGATTTTTTAAAAAGTATTTAATAAATTCAACACATTTCTTTCAAGGTTGTCCTGCTTGCTTGTGCTACAGTCTTAACCTCCTTCTTTTCTCTTCTATATACCCTTTTTTCCCTATGTACTTTTAAAAATGTTGCCTTCCTTCTGCCCCCATCATCCCTAATTAAAAACAGAAAGAAAAAATCCTTGTAACAAATAAGCATAGTCATAAATACATCTTCCTCCACAACTTGAGTTCATCTCTGTCAGGAAATGGGTAGCACGCTTTGTCATAGGTCCCCTAGAGAGATAGTCGATCATTAATTTAATCAGGATTTTAAGTTTTTCAAAATTGTTTTTCTTTATGTCATTGTATATATATAAATACAGTGTATTCTGCTCACTTCACTCTGCATCAGTTCATACTTCTCCAGGATTCTTTGAAATTGTCTCGTTATTTCTTACAATGCAAATAATATTTCATTTCCTTCATTTGCCACTATTTGACTAGCTATTCCTCAGTTCATGGGTGTCCTCTTAATTTAACATATTTTTTTCTTTCCTCCTTTTTTCTTGTATTTTCATTCTCCCCCCTCCAGTCTCCCTCCTTACCCCCCCAATGGTTCTTAGGGTACAGTGGCAAAGAAGATAATAATGTATCTTCTTTAATGCATTTCTACTGATAATCATCTTCATTTCTGATTATCTCCTTTCTAACATATTCCTTTTATTCTTCCTTTTCTTTTCCTTCTTAAAATGCTTAGAAGAGAAGTTTTCTTATTTAACTCCCTCAAGACACTAAGGTTCTGAGGGGAAATTTGTTTCTTTTCTCCCTGTTAAAATTTTAGTACTTCATCATCATATACCCCTTTCAATTATTCAAATAAACTTTTCTTCCTAAGTTTTACTGGATTCTTGTGCTTGCATTTCCGAGTTCTAGCTCACCTCTGATCTTTTAATCAGAAATTAAAAGACCTTTAAAGTTCCATTAAAGGTCCATTTTTTTCCTTCCTATAAGATTATATTCAGCTTTGAAGAATCATTGATTCTTTTGCTTTTTGGAGTATTGTATTCGAAAATTTGTTCTTGTTTATAGTAGAAAGAAGCTGCCATGTCTTTTGTGATCCTGATTGGAGTTCATTGGTCCTTGAATTCTTTTTAGCCATTGCACAATTTTTTCTTTGACTTAGAAGCTCTGGATGGCATTTGCTATGACATTTAGCCATGACATTCGCATTTTCTTTTGAGATTTCCATCAGGAAGTGAATAGCTTCACTTTATCCTTTGGTTCTAGTAGATTAGAGCAGTTTTCATTTGTTATTTCTTGAAATAGTATCTCCAGGCTTTTAAAGAAAATTTTTTCAGGAAGTCCTCTGATTTTTCTGCATGAGTGGTTTCTGATAGCAGATAACTTATATTTTCTTTTGTTTTCAGTCTTGTGATTTTATTCTATATTTCTTGTTCTTTAATTGAATCATTGATTTCTGTTTGGCCTATTCTGATTTTCAGGGAGTACTTTACTTGTATATTTGCCAGTTTTGTTTTAAGCTATTTATTCTTCCACTTCTTTTCTTTAGAACTTTTATTTTTTTAATCTCTTCATTTTTCTCTAGGTAGTTGAGTAGTCTTTGTGGAAAATGCATTTTTTCCTTTCAGTTTGTGCTTGCTATTAGAAATTTACTTTATCCTTTTAGGTTGGATTTTAGAGTATCTTTATATCAATTATAATTTTTTTTTTATTTTTAGGCAGTTGGGGTTAAGTGACTTGCACAGGGTCATAGAGCTAATAAGTGTCAAGTGTTTGGTCTGAGGCTGGATTTGAACTCAGGTCCTCCTGACTTCAGGGCCAGTGCTGTATCTACTGCACCACCTAGCTGCCCCAATTATGATTCTTTATCATGGTGTGTATGTTCTTATGTTTACGTATCCTCTCCAACTTTAGTTCCTCAACTAGAACTTTATGTCTGGATCAGCCTCTTCTTCCTGCTGTGCTTTTGAGTGAGTGATTGGCCTTGCTTGATCTTACTTGGTTCATATAATTCCTGAGCTACTTTCACCTCCAGAAGGTTTTGGCCCTCCTGGATCATGTGGTTCAGAATTCTAAATCTTCAGGTCCCTTTCTTGAGTCTCAGGACGCAGTGCCAGAGACTTCAGAATTTAAGGGCTTAGGTATCTAGGTATAAGCTTTGCCATGCCTGCAGGCATACCTCACTAGTGAGGTGCCTCTCTGGGTTGTTTCCAAGGTCCATTCTAGGGCTTCCTTGGGGGAATCCCCTTGCTCTCTCAGACCTCGTCCTGTCTTTTTGTCTGATCAGAACCTTGTAGGCTACAAGTTTTTCCAAACTGTCTCTGGTGGCACTGGAAGGCAACCACTTTATTCATCTGAGCATAAGTACTTGCTTTTCTAGAAGACCCCTTTTCCTATCGTCCATGGACTTTGGCTGACTTTCTTTGTCATTCTAGGGTGGAAGAAGTAATTTACTGTAGTTACTCCTTGGATTGATCTTTTTTATTGATTTGGTTTTGATCTGTTGATAGTTTTAGGTTTTTGTTGGAGTAAGGGTATGTTCAGGCAGCTATCTTGAGAAGCAGTCCCTTCATTTTCAAATATATCTCTTTCCCCTTCATCTCCCCAGCGAGAGCCACTGCTAACATGGAATAAACACATAGCAGAAAGAAAGAAACCTGTTCATCCAAACAAACCAGTACAATAGCTGAGGCTGAAAGTATATATAATATCGAACTGTAGATCTAATGATGAAATTACCTTTATTATAGTAGTAATATGAAGAAGCATAATTAATACAATGGTGGATAGAATGGGTAGGACTTGAAGTTGACTAATATAAATCAGATAAATCCAAAATTATGTTACATTTGGCTATATATTTAAAATAGAGAGAGACATAGAAATATTCATTCACATTTTTCCTCAGACAAGGCCCTCATACCTCTCCTGGTACTTTATTGTTGGTGACCCACCTCAGAAAAAGGATTCGTTCTCTGTGGATAATTGCTAAAATGGATGAAGACAGTTGTTTTGTAGTTATTTTTCCCTTTCTAATGATTATCCCAAAAAATGTGTTCTAATTTTGTACTCTAGTAAAGGAGTTAGACACAAGCTTTCATTATAAAGTTTGAATTAAGATCTATACCAGTACAATGTAATAGAAAGTCTGATGTCCTTTTGCCTCAATGCATATGTTGATAAATTTCAGAGTCACTGCTAATTCGATTGAAGCAAAACTCCCAGATAATTCTAAAGATGAATGGAAGAAGCGGGGGTGCGTTGACTATGTTGTACTTCTTGACTGGTTTAGTTCTGCCAAAGATTTACAGCTTGGAACAACTCTGCAGAGTCTGAAAGATGCACTTTTTAAGGTTAGCAAGGTTCCTTGTTTATTTCCACCCTATAAGGTTAAAAAACAAAAGTTTCCGCTAATATCTTACAGAGCAAGATGTGGTGCTTTGGGGTTGGAGTTTCTTTTCTTCTTTTCCTGCAACTTTAAACATTTATTATTGATTTATTAAGCCCTAGCAAAGCAATGTGCTCTGTTCAGAACAGCCATAGATATCCAAATAAATCAGAATCTCAGAAGTTTAAATTGTTATCTTGACATTTTCTCTTTCAAGAATTAGATCTTTTTCTAATGGTTTTATTAACAAGAAGTCATTTTTAATTGCTTAGAAAAATTTAACCTTTGTTTTAGAAATTGTGACTTAAAGCTCTGAATATCAGTGCAACATAAAATTTCAGAGATTCTGCCAGCAAACAGTAATAAAACAAGGAGTATTTGAGTAGTGATAGAGGTTGTTAAATTGCTGTCCTCTATACCTATTAAATGACTTCTTTCTTCTCTTTGTATCCTATCACATGTCCCTTATAATCTCTTCCTCTTCTTCTTCCTCTCCTCCTTATACCCACTACCCTAGATTCTATTTGAGCTTGCCCCAGTCCCATGCCTTCCTGTGGCTCATGTCTTCCAGCCTTCCTTTTACACTCCCTGCTAGATGTTTAGGTGGTGACTCCTGAAGTATAACCTAGTTTTCTTAATGATACTCTCTCTTCTGTCTTCTCCCCTCCCCTGAATCTCCAGATCTGTCCTCAGCTGTGGGGAGGCAGCATGAGAACAGGAGTGAAGGTGGCCAGAAAGTAGAAGCAAGACAGGAAGTAGTAGGATGTATGGCCTCAAACTTCTCCAACTTAGAGATGGAATCTTCCATATTCTTAAGTATTTTGCCATAATTTTTTTATCATTAGTAACAATTGTCACTGGTAGCTCTGAACAGAGGCTCCAAGGGTGCTTTTGAGGGCTACATAGATGTTTTCAACAGAGCCTAGAGAGGAGGATTGATATTTTCCTTTGAAACTTCACTCAGTTAAATCAGGCCAAAGGATCATAGGATTATATATCTAGAGCTGGAAGGGACCATAGGAGATCATCTAGTTCAACCTCTCATTTCAAAAAATTTTATTTTTTCCAAAAAAACTTTATTAATATCTGGTTTTTATGTTAGCTACATTTATTTCCCACTGTATCCCTCCTAAGATAGCTACTGTTAGAGTAAAGAATAAAAAGTGAGAAATAAGGAGAAAATGTTATGCAAAATTAACCAATATTTCAGAAGTATGATGTAATATGTTGTATACCACACATGTGTGATTACTTATTCCTGCAAGGAAGCTAGGGATGGGAAGAAAAATATTTTTATATTTCTTCCTCGAGGCCAAGTTTGGACATTTTAATTTTGTAACATTCAGTTTTGATTCCAACCCTCTTATTTAACAAATGAGGAAGTGAGGCTAGAGATCTTAAACACAGGGTTGTCTGAATCAAGTTTCTCAGTAAATAAAATCTTCATCAGGGCAGCTAGGTGACACAGTGAATAGAGTACTGGCCCTGGAGTCAGGAAGACTCATCTTCCTGAGTTCAGATCTGGTCTGAGACACTTACTGGCTGTGTGACCCTGAGCATGTCACTTAACCCTATTTGCCTCAGTTTCCTCATCTGTAAAATGGCTGGCAAACCACTTCAGTATCTTCTCCAAGAAAATCCCAAATGGGGTCACAAATTGTCGGACACAACTGAACAACAGTGAAAATCTTCATCCATACCTTTATGTTCACGTGAAAGTTAGCTACATGGAGTACCTTCTGCATTCCAAGGGAGGTAATTTGCAGAGGCACAATTCGTTCGTGTCGTGGAATGCTTTAAATAGCTGTCTAGCTTTCATTTTTTTCAAAGTTCTTTGAGTTCTTTATGTAGTAGACAGGGCACTGCTAATTGTTCTGAATATGGACTGTATACCTAAAATGTGATCTTTTTAAAAGGAAATGCATTTATAAATATACACCAAAAAAATTCAAACTTACTATGTTTTTAAGTCATTTACTATGATGTATATTTTTTTAAAATTTCAATTTGAGGATATTTTTATCATTACTATTCTTTTTCTCTTCATCACTTTCTTTATTGTTCTTGGGTTGTGTACCAAATAGATTTAGGGAAAAACAATTGTGTCTTTTCTGTGATACCCCCTAACTTCTGCTTTTCTCCAACTAAAAAGTCTGCTAAGTTCTCTTTTGTATCAAGAGCTTGTTCCTTGGGGTGTTTCCAGGAATCCGGAGCAGGGTTTTCTGCAGAAGCCAATTGAGTTACTTATAGACTGGCAGGACACATGATGAATCCTCAAAATGAGTCCTGAATTTAGGTTTCTGGAAGATTTCCCATATATATTTTTCCCTTATGTTGTGAACTACACAGGAAGAATGAACTCATATTCCAATAATGCTGTTACCTAAAGAGCACAGAACACTCTAAATTTCTTTATATAGTTCACCAAATTTTAGTCAGCTATAGTTGGAGCAACAAAATTATCCAACATATCCTGTTGTGGGACACAACATTTTATCTAAGCGTTGTGGCTTCAATACTTATTATTTTGCAGAATCCTTTGTGCAGATACTGGATACTGTTAGGTATCTGTGTATTCTGGTTTTTGTTCTTTTAATAAGAGCTAAAGGACCCTCCCTGAGAAAGCGCTGCTTCTTGTGAATTAGTAGTTCTAAAAAGTAATGTAAAGATCACCATCTAGAGATTATGATTGACTTTGTCATAGGTTTTTTTATTTTGTTCTTTTCAGACCTACAGTCTCTCAGCCTAAGAGAAGTAAGAGAAACATTGGTAGTTCTTGTTTGGGCCAAGATCTGCCCTGATTTCTAAAACAGGCTTTTAGGACTATCTTGGTTTTTCTAAGCCATTAATATTCACCTTCCATATTCACTGAAATTTTTGTTGAAAGTAAAGACAGGTTTGTTTTCTGTAGATAGAGTTTTAAATGTGAATATTGTCACTGGTTATTGACAAGGGAGAATTTAATCAGTGCTTTAAAATTTCTCTTTAAAGCTAGCAATCCCTTTAACTTTCTCTAAGTAATTTAGGTTTGTTTTGATGCCACATTTTCAATTTATTATTTATTATACTTGAAAAGCATGAGTTTCAAATAAAGAAGTGTGGTTTAAAAATTCAGCTTTATAGAATATTTTAAGACTCCATGAAATTACTTTTATTTTAAAAATAATATGTATTTTGTTTTGTAGTGGGAAAGTAAAACTATCCTAAAGAATGAACCTTTAGTTTTAGAAGGAGGCTATGAAAATTGGCTCCTTTGCTATCCCCAGTTTACGACAAATGCTAAGGTAATTCCACCTGCCCGAGGCAAGACTGAAGAGGTGTCTATCTCATGTAAGTACCTTCTTTAAAACTGATTATGTCAAAATGTTTTAAAATCAGTTGTTTACCTTTGAATAATGCAAGGCTGAATTCTTAATTATATTTTCATTTGTCATTTTAAATTAAATTTTATTTTAATTAACAGAAATCTGCCCCCCCAAAAAAAGAGCTATTATAAATGTTTTTGATATAAAGAACCTCTTCATCTTCCTTTGATATTTTTGGTACATATGTATCATGTAGTCATGGTATTTCTGGGTCAAAGGATATGCATAGTTTAAGTAACCTTTTGAGGCATATTTCCAAATTGCTTTCCAATGTGCCTAGACTAATTCACAGCTCCACCAACAGTGCATGAATGTGTCTATTTTCCCACATCCCCTCCAACATGTGTAGTTTTCTTTTTTTTTCTTTTTTTGTCAGCTTTGCCTTCCCTTCCCTTCCCTTCCCTTCCCTTCCCTTCCTTCCTCCCCTCCCCTCCTCCCCTCCCCTCCCCTCTCCCCTCCCTCCCTCCCCTCCTCCCCTCCCCTCCCCTCCCCTCCCTTCCGTGTCGTTTCGTTTCGTTTCGTTTCTTGTGTGTGTGTAAGTGGCTTGCCCAGGCTCACACAGCTACTGGGTTGTTTAATTTTCATTTCTCTAATTATTAGTGATTTGGAGCATCTTTTCACATGACTATAAACAACTTTTTTTTCCCCTTCTGAACTGCCTGTTTATATTCTTTGACCATTTATCAATTGGGGGATTGCTGTTATTGTTATAAATTTAAACCACTTCCTTATGTACCACAGAAATAAGATTTCTATCAAAGACACTTGCCTCAGAGATTTTTTTTTCCCAGTTAACTTTCCCTTCTAATCTTACCTGTATTCAATTTGTTTGTGCAAAACCTTTTTACTTGTATGGAATCAAAATTGTCCATTTTATCTTCTGTGTTACTCCCTATCCCTTGTTTGGTCATGAAATCATTCCCTATCCACAGATCTGAAAGGAAATTCAACATTTCTTTAATTTATCATGTGGCCTTTTATGGCTAAATCAGATAGTCATTTGGAGTTTATCTTGGTATTTGGCATACAATGTTATTTTTAACCTAATTTCTGCTAGACTATTATCTAGTTTTCCTAGTAGTTTTTGTCAAATAGTGAGTCCTTATTCCAGTAACTGTTGACTCAGGCTACCCATGAGCAATTAATATTTTTGCAATTTTTTAGGTCTGTATTTCTATAAATGTCTTATAGTTGTATTCATATAGTCTCTGTGTGTCTTTGTAGGTAGTCTCTGAAGTATTTTATACATTTTGTAGTTTTAAAATGGGATTTCCCTTTCCTTTCCTGCTGTGCTTTATTGGGATTAGACAGAAATAATGATGATTTATATGGGTTTTAGTTTATAAACTGCAACTTTGATGAAGTTATTGTTTCATTTAATTTTGGTAAACTCTAGGATTTTCTGTATCATTTGCAAAAAGCAATCATTTTTTCTTTGCATATGATTATTCCCTCAATTTTTTTTCTTTGCGTTTTGCTATAGCTAGCATTGCTAGTAAAGTATCACATAGTAGTGGTGACAGTGAACATCCTGGATTCCCCCCCCCCAAATCTTACTGGAATGGCCTCTAGTTTAGCTTCATTACATATGTTGTTGTCTCTTCATTTTAGATTAAGCATAATATTTACATGAGGTATATACTTGCTCTTGCTTATGTTTTGTTTGATAGATACAAAAAAATTTCTTTTTTAAAAATTAAATTCAGACTTTGTTTTTGTGGCTTCTAGTGGATTTTACATATCCTTCACTAGAAGAGCCAGTCCCTGCTTACCCTGCAGCCCAGATACAACCTTCTTCTGTAGCTGTTAATGAAAATGCAGAATTGGGAAATAATCAAGAGAGGATGGGATCACTTAGTATATTAACTCCAGTTGGACCAGTTGCCGCTGCTTCTAAATCTGATGGTTCATCTGTACCTAATCCAACATGTATTGTGAAAAGTGTTCCTCAGGTATGTTCTTAATAATCTAAGACTGTAACTGTCTCATTTAGGTGATTGATAGAAATCCTTCCCTCCTATACAAAGTAAAACTGCTAAAGCAATATGTGTATTGATATATAGATACCTTAGGTTTATATTTAAATTTAGATAAAATTCTTATAACTCAAATCCCTTTACCACAAATGCTATTTCTTTTATGATTTTAGTTTTAAAATTTATTTTAAAATTAAATACAAAATAAGAAAAGAAAAAAAGCCATTGCCATGTACTCAGCAGAACATAAGAGAGGATTCAATATAAAGCAATAAATTTGCATTTCAGGAAAACCTATATAATGAATACTACACATTATTTTTAAAGCTGTCCATCTTTTTTTTTTTGCTTTCTTTTGTCTTCTGCTGTGCACTTTTTGCTTTATTTTTTTTCTCCTCTCTCTACCCTCCCCCCATCCCCCCAAGGCTGCAATTAAGCACAGTGTGTGTGTGTGTGTGTGTGTATTTATATTTATAATATATTCATATACACACAGTCTATACATACATATGCATAGATATCCATAAATATATACATATATACACATATACACTCAAACGTATATACATAAGACCGTATTATGCTTATTTCCACTTGTCATCTGCTTCTCTGAAGGTGAATAGCATCTTCCTTTATAAATTCAAGTCTTTCCATATTTTTCTAAATCCACCAGCTCATCATTTCTTACACCACAACAGTATTCTGAGCTAATCACATTCTATCTGGGAGATTATCTTTGAGAGTTTTTTCCCCAATTTTCTTCATTTCCTCTATTCTTGGTACATAGATTTTATATATACAGGAAATTTTTAATTTAAAATAATCAAAATTGTCCATTTTACTCTTCAGCACTACTCTCACCTCATAATATGATTTAAGGTCTGATACTTACTGAATCTAGAACCTTCACATCTTTTTCCCCTGGTTTCCTTGAAGTTCCTGTTACTCTGCTCTTCCAAATGAATGCTGTTATTATTTTTCTGACTCAATAAGATAAATTTTTAGTAATTTATTTGAGATGGCATTACATAAATAGATTAGGTAAAATTGTCACTTTTAAAATTATAATAACTTTACCTACTCATTCACAATGAATATTACTTCAGTTATTTAGATCTGACTTTGTATAAAAGGTGTTTTGTGTTTATATTCATATAGTTCCTATGTCTGTTTTGGCAGGTATGCTCTCATTTTTTTATACTGTCTAGTTATTTTATATGGTCTGAAACCATTGATTAATATGATTCACACATAGTGTAGTTTCCATATTTTTCTCTTTGGATTAAATCTGATTTTAGCTTTAACTTTTTCTGAAATTGTGATTACTCTCCCTGCTTTTTTACATAATAAATTCTACTGCTGGTCTTTATGTTTGTGTGTATCTCAAATTTTTTAAAGCATTTCCTGAAAGCAGCATATTGTTGAATTCAGATTTTTAATCTATCAATTTCCATTTTATAGGTAAATTAATTCCATTCATATTCTAAACTATAATTACTTGTATATTTTCCTACTTCCTTTTTTCCTCACCATCCTTCTCACCTTATTCCTATCCCTCCTTGCTCCTCTACTTTCCTTCTACCTGATGCCTTGCTCTCCTATTCCTTAACCTAGAAGAACTCTCTCCCAGAATCCCTCTTATATCCTTTCCTTCTACCGTATCCCCTTACCCTCTTATTTCTTTCTGAATTTAGAAGATTTTTATACCCTTCTAAATATATGTATTGTTCCTTCTTTCTCCCATTCCTATTAATCTACACACCTTTCTATACTCCCTCTTATCCTAATCCTTATCCCTCCCTTATCTTCTCCTCCTCTCTATCCCCTTACTCTCTTATTTCTTTGTGAATTTAGAAGACTCGTACACACACACCCACACACACACACACACACACACACACACACACACACGCATGTCTTGTTCCCTCTTTAACCCATTCCCAATGAGAGTAGGGTTCCAGAGCTGCCAGCCCTCCTCCCTCATGTAATTCTTCTGTATCAGTTCTTCTTCTTGCACCTCATTTGTATGAGATAATTACTCTTTTTACCTTTTCCTATATCATATTACTTTTTAGAATCACATTATACTATTCTACCCCACTCTTTCTTTAGAACTACCCAATTACTAATGACAGTCTTAGATGGTTTATGTTTCCACATATAAAAAGTAAACAATTTGCCCTTTTTAAGTCCCTTGTAATTAGTGTTTG
Source organism: Phascolarctos cinereus (assembly GCF_003287225.1). Classification (NCBI taxonomy): domain Eukaryota; kingdom Metazoa; phylum Chordata; class Mammalia; order Diprotodontia; family Phascolarctidae; genus Phascolarctos; species Phascolarctos cinereus. The sequence goes on along the minus strand of NW_027555736.1, from coordinate 163,430,530 downwards.
ATGTTTATCTCATATTTCTCTTGGATCTTGTATATCAAAATTTCTATTAAGTTCTAGTCTTTTTGCAATAAAATTCTGAAAGTCTGTCAATTCATTGAATGTCCATTTTGGTTTTGGGGGTTCAGGTTTATACTTTACCTTGCTGAGTAAATTTTTGGCCATAACCCCAGTTCTTTTGGTCTTCGATATATAGTGTTCCAAGACCTGTAGTTTTTTAGTGTAGCTGCTGCTAGGTCTTATGTAATTGTAATTGTGGCTCCACCATATATGAATTGTTTTTTTCTTATTGTTCCTAATATTTTCTCCTTACCTGGGGTTTCAGAATTTGGCTGTGATATTCCTGTAGGTTTTCCTCTGAGGATCTCTTTCAGGTGGTGATCAGTGGATTTTTTTCTATTTCTACTTTCCCCCTTTTGTTCTAACACTACAGGACAATTTTGTTTAATTATTTCTTATATTATTGTATCAAGATTCTTTTTTTGATTGTAGCTTTCAGGCAGTCTGATTATTCTTATTTTTTCTCTTCTTGATCTGTTCTCCAGTTGTTTTTCTTATAAGATGTTTCACATTCTCTTGTATTTTTTTCATTCTTTATATTTTGTTTTGTTATTTCTTGGTCTCTTATAACTTCACTGGCTTCCCCTTGACCAATTCTAATTTTCAAGGAGTCATTTTCTTCCTTAAGATTCTAGATCTCCTCTTCCATTTGGTTCACTTTCTTTTCATAATCTTTGTGTTTTTCTTGGATTGTTTTTTTTTTTTTTCAATTTTCCTTCAGTCTCATTTGATTTTTGAAGTCTTTTTTGAGTTTTTCTGTGAGCTCTTTTTTGGGCAGGTGACCACTTGATGTTACTCTTTGGGGTAGGAGAGGCTTTTTTTTGCTTCAGTATCTTCTTCTGAAGGTGAACCCCAGTCTTCTCTGTTCCCATAGTAACTGTCTACGATTGGGTTCTTTCTCCTTTGCATGCTCACTTAAAAAAAAATTAGTAGCTTGTTATCATAATCACCTCTAATCCTAGGGTGTGGGGGATGGTGCCTCTGGCCTCAGGTCCTTCTTGCTGTTATTTTTTGAGCTTTGTCCAGGGTGCAACTTCTGTGCTCCTTTTCCTCTCCAATCCATAGCTGGGGCTCCCCGGCACACTATGCTGGAAATGTTCTTACTCCCTGAGATCTCTCCAGTGGCTATGACCTTCAGTTCTCCACTCTAGCCTAGAACTAAGACCAAGATCTCAGCTGTTCTGTAAGTGTCCACACCAGTAGCACCGCTGCCCCACTGCTTCTGCACTCACTGGATGTGTGCTGGTTCCTTCTCACCCAGGACCATATCTCAGCAGCACAACTGGGCCTGGCATCCCTTGTCAGCAGAAGCTAGTCTCAATCTTCCCACACACAGCACTGTCTTCCCACACTGTCAGGGAGGTGAAAATTCCTGTGGCTGAGGTTGAGGCTACCTCCCAGCCCAGCTACTCCCAGGGCTTGTCAATATGCTGTTTCAGTGGAGCTAGCCTGGAGGTATTTACATTTCACTCGGGCCAAACCTCTATTGTGGGATCATTCTTTGGATCTTCTCCAGTTGTCCCAGGAAGACCACTGTTCTTCCCCAACTCTTGTTTATTTTTGCCTCTCTATGTTCATTCTGAGGTGCTATTTTGTTTTCTTCATGGAGGAAATCTGGAAAACTTGGAATTTTCTGACCTACTCTGCCATCTTCCCAGAATCCTCTCAATTTAAGGGATTTACAAATGCTGTTTCAGTAAAAGTCTAACAAAGCTGTTAGACTAAGCTTCAGCTATTAGTTCACTTAATAATAACGACAACAACATTGATGATGCTTGTCTAGCATTGAAGCTCATGGTCATTTGATCCACACAGTAAACTCAGTGTGATGCTGGTGAAAAAAGTATCAGATTTAGTGTTAGAACACTTGCTTTCAAATCCTGACTTTGCCACTTACTACCTGTATGACCTTGGGCAAGTCACTAATATTCTGTGTTCCTCACTTTCTCTGACTATAAAATCAGGGAATTGGTTAGATGGCATTTGAAGTCACTTCCATCTCTAACTCTAGGGTCCTGTGATTCTGATTTTTCAGATAAGGAAACTGTGGCTGCTGGTAAATGATAGTGAATGTCAGAGGTGGAATTTGAACCCAAATCTTCCCAATTCCAAGTCTAGCCATCTGTCAACTATATAATGCAGTAAAACAAAAGTTTGGTTTTATTTTTTGTTTTTTAAACAATTCAACAGTCCCTTGGAATTCATTCTAGTAATGACTGTCTTCCTAGTATTTTCCTGAATACTGTTGCCAACAGAGGTATGCCATAATAGAGAGGGTACATATCCAAGGAATTCTAATGGGTATAGAGCTAGTTTTGAAGCTAGGAAGACATGGATTTAACACAGTTAATATGGCTGTGACACATCCTAGCTCTGTGACCAATCCTGGATAGTTCACTTAACTTCTCTTTCTAAGATGACCTTCACTGGCAGAGGGAGTCCCTAAGCATGAGGTCCCAACGTCGATGAATGATAGGTCTAGTTTCTGTTTCTATAGTGTTGACTCTGTAATGTTTGCACAGAATAGATACAGGCTTCCTGTTGGTGGTTGATTATGATTCTGAAATATACGACTGAAGAATTTTCCCCCAAAACATTTCAACATGCAAACAGCAAGTATATTTTGGAAATTTTTAGTCTAAAGTCCTTTGCAAAAAGTAACTGAAAAGTAATAGATCCCAACATCTTTCCTGTATTCATTAGATAATTTTTTTTTAAATGAAAGTTAAAACTGATTCCCTCTTGGACTTCACCCAATTTAAGGCTTATTTTTCAGCAGTAATATTTCATATCCCTTTTCTCAAATATTGCTGACTTATATTTAAGGCTTTGATGAGAAGACATTTGGTTTGTTTAATAATAACTAGCTTTTATATAGCAAAGCTCTATTTCATTTGATTCTCATAACAATGTTGTGAGGTATGTGCTTTTATTATCCCCATTTTGCAGATGAGCAAACTAAGTCCAAGAGAGACTTAATTGACTTGCCTGTGGTCACATAGCTAGTGAGTATCTTGTGGCAGGATTTTAACTCAGGCCTTCTTGACTCCAAGTCTAGAAATTTATCATTTGCCCTATATGGCAGTTTCTTTTTGATAGAAATTTAGAAGATCTGAGTCTTTATTATTCAGGATCTTTTGTCTTTAATAAGACAGGCAAAAAATGGGCATGATGGTGATTTAATAGTGCATTTTTCAGAAATGAATTTTAAATTTTAGAGATACTCATTATATTTATGTGGTCATATGGATTGAATATTAGTAATTTTTTAGCACCAGAAACCAAATTATTTTAACTCTGATCCTTTAGTGTGCCAACCTGCCTTGAATGAGGAATGTATAAAAGAAGAAAAGCTTGTGAACAAAATGCAGCTGAAGGTGGGGTGGATGGCTTGGTGAGGGAAGCTGCTTCCTCTGTTGCCTGTGGTTTGCATCTTTTGTACTCTAGTGTAGCATTAATGTACTAATTAAACATTGATAAGAGAAATTAATGCAATCCATTGAAGCGTTTAAGGAATTTAGACAATTTATGTATAATTACTTGACTCCTTTGCTCAATTCATTTTTTTAAAAAATGATTTTGTAGGATATTTAATGACTACATACTTTCCAGGTCCAAGCTTTTTATTTTGATCAGAAGATAGCAGCTCTTATCCATACATCATATTAAATTAAAGCGAAGTGAGAGCCACATCCTTAAACACTTCAGTGGTATATGAGGTTTCGTTTAAGTTTTTTCTTTCTAATATTTTACAGAATCACATATCTTAGTGATACCTACAGGTAATTGTCTGCCTTTATGATATGAAAACATATGGTTTCAAGAACTGAAATTAAATTTCTTGAAATTTTGATAGCATTTCTATGTATGTCATACTTTGTTTTTATTACTCCAGATTGATCGCAGTAAAAAGCCTCCAACCAAATTGCCTGATGATCATGTACTAAAGTCTGAAGTGACAGACCTTGATCATCAGCTTCCACAGAATGGGAAGGTTGTTCCTGATCGTTCCACAAAGCCAGCATATGCCCCAGTGGTAGATGCTTTAACAGAGGAAGAAAAGGTTCGTATTCATGCAGAAACTACGCTTCTGATTGAGAAGAGCAAACGAGAGAAAGAGCTTCGAGAGGAACAGAAAGAGAAACTGAAGAGGGAGGAGCAGGAGCAGAAAGCCAGAGAGAACCTGGAGGCCGAGGAGGGAGCCAGGCGACAACAAGAGAACGAGGGAAGTGACGAGAAGGAGGTTCAGGAGGTGGGAGGAGTAAAAGGGCCAACTAAAAGGGAGCGTGAAGTGGCAGAGCCTGCAAAGCCTGTGGAAGACCGAGAGAAAGGATGTCAAACGCCAGAAATCCAGAAGAACCTGGTAACAGATGTTTCCCACTCATCTGGGCTGGCAGATCCAGGCCCCAGCAAGGTAAGTAAGGTGGAAAAGCTTAGCATAGAACACCAGCCAAGCAAAAGTCTCGGCAGATGGTGGCACCATAGTCATGGAGCAAGCACTGGGCTCAGACACCACCTGGTGTCAGACACTTTGCTAACTGTGTGACCTTGGGCAGGCCACTTTACCTCAGTCATAATGTTTGCACATCTGTAAAAATGGGGTTGATGATAGCGCTTGCCTCTCAGGGCTGTTGTGAAGATCAAATGAGATAGTGCTATATAAACGCTGCTGATGCTGTTATATTTTCCAGAAGAGGATGGTGCTACTGACAGTGTACGGTAGAGATAGATTTGTGCTGATAGCTCTATACTCTGTTGTCTAGTCACTTTTATTTTTTTTAATTTATTTATTTTTAGTTTTCATCATTCACTTGCATAAGATTTTGAGTTCCAGATTTTCTCCCCATCTCTCCCATCCCCTCCCCTCATCCCAAGAAGGTGTGCGATTTGATACAGGCTCTACATATACATTCATATTAAACCTATTTTAACATTAGTCATGTTGTAAAGAAGAATTAGAACCAATGTGAAAAACCATGAGAAAGAAGAAACAAAAGAGAGAGCAAATAATATGCTTTGACCTGCATTCAGACGCCATAGTTCTTTTTCTGGATGTGGACAGCATTTTCTATCATGAGTCTTTTGGAGCTGTCTTAGATCCTTGCATTGCTAAGAGATAAGTCTATCAAAGTTCGTCATCATGTCCAGTCACTTTTAAAACCACCTTTTTGAAACAGGCCTTTCAAATTAGGGTTGCAATGTGTGCCTTATTAACAATATGCTTAACTATGTGAAATAAACAGCTATGGTTTTCCTTTGTGATATGTCTGTAAGAAAGCATAAAATGGATTGCATGTCCTCACTTGTTAGAACAGTGGAGGAATAGATGCCCGCTATTATTCCACATGCAAAATTTAATATTCATGCTGTTTATATATCCAGAAAGTCCATATCAGGGCATCTAGGTGCTTATTTTTGATGTCGTTTTTGTTGTCTCAATTTCTGCTTCCTCTGTTTAAGTAATGCCATCAGGAACTTCTTAAAATTAAAGTATCTGATATTTTTTTCTCTTTACATATTGCCAAGTAACTAACAAAAGCCAAACTCATATATCTAACTAACATTTTAGGTGCAAAATACACGTTTGCAAAATAGTATATTTTATGAAATCAAATTGGTTTTATGTAAATGTAAAGCAAAATATTACTTCTTTATAGGGTGTGAATAACCTTAACGGAGGCAGAAATAGCATTTAACACAGTTGTCAACTTCTAAAGTCCCTAAAATAATACTTTTTACATGTCACTAATATTCACATCCAGTAACATTTCACTTGACTGCCAACTTCAGCCATCTAAAAAATAAACCAGAAAGGCCTCTGTCCAACCAAAATAAATATCAGACGATCCATATAGTAAAACTTCCCAGTCAGTCAACAAGCATTTTTTTTTTCAGAGCCTGCTGTGTGCCAGGAACTGATAGATCCCGGGCATGCAAGGACCAAAATAAAAGAATCCTTGCCCTCAAGGAGCATATATTCTCCCTGGGTTGTTGGGGAGGGGAGAACAGCAAGGACACTTAAATCAATACAAAGAAATTGGGTGGAGGTCTTCAGGAATGGCCTCATATTTGAAGTGCCACTTTTACTAACCTTTGAAAAGAGCAAAGTGTGAGGAATAGTATGAAGATGTTGGATATTTATATGGATAAAAGTAAGTTGGACCTTAGAGTACAGAAAGGGAGAATAAGATGTAATAATTCTCGGACAGATTGTAAAGAGCTTTCAGTGCCAAATAGGGGAATTTGTATTTTTTCCTAGAGGCAGTAGAAACTACTGGTACTTTTTTAACAGAGGGTTAAGGGGGTAACATAATCATACCTGTGCATCATTCTGCATATATGATGGACTGAAGCAAGGGGAGACATAAGGCAGGGAGACCAGTTGGAGTCTTTTGCCTCCAATTAGAGGCTATTGCAATAAACCAGGCAAAAAATTGTGAAGGCCTAAACAAAGATGGCTGTCAGTTAATAAGCATTTATTTAAACACCACATACTGTGCTAAATATTGGGGATACAAGAAAGGTCCACCCAAAAAACCCTCAAAACACAATCCCTGCTCTCAAGAAGTTTGCAGTCTAATAGGAGTGAAGAGAAGGGGTTGGATGGGATATGTTGTAAAGGTAAAATTTGACAAGACTTGGCAATTGATTAAATTGCTAGGGCAGGGTGAGTCAGAATGAAGGGTTAAGAATGACTTAAAAGTTTTGAACCTGATTGGAAAGATGGAGGGAAATTTAGTCTATTTTGGACATGTTGAATTTGAGTTGCTTACTGGACATCCAGTGGGAAATATCTAATAAGTAGTCAGTGATGTGGTCTGAGAGAAAGAGAAACTAGGTAAGGCTGTATATATCTTGGAATCATCTGCACAGAGATGGCAATTGAATACATGGGAGCTAGTGAAATCAATGAAATTAGAGAGATATATAGAGAGAAAATTGTTCAAGCCAGAAGCTCCAGGAAAGGATCCTGAGAGGGAATATTCTGATGGGTAGGAGAAGAAACAACAGAGAGCAAAGTCATGAAAACCCCAAGAGAAGACAGATCCAGGAGGGAACAGTGTCAGATGCTGCAGAAAGGTTTGAAGGAGATGAGGCTTGAGAAAAGGCCATTGGATTTGTCAATTAAGAGATCATTGGTAATTTTGGAGAGCAGTTTCAGGTGAATGATGAAGTTTGAAGCCAGTTTGCCAGAGGTTGACAATTAAATGAGAAGACGAGTAACTTGGAGGTAATGAGTTTTTTCTAGTAGTTGGGCTGAGAAATAGGTAAATAGCTTGAGGTGGAATTAGGATTAATTAAAGGTGTTTTTTGTTTTGTTTTATAAGGATAGGGAGATCTAAGTGTGTATATAAGGATAAGGGAGAAAGCCAATAAGGAAGGGATTGACTTTGAGAGAAAGAGGAGATTTTTGTCAGGAATTCTGTCTATCCAAGAAGAGGTGAAATCAAGAGTCATATAGAGGGGTTGGTCTTGATGAGGCAAAAAAAAAGGCCACCTCTTAACAGAGATTAGAGTAAAGGAAGAGAAAATAGGGGATGGTGGAAAGAGGAACTCACAGTGAATGGCTTCTATCTTCTCAGTTTAGTATGAGATTAGATTATCCAATAAAAGGTAGAGGAGAAGCAGTGGCAGTAAGGGAGGCTTGAAAAGTGAAGGGATGATTCAGAATTGCTGGAATATTGCAATATAGTCAGGGAAGAGGAAAATAATTTTCTTGGCACTGGCAGCCCATCGAGATTTTTTTCCCTTTAGATTTCATTGGTGTAAGGAGCTTCTTGTGAGAAAATTCTCTACCCGTACAGAACTCAAGCTTCTCTGAAACTTTGTGGTTTGATTGTTCAGTCATGTCCAACTCTTCGTGACCCCATGAACCATAGCACACCAGACTCTTCTGTCCTCCACTATCTCTGAAGTCTGTTTAAGTTCATCAGTTCCATGGCACTATCTATCCATCTTGTCCTCTGTTGTCCTTTTTTCCTTTGCTTTCAATCTTTCCCAGCATCAGGGTCTTTTCTATCCGGAAAGTAGGAGAAGAGTCCCATCTTCTCATTATATGGCCATAGCATTTAAACTTGAGCTTCAGTGTTTGACCTTCCAGTAAATAGCCTGAATTAATTTAAGTCTTGACTGATTTGATCTCCTGGCTGTCCAAGGGACTCTACAAAGTCTTCTCCAGTACTGTAATTTGAAAGCATGGATTCTGCTGCACTCAGCTTTCCTGATAGTACAGATCTCATAGCCATACATTGCTATGGGAAAAACCATAGTTTTGATTATATGGACTTTTGTCAGCAAGGTGATATCTCTATGTTTTGATGTGCTGTCCAGATAGGGCATGACTTTCCTTCCAAGTCTTTTAATTTCATAGCTGCCATTGCCATCTGCAGTGATCTGACACTGCTTCCATTTCTTCTCCCATTACTTGCCAGGAAGAAATGGGACCCGTTGCCAAAATCCTAGGGTTTGTTTTTTTTAATGTTAAGCTTCAAGCAGGCTTTTACACTCTTCTCTTTCTCCCTCATCAAGAGGCTTCTTAACACCGCTTCACTTTTTGCCGTCAGAGTGGTATCATCTGCGTCTCTGAGATTGTTAATATTTCTTCAGGCAAGCTTAATTCCAGCTTTTGATTCACCCACCCTGGCATTTCACATGATGTTCTCTCCATATGACTTAAATAAGGTGACAATATGCAGCCGTGTCCTACTCCTTTCCCAGTCTTAAATCAGTCAGTTGTTCCATGTTTGATTCTAACTATTGCTTCTTGGCCTGCATACAGTTTCCTCAGGAGACAAATAATATGATCGAGTACTCCCATCTCTTTGAGGACCTGCCACTTTTTGTGATCCATATAGTCAAAGGCTTTAGTGTAGTCAGTGAAGCAGAAATAGATGTTTTTCTGGAGCTCCCTTGCTTTCTCCATAATCCAGCAAATGTTGGCAGTTTGGTCTCTAGCACCTCTACCTCTTTGAAAACCAGCCTGCTCTTCTGGTAATTCTTGGTTCACATATTGCTAAATCCTAGCTTGCAGAATCTTAAGTATAACCTTGTTGGTGTGTGAAATGAGTGCAATTGTTTGGTAATTTGGTAATTTGAACATTCCTTGGCATTGCCCTTTTTTAGGATTGGACCATAAACTGATCTTTTCCAATCCTCTGGCCACTTTGGAGTTTTCCAAATTTACTGGCATACTGAGTATAAAACTTTTAACAGTATCACCTTTTAAAGGATTTTAAATAGCTCAGCTGGAATTGTGTCACCTCCACTAGTCTTATTGTTAGCAGTGCTTCCTAAGGCCCACTTAATTTCATATTTGAGGATGTCTGGCTCTAGATCAGAAACCACACCATTATGGTATTTAGTTGTATTGTTCTTTTGTGTATTCTTGCCATCTCTTAATCTTTTCTGCTTCTGGTAAGTCCCTACCATTTTTGTCTTTTATCATGCTCATTTTGCATGAAAGTTCCCTTGATGTCTCTAATTTTTTTAAAGAGATCTGTCTTTCCTGTTCTATTGTTTTCTTCTATTTCTTTACATTGCTCTAAGAAAACCTTATCTTTCCTTGTTATTCCTTGGAATTATGCATTCATTTGGGTATATCTTTCCCTTTCTCCTTTACCTTTCACTTTTCTTCTTTCCTCAGTTATTTGTAAAGCTTCATCAGACATCCATCTCGCTTTCTTGCTCTTATTTTTCTTTAGAATGTTTTTTGTTGCTGCCTCCTATAAAGTACTGTGAACTTCTGTCCATAGTTTTTAAGGCACTCTATCAGATTTAATCATTTTTTAGATATACTCATCATGTCTACTTACATATTCATAAGGGATGTTATTTTGGTCATTCCTGCATGGTCTTATTATGGTTTTCCCTACTGTCTTCAATTTAAGTTTGAATTTTGCAACATGAAGATCATGATCTGAGCCATAGTCGGTTCAGTTTGTTTTAACTGACTGCATAGAGCTTCTCTTCCTTTGGCTGCAAAGTATATAATCTGATTTTGATACTGACCATCTGGTGATGTCCCTGTATAGAGTCTCTTTTGGGGCTGTTGAAAAAGAATGCTATGACCAGTGAGTCATCTTGACAAAACTCTATTAGTCTCTCCCTGCTTCATTTGCTACTCCAAGATCAAACTTGCCTATTGTTCTGTCTTTTGATTTTCTACCTGACTGAGCATGTCAGTACCCTGTGATCAATGTGACATCTTTTTTTGTTGTTATTTCTAGATGTTGTAGGTCTTCATAGAATTGATCAATTTTGGCACCTTCGGCATCAGTAGTTGGAGCATAGAACTGTTGGACGGTTTTCCTTAGATTCAAACAGATCTCGTTCTGTTATTTTTGAGATTATTCCCCAGTACTGCTTTTCTCATTTTTTATTGACTATGAGGGCTACTCTATTTATTCTTTTTTTTTAAATCTTGTCAGAGGACTGAAGCATTACTGTAGATATTTTTACATGAGATAGAGCAGTAAAGTAGATTTTGAGAGAAATTTATACCATTAAAATGTACAATATTTAATCCTACAAGTTTTTAAGTGCTTGAAATTTAGGGTTGCAGCATACTCATCTTAGCAATATGCACGTTAGGCTTGTGACTTCCACCAGTGAAAGGAGATTACCAATCCACTAAAATATTTTAAGTAATTCCCAATGAAAAATGTGACAACCGGGTTCCAGTATCACCCTCAAACTAGTTAGCTCATAGAGAATGCTCTCAAGAACCTGAAAATCACAAGAGACTTTCCTGAAAAAGTGTTCAGGTGAGGGTGAGTTTTGGTGCCTGTACAATATGGCAGTCATTCTACCAGAATCGAATGCTTCACAGTTCATTTTGACTTTTGTTCTCGTGTTTTGAGCCCTATAAAATCTCAAAGACGTACTGATGTCTTTTGAGTTGAGGGGGCTTCCATGGTTCTGGTAGCTAAATCCCAGTGCTATTTGTAGAGCTTTATTTGTAATTTAAAAAAATGTTTTGGGTATGATTGATTTAGAATGTTACCTTTTCAGTAAAATACATTTGTATGCTGGAAGAAAATGGATTTTTTTTCACTTCCAAAATTTTAATTGTTTTCCAGCCAGTCAAAGTTAAAGGACAACCAGAAATTGGAGTTCCAAAGGCAGGAACTTTTAGTGAAAGTAGTGAAGATAATGAAAGACCTAAAGTAAGTAAAGTCATTGGAAAGAAGTGGAAAGGACTACAGATGTCGTAGCATCCAACAGTATTGATTGTCTAAAGCTATTTCTTTTGATTTTTAAGCTTTCCTTTCTAGGAGAGAGCTATTCCATCTACAGCATCGATTTATATGTGACTGTTACATTGCAAAGTATGTTTTCAGCCTTCTACTGAAAGTATTTTGTATAATTTCTTAGAGGTAACAAGTGTCTTGTTAATTTATAAGTAGTTAATTTTTTTTAAAAAAATTAACTTTTAACCCTTTATAAGCTTTTTTTTCTTTGTGATGTATCCCCAAGCTTTTCATTTTAAAAAGTCTTTTTCTAGCATGAGACTTTTGTTGTCTGTATTTGTATGTTAAGCTTGGTTTAGATATTTAGAGTATGCAATAATTCAGTAGATAAATTATTTATAAACACTACTTATGTCAGGCTTCTCTGTCCTAAGAAAAACAATTTATGAAGAGAATATAAACAGTTAAGAGGGGATAGAGATATACTATGTTTAAAAGATGTTGTGAATAGGAAGATTATTTTAAAAGAAGGCTTAGCAATAGAAGTCTCCCACAGTTCATTTGCAGTCTGCTCATTGAAATCCAAAGCTTTTCTTATTAATCTCTACGGAGTTCCTGCTACTTTACCGCCCATATTCTCATAGAAGTTTTCTACTGTCAGAAACCCCTTTCTTCCAACTAGGTAGAGTTTGTAATACCTTAAAAAAGGAAAAATAATCCTGTCAGAAAAAGTCTAGGAACTTAGTTCTCAAAAAGTTTTAAAGTCTGAAGGCAAAGAGAGTACTCTTTTAACTATTCACATGTGTCTTAATTAATTTTCATCTTTATGTACATTGTTTCTTTTTCTTCACTAGTCTCAGAGAGAGCCTTTGACAAGAGCTCGAAGTGAAGAAATGGGAAGAATAGTACCAGGATTGCCTTCAGGCTGGGCCAAGGTAAAAGTCAAAATTACTACAAAGGGAAAACAAGAGGGTTACTCAAATAGTAATTCCTTTTTGTATCTATTCTCTATGAACTAATGTGGTATTATTTCCAAATTTTGAAATATTCAGAAAGAGTTAGTCCTTTTTTCTCTAAATAAAGGGATTATATATTATAACTTCACACCTGTTTTTCCTAATGTTAATTGGCCTTCTGATCATGCAACATGAAAGATCCATTGGGATGCATGGACATTTCTGGCATTTAGCATTACAAAAAATTTATAATCTAAAAACCTGAATATGTTGTGCTTAAAAGTGTTATTTAGCTAGTTATTGAAGTTCTGTAGTTATTATACCTACATTACACAAAGCCAAAAGTATCTCTAATAATGGAATAGCTTTATATGATGGTAGTTTGGCTTTTTTGACCTTTTTTTTTTTTTCCTTTCCATCTAAGTTCCTTGACCCAATCACTGGAACCTTTCGTTATTACCATTCACCCACCAACAGTGTTCATATGTATCCACCGGAAATGGCTCCTTCATCTGCTCCTACTTCTACCCCTCCAACTCATAAAGCCAAGCCACAGATTCCTGCTGAGCGGGATAGGGAACCTTCCAAACTAAAACGCTCCTACTCCTCCCCAGATATAACCCAAGCCATTCAGGAAGAAGAAAAGAAGAAGCCACCAGTAACTCCAGCAGTCAATCGGGAAAACAAGTAAGCCTATCCATATGCCCAAAACTAGGATAATCATTAGATTTCTTGGCAGTGGTTCCCAAGTCCACTGTTTTGACTTCATGGGGATCAAAAGTCTTTGTTAGGTGTTCCATTTACAATGAAAGAAACATATTAGAATGGAAAGAGTGGTGCTGATCTTGATGAAGCTACTGAGCACTGTGATGCAAGTTTTTCGTACCAGAAATAAAACTATTATTATTGCCATTATCATTATTCTTAATGTTAATACAGGAAGATATTAGCCTTCAGACCTGGAGGTCCTCACAAGCAAACTCTGGCTCTCAGGTGAAATTTTGAGAATCATTGTTTTACAGAGTTTTTATAATATGCTGTGTTTTTTACTTTGAGAATCATCGTTTAGCAGCTTTCTCAGAGTACAATTTGAATTCTTTAAAAAAAATTTTTCCACATGGTTTTGTTTATAGCATTAAATATTTCCCAATTGTGTGTAAAAAATTTAATGTTTTATTTATATCATTATGAATATTTTAATATTCATTTTTCTCCTCCCTCTTTGAGAAAACAAATAATTTTATATTGATTATACATATGAAGTCATCCAAAACATTTCCATATTAGCCGTGTTGCAAAAGAAAACAGACCGAAAAAAGAAAAATAAAGAATGTTTAAAAGTGTGCTTTAATCTGCATTTAGAGTTCATCAGTTCTCTCTCTGGAAGTGGATAACATTTTTCATCATGGGTCTTTTGAAATTGTCTTGTATTGCTGAGAATAGCTCATAGTTGATCATCATACAGTATTGTTCTGTATACAATGTTCTCCTGGTTCTGCTCACTTCACTTTGCATGAGTTCATATAATACTTCTCAGGTTTTTCTGAAAGCATCCTGCTTATCATTTCTTATAGCACAATAGTATTCCATCACAATCACATAGCACAACTTGTTCAACCATTGCCTAGTTGATGGGCTTTCCCTTGATTTCCATTTCTTTGCCACCACAGAAAGAGCTGATACAAATATTTTTGTACAAATAGGTCCTTTTCTCTTTGGTCTCTTTGGCATGCAGATCTAGTGGTTGTACTGTTAGGTCAAAAGGTTTATACACAGTTTTATACACCTTTGGCTGTAGTTTCTAATTGTTCTCCAGAATGTTTGGACCAATTCACAACACTACCAACAGTGCATGTGGTATCCTAATTTTTCCACCTCTTCTCCAGAATTTGTCATTTTCCTTTTTGGTACAATGTGAATTCTCTTTCTTATTACCTGACTTCCATCAGTCTTACCTAGATGGTTAATATTAAGAAAGAATTCTTAAATGATATTAAGAGATTCCTGTAGTAGTATTGCTGGGTCAAAGGGTATGTACAATTTTATAGCCCTTTGGTTATAGTTCTAAATTGTACTCCAGAATGGTTGGCCTAGTTTACTACTCCACCAGTAGTTCATTGGTGTCCCTATTTTTCCAGAATTTGTCATTTTCCTTTTCTGTACAATGTGAATTATCACTTTCACTTAGGCTGACTTCCCTTTGTCTTTTCTAGGTGGTTAATTTTGGGACAGAATTCTGAAGTGGTATTAAGAAATACCAGTAATCACAAAACATTAAAATGCTTAGAGGAAAAATTTGAGCAGTTTGGGTGGAGCCTTTGTGGTGAATTTATGGAAAGACACAGACAAAATGATGAAATACCAATGATGAAAAGACAGAGTGGATTGTGATCAGCTGATCTTGGGAGTATCTGTACTGAGGCAATCCCAGATTTACTGTAGTACTATAAACATGGTAACTTCCTAGAGCCTAATCTTTGTTCTACTCCATTCTATTAACTGATTAATTATAAGCAATGATCAAAAAAGTTATTTGAAAGCAAGTTTCTTAGACTACTCCTAATTTAGCTTTGCTTTCCACTTTATCTTTTTTTTTGAACTCTCCATCACCACTCTCTTTTCACTGGTGGTACTATAAAGAAATCACTTTTCTTGCCAAAGAGATAGAACTAGTTTGCTTTCATGGCATCTTTTGTTGCTCTTCTCAGGCACGTATCAAAGAGCTCTGTGGTTTTTTTTTTTCACTGATATATGGAAACTTTACTTCATGTGCTCACATGGCTGTAGGGTGAGGAAGAGGGAGGGAAAGCAAAGATTATAGAAAAGAGTTGTCAAAAAAAAAAAAGCCTCTGGAGGGAGAAGGAGGGAAGAAACCAGAGGAAAAAATATCTTTAAAGCTATGCAAACTATTATGTCTGAGTGCAAAAAAAAAATGCATGTTAATTCAGGATTGATGTGTATCAATACAAATAAAATTTAAAGGAGCTTTTGAAGAGATCAGTGACATCACATTATTTCCTTAAAATCTTTGATGGTTAATTAGAATAGAATTGGCCATCTTCCTTTAACTCTATTGTATTTAAGATGTAACTCCCATGACAAAAAACAAAAACAACAAAACTTCAGAAATGTTTATTTAACAAAGTAAGAGAGAGAGAGAGAGAGAGAGAGAGAGAGAGTGTGTGTGTGTGTGTGTGTGTGTGTGTGTGTGTGTGTGAGACAGCCCAGTAAAATACTTTGACATTTTCAGTTGGTGAATGAATTTATTCTAATAATGGCTCTTTTGTGTTTGTTCCATCTACTAGTTCCTGTGTTCTGACTAAACTTTGTTAAACTGATAGTGGCTAAAGATTGTGTCATTTGTGAAGGTCACACAATTACATTGCTTTTAAGAAGAAAAAAAAGTTCAGTGGAGTTGCCTATACTAGACCATAATATTCGAAGACTCCCTTTCAGGGCTTTTCTTTGTTGCCCTAGCCACATAGATAGGTGACAGTGAATCCAGATACTTCCTTTTTTTCATAACTGCCCAAAAGATAGTCACCTTTCAGTTCTCTGTGTTGCATCTGAATTCAGTATCTGAATTTGACTGAGTTCAGTACCAAATATCTGGCAGTGGATACTGTCAAAATCCAGCCTTCTTTCTAGGACTAAAGGGTTTTAAAAGCAAATTCCTAATGTTAGAACCATTCTGTCTCATCTCTGAGTACATTGCCCTTCCTAAGAGTCCTCAGAGGTTTTTTGATATTAGTAGTCCCAAGCTGCAATTTGGGTCGTGTGTGTGTGTGTGTGTGTGTGTGTGTGTGTGTGTGTGTGTGTATGAGAGAGAGAGAGAGAGAGAGAGAGAGAGAGAGAAGGGGTGGGGCATGGGGGGAGGTATCCCAGAATACAGCTAGATACAGAGAAGTCAGATATCTGCACTACATTCCGAGACTCCTCATACTCTTTGGGGGTCTCTTTCCTTATAAATGTTTAACCCACTGCTCAGGTTGCCAAAGTTACTGCCATTTAAATCGTTACCATTGAATTTACTTAAGATTTATTATGACAACTGAATTTACTTGTAGATTTACATAATTTCAATAACCTTAATTTTTCTTCCTAGGCCAGTATGCTACCCCAAAGCTGAGATCTCAAGACTCTCTGCCTCTCAGATTCGTAATCTCAATCCTGTGTTTGGAGGATCAGGACCAGCTCTCACTGGACTTCGTAATTTAGGAAACACTTGTTATATGAATTCAATATTGCAGTGCCTATGTAATGCTCCTCATTTGGCTGATTATTTCAACAGAAACTTTTATCAGGATGACATTAACAGGTAAAGAATACTAAAACAGCTTTCTTTTACCACTTGTGGTCTGGAATGAAATTATTGTGTGGGTTGTTCAGTTTATTTGTTATTCTGTTTGTAAGGTATGCCATCATTTTACACTAATGGAACCAAATTTCACACAGATCCAGACAAATCACGTTACACAGCATTCTCCTTTAAAAAGAAAAAAAGTAGAAACCTCAGACTTTTGAAAAATTGAATTTAATGGTATATTGTGAACTTTATCTTTTTTTTCCCTTTTGAGAGAGGAAATGTGGAAGAGAAGCAGAAGTAGAGGAATGTGGAAGAGAGGAAGAGTGTTGCAGGCACAGATTGGGAGCCTGTTTCTTATCCATCAGGCAGAGAGAAGGAGAATTTGGGCCTAAGTCATTCAGAGTGGGTTAAAATAAAGCTTTTGTGAAAGTAAAGATCAGTAAGGGAAAAGTGTATTAGGAATTTTGCTTTAAATTTTTTTCTTGTTCTAAAAATCATCTGTGTTGTTGTTGACAAATTGTCTAGATTTTCAATATCAGGCTATCTTCCTTACTTGGAGATTAGGGCACTATTAGAATCTAGAGTTGAAAAGAACCATAGGCATCGAGGAGTTCAGTCATCACATTTTTAAGATGAGAAAATGGAAGCCGCCAGAAGTAGCCACCCAGAGGTTGTTAGCAGGGAACTAAGATTTTATTTGGTTTGTTTTTTTAGGCAGTTGGGGTTAAGTGACTTGCCCAGGGTCATACAGCTAGTAAGTGTCAAGTGTTTGGTCTGAGGCCAGATTTGAACTCAGGTACTCCTGACTTCAGGGCCGGTGCTTTATCCACTGTGCCACCTAGCTTCCCCACTAAAGTATTATTTATCTATTTGGTGAGGCAGTTGGGGTTAAGTGACTTGCCCAGAGTCATAGAGCTAGTGAGTGTTACGTGTCTGAGATCGGATTTGAACTCAGGTCCTCCTGACTCCAGGGCCAGTACTCTATCCACTGCACCACCTAGCTGCCCCTGGGAATTAGGATTTGAACCCAGGTCCTCTGACTTGGATGCTTTTCCCCTCCATTATATCACGGATATAATATAATATCTAATATAATAATATATAACTTTGGTCAGGTTATTTCTCTGCTCAAAATCTTCTAGTCAGTCAATGAAGATTTATTAAGTACCTACCTCCTATATGCCAGGCACTGTGCTAAGTGCTGAGGATACGAAAAGAAACAAAAGACGGTCTCTGCCCTCAAGGAGCTTGAAATCTAATTGGGGAAACAACAAGGAAACAAATATGTACAAACAACCTACATACAAGATAAAAAGGAAATAATAGAGCAATGGCAGCATCAAGGAGCATTGGGAAAGGCTTCCTTTAGAAGATGGAATTTTAGTTGTGACTTGAATCCAGGGAAGGCAGTAAGTGTTGATGAGGAAGATGAGTATTCCAGAGATGGGGGATGGTCAGAGAAAAGGCCTGGAGCCAAGAGATGGAGTGTCTTGTTCATGAGAGCCAGTGTCCGTGGATCAAAGAGTACATGGCAGTGTGTAATGTTCTTTGTTGCCTAATGAGTAAAATTTGGATTTGTTTACATGACATTCAAAGCCCTCCACCATCTAGACCTAACATACCTCTCTAACCTCAGTCTCATACTGTTCTTCATTTGTCATGTCCTTTTAGGATATTAGGCTGTAAATTCCATCTCACCCAGTCCCTAGCACAGTCAGCAAGGTAGTCCCATGGATAGAGTGCCAGGCCTAGAGTCACAAAGCCCTGAGTGCAGATGTGTCCTTAGATACTTACTAGCTGTGTGACTTTGGGCAAGTTACTTAGCCTCTGTTTGCCTCAGTTTCCTTATCTGTAAATTATTCTTATGATAGCACCTACCTCCCAGAATTGTTGGTGAGGATCAGATGAGACAGAAGTTGTAAAATGCTTAGCACAGTGACTGATACGTAGTAAGCACCATATAAATAATTAGCTTTTCTGCCAGAAGGAAACAGTTCAAGTACTGTGGAAACACAATCAGGATAACACAAGATTTAGCAGCTTCTACATTAAAGGACCGCAGGGCATGGAATATAATATTCCAGAGGGCAAAGGACATAGGATTACAGCCAAGAATCACCTATCCAGCAAAACTGAGTATAATCCTTCAGGGGGAAAAATGGTCATTCAGTGAAATAGAGGACTTTCAAGCATTCCTGATGAAAAGACCAGAGCTAAACAGAAAATTTGACTTTCAAATACAGGACTCCAGTGGAACATGAAGAGGTAAACAGGAAAGAGAAATCATAAGAGACTTATTAAGATTGAACTGTTTACGTTCCTGCATGGAAAGATGATATTTGTAACTCATGAGAACTTTGTCAGTATTAGGGTAGTTGAAGGAAAAAAATTGTATGTATGTATATATAGATAGATAGAGGGCACAGGGTGAGTTGAAGATTAAGGGGTCATATCTGGAGAATAAAATTAAGGGATGAGAGAGGATGATACTTGGAGAAGAAAGGGAAAGGTAGAATGGGGTAAATTATCTCACAAAAATAAAACAGAAAAGAAAAGTCTCTCATAGTGGAGGGGAAACAGGGGAAGGTGAGAGGGAATGAGGGAATCTTATTCTCATAGGATTTGGCTTAAGGAGAAAATAACATACACATTCAATTGGGTATGGAAATCTGTCTTACCCTACAGGAAAATAGGGGGAGAATGGGACAAGAGAGCAGGGGGTGATAGAGAGGAGGGCAGATTGGGAAAGAGGGTAATCAGAAGTAAATACTTCTGAGGAGGGACAGGGTCAAAAGAAAGAATAGAATAAATGGGAGGGCAGGATAGGATTAAGGGAAATAGAGTTAGTTTTTCACAACACGTCTACTGTGGAAGTGTTTTGCATAACTGCACATGTACAACCTATATTGAGTTGCTTGCCTTTTCAATGAGGGTAGGTGGAGAGGGAGAAAGGGAGAAAATTTGGAACTCAAAGTTTTAAAAACACATGTTTTTAAAAAAATGTTTTCACATGCTACTGGGAAATAAGAAATACAGTAAATGGGGTACAGAAGTCTATCCTGCTCTACAGGAAAATAGGGGAAGGGGATAAGAGAGGGGAGGGGGGAAAGATAGAAGAGAAGGCAGAACAGGGGAAGGGGTATTCAGAATGCATGCCATCTTGGGGTGGGGGGAGGGGTGAGAAATTTGGAACTCAAAAACTTGTGGAAGTGAATATTGAAAACTAAAAATAAATAAATTTATATTTAAAAAATAAATAAATATTAGCTTTTTATTTTTGTTATTATCTGCACATAGTAAATGCTTTAAAAATGTTTACTAAATTTATTTGAAATATTAAAAGTATGTTAACAATAATTTATTTTGATATTTAAAGTAACGCTTTTTACTCCTGCATATTCATTATCTTAATTGTTATTTATAATTTTTATTTTATTTGCAAAGGTCAAATTTATTGGGGCATAAAGGGGAAGTGGCTGAGGAGTTTGGGATAATCATGAAGGCTCTGTGGACAGGACAGTACAGGTATATCAGTCCAAAGGATTTTAAAATCACAATTGGGAAGATCAATGACCAGTTCTCAGGATACAGCCAGCAAGACTCACAAGAGTTGCTTCTGTTCCTAATGGATGGACTCCACGAAGACTTGAATAAAGTAAGGCATCTTATTTTTGAATGTTGCAAAGTGCTTGTTTGGGTTACTCAGTAGTGCTGTAGTCTTCTCATCCAGTATCCATGTGTGTTTTGCTTGGTGGTATCTTGACACCACTAATGTTGGGACTGACAGCTTTGTACTCAGATAGGCAGGCATTCCAAAAACAGGTTTTTTCAGATACCGGAATTTGTGTGTTATTGTTGAATGTTAGAAAGTCTTGCTGCCTTTTTTGTGTCTGTGAAGTTTGCTGTTTCAGTCGTCAGAGTGTGTTTGGTTTACTTTTTATCTGGTAGGACAGTTGTCTGTTATATCCTTGTAGCATTGTAGCTATAGGTAGTCATGTGTTGTAGATAGAAGGCTGGCCACAGAGTCTGGAAGGCCTGGGTTCAAGTCCTACTTCTGAAACCCTGGACAGATCACTTAACCTCCCAATGCCCCAGTAAATCCCTAAGACTGTTAAGTTCCAGAACAGTGACTAATAATGCATTGGTAGACGGACTTTCCTATACCTATACCAAAGAAATGATAAGTCAGAGGAAAAACAGCTGTAGGCCTGTATATATGTAGGATATCAGTTTGTGTAGAGGAATACTTTAAAATCCTGAATGCAGAAAATTTTTACCAAAATCTTGATCATAATTGACTTTAAACTGAATGTTTCTATCCTCCCCTCTTTTACTTCTTCCCAAAAGCAGTTAGACTCTGTGCCTGCTAAATTATTTGGATCAGGTTTGTTTTTCTGATTTTATATTACCTTGTATTGTTTATGTTACAATATGATTGGGTTCTGTATACCATATATAGATTTATATGTTATGACCTGAGCATGAAGCTTGTCATTTCTGCACAAAGAGGATCTCCTTCACCATCATCATCATCATCATCATCTTTTTAAGAACAACAACTTTCACTAATTTCTGCACAGATAATTCCAGTTGCTTTTAGATTCAGTAGGAGAAATCTTATAACAGGCGTTTGCTAAAGCTGTGATCTCAAAGTACATTTTAAATAATGAAAACAGGCCAGTATTTTTGACCGTAGAATTATAAAACTGAAGGGATGCTTGGAGAAGGTGTCCAGTTCCCTCATTGCAAACACTGAAGGATTAGCTTCTTGCTAAGTGTTTTCCACAGCCCCTCATTCAGTGTCAACATCTTCTGTCACATGAGAGAGGATGGCAAGAGTGTTTGAGAACTCCTTTGTCAATGTGTTCAGTAGCATTTACCTACAAATTTCAAGTAATAGATTAATGAGAATTTAAATATTTCATTTCTAGGCAGATAATCGAAAGAGGCATAAAGAGGAAAATAATGATCATCTTGATGATTTCAAAGCAGCTGAACATGCCTGGCAGAAGCACAAGCAGCTCAATGAGTCGATTATCGTTGCACTTTTTCAGGGCCAGTTCAAATCCACAGTACAGTGCCTCACCTGTCACAAAAAGTCTAGGACATTTGAGGCTTTTATGTATTTGTCTTTACCGCTAGCATCCACAAGTAAATGTACATTACAGGTAAGCCTCAGATTAAAAGGAGACAACTTACTAACTACAATGCTAGTTTATATGTTTTTCTATAAATTTCTGAGGAAACTGCTTAAATCTGCAGAAATGTTATGTTATATATATAGTTGAAATTTACAGGTAAAAAAGTTTCTAATTTTACATAGGCCTTCAGGGGTTACAAAAAGTTGGGAATTTGACAATATTTTTTCCTTCAGTTTGGCATATTTTTCAGATTTGCACTTAATTTCCTTAAATTTAAAGCATCTGAAAGCATAATTTTGATTTAGAAATCTGTAGTGTTGATTTTACATTCCATAATTTTGAGGCAGAAGTGGTACACCCTGATATCTGCACTGTGACGTAGATAGCTGATATGAAGGGAATTTTTTTATGATACTTATTGTCTTAAGCCTTTGAGTTGACTTCTTTTCTCTTAGGATTGCCTTAGATTATTTTCCAAAGAGGAAAAGCTCACAGATAACAACAGATTTTACTGTAGCCATTGCAAAACTCGAAGGGACTCAATGAAAAAAATAGAAATCTGGAAGTTGCCACCTGTTCTTCTAGTACATCTGAAACGGTAAGAAAACGAGGGCAAGTTTATCCATGAGATAAGACAAAGATACAGGTCAGAACGTTGATGGTTTTCAGCTTTAGTGGGGGACTGTGTGACCAGAAAAGTGAAAGTATTTCTCTTGTGTTGACTTGAGGCAACTAGGGGGTACAGTGGTTAGAGCACTAGGCCTGGTGTAGGGAAGACCTGAGTTCAAATTCAACCTCAGAATGCTTACTAGGTCTATAACCTTGGGCAAGTTATTTAACCTTTGTTTGCCTCAGTTTTCTCAGCTGTGAAATGAGGATAATATTAAGCACCTACCTCTCAGGGCGGTTGTGAGGATCAGATGAGGTATTTGTAAAGTATTTAGCAGGGTGCCTGACACAAGCATGCTATATAAGTATTAGCTATTATTATTATTATCCCCCAGTGTGTATGCTGGTGTGTGAATTAATTGGGACAGAGTAAAATAATTAAATGTATTATTTATTTATCTAATAAACCTTATAACTTTTTTTGGTGGGGTTAGGCGATTTAATAATAATATATGTAATATATATAATATGTTTTTTACATAAGGATTTACTACTACTAAGCACTACGTATAACTCTTCTACAAAAAATTTAATGTACAATAAATACGTACTTTTTCTATCATCACTTGTTTTATTTTGTTTAGCATTGGGTTCACAAGATTTTGACATAAGTCTAACCTTGAGTCTAGGATGTAAGTTTTTTAAAAATATTTTTTTCCAATTGCATGTAAACATTTTTAATATTTGTTTTTAAAAATTTTTTTGAGTTCTATATTCTCTTCCTCCTTTCCTCTCCTTCTCTCCCTCAGTGAGGAGGCAAGCAGTTTGATGTAGGTTATACATGTGCAGTCATGCAAAAGAAGTTTCCATGTTAGTCATGTGAAAGAAAACATAGACTGAAAAGAAAGTTTAAAAAGTAATCTTCATTGTGCATTCAGACTTCATCAACTCTTTCTCTGAAGCTAGATAGCACTTTTCATCATTAGTCCTTGGAAATTGTCTTAGATCATTGTATTACTGAAAATAGCAAGTCAGTCATTGTACAATATTGCTGTTACCATGTACAATGTTCTCCTGGTTCTGCCCACATTACTTTGCATCAGTTCATGTAAGTCTTTCCAGGTTTTTCTGAAATCGTCTTGCTCATCATTTCTTATAGCACATTAGTATTCCATCACAATCATGTGCTACAACTTGTTCAACCATTCCCCAGTTGATGGGCATCCCCTCAATTTCTAATTCTTTGCCACCACAAAATGAGCTGCTATGTATAGATCCATTTCTTTTCTTTTCTTTTTTTTTTTACACCTCTTTGGGATACAGACCTAGTAGTGCTATTGTGGGGTCAAAGGATATGCAGAGTTTTATAGCTCTTTGGGCATAGAATTTAGATTTTCAATAGAGTTTTAATCAGGCAACTTCCTAGGCCTTTGAAGTATGTATATATCTCCATAGCTTGAATTAATTTCTTTACATTTTTATGACATGTGGCATGATAAAGCATCACATTGCAGTATTCCATTTCTAGTGGAAATTTTTGTAATTTCATAA
Source organism: Phascolarctos cinereus (assembly GCF_003287225.1). NCBI lineage: Eukaryota > Metazoa > Chordata > Mammalia > Diprotodontia > Phascolarctidae > Phascolarctos > Phascolarctos cinereus. The sequence goes on along the minus strand of NW_027555736.1, from coordinate 163,406,721 downwards.
CAGCTCTGCATTCTGCTTCTTCCATCTGTCTGTCTAATCTGTATCTATGATCTGTACATGTAGACATACATACATATATATGTATATGAATATGTATTGGAATTCATCACTACTCTTAATGGGGACTCTGGAAGTTAAAAATCCCCCATTTTGGGGTATGTTTTTTTACAGTTGATTTTAGAGACTCACTTGGATTTTATGACAATAGATGAAGTCTTGATTGAACAAAAGAGTTTCACCTGAGTGGGGTAGCACACAACTGAGGAGTCTAAGGCTATCAGATCTCTTGAGTTCAACAGCTCTGAGCTGCAGAGGGCCATGCTAATTGGGTATCTGCACCAAATTCAGCATTTAAATGGTGACCAGCCCCAAGAATAGGGACCACCAGGTTACCTAAGGAGGAATGAATTGGCCCAGGTTAGAAACAAAAGCACCTGTGCCAGTCAGTAGTAGAATAAGAACTATGAATAATTCCCTGCACTTCCAGCCTAGGAGAGATAGGCAGAACCAGTCTTATTTTTTTAAAAATTAGTTTCATAAGTAAAAATTACTTCTCCAATCTTCAGCATTCTAATCTTTCTATTTTCTTCCTCATTGCAAGCTTTTTTTCTTTATAGCAATGTTTAGCAGATTTTTTGTGGGGGGAGATGAGGCAATTGGGGTTAAGTGACTTGCCCAGAGTCACACAGCTAGTAAGGGTGCTCTATCCACTGCGCCACCTAGCTGCCCGTTAGCAGATTTTTTTTTATACTGGTCTTAATGTCTTTTCACCTTCAGGAAGCCTATGACTAACTGTAGACAAATTATTAACAACCCCTTCAGTTTCCAGGTCCCTCTGGAGGTCTTTGCTTGTTTTCTAAGGATTAATTAGACTATTTTGTGTTAATAGTGTCAGTCATTGTTTTTTGTTTTCACCTGTCTCCTTTATCCTTTGATGTGACTGATCCTGTTTCATTGTGGTCTTGAATAATCCTTAAAACACTTGACTTCTTCACACCAGTAGTCCCTGCAGTATTTCTAACAGTAATTGATTTGTGTTCTTAAAGAGCTACAGCTTTTTGATGTTTCCTTGGAATAATATATAATCTTAGAAACTGCAGAATTAAAAACACTACAAGAAGAGAGCAGTGAAACACTTGTGTATGGCGTGAAATTCAGTTCTCACTTGACAGAGAATTTATAAGAGATGATGAAATTAGCTCAGTCTTGTTTCATCTGGTCAGATGTTCAGTATCATTGCTTTCACAAAATGAAATCATATCGGAATTATTGCTTGGCCTGTATAATTCCCACACCACTGTGCTATGCTCTATAAAGAATACTGTATAGATGCTGAGTAAACAGTCCTTGTTGTCAAAAAAGAATTTTGTGAACATCCACTAACTATATTTTATTTGTCTATAAAATTTTCATCATTTGAACTTACCTCAGTGGCTTGCCCTCTGCGTACCTAATGTTTATAGTATGTATAGCAAAACAGTTTTGCTGTTTTGAGGAGTAGTTCATTGAATGAAGTGAACAAGAGTTGAAGTGAGGGGACTGTGTTAGGTATTGCCTGGGCTTAGTCCTCCTGCCAGCTGTTTTGGACTCTTTTATCCTGAAGAAGGAAGTGTGGATAATGAGCAGCCCTCGGTTCCTTCTAAGAAATCATAGTTTGATGATGTTGTCCCTTTCTGTTCTTGAGGTGACCGACAGTGGAGGAAATGGAGTTTTCAAAATGACCTATGGGACTTTCCATTATGCCTAAGGCTGGCTTGTAATAGAATTTAGTTCAGATAGATAAATAGATAGTTATTAAGTGCTTGCTGCATGCAGGGTACTGAACTAGGCATTGGGAAAGATAGGAAATGAGGCTATGACAAAGTCCATATTTTTATAGAGTATACAGTTTAATTGGGGAGAGGGAATAAGATGCAGATATAGATAACTATAATATGGAAATAATACATTATAAATACATAGAAAGGCTTAAAACAATGTTCCTATGAACCTTAGGTGCTCTGTTTAACTGTTACAACGTTATGTTCTGCAGTTTTTCCTATGATGGAAGATGGAAACAAAAACTACAAACATCTGTAGATTTTCCATTAGAAAATCTTGATTTATCACAATATGTTATTGGTCCAAAGAATAATTTGAAGAGATACAATCTGTTTTCAGTTTCAGTAAGTACCTCATTAAATTTAAATGTAAACCTTTGATTTAAAAAAACAAAAACGAAAAAAGCTCCAAAACCCTTTGTTTTTAATCATAGTGGCCATGACCATTCATTCTTACCCCAGTGAGAAAACTCTTAATACTTTGAACTGTGAATCTTCCTAATTGGTTTCGTGTCTGTTTGATTACAGAATCACTATGGCGGACTGGATGGAGGACACTACACTGCCTACTGTAAAAATGCTGCGAGACAGCGATGGTTTAAATTTGATGATCATGAAGTGTCTGACATCTCAGTGTCCTCTGTGAGGTCCTCAGCAGCGTACATCCTCTTTTATACATCATTGGAACAGCGAGTAACAGATGTAGCCACATAAGAAGAGTATGTAGAAAGCTAGCTCTTTTTTAAAGGCACAGCAGCACAACTCTAGAAGTGCATAGTAAGATGCAGAGTAGTTATATACAGCCATTTAAAAGACATAAGAGTGAGAGCTGTGTTACTGAAACTAAATATTTCAGGTCAGTGCTACTACTTTATCAGGAAGCTGACAACATCTAATAAATATTACAGTAAGCATCCTTTATAGATTCTACTTATTTCAAAAACAACTTTTTTAGTCTACTCCCAAATTAAACTCATTATTTGCAGTCCATCTAAGCCACCTTATCCTGGCCTAAACCCCATTGTATACTTTATTTTTCTTTTCACTGTTATGGCCTTTTCACATTTCTAACCCTCAGCTTGATTCTACTGTGAATACTCTAGAATGATGTAAAGCAGGTAGGAATGTATGTGTATATATTTATTGCATACTTGCACATCAGACCTATGTATATAATTTTAAAAAAATCCTTTCGTGAAGCCTAGAACTCAGAGGATTGCTTTTTCTTTGCCTGTTCTAAATAACTAAAATGCTTTTTAGAGACACAACAGAGCAAAGCTATTTTTATGTTGGCTTTGGGATGTATTTGTGCACTTAAACTTTATTCTAAAAAAGAAATGAAACTTTTCTTTAATTTTTTAATATATAAATTTCATGTACACCTGCATTAAAATCCCAATGAGGAAATTATTTTAAATCCCAAAATGCTGTTAAGTGTTCTGTCTTGATTGAAGTTTCCTGTTGTCTGATGTAACACAAAAGAACCATAAGCACCAATTTCAGGGTGTGTTTTATCCTACTGCCTTCACTCAACTAATAGTTTCTTTAGACCAGAGGTGTCAAACACGCAGCCCACAACACTCCTGAGTACAGCCTGAACCAGATATAAATGTAATTGGAAATATTTAACAAAATAAATGAAAATACAATAACACACAAATAGTATTACACTTTAAAACTAAATCAATGTGTAGCCTAAAGGGATCCTTAAGTACCCGTTAGCAACCTCCATTTCTATTTGAGTTTGACATTACTGAGACTATAATAGCAAATCTACCTGAAAAAAGCAATGAATAAAACAACAATTATTTGTCTTTAAGTCAGTGGGCAAGGTCAGATACATTAACTTAGAATTAAGCTTTTTTCTAGCATGTCTCTTAGAAATGAAATGGGGGGGGGGAAATGGTACATTTTAATCAAGTGTTAAAAATGAGGCATTTTCACATATTGGATGGTGTCCTAGACTTGGATAGGATTTAAACTTGGTCCTTTTACCTCAAAACCTTACTAGCTGAGTGACCCAGTTAAATCATTTAATTTCTCTCAGATTTGCTTTCCTTATCCACAAAATAGGGATAATAATAGTACCTATCTTACCTGGTTTATTGTGAGGATCAAGTGAGATAATAGATGCAAAGTGTTTTGCCATCTTAAAGCACCATTTAAATGTGGTATGATGATCCATTATGGATAGAGTGAGCTATTAGTGGAATCACTATCTCTCAAAGAGATCAGTGAAATATAATCTGTTAATGTCATTCAGTCATTTATTTAGTTAGTATTTATTAAGCATCTACTATGTGCCAAACAGTGCTAAGCTCTAGAAATACAGGGGAAATACAAGGTGTCCCAAAAATCTTAATGTAGCTTTTACCTTTATTAACTTGCAACTACACTAAGACTTTTGGAACACATAATCCCTGCCCTCAAGAAACTAGCGTTCTAATGAGTGAGACAAATATACAAATAGCTGTGAACATACAAGATATATCCAGTATAGATGGGAGGTAATCTCAGAAGGAAGACCTTTATGGGGGGTTGGTTAGGGGGAGGGGTGGGAGGACAGGACTGGGGGATGAGACCAGGAATGAGATCAGAATGAGACCTCTTGTAGAAGGCAGGATTTAAACTGAGCCTCTGAGGAAGCCACGAGGTTAAGGAGACGAGTGGGAGCATTCCAGACATAAGAAGATAGCAGGTAAAAAGGCATGAAGTTTGTAGATGGCATGTCTTGTATGAGTAATAGCTTAAAGGCCAGTATTATTGTGTCAAGAGTATGTGGAGATGCCATTCATTGGGCTGCTGCAATAGTCCAGATATGATGTGATGAGACCCTGCATCATCACAGTGGATATATGAGTGGATAGTAGGGAATGTGTATAAGAGATATTGTGAAGGTAGAAATGGCAGGACTTGACACCAGATTGGATATGTAGAGTGAGTGTGACACTGAGGTTGCAGAGTTGGGTGGCTAGGAAAATGGTAGTGCCCTTGACAATTATAGGGAAGTTAGGAAAAGTGGAAGGTTTTGGGGAAAAGACAGTGAGTTCTAAGGACAATGGTGGAGGGGATATAGGAAAACAGATACACTGATGCACTATTGTTGGAGGTATGAACTAATTCAGCCATTCTGAAAAGCAATTTGGAACTACACCCAAAAAGCTATTAAAAATGCACACTCTTTGACCCAGAAATACTATTTCTGGGTTTATGCCCCAAAGAGATCTGAGAAAGAGGAAAAGTACCCATATGTACAAAAATATTTTTGTGGTGGCAAAGGATTGTAAACTGAAAGGATGTCCATCAACTGGGGATTAGCTAAACAAGTTATAATATATAAATATGGTGGGAAAAAAAGGTGCTATAAGAAATGATGAAGGGGATGGTTTCAGAAAACCTGGGAAGACTTGTATGAACTAATGCAAAGGACAGTGAGCAGAAGCAGGAGAACGGTATATATGATAACAGCAGTATTGTAAAAATAAGTCAACATTGAAGGACTTGGTAACCCTGATCAACACAATGACCCACCACAATACGAAAGGACTCCAGATGAAACATGCTGTTCACTTCCAGATAAGAGAACTGGTGGACCCACAATGCAGACTGAAGGATATATTCTTTTTTCTTTTTCTTTTTCTTTTTCTTTTCTTTCTTTCTTTCTTTTTTTTTTTACATGGTCGTGTGAATTTGTTTTGTTTGACTCTATTTGTAATGGATTTTGTTTTTTCTTGACTCAGTAGGTGAGGGAATTGGGAGGAGGGAAAGAAAGAATTCAGGACTGAAAATAAAATTGAATTTTTAAACAAATTCTAAGTCTAACAAGTTCAGTTTGGGACATGTTGAGTTTGATATGTCCAATAGGCAACAATTGGTGATGTGAAACTAGTGGTCAGGACAAAGGACTGCATGTACTGGGTGTCCCAAAAGCCTTAGTGTGGTTGTAAGCTTTAATATCATAAATGTTTAATTTTATAAATACTTAATTTAAATACATAATGTCTTAAAATTTCACTAAGGCTTTTGAGAAACCCTTTATAGATCTAGGAATCACTTGCATATAGATGATAATTGACCTGATGAAATCACCAAATGTAGAGAGAGAAGAAAAAGAGGACGTAGGACAGACCTTTGGGAGACATTCAAAGTTAATGGTTGTGACCTAGAGAAAGATCTAGCAAAAGAGACTATGAAGGATTAAGTCAGATAGGTTGAAGGAGAACCGGGAAAGAGCAATGCCAGAAAAACCTAGAGGAGAGTGTCCAGAAGAAGAGGGTGATTAGCAGTGTGAAAGGTCAAGGGGATGCATTCTGAGAAAAGATCTTAATTGCCAATTAAGAGTAACTGGGAAGAGCAGTTACAGTTGAATGTTGGGGTTGGAATCTAAACTGCAGAGTGTTAAGAGAATGAGAGAAGAGGAAGTGGAGGCACTGACTAATGAGTTTAGCCACAAAAGGGAGGAGAAATACAGGATGATAGCTAGCATATATAGATGGATCAAGTGAGGGTTGATTGAAGATGAGGGAGTTTGGTTGATAGAGGGGGCAATCTGATGGAGAAGATGTGATGGAGAGGGACCATTTGTGCAAGTAGATGAGCTTACCATAGCAAGGAGAAGATCCTTCGTGTGAGTTGGGCCTGAAGGAGAAGATTTTCAAGGGAAGGCACATGAATGATGTGAGGAGAAGAGAAGAGGAAGCCCTTGGCAAATGGCTTTAAATTTTCCAATGAAGTATGGGACAGGTGCTCAGCTGAGGAGGGGGTGGTGAGGGGAAAGCCATGGAAAGTTTGAAGAGGGGTGAAAAGATCTGGAAAAGCTGCTGTGATGAGTGGGACAGTGAATCAATTAGGAAGTTGTAAAAGAATTGCCTTGCTTCAGTGAGGACCCAATTAAGATTATGTAACAATAAACTTTTTATTGATTTTGGTCTGAATTTGTGCACTTAAATTTTATTCTAAAAAGTGAAATGGAAACTGTTTTAACACCTAAATGTCACTAGACATCTTAATAGAATTCCTACTGAATGGCTAAACTGAAGAGTTGGGATTCCAGGTTTGAGAGATTAAGCCAACAATATCAAATGTTTTGCATGTATTCTAATTAATGGAATTTTTATTTCATTACTGAAGAGTTATAAGGCATTTGATCAAAACAGTGGCCCCTTGATCCCTTGATAATTTGAGTCATAATTCCATTAAGTACAAAGGAAAATTTTTAATTTGGAATGTTTAAATAGTTCTTGCTTGTTTAAAAGGACGATGGAAACCCACCGTACCTGAGGTCAAATTGCATCTTAATCTGAAATTTTATGTGGGAATGTAAGTTCAAGTAATAAAATGAGGAGGTTTTATCTTTAAAGTTTTATAGCCATTATGGTAGCATAATTTAAGCCCAATATGTGCCAAATGATCATAGCCTAGAGCAGGGTTCTTAACTTCTTTTGTATCATGTAACCCTTTGACACTCTAAGGATTCCTCAGTATAATGTTTCTAAATGCATGTAATACATAGGAATACAAAAGAAACCAGTTCTACTGAAATAGTTATCAATGTCCAAAAAAAAGTTCACCCGCTAACCCCCACTCCAAAGCTGGTTAAGAACCCCCGGCTTAAAGAAAGGTTCCATAGCCAAAGTACCAGGTAGTGTAAGGATTGAGCTCATCATCGAACCTGCTGGTGAGTCAGAACTTTTAAAACGATGGTTTCTGGACTGGAATTACCATTAAGGGTCACAGCCACCCTAGAGGCAGCTAGGTGATGCAGTAAATAGAGGGCCTCGCCTGCAGTCAGGAAGACCTGAGTTCAGATGTGGCTTCAGGTGTTTCACTAGCTGTGTGGTTCCGGGCAGATCACTTAACCTCCATCAGCCTCAACTTCCTCAACTTCCTCATCTACAAAATGGGAATAATCGCATCTATCAAGATTGTTGTATCAAATGAGATATTTGTAAAGCATGTAGCACAATGCCTGGTACATAGTAGGTGCTTAATAAATGCTTGTTTTCATCCTAGAAGGACTGACTACTTCCGACCCACGCCAGGCATAGAAACCTATGTGATCTCTGAGAATTGTGATGGGCCTGGGGCTGTCTCGGTACCAGTGAAGGAACAGAGTCTCCAAGCATCTGGGCAAGCCCTAAGGTTACTCTTGTCCTAACCACCTGGGATACTCAAGCTGTAGAGTTATTCTTGGCCTACTTGGCTATTGCAGGCCCTGCACTTCAGGGGGAAACAGTATGATACTAGACACTAAAAAGTTAGAATAGTCTTAGCACTATTAGCACACTCTCTTGGGATTTGGGCCAAGTCTCATGACTTGGAAAGACTTAAAAATGCCAGGGAGTCATATCAGATGCACAGGTTTAATGTTAAGCAAAAACGACTACCACTGTGACATGTGATCTCTTGCCTCACAGTTCTCAGAAAACATCATTTTCCTAGTACTTGCATTTTGGGGTAGGTATAGAAAAGGGCTGGCAGCTGTAGAAGAGGAGGTAGGCAGCAGCGGTTTGGACTGCGGAGTCTGGAATCTCACAAACTCGAGTGTCATCAAAGCTGTACCAGGTCTGGCTGACTGTGTTCTTGCAGAATGCCGTGTAGTGGCCACCATCTAGATCACCAAAGTGGTTCTGCAGGAGAGAGGGATGTTTAGCAGCTGGTTTATTTTTCAGGTTTGTTTTGGTTTCCACGTGAAGATTCTCGAACTACTAAAGTACAAAGAAATCTAGGGGAAGTTTTTTTTTTTTTTTTGCATAAGAAATTACAGTACTAAGTTTAGGAAATGACTAAATTTTCCAAAGTTGGGGTCCTTCACAATTAGTTGAGTGGAAGCTTAAAGGACCTGATATATTTATTGTGTTTTTAGAACACTGGGACTACCTACAAATTATGTCCATTGAGTCTATCAAATATTAAAAGCTTTGCAAATAGGTTGACAACATTAGGAAGTACCTAGTTTATAGTTAGTGAAAATAGCCACTTTTAGAACATGAAAGAGGGAGTTGCTCGCTACTTGCCCCAAAGGAACATGAGGTTTCATTAGGGAGAGCAGCTAATACATGAAAGGGAAAAAAATCATTTACAAAAGAGACTTAAACAAATAGGTTACTGTGGTATAAATACTTTCTAGAACATGAATTCTGGGAGAATTTAGAGTAATGGTGTTGAAGTGATAAGGTGCAGGGAAGTTTCACTGAGAAGGCAGGACAGCGATTTCAACATATTAATATACAAAAAGTAATAGAACATTTCTCATGAAGGAAATATATGGATGTTAAAGCAGATGCTGGTATACAGCTTAGTTTGTGTGGCTAAGATAGAGTATGAGGCGGAAAATACAAAAGTGTTCTTACATTACACATTTGCAGATTTGAAAGTAAAATTGTTTTTTCTGATGGCCTAACACAATCATTTCAGAAATGTTTTGTCTTGACTTCTGATTGATCTTCAGCGTTCAGACCATCTAAATTTTTATTAGTTCAAGCCCCTTCTTATCATATTTCCTAATAAGTTAATACGATTTAAACATAATTGCAAGAAGGGATGGTTATTTAAGAAATCTTAGTTAAGTCCCTTTATAAATCTAAATATCTTTTGGTAATGTAAATAATTACCCTTTAAAATTTTGAGTACAACTTTTTATATATCAGAACTTTTTAAAAACTACATCTATGATGAGAAATTGGGGCAGAAGGGAGGGATGTCAGTTTGTGAAGTCTTAAAGACAAATTGAGCATATTGGATTTTGGATTTTATATGATGGACAAGGAAGGCACTATGGTTTTCCAAACAGGAAAGTAATAGCAGCAAAATGCTGTTAAAGATGACTTTTTAAAGTAGTGTTCAGGAAGGACTAGGGATGAGACACTGGCCAAAAAGAACCTTCCTCTTCCACAGAATCTCTCACTCCCCTGCAATATGTTGGTATTATTTTCGCGTTTAGGTACCATGGCATTGGGAAGAGCCCTGGATGATACTCTCCCAACACACTTGGCACTTCCAAGCCATCCAAGACCTATTCCAACTCAATTCACTAAATCTTAGTGAATTCACTAAATCCAGCCAAGTTGGAATATAAATTTGAAGTTGGTGTGGATTCTGGAAAGCTGAGTGCAGAGCATGCTAGAGGCCTTATCCAGATGAAAATCAGTTCCTAGTTTTATACCTTGTAACAAGAGGGTATAGGATATATCGTAGATAAGCCAGCAGTTTTCTTTAAAGTTCTTGGGTTACTTAGAAACAATTTGACCATATTACTCACCACCACTCCACAAAGGCTGTATTTAGGATGTTTCCGAAAAAGTGGATAAATATAAGGAGAAAGATCCAAGTTGTTGAGTGGGTAATGGATATCTGTTCTTAATTTCCTCTTCACTCTACCCTGACAGTCAAACCTAAGAAGTGGAAATAATGTGAGATGCGTGGGAAATGCTCCATTTCGTGATTCTACTTTTGAATGATGTCACCCATATTTTTGTATATTATTCATATATACTTCACAGAAACCAGATGAATTTTTAAAAATAATTTACCAAAATTAAGTAATTTACAAAATTACATGAGAGAAAAGACATTGAATTTTTGCTCTGAGAAAGTCCTAGGAAGAAAAATAATTCCCATAAAGTAATTCCATTCTAATGCAGTGGATTCAGGGCCAATATAGTGTTGTTGGAACCATTTTTAGGGGGTATTTTGTCAAGGGGTAAGTTACCTGAATTCAGTTACTTTCCTTAAAGTTCAGGAGTCTAGAAAGAGCTAGACCCTTTTGGACATGTTATAGAGATTTCCGTGAAAAACGATTTAAAGAAGCCCTCAAAAAGTATTGCCCAGAGCTGCTGCAACACGAAGAAGCCGAGTGACTTGCTCAAAGAACACATCACCAGTTATGTGAGAGGCCAGTCCTGAACCCAGGTCTTCCTGCTTTGAGTCCAGTTCTCTCTCTATACCTTGCTCAGAAGTTTTTGGAAAAAATTTCTCTGGGGAAAACATCTTCTAGGGGTGTTAGGATATCATTAAAATGGAAGCTCCTTGAGGGCAAGGACCAATTTTGTACTCAGCATTTGTACATTAGCTAGTTTGCCTTGATGAGGAGATGGGCCCCTTCTTGTGAAATGGAAATGGAGGAGATAATAGTAGATGGCATCTGAGTGATGTGATGAGAAAGGGAAGCTCAGAGAGTGGCTTCAGTTTTCCAGGAATTATGAGGAAAGTTTCTCAGCTGATAGAGTGGGGATAAAGAGGGAAGGAAGGCTTGAAAAGGATGAACAGGTTTTGGAAAAGTCTCTATGGGGAGAGAGATAGTGTATTGATTACAGAGGTGTAAAACAATTGTCTTGCTACAATGAACACCCGGTTGAGATTTATGTGTGTGTAGTGAACACAGTCAGCTTGGATTTGTGATTTTCTCCACCTTCCTTCAGTAGTTGAGTATGAGTGAAGGTAGCAGATTATGGGAATGATGCAAGGCTAAAATTTGACAGGGCAAGATTTTTCTTTTTTTTTTAAATTTATTTATTTTTAGTTTTCAACATTCACTTCCACAAAATTTTGAGTTCCAAATTTTCTCCCCATCTCATCCCTCCCCCCACCCCAAGATGGCATGCATTCTGAATACCCCTAATCTGCCCTCCCTTCTCTTATCCCCTTCCCCTTCAATTTTCCTATAGGGCAGGATAGATTTCTATGCCCCATTTCCTATATATCTTATTTCTCAGTTGCATGTGAAAACAAATTTTTTTTCTAACTTTTGTTTTTAAAATTTTGGGTTCCAAATTTTCTCCCTCCCTCCCTCCCCACCCACTCTCATTGAGAAGGCAAGCAATTCCATAAAGGTTATACATGTGTAGTAGTCATGCAAAACACTTCCATAGTAGTCATGTTGTGAAAAACTATATTTCCCTTCATCCTATCCCACTCCCCCATTTATTCTGTTCTCTTTTTTGACCCTGTCCCTCCTTAAAAGTGTTTGCTTCTGATTACCCCCCCCACCAATCTGCCCTCACCTCTATCATCCTCCCTCTCTCTTGTCCCCTTCCTCCCACTCCATTTTCTGTAGGGTAAAATAGATTTCCATACCCAATTCAGTGTGTATCTTATTCTCTCCTTAAGCCAAATCCAGTGAGAATAAGATTCATTCATTCCCTCTCACCTTTCCCCATTTACCCTCCACTGTAAAAGCCTTTTCTTGTCTGTTTTATGTGAGATAATTTACCCCATTCTACCTCTCCCTTTCTCCTCCCAGTATAATCCTCTCTCACCCCTTAATTTTGTTCCCCAGATATCGCCCCTTCATCTTCAACTCACCCTGTACCCCCCCTCCATATATACATATACATATATATATAAAAATTTTTCCCTCCACCTTCTCTGATACTGACAAAGGACTCATGAGTTACAAATATCATCTTTCCATGCAGAATGTAAACAGTTCAACCTTAATAAGTCTCTTATGATTTCTCTTTCCTGTTTACCTCATCATGCTGCTCTTGAGTCTTGTATCTGAAAGTCAAGTTTTTTGTTCCACTCTGGTCTTTTCATCAAGAATGTTTGAAAGTCCTCTATTTCACTGAATATCCATTTTTTCCCCTGAAGGATTATGCTCAGTTTTTCAGGGTAGGTGATTCTTGGTTGTAATCCTATCTCCTTTGCCCTCCAGAATATTATATTCCAAGCCCTGCAGTCCCTTAATGTAGAAGCTGCTAAATCTTGTGTTATCCTGATTGTGTTTCCACAATACTTGAATTGTTTCTTTCTGGCTACTTGCAATATTTTCTCCTTGACCTGGGAACTCTGGCATTTGGCTACAATATTCCTAGGAGTTTTCCTTTGGGGATCTCTTTTAGGAGGTGATCAGTAGATTCTTTCAATTTCTATTTTGCTCTCTGGTTCTAAAATATCAGGGCAGTTTTCCTTGATAATTTCTTGAAAGATGATGTCTAGGCTCTTTTTTTGATCATGGCTTTCAGATAGTCCAGTGATTTTGAAATTATCTCTCCTGGATCTATTTTCCAGGTCAATTGTTTTTCCAATGAGATATTTCACATTGTTTTCTATTTTTTCATTCTTTTGAATTTGTTTTACAGTGTCTTGATTTCTCATAAAGTCACTAGCTTTCAATTGCTCTATTCTAATTTTTAAGGAAGTATTTTCTTCAGTAAGCTTTTGGACTTCCTTTTCCATTTGGCCAATTTTGTTTTTTAAAGCATTTTTCTCCTCATTGGCTTTTTGGACCTCTTTTGCCATTTGGGTTAGGCTATTTTTTAAGGTGTTGTTTTCTTCAGTATTTTTTTGGGTCTCCTTTAGCAAGCTGTTGACTTGTTCTTCATGATTTTCTTGCATCACTCTCAGTTTTTCCTCTACTTCTCTTACTTGCTTCTCAAAATCCTTTTTGAGCTCTTCCAAGGCCTGGGACCAATTCACATTTTTCTTGGAGGCTTTGACTGTGTTGTTTTCTTCTGGTTGTATGTTTTGATCTTCTTTGTTACCAAAGAAAGACTCTATGGTCTGATTCTTTTTGCACTGCTTGCTCATGATCCCAGCCAATTACTTCAGTTATAAACTCTTTGTTAAGGTAGGAGTCTGCTTCCATTGTGGAAAATGTACTGTCCCAAGCTTCAGGGGTTTTGTGCAGCTGTTTTCAGAGAAACTTCTAGGGACCTGAAAATTTTCAGTTCTTCCGAGGTGGTATGATCAAGGGCGAAGTGTTTACTTCTGTGCTCTTGTCTATGAGTGACCACAAGCACTCTTTTCTGCCTTGCAACTGTGAAGAGGATTCTCTCTGTACAGTCACTACAAGCTCCACCATAGCAGCACTCCTCCTCACCCCAGGACCACCACCCAGAGCTGTGACCCAGATCCAAACAAGGGAAAAGCAAGAGAATCCTGTACCAGCAGAGAGATCCCTGCAATCTCCCTCTGATCAGCCACTCGATTCCCCCTCAGTTTGTGGGCTGAAAGCTCTGGAGGCAGCTGCTGCTCTGAAGGTAGCCGCCCTGGGGCTGCGCTTGGCAAATGAGACTGGGACCCCACACTTCTCTCTCACTGCAGACACAGACTTCTCCTACCAACCTTCTAAGTTGTCTTTAGCGTTCATGGGTTGAGAAGTCTGGAATCTGCCACAGCTGCCCACAATTCAGTCCTCTGAGGCCTGCATGCCCCCGTAGAACTGCATTCCTTTCCCAGCCTGGTGATATACCTTTCCAATCACCCATCCAGGTTGTCTTGGGCTAGAAATTTGTTTTACTCTGTCTTTTTGTGAGTTCTGCTGCTTTAGAATTTGTTTAGAACCATTTTTTACAGGTATTTGGAGGGGCTTGGGGGAGAGCTCAAGCAAGTCACTGCTTTTACTCTGCCCATCTTGGCTCCACCCCCCAAGATTTTTCAATAGGATAAAAGGATAAGGGACTCGAGGACAGTTAGGGTTAGACGGGTTCCATAAAGGGTTAAATGGGGAAGGAAAGACAGTAGCCATCCCAGCTGATGACTTAGGACTTGGGGAGTGGAGGTCTCAGTGAGAATAAAGAAGAGGGTTTAGAATTGCAAGGCAGAGGGAAAAGTGGAAAGACAACAGATTATGATCAGAGAAAGTGGTTTAAAGTTCATAAACATGGAATGTAGTCCTCACAACATTTGTCAGAAGAAGCGTTTGAACTCACATCTATCCCGATTCTAAGTTCAGTTCTCTATCCACACTGCCACCCAGCCACTGCAACAATATTGAAGCTATTATTCCCATTTATAGATGAGGAAAATGAGGATCAGAAAGATTAAGTGACTTAACAGTGTTCACATAGCTAGTATTAAGATATAGGATTTGAATCCAGGTCTTTTTTTAGCATTTTGCCAGTAGTTAAACTACTAGTAGAATTTGCAGATTCTGTTTCTCTCTCTTTTTTTTTTAACATTCCCATTGAACAGCATTTCCCTCCTCCAAACCAATAGAACCTCTACTTTTCTCAACTATCTTTCAGAGATCATTGACAGTAGCTCAGCAGTCACACCAGCTAGTTCTTTTAGAATTCAAGTATGTGATTCATATAGGCCAAGTGACTTAAACTCATTTAAGCTAATCTAGGTCCTCTCCTACCATTACCTCACCTCTCTTGAGTTTTAGCTTCTTAACTAATTTTTTCTATCTTTGCCAGTCTGTCATTTTCCTTGGCAGAAAAAATAGTAAAATTAGAGTTCTGCCTTTTCTCCATTTTCAGTTATCCTCTTTCTCTAAAATAATGATCTTTTCTCTTCTTTGATCTTTTTCTACTTAGCATTCATCAGTCTTAGCTCAGATTCTTGACCCTTCATAAATTCCTATGTCACACATATTCACTGTCCGTTATGGGTCCTTGTCCATCACCCATCTTTTAATGATGTAAGTTGGTCATCGACTCCTCTGTCCATCCACATTAATGTCTTTAGACAGCTGTCTCTTCCTTTTTGGAATTGTTTCTGGTTTTGACTTTAGAATTTTATTTTATAGAGGATAGCAATTTACCATGGTTGGTGACTTTTACTGAATGATAATCTTGAGTGGGCCATGGTATTTAAAGATTCTTCCACATTGGAACCTGATCTCTTTATATTTGGTTAAAATTGTTTCATCTTCTCCCCATTCTTGAATAAGCTGTAGCCCTCTGCCACCTTTCTGGGAAAGAGCTGTAATGTAATTTGTGGTGGGCAAAAGGATGGTATAGGGTAATGGGATTTAAATGATAATTACATAACAGACCTTTTATCTTAAGGTAGGACTTCCTCTAGATAAATATACTCCATTCCAAGAATCAGTGAATTGCCCCAGAACTAACTGTGTCTTATACAACTGTCTAGACTAACTATGATGCTAGTTTCCTGGTCCACTCCATTTTTTGAACTCTGCCTAGATATAGCTAAGAATCCATACCTTTTTAAGTGAAAAATAACTGTCTTTGGTGCTTTGGCTATGCTAGCTCTGACAGCTGCATCTTGCTTGGATTCGCAGAAAGCACAATGAATTTGATTATTCCAGGTGAGTGTATCTTGTTGAAAGAAACATCCAAGACATTCCTGTTGAGAGAAAAGCATTTGCTGGCCAAACTGGATAAAGGGAACCTGTCCCCTCTTCAGATTAGAGCTTTGTTAACAGCCAAGGAATAAGCCTCATTACAATACGGCTGTGAAACCCCAGGACAAGCGGAGCTGAGAGTTGAAGGCGAGGAGTGAGGCCACAGAAACAGAGGATCTAGAGCGTTTCATTTGTACTACCACCACAATGAGAAGCTGCTGCAGAATTACACAGTGAGTATGAGTTCATGTAAATATATGGAATTCTGATCTCCTTTCCTCTAATTTTTACTAACGAAAAAGAAGAGTGAATGGGGAAAATCAGCTGAAAATTTTTTATATCAGTTGTGGAATTAGCTCTTCAGCTGTGACTCAGGTGAGTGAAAACTTATACCAAATAAGTGGTGGAAAAAAACTCAAACTTGTTTTCATTTATTTTTCTAGATACATAATTTTTATGCATAAATCAGACCGACCACAAGCTCTAGGTGAGCCAGTTAGCTTGGGGATACTTAATTTATAGAGCTGCTTTGTGGGGTTAAAAAAAAAAGCGGGGGTGGGGGGAATAGCAAATGTGTTGGAACCAAGATTCAAAAAAATTTAAGTGGGCTGGAATGATGGGCCACAGAAGTTTAATAGGGACAAATGTAGATTGTCTTAGTTAAGTTAAAAAAAAAACAAAAACAAAACTCAGTAGCACAATTGCAGAACAGAGATGTAGTTATATAAGAATGTGTGTCAGAAAGGCTTGGGGGTTTTAATGCTCAGTATGATTTAGAAATTTTGTGATGTGGCCACCTCCCCCTAATCCCCCCTTCCCCAAAAAAAATAGAGAAAAAGAAAAACAAAACTAATAGATATTAGGCTTTCTTAATAGAACTTGAGCACTTACCAAGAGAAAGGATAGTTTCACTGTATTCTGACCTGGTCAGACCACATCTGGAGTTTTGTGTTCCAGACTCTACATTCTAGTCACAATCCTGCTTCAGACACTTATTGGATATATGACCCTGAGTGTGACACTTAACTACTGCCTGCCTCAGTTTTCTCATCTGCAAATGGGGCTAATAACAGCACCTACTTTTCCCAGAGTTGTTGTGAGGATAAGGTGAGATAATATTTGAAAAGCACTTTTTTAACCTTAAAGCACTATATAATTGCTGGCTGTTATTAATGATTACTACTACTACTACTACTACTACTACTACTACTACTACTACTACTACTACTACTACTACTACTATTACCACCTACTACTACTTACTACTACTACTTCTACTTTCTGCTACTACTTATTATTATTACTACTACTTCCTACTACTACTATTTACTATTAGTACTTACCACTACCACTACCACTACCACCACCACCACTACTACTACTACTACTACTACTACTACTACTACTACTACTACTACTACTACTACTACTACTACTACTACTACTACTACTTTATCAGGGCCATCTCCAGTCGTCCTGATCTGTATCTTGCCTCTGGGCCCAGATGGCTCCAGAGGAGAAAGTGAGGCTAGTGACTTTGCCCAGCCTCCTTCACTTAAATCTGATTCACTTGCAAGTCTTGGCATCACCTTCCTGATGTTAAGGTGTTCTTTGAGAGCGAAGGACAAACAATAACAATTACCACTACTTCCTGCTACTACCATTACTTACTATTACTACTGCTTAGTACTCCTACTCCTACTCCTCATAATAATAATAATAATAAACTGGAAGATGAGCAGGATGGTGAGGAACCTTAAAATATATCATGTTATCATTGCTTGAAAGAACTTGGAATAAGGGGCAGCTAGGTGGCACAGTGCACAGAGCTCTGGCCTTGGAGTCAGGAGGACCTGAGTTCAAATCCAGCCTCAGACACTTGACACTTATTAGCTGTGTGACCCTGGGCAAGTCACTTTACCCCAACTGCCTCACCAAAAAAAAAAAAGAAAGAAAGAACTAGGAATACTTAACCTAGAAAAGATATCTTAGGAAGGGAATGATTACAGTCTAAATATTTGAAGGATTGTCAGAGTTTATTTTTTAAAAACAAAGAGCAAAATAAGGGATAGTGAAGTTATAGGATGAACTAGTTTCAACTGAATAGGAAGAGTACCTTCCAGACCATTAAATTTGTCCCAACATGTAATCAGATGCCTCAGGAGGTAATAAAATTCTGTCACTGGGATTCTTTAGTTGGGAGGATTTATGCTAATGCTATATAATATAGAATCAAAGGAGAAATTCTGATGGTTCTATTTCTAAAGCATTTGGTGAGCATATGAAGTTGTTAGAATTGTCTGAACTTAGATGCTAGAAACAAGGTGATTTGCTTCTAAAGGTCCTATGACATCTTGGAGGGAGGAGAAAAAATTGAAACCAGTTATGCCATCCAAGTGGTCATCCTACCTTTGTTCCTGGGCCTCAAGGAAAACCTGACTGTGATGGCTGAGTCCAGTGTGGGGAAGGAGGAAGGAGAGAGGAGGAGGAGGAGGAGGGAATGCTAAGTAACACTTATTATAACAGGGGACAATCCAGTTACAATGAACTAGCATGTCTCGCTGGATCTTCTCTAACTTGGATGCTGAAACCGAGCCCAAAGTGCACATTTTGCTTATAATCTGTTTCAGATCTGGGCATCAGCTGTTTGTGTTTTCAGTCCACTGCTAACTCATATTGACTATGTATTTTCTACTGACAGAAAAACGGATGCGTGGTTGATCATTACCAAAGTGATTACATGAGTGCACATAGCCATACCTCTGTATCATAGAATGTTCCATGATTGGTAGAATGTGAGAACAGATCTAAAACAGATCTGATTTATAAAGGATCCCTCCCAGCATTGACCAATAGTCTGACTCTGCCAATGTTGTTAGCATAATGGGAAGTGAATATATGGTCTTTTGACAGCATGCCTATCAAGAGGACCCCTTCCTTGTGAAGGACCAGGCATGGTCTGGAGAATTCCCTCAAATATTTATTATCCTGTGGAAGAAAGGCTCCTTGAGTGAGTATTTATGGGGGAAAAAAAACTTTACCCCAGTTATAGTAATGGAAAATGGCTTCTTGAATGCCCTTGGTGTTTGGAAGAAAAAAATTTCTTAACCATTTTAATGGCAAGAATATCACTCAGCAAAGATTCTTGTACTAGCACCTCATCTGCCATCACTCTCCACCCTCATGTAGTAGTGTGCCTTAGTCCGAGTACACAAGCACTGAAGACCCTGAAGGCAAAGCATCATGCCTTGTGATGGTGCAGAAGCACCAGCCTGGCAGTGCAGATGACCTACCTGAAGGGAGCATTCACATTCTGATGGGATGGGGAGGGAGAGGACAGTGAAGACTTCATTTTTGTAAGCACAGTTCTCACACTTCAAGCACACGATGTCATAATTAAGTTGCCCTTCAAAAAGTCTAGTGATGATAGAGGACTCACTGGAAGCCACCTTCCTGTAGCATTTTGTAGTAAGTCCTTTCTCCTGTGTTTTTTTTCTGTGAAACTAGGAATTCCCCCCCCAAAAAAAGAAGAGAAAAGGTTAGCAATTGGCAATAAAACAAAACTTTTCAATAAGTAAAATGAATGATTTGCTGTCAACATAATAGGAACTCCATTTTGATTTCTGGCAGTGACCAAGATTTTTCTTTTAGAAGACACTCCTCATGAGCTTATGTGTGGTTTCTGAGTCAAGTCCATCATCTTTAGTTTAAAGAGGGGAGAAGGCTCCCCAGTCCTGGGATAAAAGAAAGATCATAAGAGGCAGGTAGAGGATACAGTGGATAGAGCAGGAGGTGTGGAGTCAGGAAGACCCAAGTTCAAATGTGGTCTCAGACACTTACTGGCTGTGTAACTCTGGTCAAGTCACTTCACTTCTGTCTGCCTCAGTTCCCTCAATGGTAAAATGGGATCAAAAAAGGAAAGTTCATAGTCTGCGTCATTAGATGTCTTTCATCAGAACTGGGACTCAGCTACTTATTGTGGGTTGTATATGTTTTTCTGCTAATGAAGGTGCTGGGAAATCAGCACTCTCTCGAAATGTAGACAAATCTCCTTGCCCACAGACCTCATAAATATTTTGGTTTGTACAATGGTCTTACAAAACATGGACTAGAGAAATGGTTTATCTGTTACTGCATATCTTATATGTGTGTCTATAATTATATGTGTAATATGATCAGTGTACATAGTATTGACTTGGATGGTGGAAAGACTCTGGAATCTTATAGATATTATGTTAGTAAAACTAATATACTCACGTTATGTTAATAAGACAGTACGAATAGCAGTATATGTTGCCTGCTGAGCATCTCTATCTACATGTCCTGTAGGGTCTCTCAAATTCCCTGGTCACCAGACTCCATCTCTATTCCTGACTTCCCTGTTTCTGTTGCGGGACTTACCATTCTTTCATTTTCCCAGGTTCACAGCCTTGGGTGGAGTCATCCTTGACTGGGTCTGCCTCACGCTAACCATATTCAATCAGTTGCTAAGTCCTGGCTATTCACACTCAATGTCTCCCCCCTGTACCACTGCTCTCCACCTGTGGAGCCACATCTCAAGCTCAGGTCCTCTTCACATCCTAACCTGAACTACTGCCAGAACTCCGCCTTGGTCCATCTGCCTCCATTCTCTCCCCACTCCAGTCTGTCCATCTCCCATGCAGGTGACAAATTGATATTCTGAAAACACAGGCTTGACTGTGTCTCTCTTCCTTGTTCAAGAAGTCTTCAACTGAACCTCTTTGCCTCAAATATGCAAATGCCTCTTTGGCACTTTCTTTCCCCTTAACATTTCTTTTCAAAATGATTTCATATTACCCTCTTTCTCTCACACTGTACATTCCAGATAAACCAGCTTGTGTCTTTTCCCTGTCCATGACATTTCATCTTCTGTTTCCTTGCACAGGTGACTCCCATGCCAGAAATCCTCCCTCACCTTTCCCTTCTGGAATTCCTGGCTCCTTTTAAGCATCGGCTCCTCCACAAGGCCTTTCTTGCTCCCTCCGCTTGTGAAAGCTTGCCTTCTTTGCCCAGAAATCACATACCCATTCTGAGTGCCTGTTGTTTCTCAACAGCAAAAGATAAAAGTTTCCTGAGGCCACTTTGGTCTCTGTATCTCCAGGACATAGTACGTGGTAGACATTCAATAAATGCTGATTCAGCTGAACTGAATTACTTTATCATCTACAGTCAAGAAGCAGCCACAAAAGAGTCAGAGTCCATAGAAGTTGGGATCCCTGTCTAATGCTTTGTGCAAGGGAGCTGGTTACCCAAGCCCATGTCTTTGAGGCATATTCAGAGATTGAGTGAGAATGGAGAGGTGGATTATTTCTTCCACAAACAGACCTTTGTGACCCTGTCTCCACAACTCTGGCTACCCCACCACTAAAATCTCCTGTGCTACCTTTTCTTGTTAGCGCCGCAGGTTGCTAACCCCTATATGCCACACCGCACACAATATTTTCTATGTAATTTCTAGCACGGTGGCTACCACATGAGTAAGTATGGGAGCAGCTAGATGGTACATTGGATAGAGTGCTGCAGTTACAGTCTGGACGACCCGAGTTCATAATTCTGCCTCAGACGTTTCCCAGCTCTGTGATTCTGGGGAGATCACTATTACCTCAGTTACTTCATCTATAAAAGGAGGATGGTAATAGCACGAATGTCATGGGTTATCATGAGGATCAAATAACATGTAAAGTGCTTTGCAAATCTTTTTTTTTTAATTAAAAGAATTTTAGGTATGTCAAAGTAGCAACATGTTGACAGGCTGGTCACAGAAGGTCAAAGATGGCTTCAAGGTGGGGACAGCTTTTATAGGTAACTTTATGATAATTCAGATAGAACACCCTTAGGAGAAGATATTGGGCCCTTGCATCTCAGTTCATCCCTAAGGTGGCAAGAACATGACAATTTACAGGTAGGGGTCCGTGACAAAGAGCACATAATACAGAAAGCTGCAGACTTAGTGTCTCCTTCCCCATCAGAACCTCCCTTAATACTGATTAATAAGCAGGGCTGGAAACAATGGGATACTGAGTCATTATAACTTTCAACAATTCCCCCATTTGGTGCTAACCATATATATGGAAATGACTGAACAATAAAACCGAGTACATATGGTTCAGCACCACAGTCAATCTCATATCACACCTTTATCCTGAACTTCATCATCCTAATCTCTGCTGCTGATTGTGTCAAATTAGTGGCTATAAACTAGGGGACTTAAACTCACAGTAGGAAAGAGGTGTCCCACCATAATCCCACGTTTCCATCAATGTCATAAAACTGAATAAACTTGGTTATAATCTCATGTGCTCCCCAAGGAGACAAGCCTTGGTAAACAGGACCTGTATGTAAACCAAGGCATGTGACAGATCAAACTGATATACATATCAGCAAAGTCTCCAAGAAAACTCAGTAAACATAAGCACCATGAAACAAAAGACAAAAGCAACACAATAATGACCATCAATATCAAGTAACAGCGATCCTTGGGGTAACCTACTCCCAATGTTCAGTTAATCATCACATCTCATCTTGAGTCCCAGATGTCCCATGCAGTTGTCTGGTCCCTGGAAACACCTTCCCCTGGACATCTCAGAACAGGCCTCCTCCTTAGGCTGCCTGGAGTGGTCTCTTTCCAATGGATTGGCTTCTCTGGCTCCAAGTCACCTTCAATGTCCTAGGGTATTCTAAGAAAATCTTTTGCAAAACGGATCTCCATACATTTAGAACACCCTCCTGAATTTGCTTTTTCTAGTAACTAGGTCATGTGGTGAAAACCAGCTCAAGCCTCATGCTTCTGGTCACTTTAACACTAGAGCAATAAGAACATCAAATTTAAGAACCTGTATTTCACTTGAAATTTTAGAAAATTTAGAAAAATTTAGAAAAAAATTTAGAAAATTTTTGTTATCACATCTGACTTGCTATTTCTATCTTCTTATAGTATTGACACAGCTTTAATATGTAAAATCCTAAACCCAATTTCTAGCACTTATAATCATTACATGTGCAAGGCCTTTTCATAACTTGTTATTAAAACATGCTCAAGGCCTATATATTCCATTAGAATAATTTACTTGACTATAAATTATCTCATATTGTTGCTTTCTTAAAATTTTCCACTCCTGCTAATTTCCCTTTTAGGAGTAGGACATACTTTAAGGATTTAATCCCATTCATCAACACATAGCTACTAGTACTCATGGCAAGTAGATGCTTTTTCATCCCCAGGTTCAACATTATACAAATGAATTTGCTTTAAAATACTTAATAACAACAAAACGCTTGTGATGAGATGTGTACGTATAATAATCCTGTGCTTTGCAAATCTTAAAGCACTTTATATAAAGGTAAGCTATTATGACTAGTAATAATAATAATAGATGCATGATGATTGATTGATTAATAGCAATTACATAGTGACCCAAATTAAATTAGATGCTGTACAGGAAGAATTAAGGGGATCTCAGTTTTGCAGTTTCAGCAAGGGCCTTTTATCACTTCAAGATTTCATACTAAGACTGGAAACCATGGGTCTGATGAATAAACCTCAGATTTTGCATTACACATCTTAATGTGTTTTTTTTTTCTAATTCAATGTAAAGCTTGTATTGAGACTGTTTTTAAAATATATTTTACTTAAAAAATAAAATCTGATCACCAAAAATATTCCATCAAGACACTTAAAGAGGGGGTGGAGCCAAGATGGCGGAGTAAAAGCAGTGACTTGCTTGAGCTCTCTCCCAAACCCCTCCAGATACCTGCAAAAAATGGCTCTAAACAAATTCTAGAGTAGCAGAACTCACAAAAAGACAGAGTTAAACAAACTTCCAGTGCAAGACAACCTGGATGATTGATTGAAAAGGTCTAAGGCGTCTTGCTGGGAGAGGAACGCAGCTCAGTGTGGAAGCACAAAGACCAGGCCTCAGCAAACCTGAAGGAAGCCTTTGGGGACTGAATCATAGGCAGCTGTGGTGTATTCCAGGCTTCTCAACCCACAAATGCCAAAGACAAATTAGAAGGTCAGTAGGAAAGGTCTGTGACCACAGTGAGAGAGAAGCTCGGTCCCAGCCTCAGTCCCAGGATAGCCCTGGGGCAGCAGGCTCTGTTTCCAGAGCTCAGCCCACAGACTGAGGGGGTATCAAGTGGCTGATCAGAGGGGCATTGCAGAGATCTCTTTGGTGGTGCTGAGGCAGGAATCTCTTGCTTTGCCCGTGCTTGGATCTGGGTCACTGTTCTGGGTGGTGGTCCTGGGGTGAGGAGGAGTGCTGGTGTGGTGGAGCTTGTAGTGGAAGTAGAGAGGGAATCCTTTCACAGTTGCAAGGCAGAAAAGAGTGCTTGTGGTCACTCATAGACCACAGCACAGGCCAGGAAAGGAGTAAACACCTCACCCTTTATCATACCATCTTGGAAGAACTGAAAATTTACAGGTCCCTAGAAGTATCTCTGAAAACAGCTGCACAAAACCCCCAAAGCTTAGGACAGTACATTCTCCTCTCTGGAAGAAGACCCTTACTTTAACACAGAGTTTAAAATTTAAGTAATTGGCTGGGAACATGAGCAAACTGTGCAAAAAAAAAAAAAGGTCAGATCATAGAAGCTTTCTTTGGTGACAAAGAAGATCAAAACATACAACCAGAAGAAGACAACAAGGTCAAAGCTCCTACATCCAAAGCCTTCAAGAAAAATATGAATCAGTTCCAGGCCATGGAAGGGCTCAAAAAGGATTTTGAGAAGCAAGTAAGAGAAGTAGAGGAAAAATTGGGAAGAGAAATGAGAGTTATGCAAGAAAATAATGAAAAACAAGTCAACAACTTGCTAGAGGAGACCCAAAAAAAAATACTGAAGAAAATAACACCTTAAAAAATAGCCTAACCCAAATGGCAAAAGAGGTCCAAAAAGCCAATGAGGAGAAGAATGCCTTCAAAAGCAGAATTGGCCAAATGGAAAAGAAAGTCCAAAAGCTCACTGAAGAAAATCCTTTCTTAAAAATTAGAATGAAGCAAATGGAAGCTAGTGATTTTATGAAAAATCAAGACATTGTAAAACAAAACCAAAAGAATGAAAAAATAGAAAACAATGGGAAATATCTCATTAGAAAAACATCTGACCTGGAAAATAGATCCAGGAGAGATAATTTAAAAATTACTGGACTATCTGAAAGCCATGATCAAAAAAAGAGCCTAGACATCATCTTTCAAGAAATTATTTAAGAAAAACTGCCCTGATATCCTAGAACCAGAGAGCAAAATAGAAATTGAAAGAATCCACTGATCACTTCCTGAAAGAGATCCCCAAAGGAAAACTCCTAGGAATATTATAGCCAAATTCCAGAGTTCCCAGGTCAAGGAGAAAATTGCAAGCAGCCAGAAAGAAACAATTCAAGTATTGTGGAAACACAATCAGGATAACACAAGATTTAGCAGCTTCTACATTAAAGGACCAGAGGGTTTGGATAATATTCTGGAGGTCAAAAGAGATACCCTATCCAGCAAACCTGAGTATAATCCTTCAGGGGGGAAAATTGACATTCAGAGAAGTAGAGGACTTTCAAACATTCTTCATGAAAAGACCAGAGCTGAATAGAAAATTTGACTTTCAAATACAAGACTCAAGAGAAGCATGACGAGGTAGACAGGAAAGAGAAATCATAAGAGACTTATTAAGGTTGAACTGTTTACATTCCTACATGGAAAGATGGTATTTGTAACTCATGAGACCTTTGTCAGTATTAGGGTAGTTGGAGGGAAAAAAATTATATGAATAGGTAGATAGATAAGACAGACAGACAAATAGATAGAGGGCACAAGGTGAGTTGAAGATGAAGAGATGATATCTGGAAAATAAAATTAAGGAGTGAGAGAGGATTATACTGGGAGAAGGAGAAAGGGAGAGGTAGAATGGGGTAAATTATCTCACATAAAACAGATAAGAAAAGGCTTTTACAGTGGAGGGGAAGGTGAGGGGGAATGAGTCAATCTTATTCTCATTGGATTTAGCTTAAGGAGGGAATAACATACACACTCAATTGGGTATGGAGATCTATCTTACCCTACAGGAAAATAGTGGGGGAGGGGATAAGAGAGCAGGAGGATGATTGAGGGAGGGAGGGGGTATCAGAAGCAAACACTTCTAAGGAGAGACAGGGTCAAAAGAGAGAATAGAATAAATGGGGGGTGGGATAGGATGAAGGGAAATGTAATTAGTTTTTCACAACATGACTACTATGGAAGTGTTTTGCATGACTACATCTTTATAACCTGTATGGAGTTACTTGCCTTCTCAATGAGGGTGGGTGAGGAGGGAGGAAGGGAGAAAATTTGGAACCCAAAGTTTTAAAAACAAATGTTAAAAATTGTTTTCAGGGCAGCTAGGTGGCGCAGTGGATAGAACATGGGCCCTGGATTCACAGGCACATAACACTTACTAGCCATGTGACCCTGGGCAACTCACTTAACACCATTGCCTAGCCAAATGCACCTGGGAAATAAGATATAAAGGCAGTAGGGTATAGAAATCTATCCTGCCCTATAGGAAAATAGAAGGGGAAGAGGATAAGAGAAGGAGGGAAAGATAGAAGGGAGGACAGATTAGGGGAAGGTGTATTCAGAATGCATACCATCTTGGAGTGGGGGGAAGGATGAGATGGGCAGAAAATTTGGAACTCAAACTCTTGTTGGAAGTGAATGTTGAAAACTAAAAATATATAATTTTTTTTTAAAAAAGGCACTTAAATAATGTCTTTTTTGCAAGCCAGTTTAGATTCAGACTGTAAAAGCTATAAGGGCAATTAGAAATGATGTAATCCTGTGTCATCATTTTATTCTATTTTTTAAATTAATTTATTTTGAATTATCAACAATCACTTCCCTAAGCTTTTGAGTTTTAAATTTTTCTCCCCCTTCTTCCTTGCCTCCCTCCCCAAGACAGTGTGCAATCTGATATAGGCTATACATATACATTCCTATTAAACATATTTTCACATTAGTCATGTTGTAAGTAAGAATTAGAACCAATAGGAGGAACCACCAGAAAGAGGAAACAAAACACGACAAGAAAAAAAATAGTTAATAGTATGCTTTGATCTGCATTCAAACTCTATAGTTCTTTCTTTTTCCATCATGAGGCTTTTGGAGATGTCTTAGATTCTTATATTGCTGAGAAGGGTTAATTAAGTCTGTCAATATTAGTCATCACACAACGTGGCTGTTACTGTCTACAACGTTCTCCTGGTTCTGCTCACTTCACTCAGCATCAGACCATATACATCTTTCTAGGTTTTTCTGAAGTCTGCCTGTTCATCATTTCTTATAGCACAATAGTATTCCATTACATTCATATACCACAACTTGTTCAGCCATTCCCCAGTTGATGGGCATCCTCTCAATTTCCAATTCTTTGCCACCACAAAAAGAGCTGCTATAAATATTTTTGTACATGTGGGACCTTTTCCCACTTGTATGATCTCTTTGGGATATAGCCCTAGAAGTGCTATTGCTGGGTCAAAGGGTATGCACATTTTTCTAACCCTTTGGGCATACTTCCAAATTTTCTCCAAAATGGTTGGATCATTTCACAGCTCCACCAACAATGCATTAGTGTTCCAATTTTCCCATATCTTCTCCAACATTTATCATTTTCTGGTTTTGTCATGTTGGTCAATCTGATAGGTGTGAGGTGGTACCTCAGAGTAGTTTTGATTTGCATTTCTCTAATCAATAGTGATTTAGAGCATTTTTTCATATGACTATAGATGGCTTTAATTTCTTCATCTGAGAACTGCCTGTTCATATCCTTTGACCATTTATCAATTGGGGGATGCAATGTCATCATTTTATAGATGAGGAAACTAAGGACCAGAGAGGGACTCTGACCTAGTGACAAAATGTATCTGACTCAGTTGAATGTGCTGTATCATTAGGTATTTTTAGCCCAGCAAAATGTTGTTTCGTTTGCTTTAAAAAAAAAAAAAGGAAAAGGCAATCAGTTCATGCAATGCCCTCTTGCAAAGAGCCTTGTTTAGCACCTTTAGCCTCAAATTCAAACTCCTACTATAGTGGGAAGAGAGGCTGGGCCGCCCTTTAGAAGTGCCTGGGGTCAGTCCCTTTTCCTCCTTGTCAAATCAGTTGCAGAAGAGGAGCCAAAACTAGTGATGGCAGAAGTGGTATTCCTCATCCTCCTCCCCCCAACTCCCACCTTCTATCCCTTTTCCTGAGGATCAGGAAAACTATTCCTATAGTACCTAGCACAGTGCTTGGCATATAGTTGCTGCTTTATAAAATCTTAATTGATGGAAAAAAGAAAGAAAAAAAAATAAGATGTAGAAGGTACTATTAGGATAACAGCAGGATATCAGAATAGAGCCCAAGCAAGTACCAATGATTTCTATAACAAGCAAAGGAACTGGAAGAGCTGCAACACTCTACTGATGCGTATTGGCCATGAAGCCAACAGACTCAGGAGGTGAGAGGAAGATGGAGGGCAGTGGTGATAGCAATAGTGAGGGAATGAATGGATTTCCAAAGTAACAAGGAAGTGCTAAATGGAAACTCAGGGAGAGGGACTGTCTTTTGCCTCTGTTTGTATCACTAACCAGATGCCAGGCAGAATACATAGTGTGCCTAGCACATAGTAGGCACTTGATAAAATGTTCATTGACTCACTAACCCAGACCTTATGACATAGTTTCCACTGGCTTTTCCCTTGAGTCTTTTTTTGGGGGGCAGGGCTGTAGGAGGATGGTTGGAGACAGACATCTTGTAGGGAAAAGGGGTCTTTAATTAAGAAAGTGGTCTTTAATATTTCTTCTTGCTTCTCTAAAAGGGGCTGGGATAGGAGGCTTCTTTGTCATTATCCTGAACTAATATTCTAGGTTAAAATGCTCATTGGAAGCCTTGGCTTGTTTGGAGGATGGGAAAGTTAATACTTCCAGGACAGGGTTAAAAGGAGGATTCTGAGGTCCCTGAGTAAGGCACCTGGGTGAGGCCAAAGTGAGCCTTTGAAGTTGATAAACCTGTGTCCGATGTCAATACTCAGAGTTCTCCTGTGTAAAGAGACCCCACCGTATTATAAAACAGGGGGAAAATCTTTTTTTTTAAAGATCAAGTATAATGGGTCTAGTCCAATGCCTATTTCATGGCATAGTGACCACTTGCCACTGACCTTCTTCAAAGCCTCATGAAGTTCATTTAGGACATAAATCAAGAACTCCTGAGCATCTTGCTGTGTCCTCTTCAGAAATGCTGGGTAAATTTTTCCGATGGCTGACCGAAACACTTCGGGTGAGACACAGTCCGAGTCTCCAAGCCACATGTCTGTCATCAGGTAAGCAAAAGCAGTGGCAGCCTCACCACTGTCCCTTCCAAAGGAGAAAAGAACAGGGGGTATCATATGACTAAAGCCATGAGGGCATGTTTAAACACTTGGAAACAGAGAAGTAAAGCAAAGGAACCCCTCCTTTCTTCATCCTCCAGGAACTGGCTGGTCTAATGAAGTGGGGAGAGGGTGATCTCCTGTGGCAGACCCAGCTGGTTTAACTGGGCAGCAATAGCTTCCACCAAGTTGCTTGACAATTTAAAGAAGGAAAAATCTTGAGTTTCAATTAAGACTTAACTTTTTTACTTAATTAAATTTGTTCCCCAAGAAAGATCAACCTTCTCTCCTTCCTACTTCTGTCCCTAACCCCATTGACAAAGCAAAAAAACCCCACACATACCCCCATTACAAAACATGTAAAGTCAAACAAAACAAATTACTGCATTAGTCATACCCAATGACACACAGATACATTACACACGTATGTCTGTCTGTCTATCTATCTATCTATTTCTCTACACTCTGAGTCCATCACTCTTCTATCAGGAAGTGGGTAGGCTGACAGTTAGACTTACTTTTGAAGAGCAGTGATGTACTTTCCGGAAAGGAAATACTCCACCAAGGGGGTGATACTGCAGAGACATTGCAAGATGGCATTCATGTAGCATGTGTTGCCTAGGTTACGAAGACCTGTCACACCTTGGGAGTGTTGCTGGGACATGCTAGACTCTTTGACAGAGCTGGTGTCACTATAATCTGTACATTCTGTGCTGTGGACCACAGGGAAAGAAAGAAATTATTTTGAGGGGGCAGGATAGGTACAATTCAATTCAATTGATCAAATCCCTGCTAATGGGCAGAGGGGCAAAAACGAAACAGTCCTTGCCCTCAAGGAGCTTAAATTCTACCAGAGAAATAAAGCATGTATACAGATAAGAAAATACAAGGCAATTTGAAGAGAGACAGAGACCGAGGGAGGCGGCAAGTGAAAATAACAGGGTTATAGACTCAGTAGCATCAAGCATGATCCTGCTGCATCCAGGCATTCCTTCTCTTGACCTCTGCAGTCAGTCTGCTGAAACTGTACAGCTGATTTCTATGCTGTGTAGACAAAATACCCACATCTCTGCCGAAATATACAGGGCCATAGATATAAACCAGAGCAAGGGCTACAGAGCTCAGAATCTGGCATTTCTGATTCTTTCTCCTGTGTACAGAAGGGCTGTTGAGACTCTCCTCTATCCCTCATGCCTCACTTCCCATTTGTAGATCGTCTTCACAAGTGTTTGAAAAGTGCTCATTTTTAGATCAGTACTTTAGGGGAGGAAGAGTGAGTACAGCGGACAAATCCCTGGTTCTAGAGTCAGACGGACTAGGGTTTGGATCCCACTATGGACCTTTCCCATCTGAGTGATCTTAGGCAAGTCACTTCCCTGGGCCTCAGTTTCCTCATTTGTAAAATGAGGGGCTTGGATCAGATGGTCTCTGAGGTTCCTTTCTGGCTCTAGATCTCTGAACATATAAAACAGAGCATCAGGATATCTTTTCTCTGTTTCATGACAAGGGAACCCCACTGAAGCCAGATACTTCATGAATTGCATTGAATATGTTGCTGTGCAGTCGTGTCTGACTCTTCATGACCCTGTGGACCATACTGTCCATGGGGTTTTCTCGGTAAAGGTGCTGGAGTGGTTTGTCATTTCCTTCCCCAGTAGATTAGGACAAATAGAAGTTAAATGACTTGCCTAGGGTCATACAGGTAGGCCAGATTTCAACTCAGGTCTTCCTTACTCCCAGCCTAGTGCTACATCCACCTGAATGCTCCAGTGAATCTTTCTTTCTCTCCACATATATCTATGTTGATTTAGATGTCATATTAATTACATATATTTAATTTTATTTCTATATATATTTATCCCTTTCCTCCCTCAATTTTAGATCATCATTTAATGATTCGATACAGCACATACTCCCCTGAGAAACTCTTTCTAAGTGCAGCCTTGAGTCCCTCCTTGCTTCTGTGACAATCTTACCCCTTGGCTTAATCTGTTATCTAGAGCACTGTAGAAGAGACAGACTCACAGAACATAATAGATTTTGAAGTCATCAGGAGGACATCTGGAAGCCATGGGGAAGGAGAGTGTTGGGTTGTTACTGCTATTGAGGCTTGTCTAACCTTTTAACTTCATTTCTTTCTCTCTTTCACACTCTCTGTTGACTTGGTTTTTAAAAAATAATTTCTATTTCCCCCCCCCCAACAGGTAGCTCCAAACTGGTTTTCATCTGTACTTCAGGTACCATTCCAACTTGGATCTTCTGTGCATCATAATCCTTTCTATTTTCTCTCAAGATTCTAACATGTTGCTATGAGATGTAGCTACTCTGGCTGCTGTTCATAGTTCATATTTTTGATGAGAAGGTATTTCACCTATAGGCATAACTTCTTTCCCTAAATGGACCAATGTCTTTTTAAATTGCATATAATCCTGACTTTACTTTTTGTTTGTTTGTAAGCAAGTTGCTTGTCCTAGTTACAATTCACTGATCTGGAGGAAGGGTTGTTAACTAGGGATACTTTTTTAAGGGCAGGAGTTATACCAGGATAAAGTGGGGGACAGTTGGGGAGAGAGGAGGAAACTTCCAGAATCTCAGATTCTCAAGTGGGGTAGGATGGACTCCAAATACTGGCAATTGGAAAAATATTTTTTAAATTTGTAAGTAAAATATAGAAATCCAGAGAGAGATAGAGAGATAGAGAGATAGAGAGGAGAGGAAGAGGAGGAGGAGGAGGAGGAGGAGGAAAAACAAGAAAGAAGAAGATCTCTGAAAAATGTTCAAGCAGAGACTTGGTCTAGAATATTGAAGGGAAAGATTGATGTATATCATGTTGAGATTGACCTACTTAACCCTCAAGCTCTTTTCCCAACTAAAAGATATCATGCATTGTAATCAGAACAGCTGAAGTAAAAGCAAAATTGAGGGAAGGCATATTGGAAGGCATGGAAAAGCAACAAAAGTAAAGATGTCAATATGAGAGGTAATGGTGAGGATAGTGGAAAGAGTCGTGGATTTGGTGTCAGAAAACATTTCCTAAGTGTTTGACCTTGGGATAGTCCTTCAACTTCTTTCAAATGCAGTTTCTTCACTGGCAAAATACAAATAATATACACCAGCTACCTCACAAGGTTGTGAAGGCAGGCCCTTTGGTAAACCACAGAAAATGAATTATTATTACTGGTTGATGAAACAGTGTTTACAATAACGAGGCTGGAAATGGGTTTTTTGAGGCTGAGCTAATTTGTAGGGAAGAGTACAAAGCTAGAGCATCACAAAACAAACAACCAAAAGCCGGAGAAAGTAGTACTGTATGAATAATTATTTGATCTCTTGTATGAATAATTATTTGATCTCTGGGAATGAGCTCACGTTGTGGTCCATTTGACATCTGGAAGATCTTATGACTGTAAGGATCACAAGATGCAAACTTATTACAACTGGTGGTTCAAGAGCATTCTAGAGAAAATTGGGACTAGCTGGGGTAGTTTTTCGTAGAATGGTTTTCACGCACTTCTACCTGCACAGAGCGGGAAGGAATAGTAGGCCTAAAATCTCACCATCACTTGCTACCTTCTGGCAAACTGTACCCACTAGCTATGACACAGATGCAAACATCAGGAGGCTTTGTTTCTTTGTCCATTTTCTCCCTGGTTACTCATTATGACTCCCATACCAGTTTTCCTGGAAAACCTTTGATCTCTTCTTGGCCCTGACTCAAATCACAAAGCTTAGGTCTCAGACTCCTCCTAAACCTGAGGTAGCAATTCTTACCTCTCTTTATTTCACTTTCTGGTAGCATCTATATCCCAGGGTTGTTGTGAGAATAAAATGAGATATTTGTAAAGTGCTTTGTGAACCTTAAAATGCTATGTATTATGTATGTATTATATTATTATATCATATATTATGCATGTATTACATATGCTCTATATTATATAATTATATATTAACTATAAAATGCTATATATTAATATATTATAGCTTTTAATTTATCAGTTTCCATTCTATTTTGTCCTCAAATAGTTTATCAGCTAGTAGTTTACTATCTGGAGCTCCCTGCGTTCCCCACCCAAACCATGTCCCAGACTAATGAAAGCTTCCTTTGCTCATTTTCTCATGTTATAATTCCCCCTTCTTCTATCCAATATAATCAAACAAGCATTCATTGTGTGCTACATGTAATTAGGCACTAATGTTGGTAGCAGAGATTTTAAAGTGAAAACAAGAAACATTGGCCCACAACACGTACACAAAATGTACATTCTACTAGGTGAGGTGGATACAAGCTATAAAGAATTATGGAACCATTGATGGCTCCATACTTAGATTTGAGCTTTAGGAAGATGATTTTTTGCAGCAATGAGGAAGGAGGATTGGAAAGGGGAAGAGACTAGAAGGAAGCCAGAGTCCAATTAGGAGGCTGTTGGAATAAACCAGGTTAGAGATGGTGAGGGTCTGAACTGCAATAGTGATTATGATTGGGGGGAAAAAAGGGTGGATGTGGGGGAGAGATGTTATGTTGTGAGGTAGAACTGATAGGATTCAGCAGCTGTGGGGCAGCTAGGTGGCGTAGTGGATAGAGCACCAGCCCTGAAGTCACGAGGACCTGAGTTCAAATTCGGCCTCAGACCAAACACTGGACACTTACTAGCTGTGTGACCCTGGGAAAGTCACTTCACCCCAGTTGCCTTAAAAAAAAAAGATGCAGCAACTGTTTGGATGAAAGTTTGTAGGGAAGAAGAAGGGAACAGTCTAGGAAGATTCCCCAGGTTCTGAACCTGAATGACAAGAGAAGATTGGAGGACAGGTTGCCTTAGGAAGAGAAGATAATGATTTTGATGGAATGGTAATGGTATAAACCTTGAGATAAATATACTAGCTCATGTTTAGAAAGCCTGTTTGCAGAGCACCTGACATCTGTTATCTCATTTGATGGTTACAGTCCTGTGAGCATGTGCTCTTATCCTCATTTTACAGATGAGGAAACAAGCTGAGAGAGATGAAGGTACTGGTCACAGGGCTAGTAATCCTAGTTCAGGATTTGAATTCAAATCTTCATCCCTCCCCAGCCAGCCTTCATGAACCACCTAGTGGCCTTGGAGAGGGTTCAGCAGGCAGTTGTTAATTCAGGACTGGGGCTTAGAAGAGAGAATAGGTCTGGATATATAGATTTGGGGGGCATCTGCACAGATGATAACTGAACTCATGGAAGCTGTTATGAGATCACCAACACAAGAAAAGATGAAAGCCTACGAGAAGCCCTGGGAGAGGATACCCAAAATTTGGGGGCAGGGGTAAGACATAGATGTTGGATTCAGCAGTCAGACAGATAGGAGAACCAAGAGTGCCAGTGTTGGGAAAACCCAGGGAAGAGAGAATATTCGAGGTGGAGGGGCTGTCTAACTGTGTCAAGCTGCAGAGAGATTGAGAAGGGTGGTAAAGAAAAGAGACCTTTGCGTCTGAAAAGAGAAATTTCAATTGAGCGGTGAGGAGAGAAGCCAGATCATAAGGGGTTGAAAAGTGAGGGAGAAGAGAAGAAACATATGATTTTTTCCCCCTATGAATATGGCATCAATAGGGAGAAGATGGGAAGGTTTTTCAAGGACAGCTATGTTGAGAGACAGCAGGGAAGGAGCCATTAGATAAGGAGAGAATGAATTTCAGAGAAAGAGGAGTTAATGGAACGAGCACACTGCCGGAGCTGGGAGGGATCAGAACAAGGGCATGAGCAGAGAGGTTACCACTGGCAAGGGGAAGAGCCAAGTCTGAAGCAGGGTTTGAAACCACAGAAATGACGGGGGGCTGTTGAGGAGTTTGGGGGGTACAGAACAGGGAAGGGGAACTTACCACTGACGACTTCTTTTTTCTTGGTAACATTGTTTGGTGGGTCCCTCCTCCCCACCTGGATGGACCAATCCTGCATGTTGTGGAAACATGCTCAAGGCAACAGATAATTACTTTGGGCCACGACCCTACAGTTGTGATTGCCCCCAAAGTCAACAACATAATAACCACAGTAAAGGAAGATGGACAGTAGAAATACCTAGGCTGCTGAGAAAAGGGCAATGTATTTATTTATTTGTTGGGTAGCCCCAGCTGCTGCCATAGTTGCCTAATGGAGAGAAGGCATTTAATGCATGGATACCCGTTATCATTCACCTCCTGATTCTCCTGCCTTTCCAGACTTGGCTACTTCAGCCTCTGCTACCTTCTCATTATGGAACACCCTCTGCCATGCTGACTCCTTTTCCCAATGGTGAGTTCCTCCTGGGGCCTTCAGTTTGGGGAGGAGCTTCGGCCACCCAGCTTTCATTCCCCTCTTGCCTCTCCTGACTTTCCAGACTTGGACACTATACCCCAGTGTGATTCCCCGCCCCCCAACCCTTTTCAGCCCTCTCACGTGCATTATCCCCCATTAGTGTGTAAATTCCTTGAGGGTCAGGGACTTTTTTCTTTCTTTCTTACCTAGCACATAGTAAACATTTAATAAATGCTTGTTGTTTTGCCTTACCTTACTTGTGAATGGGTTGTAAACTCCTTGAAGACAGGAATTGTATTTTATATCCCCAGTGCCAGCCAGTGCCTACTACAGACACACCACATAGTGGCTTCATGTTAGTTGAACTGAATTTAGAAGACATTCTCTGCTCTTCTATTTTAGTGTTTATATAGGCACACTCTCATGCCCATCTCAACCAGAGTTACCCTAGTAGTAGTAGAAAAAAAAAGCAAAAACAAAAAACCGAACTTTCCAGGCTCATCATCCATCTCTGGGATTAATTAGCCTCTGCTCCTCTTCCATGGCTGACCTGCTGGTCTGGGCTCAATGTTGAATGCTTGGGTCATCTCCTTCTAGCATTACTCCCTTGTTTCATCTTTTACTCGTTCAAGAGGATGTTCCAGGAAGGAGGAAGTGGCCATGTTTCTTCACAGTTCTGAGAATGGCCGGTATTATTTTCTTTGAGCTGTGAGCCTGCAAATAGAATCTCAGGAGTTGGTAGTAAACTCAAACATGAACCACAAATGGACATCCAGCCTTTGAAGACTTCCAGTGAGAGGAAACTCCCCTTTTGGAGAGCATTAATTCTTAAGAAGGTTTTTCTGACATCAAGCCTATATTATCTACTCATTGCTTCTAGTTCTTCCTCTGGGACCAATAAGAACAAGTATAATTATGTTTCACTGTGACAGTTCTTGAAGCATCCTTCAGATCACTTACTGACTATCCTGTTCCCTGCTTCCCACCCCCTCACTCCCCCCTTTGGGCTCAATTTCCCTAATTTCATTAGAATGTGATCTCTTTGAGAGACCTTCCATTTGTAGCCCCAGTGTTTAAGTACAATGCTTTGCTTAATAATGTGCTTAATAAATGCTTCATTCATTCATTCTAGCCAGTCCTTATGTGTGGCATGAAGTCAAGGGTTTTCATCCTCAGTTTCCCTTCTCTGGCAATTTTCCACTTTATCAATGTCTTTCTTAACATGTGGTGTTGAATTGAACAGATTACCCTAGATGAGGTCCAAGGGCAGAGAACTTCATCTCCTTGGTTCTCTTAATGCAGCCTAAGATCTCATTGGCTTTTTTGGTTGTCATATTGTTGACTCACAATTGACCATGCAATCCTCCAAAACCCCTAGGTGGTGGTGGTTGTGTTTCCTGATCAATTGCTGTCAAAGTATAATTCTCCCACTTTGTATTTGTTAAAATGGCTTTTTGAACCAAAATATAAAATTATGTATTTATCCATATTAAATTAGATGCTCTTAGGTTTGGTGCAGTGTTCTTTCCTATCAAGATCTTTTTGAATCCTAATTACTATCAGGTGTGTTAGCTCTCTCCCAGCCTTGTCATCCACAGAACTGATATGATGCTATGAATCATTGATAGATATGTTAAACATCCTAAGTGTTTGGGACATTTTAGTATTGCTTTGGGCCTAGCTATTTGACCAATTCTGAATCTACATATTTGCTTAGCTCACACTTCTCCACCCATCAATCAACAAGTATTTATTTAAAATTTAAAAAAAAATCTATTAAAAAAAATTTGTATTCCAAATTCCTGTGCCTCCCCTACCCACTGAGAAGGCAAACAATTATATATGTGAAGTCATGCAAAAAACATTTCCATATTAGCCATCACACAAACAGAAAAGGCAAGGAATTGCTGCCCAGTATGCCCAAGGTATGTCCAGTGTATTGTAGTTCCAAATCTTTCTCTAGAATGTTTGGACTAGTTCGCTACTCTACCAGCAGTTCATTAGTGCAACTATTTTCCCTCATCCCCTCCAGCATTTGTCACTTGATATGTATGAAATGATACTTCAGAGTTGGTTTAATTTGCATTTCTCCAATCAATAGTGATTTAGAGCATTTTTCATATGACTACAGATAGCCGGAAACTTATCTCACCCTGACCTCTTTGGCTCTAACATTTGATCTGAAGCACTATTTTAAAGTTGTTTGGAGGTGAATGTTGGGAGAGTTCAGCTGGATGGCTGCCTCTCCTCCCGCCATCTTGATTTCCCCCTCTCAACAAGTATTTATCTAGTAAATCATAACGTGACGGGCACTACACTAGGCTCTGAGGATATAAGCACAGAGAATGAAACAATCCCTACCCTCAAGGAGCTTACATTCTAACAGTGGAATCAACAATCCCATAAGGATAGCACAAGTATTGGTCAAATGCTTTCCTAAAATCTAGGTGTATACTGCATACACTGAATTAACCAGAGGACTCGATTTCAAATCATACCTTTGATGCTTTTGTGATATTGGGAAAATCAGTCCCTTCTAACTGTAGATCTAAGGTATACTGAACCTTTCTGACAACCACTTCCCTTTGCAGATATTCACTCACCATTTTTTTTTCCTTTTTGGTGAGGCAGTGGGGTTAAGTGATTTGCCCAGGGTTACACAGCGAGTAAATGTCTAGTGTCTGAATCCAAATTTGAACTCAGGTCCTCCTGACTCCAAGGCCGGAGCTCTATCCACTGCACCACCTAGCAGCCCCCACTCACCATTTCTTTAAAAACATTCTAAAATGTTGCTAAAAACTCGTCAGTGAGTTCCCTGGGCCAAAGCCTGCTGATGCTATTTTCTTCACTTTTTGGAAAACCGGGACATTTATTTGCCCTTTTCCAATCCTGTGGCACTTTTTTTTATTCTCCATAATCTTTCTAAAACTGCCAATAATGGCTGAGCAAACACATCTGTAAGTACCTTCAGACAGTTCCAATGACCTTGTTGATTTCCTTTCATCAAAGATTGCCAGCTTTATTATTCTCTCTCCCTATTTATCTCAGGTCCCTGTACCTTCTTACTCACTTTTGTCCTGTCTCTTACAGTTCAAAGACTCTTTAATGAACAGAAGCAAAAGTTGAGCCTTCTCTTCATCTATCTTCCCCCTCCATACATATATTTTATTGCTTGATTTTCCATATTCCTGTTTTTTTAAAACCCTCAACCCTCCCCCCCCCGGGGGCCTTCCTTGTGAGCCCCAGAACTAATTATATTATTTTTCTTTTTTGGGGGGTGAGGCAATGGGTTAAATGACTTGCCCAGGGTCACGCAGCTAGTAAGCATGTCAAGTGTCTGAGGCTGGGTTTGAACTCAGGTCCTCCTGACTTCCAGACCACTGCGCCACTTAGCTGCCCCTACATTACTTTTATAGAACATTTCCTTCTATGCTTCTGTATTCATCCTCTATTACTTGACCTGGCCTCTTCCTTTAGTCAACCTAAGGGGAAATAGTTTGCTGCATGGGTATAAACTCAAGATTAGGTGGGATGGATGGGCACACTGCACCTTGTTTAGGAGACAACTGAAACAAATTTAACATATAAATTGGGGACTAGGGACTG
The DNA here is from genome assembly GCF_003287225.1 of Phascolarctos cinereus. Lineage (NCBI taxonomy): Eukaryota > Metazoa > Chordata > Mammalia > Diprotodontia > Phascolarctidae > Phascolarctos > Phascolarctos cinereus. The sequence continues at coordinate 163,367,618 of NW_027555736.1, read as the reverse complement.
GGTTTTTACTACAGAAACTTGGTAAGTGGAAATTGTATCTTTATAATAATTTACTGTTTTAGTAAAAGTTTTATTGTTGATCTCTTGAACAAGATGATGAAACTGAGATGAGAACGTTAAATGAGATTTGCAGATGAAACAAAATTAGGTTGGGCAGCAAAAAATGGCAGTAAGGAGTTGGACCTCATTGTCTACACAGAATGAAGTTTTTTAGGAAGAAATTTACAAAGGTTTTGGATTAGACAAACAGCTGCTTCTTGGAGCTCATAAGCAAAAAAGGTAATACCTTGAACCTGTTTGTGAACAGTGACCAGAAGTGCTAGCCATTATTTCACGGTGACCAACACACTAGCCTTCTGGCTGGAGCCTGAAGACTCTTCTCTTCCCAACCTAAGACAACCCCTCCATCCCCCAAATTCAAAGTTACTGAATTTTAGAAAAGGGAATTATAGTTAAATGAAACTGTGAATAAACGACAAATGTAGTTGGAAAAGCAAACAAGAAATTACCCTGTGCTTGAGGTCTAAGAAAAAAGTGTCCTAGGTTAAAAAAAAAAAAAGCAAGACTAGCTATGGAAATGATTAATATTTCACATCCACCATATGAAAAATTAACAGGTTCCCTTCCCCCCCCCCAGAATAATTCAACACTCTTAACATCTGTAAACAAGAATAAATTTATTTAGATTCTTTTAAAGATTTAATGATACAAAATGTATACAGTATGTCTTTTAAGTAATACACTTTTCATTTCTCTCTTCTCCCCATTTCCCCCCCAATCAACATAAAACACCATTTAAACAGCTATTGTGTTCTTGCCTTGCTTTTGTATCTATAAGATACACTACGAATACAAATGGAGCACTACATTGCCCCTTGGTTAAAATTACAATTAGTACCTAAGAAACAAAAAAAGAAACTAAAAAAATACAATTTAAGCATGAAACTTCAGTCAGAAAACAGGTTTTTCTTGTTGAATATTCAACAATATTTGGGGCAGTTACATTACATTACATTACATTTTCTTGGCATAAAGTTGCATTGCAATCTCCCGACATTACATAATGATAATCCAACTCAATTCATTTCTTAAATAAGTACCAAAACCAAAAGTAGTTCAAGATGTTCCTACACAATTTTAATTACAATTAGAAGTTCATGTGTACATTCTAATTTGATATACTGGTCTATGAGATCTTTGGAAAGTATGTCACTTCTGAAGTTACTACAGACAAAAAGCACTTCTAGTTTTTCTTACAAGGCAACTTTTGAACTGCAAGTACTTTCCCCTTCCATACAGGTGTATGATAAAACAATTTTGCACAACTAGGGCTTTACTGACAAAAATTGGCTCTATCTTTAAACATGGCGCCTAACCCTGATTTAGGAAACAGTCTCTATTAGAAAAATGCTCATTCTGATCTTCTTCTCAAATCCTGTGACTCTAACATTTTTAGGACTCTTCCCTATTCCAATGAGTAATAAATATCTAGCTGAGAACTAGTGACTTCACTATCTAGACATCAATGAAACGCTTGGAGGCTGACCTTTGCTTTTAACTTATCAGGAGGCGGGTGTGACCACTTTGTTTCTCAAAGTGATTGGCAGGAAACCAGCTGCCAAACACATTCTGCTTCAACAAAACGTGACTTTGGTTAACAGGATATTGCACCATATGAGAAAGAGGAAATTACCCCCTTCACCAGAACAAAGTCAAATTAAATCATCTGCTAAAAAGAGCCCTTTTAAAAGTTATAAATACTAATTCTTCTTTACCTTTAAAACACATTAACTGCCAGCTGTGTCCTGTAGAGATTTACTGACTCACTACTTTAATTAGGCCTTGAGAACATTAACCCATTACATGTCAAGTGTCACCAGATTCTCCCTGGTTCTACCATTCTTCATCACTACACACAAAGCTTCCTCCTAAGGAAAAGTGACACCTTAGTAACATATTTGTGAGGTGTAGGTAAAATCACTGATTATAGCATCAGACGAATAGAATTAGCTGATTCTTTGGCGGAGCTTCCAGGCTCAATACTCAAATCTGGAGAATCATCCTGAGGAAATAGATTTTTATCAGGTGTGTAGTCATTCCTCTTCAGATCTATATTACCCCAAACAAAAGGAAGTTAATCAATTTTATTTTTTGTAATGTTATCTAACCAAGTACAGACTCTTTTCAAGTACCAAAGTGAATCATACAATTTCAAGAAATGTTTAAATGAGGCAACATGATCTTTCCACTTTTAGTATCTCTTTAATAACTACATGTACACATTAAAACCATTAAAATCAATGTGTATAATAGAACACTGCATCAGGGCGTCAAGAGACCTGATGGATTTGAGTCTTACCTTGTTGCTACTCATTATGTGATCTTGGAAAAGTAGGTCAGGGAACCTCAGTTTTGTGATTTACAAGATGGATGTGTAACTAACCATTCCTACCTTCACAGGGTTGTTATGAAGATCATAGGACAATGTATGCAAAGTGCTATATAAATGTCCTTATTGCTGTTAGCTTCTTTCCATGTTTTATAAAGCATGTATTCATTTTTTGTAATACAATGTGATTTGATTATACTGTCATATTTTGGGAGGCAAAGGAAAGATTCAAAATTTAATGTGTGGGTATGGCTAGCTCCAACTACAAAGGACTCACCTATAGTTTTGTTGTCAGACATGTTTGTTATTACTATTAATGATGATTATCAACTCATATTTATATGGTATTTTGCAGTTTACAAAGTGAGCTGTCTGAACGTTTAGTTTCTTCCCGGAATAAATGCTATCTTGTCTACTCTCAAATATTCATCGGAACATTAAACTTTATCTATTTATTACCTGAGAGCAAATTTTAAGTCTAAGCTACTCTTTTTTTTTCACAGGTTGTGCTTAGGGAACACAAACTAATTTTATTCCTGGCCTGACCCAAACATAAACTATTAAGTTAAAAAAAAATAACCTGATGATGCACAAAAAAATCATAATGCATTCTAAAACAAAATATAAATGACTTCTGGACTATTGTATTCATGTTGTTCTATAAGCACATAGAGAATTCATTATGCTAAACATCCGTTTCATGTCTGCAAATGTGTTCAATAACTATACCTAATTCTAGAATAATGCTTATCCTGCTAATATGCACAGTTCTCTCAGTCCCTACAGAAGTTCTGATACCGTTAACCTTTAAAGCTTTTAATCAGCAGCTTATGCTACAAATTTTTGTTATTCCTTTAAAACCCAGTTCAAATGTGAAGTTGGTGGAGAGAAGGCAGGGACTTGCCTGAGCTCTCCCGGAGTCCTTAGCCCATAAAGGGGGTCAAAAGCTATCTCTAACAGGAGGCTTTTCAGGAACCACCTAATTCTTATAGTGCTCCCCTTTTAGGGGAGTACTTTGTATTTTATTTTGCAAATATCTGGCTGTATATATAGTCTTACCTCCATTATAATAAGATCCTTAAAGGCAGGGACCCTTTACATTTGTTTCTGTAACTGTAGCAACTAGTACAATGCTAGGTATTAAATAAAAGTTTATTGAGTTGAAAAACTGAGTGGTACAGTGGCTTAAGGGCTTACCTTTCTGATTCCAATTTTTATTTCACCAGATTGAATCTCATTTCCTAATGCTTTAACTTCCAATGAAAACAGGTCCATAAAGCTAAAGCTATGACTCTCCTCAGGACAGGTGTGGACAGAGAGAGCTGACACTCACACCTAGGCAAGTATCCCTTTAATAAGTCTTCACTGGGCATTGTTTTGGCCACAAAGCTCGTGGTCTGACAGGGTGGATCAGCCCAAGGCTGGCCTCATAGGTAACATGTGTGACAAGTAAAGAAAAACTTTACCTGGAAGCTTAAGTTTCCTGCAACAGGAATTGCAGTGATGCTTTGCTCGGAAGTTCTTTATTGCATCTTCTCCTAGGTTTGCTGGCCCAAAAACCATGTCAGACGATCTTTGAAATAGTTAAGCAAAGTAGAAGAATTATTAACAAAGTTTAAAGTCCTCTGCCCAATTCCAGGCTTTACATGATCTACCCCTCCCCCTCCCGAGTTATTACTCATTCCCCACTCTGTGCTCTTGCTTAATGGTTGCACACCTGGGCCTTCGTTCATGTTATTCCTCATCCTTGAACTGTCTTTGCCTCCTGAAGTTTACCCATCTTTAAAGCCCAACTCACACGCCTCCTTTTCCATGAGTCATTTGCTGATCCTTCCCCAGCCACACATTTAGTGTCAATTTGTCTAATATACTTGTGTTATTTTTGTCATAGTTATGTGTGTGCATCATGTCCCACCACTAAACTTCAAGTTCCATTAAGGAACTTGCCTGAGTTGTCTTAAGTTGTCTTAGTTAAACTTTCCTTCTCCCTCAGCTAATAAGAGTTTTAATGTTTACTGAGCTGTATGTGCATTAAAAAGCTGTTAAAATCCAATATTACCTCTTTTCTCCTGCTTTTATCACAGATGGATCTGTCAGATTCTCACCCACACCTTCATATACACAAAAGAGAGATTTTTACTGTATAAGAGATTTGGCATTGACACAGCACCCTATAATTTCAGTCAGTTTTTATTCACTGTTCAGGTACAAGAGTATCCTACTACCCGTTTTGTGTCTGACCCCCTAATGCTGCATTTGCATTACTGGGAATCAAATGTCAGAGCTGACAGGTAGGAGGACTGGAATCCTCTGGTACCCATTTTTAGATGCAAAAGCAGCCAAGAGGGGCAGCTAGGTGGTGCAGTGGATAGTACACCGGCCCTGAAATCAGGAGGACCCGAGTTCAAATCTGGCCTCAGACACTTGATACTTACTAGCTGTGTGCACCTTAGCCAAGTCACTTAACCCCACTGCCTAGCCAAAAAACAAAAACTAAACAAAACAAAAACAAAAACAAAAAAAACCACAGCCAAAGGAGGAAGAACCCTGCAACAGGTTTATCCATCTTAATCATTTATCATTCATTAAAAGGAGACTCGTTGTTTTTAGGGGAGTCTACGGCCATACAGAATCATATCATCTGGTCTGATACTTATAAAAGCCCTGAGAGAGTAGGGAGCATTAACAACTAAAATTATCATTTTCCTCATCTTACCCCATTCAGGAAAAAACTGAAGCTTAGAGGTTAACTAACTTGCCCATGGTTACACAACTCAGTGTCAGGGGCACGTTTTGAACCTTTCTTCAAGTCCAGTGCTCTCTCTGCTACCTCACTCCACCTCTAAAAAAATCAGGAATACTAGTTTTTATTTAAGGTACAACAAGAAAATCAAATAACTTTATTATAAATTCATTAATGAAAGAGTTGGTGTTTAACAGGACCTTAAAGAGAGATTCTATTTAGACATGAAAAACAACTAGCTAACTAGAATAGAGTGGTGACTCCTTGGAGACAAGAGACAACATAAGGGAAAAAAACTACCTGTCACGCATAATTTAGACATCAGACCTAGAGGAAAGCAAGCAGCCCAAGTGAGCCTACTAGGGACAAGGGGCTTGCTAAAAATTTATGTAAGCAAGGTTTTAGTGAGAACACTTTACACACTTAAAAGTTTTCAAGTATTCAATTGTGTATACAACTGGTGTGCTTGTTGCCTGCAATGCTTATGTGGTTATTAAGAGTCTGAAAATAACATCTCCTGTTCTGGCTCTCCAGTTCCCTCACTCAAAGTTCAAACTGAAGAGGACATCTAAAACCAAAAGGGGAGGAGGTGGTACATGACTACTTGAGAAGGCTGAGTAAGAAGCAATTTTAGTCATTTATAATACTTGTCTTTTCTCCTTAGGCAAAATTTAATTTAATTTACCTTGTAAATCAAGTACCAATAACTCCCCTCTTGTATATTCATATGTCCAGTGGCTAAAGGCTAGCATGATCTCTTCCAGAGTGTTGGTTGGGATTATTTCATCACCATTATTATTGTTATATTTTCTAAACTCTCCAGTCATACATTCTTCTACTGCAAACCACTGTCCAGCAGAATGGCAATATAGCAGGAAAACTTCTAGGAACCTTAGGAAAAATATTGATAAACATTTAGTTACCAAATAAAGTCAATAATATTTTAATCAAATCTTAATTATCTAGTCTATATAACATACATTCTCCCCGAAACTTTGACATATTGGTACAATATTCAATTATAAAATACTGAACATCAATTGTGATATTAAAAAGAAGCAACTCTCTTTCCAGTCTGGTACAGGCTTCAAGAATGAATCGATCAAAAAAGATTTACCTTGGAGAATATGGAATAGATTTTGGCTTCATTTGGTTGAAAGCAAAGGTGAGCTTTTGTGCTGCTCTCTGTTGCTGGATTTCCTAGGGAAGAAAAATTTATTCAACTAAGCTAATAAAAACAAGTTCTTATATTTATTATTATACTTTAGAAAAGAAAGACGATTTTCTATTTTATACAATCATTAGCACTTACTCTAAGGCAGAGATGCAGCACTGTGTCTTCTTTGTAAACACTTGACCATGTATTGACTACCTCAGGAAGAAAGGATTTGATGATATAAAGATGCCCTGATTTGAGGATTTCATATTCTGACCAAGTACACAGTACTTTGACAGCTCTTCGTAAACCTCCTCCCATTTCTTCTTTACTTAAAAATTCTATTTTAGCACAAAGTCCTAGTTGTGACCAAGATGACATGCTATTATTCAAGATGTTGGGAGAACTTTCTTCTAACCGATACACTGTGACTGGCTCACCTGCAGTATCAAGGGAAATATGTTAACCTTAAACTAGCACACCTATAAAGCAAAACAAGTTAATAAAATGACTACAAATAACATTTCAAAAATGAACAAAAAGAATTATCAATGAGCCTATCCAAATGTTTGGTTTTGGATTTGAAACTGAATTCTTTAAGTACTCAAAACATTTTAAAATATATTTTCGGTTGGCCATATAGACACACTATTTGTAGCACATGGCTGTATATGGGTTAGAACTGCTCTGAGTTAGCAATCTTTAATGCTTCTGGATGTGAACTCTGTAGCATTGAATTAAATATGGAAGCAAGCCAAAGCACCGTTGCCAAGACCCTTCCCATCCCCATCAATATTATGACTATAAATTAAAACCGAACATACAGAAGAAATGGTGATTTTATTTATTTTTACCTCTTGGAGGCACAGGAGTGAATGGAATGCTCTGTGATAACCTCATCAGGTTATTTCTTTCCACAGCTGCACAAGGATACAAAAATAAAACTTTAAATATTCACTGATTCAACAAGTCTTTATGAAGTACAAACTACATGCAAGGCACCATGCTGGCTGCTGGGAATGAAAAAACAAAATGAAAACCTCTTGTCTACAAGGAACGTGGATTCCACTTCAAAGATTGGGTACCAAATAACATTTAAACAGACAGAACAATGAAATTTGAAGAGAAAGCACTAAAAACACTTGGGGGATCTGTTGGAGGCGGCACCTGAAGTAAATCCTAAAGGAACTTAAAGATAATAAAGGGCTAGGGTGGGAAGTAAGCCAGGCCTATAGGACAATCTGTATGAAGGTGGGTTGCTGAGTTAGGGAAACAGGCAAAGAGTCCAATTTTGCTGGAACATAGTATGTATGCAGGGAGTAATATTAAGTCTGGAAAGGCAGGCTGGAGTCAGACATGGAGGGTTTTAAATGCAAGTTTGTTTTTTATCCTGTAAATTTTTAATAGATTTATTACCAGAGAAAAAGAATGACATATCTTCATTTTCAGTTTTTGATATTACTGACCTGAATAGTAGTAATTAATATCCATAACTGGCTTAAAAGGAGATGCAATACCTAAAATGACAGATAAACAAGTGTGACTCTATAGAATTAACTGGTATATAGGAACTTACTATTAAGTCAGGCAGTCAACAAGCATTTATTAAGTATTTGTAGTGTGCCTGGCACTGTGAAAAGAAATGAGAATACAAAGAAAGGCATTCCTCCAGGAAATAAAATTCTAAAAGGAAGACAATATGCAAACAACTACATACATTCAAGATATAGGGAGAACAGATGGAAAATAATGTTCAAAATTTTAAAAGATATTAGCTTCCTATTACACATTCAAGAAAGTGAAAGTCCATTTTTGAGGAAAAAAAAGTTTAAGAGATTTGTCCAAAACAAAATATGTGAACTAAAAAAAAAATTTTTAAGAGGGAACTGAATCTGATGATATGTGGCAATAGTAAAATGGTAAAGTGTTGCTTGAAATGCATTTAAACTCCCTAGATCCCTGTCAAATTGCATAATGGACTATGGGAAGAACTTGCAACATTAGAGGCAGAATCACATAGTACAAACAGCATGGGGACTGTAATGTTCACTCTAATTCTGATGAGGAGAAAAAACGTAATCTAAAATGCAAGAAAGTACTGTATTTAAAAACAAAACAGCACACATGCCTGTCTTCTTGCTTAGCCACTAGGCTACTACTGTTCTAGGGTAGGGAGGCAGTATGCCAAGTGTGAGACAGGAATGTAGCTCAGATCTTTACCATACCCTCTTCCTTTTAGCATTTTTTAGTCTCTATGGTACTTAACAGTTGAGGATCTAATAAAAGCATGTGTCTATATCAGAGTTCAGTGCTAGTCTGAGTTAACCAGAACTGTTGTTCCATGGGCATGGAATCAGAATAATTGTGCACCTATAAAAAGATGAACATTTGAAATGTAAAACAACAAAGAAGGAGGTTATGACAACCACATGGATATTGCATATGAGATTTGAAATATGATTGAAGAAGAAGGTAATTTGCCATCTAGGAGAAACAAGGTCTATGCAACTTAAAGAAAAGAAATTACAGAGGCAGAACTGTAAGAAAGTTGGTAAGGTTGGTGAAAATCTCAATTTTAGAAGGAAGGAAATACCTTTAAATATTAATTTCCCCAAATTACTATAAGTAGAATAGTTTGGTAATGAAATCACAGGCCATATACCATTCCTAATTTCTGTACAGTGAAGAAATTTCACTCCTTACCATTTGCTGTTTCCTCTTCAGGTGGCCTGGAGAAACGTTACACAAAGGAAGAAGGTATAAGTTGTGAAAATCTTTTCTTTAAGATAGTCTCATGTCCTATCATTTAACTTACTTTTTGGGGGAAGCTTTAAAATACACTAATCATGAATAAAATTAATAATGTTATACAGGACATCCTTCTGATTGCTAACTTTATAATGTGTAATTTCAAAAATTTTCCAGTTTGAAGATAAAAATGTATCCATCTGGTTAATAACTTGTGGCTTTAGGGTCTACCTATAAAATAAGTAATATTCTCTTCATATTTACTTCATAGTGCTTGCAAATTGTGAGGTATTCTTTGCCTACCATAGGCACAGTTTCATATTCACTGATTTCTACATTTGTAGTGATATCTAGAATTAAACCCTTGAAAACGGGGTTTAAATTCTGCATAGGGAGTTAGTATATACTGAGTTCATTATCACTGCTTCCAAGACTCCAATGTTTTAGAATTTCTTGCTTCTTAAATATTGGTTACTCTATTTCATGCCTTTAGATACACATGGAATAAATGGATATATACAAGTAGAAGTTCCCTGAATGAAGCGTATGTATTCCATTATCAATAAAACACATATTCCCATTTAGCTTCATCCCAAAATTTAAAAAAAATGTGTTCCTATGGGAAAAAAAGGTCGACTTTAGGTTAATATTTAATTAGGGAACTCTTCTGAGCCTTAAATGCCCCCTTTGGTGTGTACTTTGGAGGCTAGCACTCAACATGTAATCTTTCAACCTCTAAGTGGATGTTTTCCCTAATAGAATTTGTCAAAAAACCAACACCCCTCCAAAACAAAACACCCCTTCCCAAACAAAAACAAAAAATAACCCCCCCCCCCAAACTTAACTGATTTAAGAAAAGGAGTAACATCTACTTCTGGTGGCTTCTTATTGGCTAGGTACAGGGGTGGGGTATACATCTTATGTCCAAGGGCTTTGACTACCAGAAGTATTTCCCTTTAATACCTGCTGTTCAGTTTTTTCAGTCCCATTTGGGGTTTTCTTGGCAAAGATATGGGAGTGGTTTGCCATTTCCTTCTCCAGTTCATTTTACAAATGAGGAACTGAGGCAAATAGGGTTAAATGATTTACCCAGGGTCACACAGCTATAGTAAATGTCTGAGGACAGATTTGAATTCAGGAAGAGTCTTCCAGATTCCAGACCCAGCACTCTGTGCCCTATGGTGCCACCTCACTGCCAACTAATGCCTAACCAGTGGTGAATCTTCCAGATGTGGAAAGTGGTAGAAACAGCCATGAAATAAAGCCATAAAGCCATGAAATTCTAGGTGCCTCAGAGTTCTTATCAAATAGGGAATTCTTTCATAGGTCATTTGTTTTCAGATTTATCAAACACTGTTACTTAATTCCATTACTTGTGACATTTTCTGTCTGTAGCAGTGACTGACAATTCTATTTTTTAACTAGTGCCAAATGCTCTTGACAACTGCTGCTTTATAATATGACTTGATGTTTGGAAGTGCTATTCTCATTTTGTTCCTTCTCTTTTTTTCTATTATTTCCCTTGACATTCTATATATTTTGTTCCTCCAAATGAATTTTATTTTTTAATCGACTCTGTAAGTATCTTTTGGTAGTCTGATTAGATAGCCTTACATCTTTATATTAACTTTGGCAGTACAGTATTATAATTTATTAAATTGGCACAGCCTAACTATGAGCACTGAATATTGCTCCAGCTATTTAGGCTGTTATTAATTTATTTAAGGAGTATTTTGTAATTGAATCTATGTAAGTATTTCTGCATTTTGGTAGACTGACTCAAATAGTTCATGTATTTTGTAGTTCTTTTGAATGAGATTTCCCTATTATATAAAAATACTGTTGACAAAAGCATATAAGTAACTAGTTCTCAAGAGCAATTGCAAATTATTAACAAAAACATGAAAGAATGTTCCAAATCACTAATACAAAGAGGAATGCAAAACAAAACAGCACTGAGGTTTGGGCAGCTAGGTGGCACAGTAGATAAAGTACTGGACTTAGAGTCAGAAAGACCCAAATCTGTTTTGCCTCAGAAACTAATTCTGTGACTCTGGGCAAGTCACATAACTCTCTTGGTCTCAGTTTCCTCATCTGTAAAATGGAGATAATAATGATACCTACCTTCCCTAGGTGATTGTGAGGATCAAACAAGATAATATGTAAAGTACTCTGCAAACCTTAAGGCATCACATAAATGCTAGCTATTATCTACCTTGCCTAGCAAACTGGAAAATACAACACAAGATGAGAACAGTCATTTGTGTGTGTGTGTCTTTAAGACAAGCACATTAGTGTGTTGTTTGTCAAACTATGAATTAGTAACATTCTTGAAAGCAATTTGGAATTACGCATATAAAGTGGCTAAAATATCTTTACCCATGGCTAGGTATAAACCCCAAAGAGGTCACTGACAAAAAGGCTCCACGTACACTAATGTATCTATATGTATCTGTATAAATACTTATAGGTAGACAGATGGATAGTATCACTTTTTGTGGTAGTAAACTAGAAGCAAAGTAGATGCCCATTGACTGGGGAAAGGATAAACTTATAGAAAGAACCACAACAAAAACTGAAAGTAAATATTATGAAATGTTAATGATGAAGCTTTGCCTCAAAGAAGACTTATGAGAAGACACCTCCACCACTTTGCAGAGGTGGGGGGCTCATCTGCTTCCCCGTCCCCACTCATTTTTTATGACGGATGGCTCTCTAGAAGATATGGGAAAAGAAACAGGAGGAAATCTAGTCAATGTGAAAATAAAATTCTGAGTGTCCAGGACAAGTCTAGTTCCATCTGTGGTGTCTGTTTGCACTGAATAATGGTCCCATTATTGGTCACTGGGAGAGCTTGGTTTTTTTTATATAACAGGGAAACATCCAATTGCAGACTACAAACCAGCTAAGTATCACTCAAAGAAATCTCAGAGTCAGACATGAGTCTCCTTTATTCCCTATATGTAATCTACCACTAATTCTTTTCATTTTTTCCTGTGAAATACCTTTCCAACTCGTTTTTTCCTCTCTGCTCCCACAGTTGCCACTTAGTCCAGGCCTTCACCACCTTATATTTTGTTAGGAGTACTACTTCTAGACCCTCCATACTACAATCTACTTCATATAAAATTTTTAGTAGTAAACTAAAGGTACGACTTGCTAATGAAATAACTTCATCATTTAAAAAAGAACAGAAACAGGAAACTAAATAAATGAACTTGTTCATGATTACATGTGCCAATAGAGGAAAAAGGAAAAAAACAGGAAAGAGTATATTCTTTATATAACCCCCCATGAATAAACAAGTGACATGCTCTATATACAAACAGATTATCTAACAGTCTGAAATTTAGTTTTATTATGCAGAAAGCCTACTTACATTTGAGTATTTGCTGTCCTACCTTGTAACCAGTCCTTTAATCAAGAGGGGAAAAAAAAATCAAAGGTATTTTTAATAATCTCAAAACAAAATACAATTGCTAGACCACTTTATATTTCAAACGTTATACTTTGAAAACTACAATCTGAAGAGAAAACACAACTATCACTTCACACAATTATCAACAACTAACAGGCATAACTATAGTAAAGGCATTCAAGGGAATCAGTTATTTCATGGTAAGTGAATTTTCCAGGTTAAAAAATTGCCTTTTCAAAAATTTATTATTTTAACCATTCTGTATTTAGTTTAAAAACGTGTTAAATATTTTCTGCCTTCTTAAAGAGAGTATACTGATCAAAAGTTTTTCTTTACTACTCAAGATTATTTCTCTCTGTAAACATCAAACACTGTGTATTATGATCTAAGAGTAGTTTTTCTGTTTCTTCCTATCTGGTAGGGCCAGAGAAATCAGAGAACTAAGAATGTTATAATTGATTACAAATTAGGAGTCAACAAAACTGAGTGATGGCCTAAGGGCCTCTCTGACAGACACCATTAACTGACAGAGCTTCGATGCCTGGATTATTTTTAGCTTAACAGTTATGGGTACCTAAGAAGCCTATTTTGTTTAGCATACTCTTGGTTCTAAGGTAGGTTTCCGGTAGGTAAGGCTAGGATTGCCAACCTGTGGTTAAGTGTGATATTTTTGTCTTAGGTCTACTACATCTTGAACTATGTATCTCCACATTATAGTCATATGAAGAGATTTCTTAAATCTATGTTCAATTCCAATATAAAGCCAACCGTCACAATCTCTAATTCCAAAATCAGGCTTATTAACAATTTGGTTCAAACTGACTTGGTTTGCTGATGTTAGTCCCTATAAAATGGGGAGTATTCAAAGAAATATAAATTCTTGCCTTTTAAAAAAAATATAATGCTAAATGGACTGGATTAATGTGTCTTTAAAGATCTGCTGTCAGAAATTTTGTCTATACTTCCAGCCTTTGTTATATTTTAATATTCACAAAGATAAAGTCTCTTGTTAAAAGTTTAACACAATCTAAAAAAACTAAAAAGTGATGGCACCACAAACTACCATCACTTTTCATTTATATAGTTATTCTCTGATACAAATGTTGCCTAAAAGTTTTTAACTGCTAAGCAAAAATGTACAAACCGCAAGTAAGGCTGCTTTGGAATCTACATCGTGGGTGTCCTCTGCAGATGCTCTTCTATTGCTGTTTTGTACTTAAAAGAAAAAAAAGCCTTTCAGTTAAACAACTGGATTATTTGAAATGCTGAATAACCAAACACTTGACTTTGCTTCTAAGCACAGTACAGAACTTTAAATTTTTCTGAATCTTTTCTTGCTTGTGGGCCTCAAAGCCTAGTGGGAGGAAAATCAGAGTTATGATAAACTCATCTACTACAAATTTCTGCTTATCTACCTTATCTGGGCCTCCTCTGAAGCTCTCTCAATCTTCGCTGTAATCATCTGTTTAGTCACCATTTGTTCACGCAGCTATTCCAAAACTCTTCAAATGGTTCCCCTTACCACCCTTTTGCTTCTTGTCAGATGGTTTTGCCTCATACTTTACCAAGAAGACTAAAACATTAAACATAAGCATACCCAACTACTTTTCTCAGAATCAGTCTCAACACCTATTTTTTATTCCTTTCCTTCCTACAGTAGGAGGAAAAGGTAAGCCTTTGATCCCAAGAACAAAGCAAAATATTTACCTTGGTCTGAGTGAAGGAAGATGGGTGTTTTGTTGCATTCAGTTAATCCAGCATAAGAACTCACATGTTTCAAGGAGGTGTCACGAGGAAGGTCACTCTGAAGAAAACATTCCAGTAATCTTTCAGAAGCTTGTTTGCACCATTATGTTTAATCTTATAAGAATTACCCTATTTGGTCAGAATCATGGCTCATTCAGCCAGGTATCCCATTTATTACAGAGATAATATTGGGATATGTAATCAACAACATATGATGACTCACCCTGAAGTCAATCTCAGAGATTAGGAACTTTTCCTTAGCATCTCCTTAAGATTTTGTCGTCTCTAAGTTTATCTGAATCCAATTGACACATTTAATGACTGACTATACGGAAACCACAATCACTACCTTTCAAAATCTATTTCTTCCTGACTTGCCTATTTTTTAAATTGATCTTTCTTCCTCAAAAGCTAATGACCAAGTCTCCTAAGTTTCTCTCTTGTAAAAGTCTTTATTTCCATTCTTATTATTAATAAGGCAGTCCTTATTACCTCCCAGAAAAAAAAATTTCAATAGTAAGATTCTCACTGCTCTACCTGTTTCTCATCTTTCCTCACTTTTCCCCAGTTTCGGCTCTTTGGTGTGACATTTCAAAGTAGCTCAAACCTGTCTTTTAGCCTCCATTCTCAATATTACCCCACATGAACCCCGTGATAGAGCAAAACTAAAAAACTGCTCATTACTGGAAAATGTAATTTCCCCCTCTCCAGCTCATGTTATTCTTTCAGCTTACAGGGTCCATCCTCTTTCACCATCTACTAAAATTCTACCTATCCACAGAAGAGAACAGAAGGAAATTCAGGAAAAACAGACAGATAAGCAGGGAAGTGGTGGAACTGCTATGTTAAATTTAAGATACACTAAAATATAAATACAAATTGCATGTAAAGATTCTATTTCATACACAATTTTCTATTTTTGTTCTTCATGTACATGGAAATGTTCTGTTTGTTAAGGTATGTCAAGTCCCAAGTTTTTTTTAGTAATATTTTTGTATGAGGCAAAAGAAAAAAAAACCATGGGGGCAGCTAGGTGGCACTGTGGATAGAGCTCCAGCTTTGGAGTCAGTAGTTCAAATCAGGCCTCAGACACTTGACACTTACTAGCTGTATGACCCTGGGCAAGTCACTTAACCCCCAATTGTCTAACCAAAAAGCAAACAAACAACCCCCCACACCCAAAAACCCCATTTTTTTCACTTCAATGTAAATGCCACTTCTTCCACAAAGTCTACTTTAGCTATTCCACCTGAATGTGCCATGATCTCTTCTTTCTCTAAATTTATCAAGTATTTTGTGCTACTAGTGGTGATGGGGTGCTTGGGTCTCAGCCCTAAGTTTGGATCTCTGGAAGCCTCCAATTCTCAGTAAGACGGTGGTCTTGTGAGAGACTGGGAGGCTTCCAGAGACATGATCTTAGGGCTAGGGCCCAAGCACTCCATCGCTGATATTTATTTATTTTTTGAATGAATTAACTTTATTTATTTATTTTTAGTTTTCAACAATCACTTCCATGCACTTTTGAGTTTTAAATTTTTCTCCACCTCCCTCCCCAAGACGGCATGCAATCTGATATAGGCTCTACAGATACATTCCTATTATACATATTTTCACATCAGTCACATTTTAAGGAAGAATTAGAACCAATAAGAGGAAACAAAACAAAACAGAAGAAAAAAAAAGAAGAGCAAATAGTATGCTTTGATCTGCATTCAAACTCCGCAGTTCTTTCTCTGGATGTGGATAGCATTTTCCATCCATTATTGGCATTTATTGCAGTTACTGGTTACCTGTTTTATATTCTGTTAGAAGGCAAATTCTATATCCTATTAGACAGTAAAGTCCTGACCAGGAGCAATGTTCCACGTGTGGCCTTAGATAAGTCACTAAACCTCAAAGTACCCTAGTTATCTCACCTGTGAAATGAGGATAGATGAGATAATCAGATCCTATCTAATGTTAAAATTACGTAAGTACACATCTATGTAGCCTCCTAAATGTTGCACAAAATAAGCAATTAATATATGTTTGTTAAATGAAGATAAATGAAACTGCAAACTTTCAAGTCCTAAGCAAAAATCTGAAAAGGTGTTTTGTTTTACCTTTTGTCAATACAATGGCAATCCACATATATGATTTACGTCTATAGAGAGTCAAGTAGAAAAAACTCATTTAACAGTCACACGCTCCCCTCTTTCACTCCTTTGCAAAAGGATGAAAAACTGACCATCAAATAATGGGTAGGGCTGTCTAATAAAAGGGCATTGGTTATTAGTGCTACATTCACAGGTTACATCCTACAGTCTAAAATTCTTTGGGAAGTCAGTCTAAAGATGACAGGAAACATAGGAAAATTAAATTCTAAAGAAATAATTATGATTAGAAAGAGGAAAATACCCAAAGAGACTGATATAGATGCCCAAGGAAGTAAATGACTCTCTCTGATTTTTAAAAATGATATGCACAGAAGACAGAAGCTAACATAAGTAGACAAGAAATGATATAAAAGAAGCATGATCTTTTAGAAGTGGTAGTAAGAGGAGCACTAAGTAACAAAATGAGCTAAGACTGCCAATATTAATGCTACTTAGGTCAACAAAAGCTTTTACAACTATTTGGAGAAAAATTTTGTATCCCACTATTTCAGGGGCAAGAGGAAGTTCAAAGAAGAGATAAGATCATAGACTGGTATAGGTGGGATAATAAACGGACGACCAAAACTAAAAATTCTTTTGCTTCCTTGTTCTAAACTAAGAATAATAATATTCAGATTAGAAGGAATAGGAGAAAATGGTTAACAGAACCCAAATAAGCAAAAATTATATTATCTTGATTTTTTTTACAGGTAGACTCTCAAACTATGTATAGTAAAATCCTAGAATTTGGCTTGGCTTATGAGCTATTAGAAACAACATGTTTCTAATGATCACTAAGAGCCAACAGGGAGTTGATCAAGAGGAGAAGGGGGAAAGGAACAAGATTAATTAGTACTATGTGCCCAAGCACTGTGCTGAGCACATTACAAATATTATCTCATTTGACCTTCATAACAACCCTTGAGTTAAGGTTATTAACACTATTATTTCCATTTCAAGAGTTTAGGAAACAAAAACAGAGGTTAAATGACTTGCCCAGGGTCACACAGCTAGTAAATATCTGAGATATAATTTGAACTCAGGTCTTCCTGACTCTAAGCTTAGTATTCTATCCACCATACAACCAGTTGCCTGTAGAATAGATCATACCACACTAGCATCATTTTCTTTTTGTTAAAGTATTACTAAAATCAGAAGAATCCTTTAGACACAGAAGATCTGAATTTTGGCAACTTGCTGAAATTTCTCATGTCATCTTTACAGATAAGATGAAGAATGAGTTAGATGACAGTACAATTAAGTGGATTCAAAACTAAATGAATGATTGCACTCAAAAAGCAGTCATTAATGGGTTTGTGTTAATTTGGAGGGAGAGCTCTATTAATAATATTCTAAAAGCTGTCTGTGCTACTGTACAATTCAATACCCCCATCTTACCTCACTTCCACGCCCCATGTTTCTTAAATGAAGGCACAGATGGAGTTTAATCTCTAAAGAGTTTAATCAGTTAAAACCATAGTCTATATTATAAAACAGACCAAAGATAAATATAAAGTATAACACTTAGGTTTAAAAAATCAACTGTACAAGTACAGGATGGGGTAAGGCGTTAAATACGGCTTTTGAGTGCATTACAAACATATTACAAGACATGACTGTGACATAGCCAAAAAGGTTAAAGTGATCTTAAAATATCTATTAAAGGAGTTAATAGGTCTCACTATGCTCTGTCCTGGGTCAGATTATAAAGGAAAATATTGTTTTCAGTTCTGGTGCCACATTTTATTCTGTACATTGAAAAAGAGTAGAATTCATTCAAAACAGGGTCACCAGAGTAGTGAGATGTTTTTCCAATACTTTCTTCCTTTTTCCTTTTTTGCCCAGTCTATCTTCTTATTACTTTCCTCGATGGGATGTATATAATATCTTCTTTCCTACTTTTCTTCCTGGCCATTACTCTCATGTTGTCTCCCAATGGAAAAAAGTTGGAAAAGAATGCTCCTGTTTTTTACATAATTCCAAATCTTCCTAAAATATATGACAGGTCCACAAGATTCCTCTACACCTAATTTTTTCAAGCTACACATAAATGTATATTTCTCCTTCTAACATATTAGCTCCTATAAGTACTCAAAATACCAAAGGTATAACAGGACACCTTAAATTGGCTATATCTGGTATATATATACCTTTCACTCAACTCCAAATCTGAACTCATTACCTATTCCCCCACCCCAAGCCCCGTCCTCTTCCTGACTTTCCCATTACTGTTGAGGGTACTATCATTCTCCTAGTCACCCAAGCTCACAACTAAAACGTCATCATCAACAACTCATGATCTCTCATCCCCCATGTTCAATCTGTCACCAAATCCTGTTGCTTCTACCTTTGTAACATCTCATACGCAAAAGAACCTTTTTCTCCTCTGCCACTACCCTGGTTCAGGCCATGATCACCGCCTGCCTCAAGTTTCTCCCTACTCTAAGTCTGGTCTCCATTGAAACTGATCTTCCTAAAGCAGAGGTCTGACCATGTCACCCCCGCCCACACCTCCCCCATTAAATAAACTCCAGTGGCATTAAATAAACTCCTATCACTTCCAGGTTCATTTATAAAATTGTGTTTGTCTTTTGAAGACCTTCATTTTTCTAACTACTCCTATCTTTCTAGTCTTCTTAAACCTCACTCACCTCTACATATTCTATTACCCAGCTATACTGGCGTCATTAGTGTTCCTTGCACAAGACACTACATGCCCTGACTGAGCGTTTTCACTGGTTGTATCCCATACCTGGAATTATCTCCCTCTTTATCATCATCTCCTGGCTTCCTTCAGGTGCCAACTAAAAATTTCACCTACTAGAAGCCTTTCCCAATTCCTCTTAATGCTAACACCCTCTCTATGTTGATATTTCCAATTTATCCTATCCATGTATGTATGTACATACTTGTTATATTGTCTCCTCCCTTATACTGTGAACTCTGAGAGCAACAATTGTTTTTTGCCTTTCTTTTTATCCCCAATACTTAGCACAATGCTGGGTACATAGTAAGCACTTAATAAATGCTTTTTGAACTGACTTGTAAAAGCCTTTACCTGATATCTAGGGACCTCTACATCCTCCGGGATGGTCTTCTTTATATCTTTCTGTCCTTGTTCCTATTTGAAGTAAGTAAACTGTAAACATCTTTAAATAATGATTAAAAGAAATATACAATAGATAATTACACATAATTTACAATTAGAGTCCCATGTACAATAAAATCAATTATCAAACACTAAAGTGCAATCAATTATGTGACACACTAAAATGCAAAAATAAAAGACATGCCATTCTCTATTTATTTAATCATCTATGGGATTCTTATACTTTCTTTTACTTTCATAAAGTGGTTATCAATGTTCCCTTGAGGCCTGGAGAAGAAAGAAACTTTACAATCAGTCAGCTTTTGATTATTAAAAGAAGGTTTATCAACAGCATTTCCTATAGGCAAATAACATTATCACTTCCTTAATATTTTAATCACAGAAAATTCTATCTGAATCTCTTTTTGACAAACAGTTTTAAAGAATAGATAAAAATCCTAGATCCAGAAGGAACCTCAGGGGCCGCCCAAGGTAAGTGATTTGTCTCAGGCCAAACAGGTAATAAATGTAATGCTGGATGGCTTTCTAGCCAGTGAGGGAATATGGCTAGCAGCAACAATGAACATTATTATTCTAGATTATTTATTTCTGCCTTCTAAAAGAGTTCAAAGATCTTATTCTTATCTAATTAATTTGCTATTTAGACATCTACTAGTAAACAAAGGGGACCCGATAGAAATTATTACCCATTATGAAATTGAGATTTTTTTTTTAAGGATTCCACTGAATAAACTAGTTAGCTACATGTTTTTCCATTGTACCCCAATTCATCCTGTTCCTTTCCTGGGTTATTTGGAATTTCTTAAGTTTGGATATGTCATCCCAACGAATCTTGAAATGAGACCGAGTATATGAAAACAATATTTGTTTTATTGGAAAGTTTAGGAAAAATGAGACAAATTATTACATATCCTTAGTTGTTCTGCTAACTCTAGGGATCTTATTGGGAAGATAGGTTAGCAAAAAAAAGTTAGGGAATTAGGGAATTTGTGAAATAATATATTTGTGACACTGACAAATAGCTAAGAAGCACATAAATGCTTTATTCATATCTATAAACAAAAATCTTATTTTTGAAGATTAAAATGAACATACTAGATTAAATGAATGTGACAGCTGACCTTAAAAGGATGTCACTGAGAGAAACAAATCCGTCTCTACAAGTCAGATAACAAAACTCCGTAACTCAAGACTACTGATATAGTTGTTCATGCAACTAGCTGACTGCAGTGAGAAATACAAGGCTTAAGTAAGTAAAAAGTAACCAATCAATCCCTCCTAGCTCCCACGTGCATTTATTGACACAAAGGGTTAGTTTCAGACAGCTGGGGGTAATTCATTACTAGTTAGAAAATCTTAGCTGAGATCACAATTTTTTTTCATAAAATTCAATATTTTAAATTCTACTTTGAATTAAATACTTTAAATAGTGAAAGTAAACTGTACAATGTATTCTACATGTTTTACCTACCAGAATATTTACAGCCAATATTTCTTTCATCTTGTATGATGCCTCTTTAAACCTTTGTAACTCCATGCTGTCTCTGTGACCTTTAGTAAAAATCAAGTACAAAACATTATTTTCTTGTGGGTGTAAATGCTGTCACTACTCTTTCCTGAGGACATAAGCTTTAAATTGTTTTTTGAGTAATACTGAAAAAGCATTGTTCTATCCATAGTTTTGTCTCATAGTCCCTCTGGTGACCAAAGAAAAACATTTGGTCTCTGGGCCACAGACAATTTTGGCAGATTTTCTCTTAACAAAGCTAATACACATTCATACTGCCTCTATCCCATTATATCTAAAGTGGTTCTTGAAATTGCCCAAGATACATATATCTACTTTGACTGTAGCTGAAGGCCTGGTGAGCTTATTGCTGAGTTCAATTTAGTGAGCTATCGGTATTAAACAACTGAAGAGTCATATCTAAACAAGAGGACTTTTTACTAGTTTTATCATGTCCACAAAACATTTACTTTGTTCACATCAATCCATTCTGAAGTTACTGCTTTCGTAATTCAAGGACCATTAATTTGATCAATGTGGATATGCCCCCATCTACTCCCCTACCACTTAAGAGAAGATCTTGGAGATCTGCTTTGGCTAAAACATTTATGATTCTGTAGCCAAGCTGGACATTCTTTGATAACAGGTATATAGTCAATCACCAGAACCATATTCCAAACCTTTTCAATTTAGCAGAGTTTGTGAATCATTGGCAGAGGGACACTCCATGTCTCTGAAACTTACCAGGACAACAGCTGCTATTAACTGACATAGTAAATGAATTAAACTAAATTAGAGATATGTAAATCTAGGCACATATATCCATTTTTTTTGCTCCCTATTTTCAATATTAGTACAACAATGTGACT
The DNA here is from genome assembly GCF_003287225.1 of Phascolarctos cinereus. Lineage (NCBI taxonomy): Eukaryota > Metazoa > Chordata > Mammalia > Diprotodontia > Phascolarctidae > Phascolarctos > Phascolarctos cinereus. The sequence goes on along the minus strand of NW_027555736.1, from coordinate 163,345,798 downwards.
GAATAGATAATCATCTAGCCAGAGTGAATATTAAACTGTCAAAGCTGTAACTGGTCAACAATGAAACAGATACAATTTTCTAATAAATAAGGAAATATTTTGAAAAGAAGCCTATTGAGAATAATGGGAAGGAAGGAGAGGGAGTGATAGGGATAATTTAAAAAATAAGAAAAGAGCAATAAAACACATTCGAAAATGAACTGAAAGAACACAAGGAAGTCTGGAAAGAAACACACAAAAACTGAAACAACTGAAACCAACATGTTAAACTGGCTATACTTAAAAGAAACTGCAAGAGAAAGTCAGCTTCACATTATACTTTGTATATAAAAGGTACATATTTGTTGATATTTGTCAAATTCGTGATGAAATTTTAGAGTATGACACCAGCATGTAAAAAAATTTTTATTCAACTTACCTACAAATGCTCCAAATTCTATAGCATCTCCTTCTGCAGCTTTAGAGCTGATATACTCTTTATCCAGGGCTACATTTCCCATCTGACTTGCGCAACTTAGCTGAGAAGGAGTACTAATAAAAAACTTGTTTGGTGGGGATGAGGGATGTGGTATGCTATTAGATGAACTACCTAATTTCTGATTTTTATTAATGATTTTTGAGGCTTCTGCACCATGTACTCTGTGTCGAAGTTCCGGGGGAAAAATAGCACTTGGAAATAAGGCACCGCCAGAGGAACCAGCCTCTGGAAAGTTGAATCCTTCCCTCCTGGATATTAGTTCTTCTCTTCGGGGTATTAGAGCTAAGTCCTGACCTGTTATCTTATATTGCGCATCTCTTTCATCTCTTATAAATATGTTACAAAGAAAAGGATTATTATTTTCAAGACCTCCTTGAGGAAGAGAAGAACTAACAGTGTTTCCAACACACTGTTTTTTCCATAAAGAAGATCTTACAGGTCCATCATCAATGAGATTTTGAGCCAAATGTTTAGAAATGCTCAATTCACGTGTGATTTCATTGTGAACTTTGCTAGCTTCAGAAGCTTTCTGAGCAGTGAGTGTTTTTAATGTATCTACTGTAAGTGCAGAGAGATCCTGTAAATGTCCAATCTGAGAATCTAAAGAGTGTAATGAGCGTTTGATGTAGTTTACTCGATCTCCAACTTCTTTGATCTGAATGCACATCTGTTCAACCCTGGAAGCACAGAAAAAAAATTTCAAATATAAAAAAGAATAAAGATTTTATAAATTGTTTTCAATATCTACAAATGGTAATGGTCAATATAATCAAGCTAAAAGCAACTAAACAATGCCTAAAGGGAGGATATATAACATTAGACATGGCTCTTCATACAATGTACATTATATATGCTTAGTCAACATAAAAATATAGCACTTATGATGTTAGGCACTGTACTAAGTGCTGGGGATCAAGAAAAGGCAAAAATATGGTTCTTGCCTCAATAAGCTCACATTTTGTGGGAAAAATAATATGCATACAAGATACACAGAATATAAGACTGTCTTACGAATTGCTGCTGATAAAATTATAACTTTTATTTTCAGGATAGGTATGTAAAAGAAATGCTTCCTGCTTCAACCTTGTTACATGGATTCACTGATATTCCACGAAATCTATTTTTGAACAAGAACTCAAGAACAGCTCAATTTAGCTATGATGCACTTGGGAGTAACCCTGGATCATAGCTATGCCTGCATCCTCATGGATGGGAGAGCCTTTTAAGCATGGGTGATGGCTAGTGATAAGGCTTAATGTTGGGAGATAGAATGTTGAGCACAAAGCAAGATGGCCAGCATCACTGGAGTGTAAAATACAAGGACAGGAATAAGGTTTAATAATGCTAGAAAGACAGGGAAGGGGTTTTTAAAGTCCAAACAGAAGAGTTTATTTTACAATGTGAAGGTCAGAGAGACCCACTGTAGTTTACTGGGCAGGGGAACAATCTGGTCAGACCTGCTCTTTAGGAGAATCACTTTGGCAGCTGAATGGGGAGAGGTGAAGCAGGGAGAACAATCAGCAGGTTATTGCAACTATCCAGGCATGAAGTGATGAGGTCTGTATCAGGTGGCTGGGCAATGAGAGAAGGGGAAGCTGAAGGCAGAAATAACAGGACTTGACAATAGACCATATATCAAGAAGGTTATTTCCTAAAGCATAGGTCTGACCCTGTTACCATGCTACTTGATTAGCTCTGGTGGTTCCCTTTTACTTTCAAGATAAAAAAATACAATCCTATGTATGGCATTTAAGATCTTCACAACCTGGTCCATTTACACCTTTCTAGACTTCCTCCAACTTGACTTTTCTCTGTGTCCTTCCGAATGCAGTTATATTAGCCTACTACATGACAATCTCTAAGTTTCTGTGACTTTGTAGTAGCTGCCCCCATGCCTGAAATGCTCTCCCTCCTAAAGTTGGCCATTTAGAATCCCAGGTTTCTGTCACGAATCAGCTTTCAAATACCACCTTCTGCAAAAAAACCACATTTCATGACTCCCAAAGATAAGAAAACCATCTATTCTTTATGTACCTATGTATTCAATATGTTTTCTCTCCCTTAAAATGTAAAATCCTTGAGGGCAGGGACTGTTGTCGCTTTTCCTTGTATTTCCAGTGCTTAGCACATTGTGCCTGGCATATTGTAAGCATTTAACAATGCCTGTTGACAGGTGCTAATCCTATCAAAATGACATTCAAGGAATTTTCAAATATCATGTACTTCCCAACTGATGACATACGAAGTGGAAAGAAAGAAAAACATCATTCTAAAAACGGCAGTCTTCAATTTCCACCAAAAAAGGTAACTGAACTAGGTTTGGGTTTTGTTTTGCTTTTATAATTTTACTAGGAACACCTGGTAATTTTTTTTTTTTGGTGAGGCAATTGGGGTTAAGTGACTTGCTCAGAGTCACACAGCCAGTTAAGTGTTATGTATCTAAGGCCACATTTGAACTCAGTCCTCCTGAATCCAGAGCCGGTGCTCTATCCACTGTGTCACCTAGCTGCTGCCATCAGTAAGTAATTTCTTTACTGATACAGCTGAGTAACAGTTCTACAACTTATCTTAGATCCTCTAGGGAACAATGAGAAATTAAGTGACTTGCTTGGAGTTATATGACCAGTATATGTAAGGGATGAGACTTGAATCCAGGTTTTCCTGACTCCAAAGTGAGCTCTTTATCCACTGTGCCACAATGCCGTCAACCATGATACTTAACAAAAATATAGGATGTAAAGAACCATGTTCCCAGCATGTATAGAAAACAGGCACAATTTATAAAAACAACTAATTTTAACGTTACAGCCTCTTAACCTTTCAAAAGTGACACGAATTCTCTCTTCGCTTCCAGAATGGAATTTGTCATCCTTTTCATTAAAATACATCTCAACACATTGTTCTTCAAAATCATGAAGTTTCTTTTGATCTTCTTCTGTTAAGAAAAGTTCTAAGAAATAGCAAAACAAAGAATAAGAGAAAAGTTATCAAATATGCCTGTAGGTAATGATCAAACAAACAAGTGGTTGGCTAGTTAAGAGTAGTACACTATCCATTAATCCGTTAAGACCACAATGCTTCTTTTTTTATATAAAGTTTTTTTTTTGGGGGGGGCAGTGACGCTGGGCAATGGGGTTAAGTGACTTGCCCAGGGTCACACAGCTAGTAAGTGTTATGTGTCTGAGGCCAGATTTGAACTCAGGTCCTCCTGAATCCAGGGCCAGTGCTCTATCCACTGTGCCACCTAGCTGCCCCAAGACCACAATATTTGAAAAATTTTTTGTTTATTAGGCTACTCTGGAATGCTATTAGACTATATGGATGTGAGATGAGATCTAGTGTAGCCTAAATATTCATAATTTAATTTAAGCTAATTTGATCTTTCATATGCATGAAATATAAAACTTGGCAGTATATTTTATAAATTGTTTTATATATATTTTATATATTTTGAGCTTGACTATAAAAATACTTTACATGTTTTAAGCTTGAGTTGCCTAACTCTACTTTAAACACCCCATTTAAATTCTATTAACAGAGGGCCTTACATTTTATCCCTGAAAACATTTGGTTGACTATTGCTAAAGCCTTACCCTGAAGTGAATAAACTAAAACTGAACAGAACAAATAAAGATACCAATTAGAAGCCTTAGCATATCACCTAGTTTAAAATTATAATGGAGAGCAATGCAGCTGAACTGCAGAAACAGGAAGGGCAGAGGTGTGGCTGTTGCTCTGAGAGAGTTATATTATTTCTGCCTGTGCAGCTAAGGTACTCAAATGAGAGAATACAATCATTAATGTATGTGAAAAGGGTCCTTTCTGCCCCGTAGTACTTCAGAAGAGAGTAGTACTTCATTTGCACTTAGGGCAGAGTGCCTATGGTTCTCTCAGTGCCTGGAGCAGTTCTACTTCTTTCTGTGTCACTATTCTCTTAACTTGTGCTCATGCACACAATTGGTATATTGTTTTCCTCAGGGTTTTCCCATGTATCTGACGGCTATTTGACACTCCACTCCAAAATATGAACACAAGAAGATTCTATAGGAAGTCTCTGATGACTCTGTGATTTGCATTCATCAGAATCTGATCTGTTACAAGCATCCCGAGATGCCAGTTGGGAGTTAGGAAAAGAAAACCGTTTACTGGCTTAATGGACTTCCCTCATTACTACACTATATTCTTGACTTACAGCCAATCATGTACTTCTGTCAAATGCAAAAAGAACCTGCAAAAAAATCTCTTTAATCTCTGTTGGACCAGATGTTTTGTCCAAGGAATCTCATTTTAACATTTTGTGAAAGACAACATTATGTTTAACTTGGTTAAAAATTTGATAAGCAAGCATATTCTTGACTCCTTTGTTTAAGAAAAGAATGCGTTTGGCACGAATGCCTATCAGATGCTATACACACTGCACCCAAAACAGTGACATCCTTCCTGATATTCCCCATATTTTGAGCCACTGTGCACTGTTTCATTATAATGCTGTCTCCTTTCTCCTTATCTAAACCACTTGTGTACTCTTGGGGCCAAATTATCAATAAGAATTTACTGAAAGTTTATGGCTAAGTCGCTAAAGGACTGGACTTGAAATCAAGAAGACTTGGCTTCAAATCCTACCTCAGATATTTACTAGCTCTGTCACTTTTGACAAGTTACTTAATGTCTCTAAGCCTCAGTATCCTTATATGTAAAATGAAGATAATGTATATAGCAATAAATACAAGCTATTAACCTTAATTATAATTAGATATAAAATTGTGTCTGAGTCTCTGAATTATGTAAAAGATATGGTACGGTTCCTCAAGAAGCTTATAATCTAGTTGACAAAACAAAACTTAGCACATATAAAAAAGAGAACAATTAAGTGCTCAACACTGCATGGTACTGAATAACAGTGTAAAAGAAGTTTGTAGGAGAGAGAATTCAATGGAAGTTGGAGTCATAGATATTTTTACTGAGGATGACATTAGTAGATAAAGAGCTGTTCTACTTTATTTTAAAGATGAGAGAACTTAGACATAATAGATGAAGTGATTTGTCCAAGGCTACATAGGTATCAAGTGGTAGACACAGAGAGAGCTTAGGCCAGATCTTGGGAAATAAACTCTAATAAGTAGCAAGGAGAAAAGAGGACATTCAGGAAGTGGAGCTGGTATGATCAAAGATATGGAAGCAGGAATGACTGTAGGATATGTATGTGGGATGGAAGGTATGGACAATGGACAGTGGAAAGTGTTGAGTCTGGCCTGATTAAGATAGAGAATTTAAGAATGGTAAGAAATAGACAAGATGGAACATTATGAAAGATCTTGAAAGTGAAGCAGAGTTATGTGGTTGTTGTAAGAGATAGATACTGTAAGTTCTTGAGAAAAATGGGATGCAAAAGCATTTTCAGAAAGTTTGGTAGCAGTAAAATCATTGGTTGTGTTAATGTTATACAAACAACAGGATAAAAATATCCAACAATTACAACAATATATAGTTTATTCAGTACTACTTATATTTCTTATGAGACATGATTATGTTTACTTAGGCTAAAAATTCAACAAAGGTAATTTAACAAATTATAACCACTATTACAAACGTAAAAAAAAATCACCACAAAATTTTAAAGCTATAATATTACTTAATAAATTGTGAAATGAAAAGCTTTTGCTTTAAGAATCATCCTTCTTACTTGGTCCATTTGAAGTTTTGTCTTTTTTTCTTCTTTTACATATACAACAACACATGGAGGCCACATGGCTAAGAATGATAAGTGGTGGAGGCAGAACTGGCTTTTCATGATAAGCCATAATGAAATGATAACGCTGGTACTTCCATACAGTGTTTGAAATTGCTTTTACTTGAAGGTATACATTGCTATGGGAACAAAAAAGAATAAAAGCAAACTTTAGTGGAACATACTCTTTTAAAAAATGTAAACACTAATTAAGAAAAGTTCTATTACCTTTGAGTCCTAAGCTAAGGTCATAAATACCAAAGAAAGTACTTGTTAATAGATACATATAGTAATAAGCGATGCAGTTTACAACTTACTTGGCATTAAAAATTTAGCATAGTTCTTTTCCTTCAAAATAATTAAAAGGAAGAGCCACCTGCATAAGGCACTATGATAGGCCTTATAGGTAAATTCAAAAGAAAGGCTCCTAATCTAAAGGGGCTTACCCATCTGCCCCTGAAGTTTAAAAAAGGCAGCTAGGTGGCAGAGTAGTAACAGAACTGGACCTGGAGAGAGAAGACATGAGTTCAAATTCTGCCTCAGATCCCTACTAGTTGTATGATACTGGGCAAGTCACTTAGCCTCTGCCTGCCTCAACTTCCTCATCTGTAAAATGGGGATAATAATAGTACTTTCCTCTCAGGGTTGTTATGAAGATAAAATGACATAATATTTATAATGCATTTTGCAAACATTAAAGCACTATACAAATGTTGGCTATCATAACTCTTATTTGAACCAGACGGTGCAGGACAGACATTAATGGGCATGAAGACTGAAAAATTAATATTAACCTCTGATCAGGAAATTAAAAGAATGCACCACTACTGACATTTCTGTTCTTGACTTGTCTATTTATTTAAATATAACAATAAATAGCTTTTAGTAAATATAAAGAAAACAAAAACATCTGGCCAATATTTAGATTTGGTGCTAAAAGTATAAACAGAAATATAACAAATTATTATTTTGCTAGGTTTGACACCTTGAACTTCTAACCAGCCACTAGTGGTCACATGACAAATTTTACTATGTAAAAGGCTACAATAGGTCAGTAAGAAAATTCAAGTCTTCTGATTTTTAGTCCAGATCTATTGCCACCAACTGGTCATGATGGTATTGAAGGTGGTATAATCCAATGAAATGGGATTTTTGAGACAGCAGGCCTACGTTTAAATTTCCATTTTGAAGTCACTTAGCCTCCCTAAGCTTCAGTTTTATCATTTATCAAAGCAGATGACCTTTGAGTTCCAAAGCTATGACCAATCTTCTGATGCCAGAAAATTATAAAACCCAACTTGGTCCACCATAGATCGGAAGTTCATGTAGTGCTTTCCCAAAGGAATTTTCTGTGTGTAGCTAGAACCAGCTGGCATAACTCATTAACTGATGAAGGAGCCATAATGGGTAGCAGGAGTTGATCCTGGGAGGTTTAGTATCTGAAGGCAAAGCACATGATAGGGCAACTCTTGGCCCACAGCACAATCTCCTATCATTTTCTTTTATGCGAAAATTTTGATGAAAACAGGAAGAAACTCTGCAAATGGGTTAAAATAAACATTAATGGGCAGCCAGAAGTAGGAAAGAAGGGCATTCTGAAATGCTTAGAACCTAAACTTTCTGACAGTGGGAAGCTGTATTTTTTTCCTCTGTATTCCAAACACATAAGACCATCTCTTATAAAAAAGTTATTTAATAAGACAGTTGGAATGAATAGTTGATTTGATAGCAGTTATGGAATCTGGAGTCTAAGACGAAAAGGTCCTTGAGGCTACCTATTCCAGTTCAGAGATATAAGGGAAAGAAATCTATAAACTGAAAGTTGTAGAGTATAAAAAAATATTAAGTTCCTATTTTCAATGATACCCTTTCCTTTCTTCCCAAGTATCATCCATAGAAGATTATTCATATATATAAAAATCCTTCCAATATTCATCGTCAAGTACCAACATTTGTCTACCTTCCACAATTGGTTTCCAAAATACTGGCATTGTGGGGCAGCTAGGTGCCACAATGGACAGAGTGCTGAGCCTGGAGTCAGGAAGACTGATCTTCCTGAGTTCAAATCTGGCCTCAGACACTTACTAGGTGTATGACCCTGGGCAAGTCTCTTAACCTCAACTGTTTAGGCCCTCCCTGCAAAATACATATGTATATATGAAATACAGTTTTGTAAGTGAACAAAAAAAATCTACAAACATAGTCAATTTTCAGTATGATAAAATGTAAATTTACATTAAAAATTTAATCATTCTATTTACCACTACAAACAGAATCATGCAATGTTAAAGTATAAGATGCTAGAATTAATCTAATTCTACTGATGAAATTGAGGCACCAAGAGTGAGCTAAAATGATACGTACATGTTTACAGAGTGTATTAGTAACAGAGCTAGGACAAGAAATGGGTTCTTCATATTCTCCCAGTCTCTCTCCATCTCCAATCCACACTCACACAACTATCCAAATAATCTTTCTAAACTGAAGTCTTTCACAATGTCACTCCTCAGCTCAAAAAGCTAGAGTGGCACCCTACTGCCCTGGGGATGAAATACAATCCCTGCCGGCACTCCAGGTGCAGACACATTGGCCACTTGCTGCTTCTACAGAGAGCATCCATTCCATCTTCTGATTCCAGACAGCAAGTTGTCCCTTCCTCTTTTCTGTCATATTCTTACTCTTACAAGACCTGATCTGTTCCAGTCTATGCTCAGGCACCACCTCCTATGAAAAGCCTTTTCAGATTTACCTCCTTCCCCCTCTGCGCCCTCCATGAAGTTTTCCAGCTGTGAAAGCTCCCACACATAAAAATTACTTGGTGTTTACTTCTCTGTGTACATATATTATATTTCTACTCCCAATCCCCAGGAGAATGTAAGCAAATTCCCTGATGGCTGGGATTCTTTCATTTTTATCATTACATATGCAGCACCTGGCACAGCCCATGCTCTCAATAAATACTGTCCTAACGCACTGCTCTTCTTTGTTAATCCTTCCAATCCCCCTACAATGACTTCAAATCTTGTTACTTCTGAGGCCCTTGAGCTGCTTAATTCTTATGTTCCCTTTTCTGGTTAATGAGGGATCCTTTAGTTTGTTAGGGTCTCTCAGAAATAAAAACCAAGATTTAAGTCATTTATTTATAAGAACAAGTGGGAGTGATCAATTTAAAGGGTAATTTAGAAATGATGGGGTTACTTACATTTTAAAGAGCTTGGGAGTTACTAAATACACTACTTGAACTTAAGCCTACTGAAGAACAGTACAGTTTTATAACCACTGCACAAGTTATGTGTTTGATTTAAATGAGAAAAATATCCATCTAATTAGTCATTTCAAAATAAGGTACTTACTTGAAAAATGCAATAAGAAGATTAACCATAATTATGTACTGTACAAAGAGGTAGACTGCTTGAAGAAATGGGGTCAACCATGTTCCAGGACCACAGAGATCTTGCACACTTTCTTCTGCATCATCTGCACATACTGTGGAGGGGAAAAAAAAGGGGGGGGTTCTTACACATATATAATATTTAGCAGCTTGCAAAGATTTGTTGAAAAAAAATTCTGAATCTCTTTTTAAAGGAGCTATTATTTCATAAGGCTCTTTATCTTCTAGATTAGCATAAGTGTCTAAAAGAAAGGGGAAAAAGCGCTTACAAACTTAGTGTTCTTCCCCAGAGACTTTATATCCAGTATATGGGGGAGAGATAGGTAGAGAGGAAGAGCATGTTTGGGTACATATGCATAAATGAGGACATGAATCTACTGTTTATAAACTTCCTGGTGAATAACATGTACTGGTCCTATTCTCCCATTTCAGGGTAGGAATGGGTTTTCTCCAAGAATATAGGCTAAATCCTGTGAATCAACCAATCAATCAACAAATACTTATTAAGTGCCACAGAACTAGGGACTGTGAGAGATACGGAAGACACAAATACAAAGAATGAAACATTACTTGCTTACATTTTGATGGGAGCAGACATGGCATAAATAGAGACAACATAAATACAAAGTGAACAAGTACAAATATACACAAAGTAGTTACATACAAGGTAATTTGGAGGGAAGGCACCAACATTTTGGGAGATCAGGAAAGGTTTCATTCAGAAGACAGTGCATGAACTATGTCCTAAGGGAAAAAGAGGAATCTATGAGGCAAAGATAAAGAGGGAGTATATTCCAGGTATGGGGGATGGACAGTGCAAAGGCAAGGAGATGGGAGATACAGTGTCATGAATAAGGAACAAAGAGAAAGCCAGTTTGGCTGGATTACAGAATGGGGAGACCGGAAAAACAGGGCCAGTTTGTGATGGACTTTAAAAAAAGCCAAAGTGAGGAGTTTCTATTTGATCACAGAGATAATAGGAAGTGAATGGTGACACAGTACAAGGAAAATTACTTTGGCTGCAGTGCATAGGTCAGAGCAAAGCAATGACAGACTTGAGGCAGGGAGACTGATGTGTAACAGTCTAGGTGAGAGGTGATAAGGGTCTGAACTCAGGTGGTAGCTATATGGGGAGAAAACACTGGATGCAAAATTTATGGTGGAGGAAGAAAAAGTAAGATTTGGCCACTGACTGTATATATGGGATGAGGGAGAGTGAGGAGTCTAGGATAATGCCAAGGTTTCAAATCTGGGAGGCTGAGAGAATGGTGGTGCCTTTGACAGAAATACAGTTGTCTGGGAGAGTGGAAAGTCTGGGAGACAGACCGAATTCAATTGTAGACATGTTCAGTTTGAGATGTCTCTGAGATATCTAGTTTGAAATGTCTAGGAGGCAATTGGAGATGAGGGACTGAAGTATAGGGAAAGACTACAGCTGTATATAAAAGCAGTCATTTGCATAGACTGTTAAAACTATGGGAACTTGATGAAATTATCCAGAGGGAGTCTGTGAGAAACTATGAGAAAGCTCCTGGCAGAGATCTTGCATTTCATGGGGGGAAAGACAGGAGAGTCAAGCAAGTGTATTAGTAGCTATTGGTTTTCGTTCCTTAGTGTTCTGATGCCATAACATCAATAAATAAAAACCCAGGAGAAAATAGGTCCAATTCTTCCTAAAGAGGATGTAAGGAAAAAAACAAAAATCCCCTACATAAAATGGGAGATTTTTTTTTGTTGTTGTTTTTTAGGCAACTGGGGTTAAGTGACTTGCCCAGGGTCACACGGCTAGTGAGTGTCAAGTGTTTGGTTTGACGCCAGATTTTAAACTCAGGTCCTCCTGACTTCAAGGCCGGTGCTCTATCTACTGCACCACCTAGCTGCCCCATAAAATGGGAGATTTTAATCTCCCTAATATTAATTAGATATTAATCCCTAATATTTCTTTAGTTTTAAGTATAGGCCCATGAGTGACTACATCATTATTAAGAAATGAATAGTCTTAGAGGTTTGATAAAAATATAATCCCCCCCTACCCCATTATGTTCCTTTAATCAATCAACATTGATTAAAGTACCTACTATATGGTAAGCACTGTGCACTGGAGATTTAAAAAAAAAAAAGGCTAAAGACGACTGGCCTCAATGAGCTTAATGGGGGAGACATGCAAACAAACATATCTTTATAGCTATCGTACACTGGAAGAGAGTGATAAATGAAAAATGAATAAGGGTCATGTAAACCAAGAATACTGTGAGGCCACTGAAAAAGCAGTTTCAATTTAATATACTGAGGTAGGCTAGGAGGTACCGAGCCAAGGCAGAAAATCTGCATGTGAATACAATTGGCTAAATATTCTCTTGAATCCATTTTCTCTTAAGAGTAAAGATGCAGAGAGAGACACACTAAGAAAGGAACCATAAATTGGACTGGACTATGTTGAGGAAAAAATGATTCTCGGATTATATTTCAGCTTATTAAAAATTAGACACAGTAATACCACAGTCAAGGAACACCCACACCAGATATAATCTGATGTCACATTGTGCCACAGTAGTGACTCTGGTTTCTTAAAGTCTATGCCAATGGAACATAAGCTCTGAAAAGACCAAAACTAACTTTTCTGAAACTCTTCTTTCTTCTTTAAAAGTGCCAGAAATTTTAAAAGATTAAATATTTTGTTAGGGAATCTTTTTTAAAAAAGTTATATGAAATACCTAAAACTTTATGTTTCTTGACGATTCAGAAACATTATCATAATAACTAAGTTTCTTTTTCGTCACAATGTTAGCGGCCATTACCAGTATGATTCTGTTAGTCTCATTTCCCTTTCTGTTTTTTCCTTATTCCAGTGTAGGTTACAATCTGATGCCTAGTATGTCAGATAGTTAAAAAGGCTGTGAATAAGGAACTCAAGTCCTCTCTACACACAAAGTACACAGAACCATAGCATAGGTTCTGTACTATGTTGGACCATTTAAATTTATTTCTTAGTTCATAGCCATGAATTCTCTAGGGCTGAGGTTGCCAGAATTCTAATTTCTACACAAATATGATTTTACAAAAATACTCCTTCGACCCATAATGAGTTCATGTTTTAAAAAGTCATATTTTAATATTAGATAGCACTTGAATTTTAAAGCATAAAATCTTACCATCAATTTCATATGCATAAACTTCACCAAAAATCATCCAGTATGGATTAAAAACAATATCTTTAGCAAGCCTCCAAGATGGTGGTTCATGAGGATAAAGTATTGCTTGTCTGGGAACACCAAAACTGAGCAGTACAAGTGCCATAATTACAACGATGTAAAACATGTTGGCCACCTGTTTAAAAAATAGTAATAATAAAATAAATTAAAAACTGAAACATATAATTTTCATTAAAAAAAAAATCAATGTTAAGAAAGTTTCTTACTTTCTTTTTTCCTCTAATATCATTCAACAAGACCATACTCTGTAGTCAAAGAGAATATAAACTGCAATTCATCAAGAACATCAAAGTGATATGTTTTGAAAAAAGGCATGCATTTAAGTCAGCACTCCCCAAACAGAAATGTTATATTAACTTTGAGGTCTCTAAGTTTCCCAACTAAAACAAAACTTAAAAAAGATTTCAAGAGGCTTTTCTTTACTTATGGCTTATACTTTATATTCACATATATAGAGATAATTGACAAAATTAGTTACAATGGAAAAATGGCAGTAAGCACTAAAGGAATTCCCAAGAGAACAATATGATCAGAGGTTACACAGAAGAAAGGGTAGCTTTCAGACAGTAAGAGTAAGTGAGAGAAGGATTTCTGGAGGGCCACAGAAAGGAGTTCAAATTTTGAAAGGTTCTAGAGAATATTTAGATAAATTTGTCTGAAAGGTAGTGGAAGATAATGAAGTAGGTGAGGGCAGACTGAAGAAGGTCTTACATCAAAGGCTAAGTATTTGTTTTTCTTAAGTGATGGCAAGCTACCAAAGGTGTTTGATCAGCAGAATAATATGATAAATTACTTTTGCAAAAAGACCCATAAATTACATGGTTATTGTCTATCAAGAAAAAAACAAAACAAAACAGAACAGAACAATTCACAGTAAATCAAAACTTTTCATCCCATTTTTGGCTAGTACTCATTATAAAGTTCTTCTTTGTGTTATGTAGAAAACTATTTCCCTGTAATTCTCACTCACCAGTTTAGCCAAACAAAATAAATCTAATCTTCTTTTCATATAACTCCTCAAATATTTGGAGTAGACAGTTTTTATGCCTTGTTACCTTCTTCAAGCTTTCTCTTTTCCAAGTTAAACGGCCCCAGTCTCAAATTAAATGGTGTCAAACCCCTCTCTCCTCTTGGTTGCCCTATTTTGGACTTGTTCAAATATACTAATGTGCTTCTTAATGCAAGAACAGAAAGGATATGGAAGTTTATAAACTTTCTTAGCGTAATTTAATATTCCAGAATGACTGAATCAGTTCAAAGATCTATACAAATATCATATTATTGTAATGGCCTTCTTGCAATCCCTTTAACAGTTGACTTTTCCTATCTTTGGTTATTACTGACAATTTGTTGGGTGCGAGGTGAAGCTTCAATTGTTTTGATTTGAATTTCTATTAGTAGTGATGAGCAATCTCTGATATGGCTGTTAATAATCTATAAATCTTTTGAGAACTCCGTTCATTTTCTTTGACCACTCATCTAATGGCATATGGTTTCTGGTTTAATATGCATTTCTTATCTTGTATATCAAATCTTTATCTGGGATATGTTATCTTCCCTAATTACTTCTCTTATTCTGGTTGTACTGGTTTTACTAGCACAGAATCTTTTCAACATAATGTAATGAAAATAACCTATTTTATGTTTTGTGATCATCTCTACCCTATCCTACTATATACAACTGTGAAAGCTACCTGATTTGATTTTCTTTTTTTCTGATTTTTCTTCTCATTTTTTTTAGGGTATAATCTTTAACATTCAGGTCAAAAATTCATTTGAGTTTATTGTGGTATGACATATTATGTTGGTATGAACCTTTACGTCTCCAAAGTTTAGTGTTTATCAAAAGTTTGAATTCAAGTGTTTCTGATCCATCATCATCTAGTCTATTCTACTAATTTTCTTTTTATCGTGGTGAATGAATGTAATCGAATATTACTGAAATGTTGAATATGAAGAGTACAGGAAGGCATAGAAAGATTTATAACTGATATAATTTTATCTAAGTAATAACAAAAACCAGAATACAGGCAATGACTACAATAAAGTAAAATAATAAAACTGTAGCTGAATGCTCTGTAAATATACTTGGCCTTGGGGAGGAGAGAGCAAAAGTGGGGAACAAAATATATACTTGATGGATGTGCTGGTTAGATTTATCAAATTGCTTTTTTTCCTTCCTTTTAAGGAGTAGCTTTCTGAGTATGGCAGGGAGCACAGGAAACGAAGGTAATGAGAAGTAAATGATTTCAATAAAAAAAATGTAAAAATTCAACTTTCTTCCCTTTTCAAAAACAGGGTACTACATGCCAGGTTCTGGCAACCTACCCACTCTCCACAAATTTTCAGATTAGAGATTGCAATTTCCAAAAGATCACAACTGTGTAAGCCTTGAAAGTTGAATTTATTTAAGTTACCTAGGTTCTCTCTTACTATCTTTCCTTACATATGCTGGGCTTCAATACCCTTTCCACTCTGGAGATCCTTTTCGCTGACATAAAAAATGAAAGCAAAATAGGAGTTGAATAAGTAGGCTTAGAATTCCTGAAACATCACCATACCACATAATTCTACGTGTGTAGATTGGTAAAAGGCTTTAAAAACCAACCATTCTAAATAATATCAAATATCTTCCCAAAATGCTAATAATCTAATAGATTTTTAACATGAATCAAATAAGCATTATGACATTGATGTTTGTCATCTGATTAAGGCAGATGTTCTGTCGTTTTTCAGACATGTGTGACTCTCTGTGACCCCATTTGGGGTTTTCTTGGCAAAGATACTGGAGCTATTTGCCATTTCCTTTTCCAGCTCATTTTATAGATGAGGAAACTGAGGCAAACAGGGTTCACTGACTTGCCCATGGTCACACAGCTAGTAAAATGAGACCAGATTTGAATTCTAGATAAATGTTCCTGACTTTAGGCCTAGTGGTCTGTTCACTGCACCACCTAGATTCCTAAGGCAGATATAACAGTAAAGATAAACATTTTCATTTTTATGAAGAAAAAACTTATACACACATGCACATTATTGATATTTCATTTTATATAAACTTACCATTTTGCCAATCATCATTACATAAGGCCCCGCCTGTTGATTTACAGCTAAAAAATCCAACAAACGGACATACCAAAAAATAATATTAAGACAGTAAATCAGTCTTCCAGCAATAAATATTTCATCACTTTCAAACTGCCATTTTGCTCCAAATCTTAGTCCGAATCCAATGAAAAAAGTCACAATAGCAATTGTATCACTGATGTTGAAGTAGTCACTGAACCACACTTTAATTTTCTGGCTTATTTTTCCAGCTTCAGACATAAAAATCTATATTAAAAAAAAATCAAGTTAAACATTAGATTTTTCCCCCCTCCACAGGCTTATCTCAGTACTTTAAAAAGCCCAACATCTATTAAAATAATCCAATTCAAATATTATATAAAAATGTATTAACATTACTAAGTGACACACTGAGCTGTACAATAGGAGGACAAAGACAACAGTCTAACCCTCAAAGAGTTTACATACTAATGGGGGCGGGGATGGGGGAGATGGGGACAGAACATATGTACAAGTAAATGCAAACTAATAATTTCAAGAGGGAAGGTGATCTAAAAACTGGGAAGGATCAGAATATGCTTTATGTAGATAGTACTTAAGTTATGATTTGAAGGAAACTACAGATTCTAAAAGTTGCAACTAAGTGTGTGCAAAGGCACAGAAATGAGACTTGAATATGACTAAAAGCTGAGTTTGACTACAAGTAACACTAAATAGGACTGGAAAGAAAGGTAAGAGACTTATTGCAAAAGACTTTAAATGGCAAGCTTATGCATTTGTATTTTGTGTATTTGTATTTTATCCTAGAGGCAAAAAGAAACTACTTTAGTGCTCTGTCTTTTTTTAAGGGTTTTTTTTTGGGGGGGAGGGAGGTATGTGAGGCAATTGTGGTTAAGTGACTTGCTAGTACACGTGAAAAGTGACAGCACAAATAGACCAGAATCTATCTCACTAGAAAGAATAGGTCAGGGGCTTCCGCTTCCGGGAGCCAAGATGGTAGAGTAAAAGGGTAGTCGCTCTCACCCTCCCCTATCAACCTCTGAAAACCTAGAAAACATCACCCCAGAAAAGAGACCAAAAAACCCTGAACGGTGGAACTAGAAGACGGGGAATAGCAGTACAGCACCCCAGCAAACAGATCTCCCAGTGCCTCAGCAAAAATAAGGTAAGCAGCACTACAAAGGGCCCCAGGCAGATAAGCACCCTGCAGTATTCATTTGAACGGAGCTGAAGAAAGCAACCTGGAGTCTTCCTAAAGTCCTAGCCTTGCTGATTCCAACCCAACACCAGGTAAGCTGTCAGAACCCTACAGCCTCCAACTGTCAACCAGGAGGAGATCCTGAAGCCCAGGTAATAGAACAGGCATGCACCAACACCTGGATCTCCGAGTGCTTCAGTGAGCGCGGGGGGGGGGGGGAACCAGTGGAAACCAGCTCAGAAAACCACCAGGTGCCTCAGCACTCTACCACAAAGGAATTTCCCAGTGCATTAGCAGAAACGAGGGAAGCAGCATTGCAAGGGGCCTCAGGCAGATAAATACCCTGCAGCACCCATCTAAAAGGAGCTGAAGAAAGCTAAAGGAAAGGAAAAGCAGGCAACCTAGAATCGCCTGAAAGTTCCAGCCTTGCTGATTCCAGACCAACAAGAGGTAAGCTGCCAGAACCCTACAGCCTCCAATTGCCAGCATAAGAGGCCCCAGTACATAAAGCCAGTGACCAAGACCTAGGCTCCCAACACAAGAAGCTTGGGTCAGTGCCCTCTGTTCCCCAGCAGGAGGGCACAATCTCTTTAAAGGCCAGGAAATAAAGAAACCATAAGTGAAAAGAAACGTAATATAGATTCACATTATGAGAAGAGTGAAGATCAAGACAGAAATTCTGAAGAGGACAACATTGTCAACAAACCCACATCTGCAACAACAAAAGGGAATATGAACTGGTCTGAAGCCCAAAAAGCCTTCTTAGAAGAGCTCAAGAAGGATTTTAAGAGTCTAATGAGAGAGGTAGAAGAGTCCTTAAAAAATACAATTGGCTAATTAGAAAAAAGTACACTGAAGTAAACAAGTCCCTAAAAAACAAAACTGGCAAACTGGAAAAAAAGTACACTAAAGAAAACAAATCTCTTAAGAATACAATCGGCCAACTGAAGAAGGAAGTACAAAAACTAACAGAAGAAAACAATCTGTTAAAAAGTAGAATTGGACAAATGGAAACTAATGACTCTACGAGAGAGCAAAAATCAGTCAAACAGAAACAAACAAATGAAAAAATAGATGAAAACATAAAATACCTCATCAGTAAAACAACCGACCTGGAAAATTGATCCAGGAGAGACAATTTAAAAATCACTGGACTATGCGAAAGTCATGGAAAAAAAAAAAGCCTGGACAGTATCTTTCAGGAAATCATAAAGGAAAACTGCCCTAAAGTCCTAGAACCAGAAGGTAAAATAACCATAGAAAGAATACACCGCTCACCACCTGAAAGTGATCCCAAATTGACAACGCCAAGGAATGTAATAGCAAAATTCCAAAGTTACCAGATGAAAGAGAAAGTGCTGCAAGCAGCCAGAAAGGAGCAATTTAAATATCATGGAACCACAGTCAGGATTACACAGGACCTTGCAGATTCTACATTAAAAGACCGCAGGGTGTGGAATATGATATTCCATAAGGCAAAGGAGCTTGGATTGCAGCCAAGGACCAACTACCCAGCAAAAATGAGCATGATTTTTCAAGGGAGGAGGATGGATATTCAGTGAAATAGGGGACTTCCAAACCTTCCATAAAAAGACCAGAGCTCAACAAAAAATTTAATCTTCAAGTACAAGATTCAAGAAAGACATAAAAAGGTAAATGGGACAGAAAGATGCAATATGTTGTTAATAAGGGCAAACTGTTTACATCCCTACAAGGGAAGATGACACTTGCAACTCTTGAGAACTGTATTGTTATTACACCATGTTAAAGGAATATACATAAAGTGGGTGGATATTAGTTGACTTTGATTAAAAAAAAAAACTAATCAAGTGGGTTAAATGGATCCAAGTAAGTAGATTAGTCTGATCTTAGAAAAGTACTGAGAAAGGAGGAGGCAGACAAGGGTGAATTACATTACAGGAAAACACAGAAAATCCTATTACAGAAGAGTGAAAGAAGGGAGGGGAGTGAGCATTGTTTGAACCTTACTCTCATCAGATTTGGCTCAAGAAGGGAATAACATAATCAGTTAGGTATAGAAATCTAACTTGCCCTATAGGCAGTAGGAGGGAAAAGGGGAAGAAAAGGGAAAGGGATAATAGAAGGGAGAAGAGACTGAAGGAGGGGGTGGTCAAAAGCAAAACACTAGGGGGGCGGGGGGAAGGAGAAAGGAGAAAGAAAAGCATAAACAAGGGGGGAAAAGGATGGAGAAAAAGACACAGATAGTAATCATAACTGTGAAAGTTGAATCTCTATCTTTTTTTTTCTCTTCTGTTGAGTTGTGTTTCCTCTTTCTGATGGTTCCTCCTATTGGTTCTAATTTTTCCTTACAACTTCATTATTGTGAAAATATGTTTAACAGGAACCTATATCAGACTGTGCACTGTGTTGGGGAGGGTAGGGGAGAGGAAGGGGGAGAAAAATTTTAAACTCAAAAGCATATGGAAGTGATTTTTGATAAATCAAAATAAATTAATAAAAAAAGGAAAGAAAGAATATATCAGATATGAGAGATACAGAAAAAGTGGAATCAATATGGCTGTGACAAGCCATCAACAACCATATTAAAGATGCTCCAAATCACTAATTAGAAAAACACAAATTATAGCAATTCTGAGGTTCCATCTCAAATTTATCAAATTTTGGCAAGGTTGACAAAAAGGGAAAATGGCAAATGTTGGAAAGGCTGCAGGAAGAGAGGCACATTAACACAAATGATGATGGAGTTGTGAATTAGATCAGTCACTAGAAAGGAATTTATACTGTGCTCAAAAGGTTACCAAAACTGAATTAGTGATACTACCACTACTAGGCCTATATCCCAAAGAGATCAAAGAAAGAGGGAAAAAACTCTTAAGTACAAAAACATCATTAGCAGTCTTTTTGTCAGGTCAAGAATTGGAAACTTAGGGGAGTACTTATCAATTACAGAAAGGCTGAACAAATTATGGAATGTGAATATAATGGAATGCTTTTGTGATATAAGAAACAATAAAAGGCACAGTTTCAGAGAAATGTGGTAAGACATGTATGAACTAAAGCAGAATGAAGTGAACAAAAGTAGGAAATCATATACATTAACATTGACACTACTTGCCAAACACCAATCCAGATTACTCCCATCTTCCTTTCCCTTTGTACTTATGCATGTGTTGCTGAATGGAGCTAAACAAAGTCCTGCCACTAAACTGTGGTCCTCACCATAGCAAGGCAATAATTCCGTGCATTCCACTGACCACAGTACACCTTTTCAACCTTCTCAAAAGAGTACTCTAGGCATAGCATGATACAAATAAGACCTCCCCCATGTCAATGATAATTTCATCCTTCAAAAAGCCAAGGAATGAATGTAGGAAACTGCTATTCAGGAGTTAATACTCGCCAAAAAGAAGGAAGATGTTAAAGCAAAAATGATGAGAACCTTAGGATAAAAAGGCAAAAACCAATCATATTTTGTCATGAACAGTAACTTAGGGAAAGTAGATTTAATCATGTTTATTTTTTATTTGGGTGTGCTGATATTCCATCCCTTCTTTTGCATTTCTCAATTTTGTTAGACTTTTAAAAGAACCAGATTTCAGTTATGGTAATCCATTCACATTTTATTTTTCAATTTATTTCTGTTTAATTTTGGGCTTATTTTGATTTTCTAATTGTTAAATTGATATTCAGTTCATAAATCTTTTTCTATTTTCTTAATGCATCTTCTCAGAGGTATCATTTGTCCTGAGGACTGCTTTAGTTGCATTTCAGAAATTTTGGTATATAGTTTCATTATTATTCAGTTATTATTTTTATAATTGTTTTTGTTCCACTCAAATTTAAAGATGTCATTAAGTCTCAATTTAGTTCTGTATCTTTTATGTTCTCTGTATTACTATTTTGTTCCATTTTATGCTGTAAGGATGTTTACTATTTTTGTTTTATTTAGAATTCCTTTGTGCCTATTTTTATAAAGGTGCCATATGTTGCTGAAAAACGTGTATTCTTTAATGTTCTCACTTAAAAGATGTCCTATGTCTTTCAGGTCTAAATTCTCCAATGTTTTGCTGACTTCTAGAAATCTTTGTTTTTCTTTCTTTCTGCTTGATTTGTCAAGTTCAGAAATAGGAACATTATAGTTTCCTACAATTATTATGTTATTATTTTATGTATTTTTACAATCAACTTTTCCTTTACACATTCAGATGCCAGCTGGTGAATATAAATTTAGTACTCTACTGGTTCATTACTTACACTTTAAGAATATTAGTTTCACAATATAGTTTTCCTTAATACTGTGAATTTTGGTTTTTACACTAATACCATGACTTAACTCTTACTTTTTCACACGCATGTGATAGTATCCATTTATCACTGTCTTTCATTTTTTACGGTTGTTTAATTCATTCACTTCAAGACTGCTAGGTTTGTTTCCATTTAATTTTTTGTATTGCTTTTTTGTTCAGAAAATAGATTTCAACTGAGAAAAGGAATTAATATTGTAGAATAGACTGAAATTTGTAAGGGAAAACAGGTTAGAAAGGAGGAAAAGCTCTTAAGAATGATTTTTGAAGGCACAAATTAAAACAGTAACAACTAAGAAAAAGGGATGTTGTCTAAAGCAACCAATATGGATGGATATACAAAAAACTCATCAACTTAGATGAGTTCAACAGTCAATAAACATTTACTAAATGCCTATCATGTGCAAGGCACCATGCTAATTGAGGAACTGTTTCTTTCACAATTTCTCAGCCATCTTGCCATAGCTGCTAAAAATATTTCTTAACTTACCAGTTTCTATAACTAAATTTCCATGGACTTCTGATACATAATTTAAAGGAGTAATAAAAAAAAATTTGTAAACTACGAGGCAGCAAACAGGTATTAGCTGTTAATACAAAGGATAGGCCATGACTCAATGTAAGCAAGAATATAGGATATAAAGAGTAACAGAGCAGTAAAGAAAAAATCCCTAACTTTTAGGAAGTCAAACACTACTACTGAACTCCCATAAACTTAAGTCCAAAGCAGAGACATACAACAATATACCAAAATATTATGAAAAGAATATTCTTGCATGTTTGTGGTATTTGCTTCACATGAATGGCAGTAAACAGAGGTGCTTTGGTAAAATAATGTTTCATAGTTATTTCAATTCCATCTCTTAAATCAAAAAGTCTACATCTTCACATCATAGTTAAAAAAGCCCCATGGGTCCCTTTTTCCCTGCAGGATAAAAATACTAACTACTGTTAATCATTTAAGTGCTTCTTAATCTGGCTTCATACACCTTTCCAGACTTATTGTATATTACTATCTTTTACTCACTTCAGGTCCCAGCAAAACCGGCCTACTTGATGTTAAGTGTAAAGAAAATTTTATCTCATGAGTTGCAACTTTTCAGAAGCTGTTATCCATGACTAGAACGCATTTCTTCCTCGTATCCAGTTAGTAGAATCCCTAATTCCTTCAAGGCTCAGTGAAATTGTTACCTTCTGCACAAGCCTATCCTAATTCCTCTAGTTGCTAATGCTCCTCCTTCCCACTAAGTAAATACCTACAAAAATATTTTTACTTATTTGTGTATAAGTTAATTACTTCCAAGAAAAAACAAGGTCCTTCCACTATGTTAATTTGCCTTATCTCTTCCAAAAATCATCTTCTTTGGGAAAGCCTTCCAAGATTAATCACATCCAGGGACTGTTTCATTTTTGCCTTTGCATCCCTAGCACCTAGCTTGGGACATAGAAGATGCTTGATAAATACTTGTTGTCTGCTCATTAGGCTGTAAACACTGATGCAGACATTAATTGAAAAACTAAATTAGAAAAGAGTGTAGCATAGACTAATACGTTTAAAGTTTATTTTCACTTGCGCGTATCTACAAAAAATGCCTTTTTGCACATCTAAGGAAAGCAGCAAATAAAGAAATGGTCTAATCTGCTTGGAGATAGCCCAAATCCAACCTTTCTATAATTCTGAAGCAGAAAAAATTCTCTGGAATTGTGGCAGCTTATCCAAACCTGGTGGAAATCTTAATTGCATATTTAGCTACTCAGTCATATAATTTGAACATGTTTTTTGGCTACACAGTGGATGCCTAAATACTAAATTATATGGTTAACATGACAATTTCTGCATTAGAAGTGTCCTAAGTAAGAGAGCAAAGTAATTCATAAAAAAAAGGTGTCACAAACATACCTCACGAATTTTTTCAATCGCATAGGTGAAAATGTAAGCAATAACAATCCATTCTTGAACTGAAGGTAACTGTTCCATTTTTACAAGAACCACAAATGTATAAAGCATCAGAAATCCCAAGTACGCCAACTTAAAAAAAAAGCAATTAAAAAATTAAATATCTAAAAATGTTTATTTAATAATAATGAGTTTGAAAGGCATGTTTTAGTATTAAACATTGGCTGATATTTTTATCCAGTTACTTTCCTGAATGTAAACCTTAGAGGAACTTGCTAAAGCAAATTTTATCAATAGTGTACAGTGTCCTGCACTTACTATGAGGCAGCTCTGTGGCATAGGAAATAAAGAACTATATCCAGAGTCAGGAAGGCCTGAGTTCAAATGTGCCCTTTGACACTCTTCATATAATCCTGGGAAACTGCCTTACTCTTTATCATAAAATGGGAATAATAGCAGCATCTATCTCCCAAAGTTATCAGGAGGATAAAATGAGATAATATTTCTCAAGCACTCTGCAAGCCCTAAAGCACTATATAAGTGGTAGTTACTATTTTTATTCTTATTATTACTCATCTATCTTGCTGATGGATTACTCACTATTACTGATGTTACTGATCATGCCAGTCAAATTTTCTAATACCATTTCCACCATTCATTCCATTGCATAAATTATTTTTTCCGCTATGCTAATCTGTCTCACCTCTTTAAAAAAAAAACATCTACTATAGGAAAAGTTTCCAAGATTAATCTTAGCAGTCTCTATTTTATTTCACACTGATTCAGGTTACATAACATTAATATTTCACTATATACTGCTATACAAGTGATTCCTTTTCATTACAACAAAGTTCAAATACTTTCAAGGACAAATACAAGCAATTTTTGTAATCACAACAGACTGAGCTGTATACACAGAACTTTTTCTAACTATTTTAAAAACCATATTAGGGGGACAGCCAGGTGGCACAGTGGATAGAGCACCTGCCCTGAAGTCAGAAGCACCTGAGTTAAATGCTGCCTCAGACCAAACATTTGATACTTACTAGCTGTGTGACCCTGGGCAAGTCACTTAACCCCAATGGCCTTAAAAAAACAAACTAACTAACCATATTAGGCTAAAAACAAAAAACATCCCAAAGATACTCACTGTGTTAAACCAAAATTTCACAATTGGTGCATGATAAAAAGCATAAAATTTTCGAGTGATTGGAAGCTTTTTTGGTTTTATTTGGATGTCAATTTCAGTCTTTCCTTCATTATTTTCCAAAATTCTCATTTCCTTGAAAATTTCCTAAAATTAAAAAAAAAATCAATTAGCTAGTTATTTATATTAAGCTTAAAATTTTGCTACTTTTACCCATGCACTGTTTCCTTACCAAAGGAATTTCTTCTGTAACATTTTGGATGTTGTTTTCACTGTCTTCCATGGTCATTTGATGAGCATCTTGAGACTGTGGAATGTGGGACATTTCTGCCTTGGTTTTATATTCCAGCATTAATATGGCAGGTGGGACTAAGATGCTTAATATCACCTAGAAAAATTTGAAGACTTAGAATTTGCTTTATAAAAAATCAGTTTTAAGTAAGACCAGTAAAAGATCTAGTATAGCTTTTAATAATGTAATACAAATAGGTTTGTTTATTTTTTCTTTGTAGAAACTAATTTCACTGGGGTAAGAAACTCTGGTGAAGCAACTCTCTCAACTAATATAGTCTGGCAATTGCCCTGGGACTTACCCTTAGAAAATAACTGAGGCACAATTGTGGAATGGCTGAACAAGCTGTGGTATATGAATGTAATGGAATATTATTGTGCTATAAGAAATAATGAACAGGCTGATTTCAGAAAAACCTGGAAAGATCTGTATGGTCTGATGCTGAGCGAAGTGAGCACAACCAAGAGAAGGTCGTACACAAGAACAGCCACATTGTGCGATGACCAGTACTGATAAACTTAACCCTTCCCAACAATACAAGGATCTAAGACATCTCCAAAGGCCTTGTGATAGAAAATGCTATCCACATCCAAAGAAAGAACTATAGAGTTTGAATGCAGATTGGAGCATACTATTTGCTATTTTTTTTTCCCTTCTGTTGAGTTCTGTTTCCTCTTTCTGGTGGTTCCTCCTATTGGTTCTAATTCTTACTTACAACATCACTAATGTGACAATATGTTTAATAGGAATATATATGTATAGCCTATAGCAGATTGTGTGCCGTCTTGGGATGGAAGGCAGAGAAAAATTTTAAACTCAAAACCATATAGAAGTGATTGTCGATAAATCAAAATAGATTTTAAAAAAAAGAAAAAAGAAAGTAACTAAGGCACAGAGAGATTGTTATTTACTCATGATTCATAGGTGAAATGTGTGAGAGGTAGGACTTAAGCCAAGGTTTTTATAACTCTAAGAATGACCATTTATGCTTTTTACCATGACTACTATGAGTTAGCGGGTTTTTTTCCCTCTAAGTAATATGTAAAAAAGAAAAAAAGTTTGGGGAAAACTAGGTTCTGTTATTTATGTATGAAGTTTAAAGAGCCCCAGGTTGAATTCTGTTATAGAGCAAACCACAAAATGCCATGGCCTTTTTTTTTGGGGGGGGGTTGTTTTTCAGATTTCTATACTTTTTAACACAAGTAAAGCATTCTGCAAAATGAGAATATAGGCCAATTATTTTCTGGGTTAGTTTTTCAAATAGTGATCTGTATAAAGATATATATTTTGCCTTAAATTCATATATTTCCTAATCAAGGAATTTCAAATTTAGAAATAGTATTTCAATAAAATATCCATAGTGAAATAAAACAACCTCCATTAAGAGCTACTTTTCCTAATTTTAATCTGAATCTCTTTTTAACTGTTCCATAGCATGGTCTATGCTTATTCAGCATGTACCTCTACAAAGAAATGTAAACAATAAAGGTTCATTTCTACAGAAAGGTTCATCTAATGCCTCAAAACTGAAGCATAAAAAATTTTATATAGTAGTTCTTCTTTGTTAATCTTTCATCACTATTTTTAGTAACTGAATAGTATTCATTACAAATCTATCTACATGTGCCTGTAATTAAGGGCTACTTGCCCATTTACCGCCTTTTTTATATTTCTGCACCTTATTTGGAAAAATATAATAGAGAATCAAAAGAAAAGCTTAAGATACTGCCTCCTTATAAGACAAGAACAACACAAACATTTAACCAAAATTCTTAACCTTAAAATAACCACAACAAAACGACAAACCCTACTAATAAGGCCACAAAAATATGTTATTAGAGGGATGCAGTACTGAACATGGCACCCTCTGTCTTTGTAGCTACCAGAACAAAAGGCAGTCAGGGGCACTGGACTTTACTTGTAACTTGTGGTTCTGTCACATTTCCTGCTAGGTGATTAAACAGTCATCACCCTAAGTTCCCTGTCATCTACTGCAACTTTAGTGGCTAACACAACCAGAACATGCCACTATCTGGCACAACAAGCTAAGGCACTTCCAGGATCTTTCTATTCTAGAAAATCAACACAGCTGTTTTATTTAGCTTGATATATCACATGATATGAATGTTGTTATGAAATATACCTTGTACCATGAATTTTTTCTCATGTTCAGCCTTCCCATCCACATATCAGATAATAGCATTTGTGTACAAGTATGAGCAACAAATGGTCGAAGTCTTGAAGATACTGCTAACTTAAGGCAGGTTGAATTACTCCAGTTTTTTAACTCGTATGTGAGTAATTTCATGGCCATTGTTTCATCTTGTCTGAAGGACTGTTCTAGAAGCTCTACTGCCAGCTGACCAAACTCACTATGAAAGGACAAAAGTAGATACAAATTATTGAGTTTTGATTTTCATTCATGGAATTTTCCTTTTTATGCTATCCTACACCATTAATCTCCTAGGGCTATGCCAACTACTAGTCTAACATAAGGCTTCCTATTTCCTACTTCTAATGTACAACACACAGTAGAATTATTCAAATGCATACAAAACTAAGAAATATTTCCAAATAAATCAGAAAGGTGAACATTATTTCATTGAAATGTGAAGTGTATGCTTTTTGGTATTTTCACAAGTCCTAAAATTGAGGTTTCCTTGTTCACCTTCCTGGGAAACAAATCTGTGGGCCTCTGGGAAAGGAGAAAAGCCAGGACAACTTAGCTGATGTGTGGCATCTATATAGAATCTTAAGGTGGGAATGGTATGATGCAAAAATCTACACAGATGAAGTGATAGGGATTTAAATGCAAATAAGGACAACTCATGCTGCCATTACAGTGAAAACTCCTCTGAAGGAACTACTTTAATGTTTATTAAATCATGTAAAAGAGGGCTCAGAGTTTCTACTGGCTAAGCATTATTTTACAAGTACACATGGGCTTGTTCTAGAAGGCTTGCTTGTTGTTTTAGAAGGTGTGCCCATTATAAGCCCTCTAGAAAAATCTCTCCTTCCTTTTCATGCACAGTATAACTATAATCCTATTTCAGTCTTTAATAATTTAACATATAGAATACCATATAAGCTTCCTAATTGGCTACCCCAACTCTGGTCTCTCCACACTCCAATTCATTCTGTACACAAAGTAAAAACCACTATGTACTTGCTTTCCAGATTAAAATTTTCAGTGACTACTTCCCCAGTTTGTATCAAATCAAGTCCAAAAAATTACTCAGAATTTGAAAAAATGCACGGAACAGTTAAAAGCTGTGCAAAAGTAGGATGGGCTACCTCCAAAAGTATTGAGATATCTATCTCCTGAAGTGTTCAAAGTAGACTGTGGATGACCACTGGTCAGGGATGTTTTAAAGGGGATTCCTGATTCAGACACAAGTTGGATTAGGTGATCTCACAAGTCCCTTTGAGCATTAAGATTCTATGATGCTATGATATATACTATATGCTAATAATGGAATACCTTATTCCTGCTTTTATACTTCGTGGACAGAATGATTACTGAATCCCCTTCTTCTGGGCCTATTAAAAAATCACGTGTCCTTTAAGACCCAGAATAATTCTGTATCACCTATTCCTTACTTACTGCCAAAGTCTCAAGTTAAATCTCCTGTGTTTAAATTTCTATAATTATTATTGTGCAACTGGTGTGGATGTGGTTTATTTAGCAAGTAATTTACTAGTTTCTAACATCTATTCTATTGTCTTGAACTGTACACACACACACACACACACACACACACGTTTTATCTCCACCAATTTGGCTGTAAATTACTTAAAAGTCCCAAACTTATATCTTTTGTAATCCTCACCCAACATCTAAAATAAATATTAATTTTATATAAACTTAAACCAAAAATCTCCTTTTTCAGATGCTTAGGCAAAAAAGAATAGTTTTTTAAAATATCTTTTACGTGATGCCCTTTCTTAACTTGCAAAATAAAAGTAAAAGCAAATTATATATTAAATAGTAGATGTCATTTCATTAGCCTTTCTGCTATTTTATTTTTTGTTAAAAAGAAATCCCATATAGCAAAATGTAATTTACTTTGAATACTGCTTCAGTTCTTCTGAGGTGTCATCAACCAGGTCACTTTGTTTTGCTTCATATGCCATGGAACGATACATCTTACAGGCTACTAATGCTTTAGCCATAGATTCTTCACCATGCTGCCAGAAAAAAAGGGCCATAACTTGCCTCTTCATAAGGCAAGCCCAAATTAATAGTTCATTGAGTGGATAAGGAAACCGTCTAGTTTCAGGATCATCAATATCAACAATTTCATCTTTGGTTCTTTTCTTCTTTCCTTCTTCCACAGCTGTGTCGATCTTGAGAAAATTAAAAATAAGAAGGTAAAAAAAGTAGTGTGGCACTTAAAACTTAGTGTAGATTTTATAAATCAAATCCACTTATGTTTACAATTTAATATGATAGTACATTATGCATAATTTTGCCTAAGTTCAGCAAACTGTAAACACAGAATCCAAGAACTTCAAGGCTTTTCTTTGGAGTAGATATCCTATTAAAATCATCCAGTCCTACTCTCATATGATAAAAAAGGCCAAATTATATTACAAAAAAAATGACACTTTAAACAAAATACTCCATATAACAAAGACTCCAAATTGTAAACTAGCACTCATATTTTTTCATGTAACAACAAGCAAAACAAACTGAAGCATAACAAAAGAATTTAGATAGTGCCCTGGGATGTATTATAATCAGAAATGGTCTGAACATTATTTACTGAATGAAATAAGGTCACATAAGGTTTATCCAAATATCAGCAAAAATAAATAATGAAGGTGAATTTTTATATCCATATATATATATATATATATATGTGTATAGATAGATAGATAGATAGATATACATATAGATAGATAGATATAGATATAGATAGTTATCCATAAAGGATTTTTGTCTTATCAAAAACTCTTATTGCTCTATCTGAATATACTGAGGAAAAGAGGAAGAGAACAAACATTTATTAAGTACCTACTATTTATTTGCCAGGCATTGCTTTACAAATGGTCTCATTTGATCCTCACAGCAACTCTGGAAATTAGGTGCTATTATTTACCTCCCTATACAGTTGAAGAAACTGAAGCAGTCAGAGATTAAATAGGTCATACAGCAGAGGCCAAATTTGAACTCAAGCCCTCTTGACTCCAGGCCCAGAGTTCTATCCACTGTACTACAATATCTATGGTTTCTTTAAGTTTCTGTTAACATGTCTCTGAATTTATAATACTTCTGTTCATGTCTCTGAATTTATATGCTTACAAATTGACTTTTAATGCTTTATTACACATTTTAAAAATACTTACAAACAGTATAAAAGAGTATATATTATTTGTGTTTGCACATTTACTTTTTTCCACGGAGAACTAAACTATCTACTTCCTTATAAAATAGATTCTAAAATGTTCAGTGTGTAAGAAAAGTTCAAAACATTATTTTGTAACATTAAAAAATGTCATGTGGCTTTATTATACTGAAATAATTAATATGGATCAGGTCCAAAGATGGTGTTACTGAAACAAAAATACCTTTGGTCTATATGGCTGTGCAGTCTTGATGAAATGATTGTGTCGCATTTTTTCCCTTTTGTCTTCCCTATTACCAAAAGATTCATGACTTTTTCGCAACTGAAGAGTGCTGCTGGAAGTATTTCGTCCAGATCGCTAAAAATGAGGGTTTTGTTAGTTTGCATAAATGTTTAATATAGTGACATTTAAAGAATCTGCAAAAAAAACAAACAAAAAAACCCAACCCCCCCCCCACTAAAAATAGATAATACAACTGAAGTCAAAGTTAAGTATGCAGTTACCCTTGATTTGAACCCTATTATTTCATAAGCCCAACAGGTTTCTTACAATGCCTAATGTAATTTTCCTTCCAAGTTTACAACACTATGCATTCATTATTTCTAAAAGAAAATCCACATACCCGATTATTACCACCAAGGCTGTTGTATATTACTCGGAAACGTTTTCGAGTATAAGTGCATCTGTAGGTTCCTCCCATGAGGTATTCAATGACAAGTCCTATATCAATTAGAGTTATCTTATATCCTGGGGGAAGGTTACCCTAGAAACGAAACATTATTATTAAATCTGTAGGATGAAACTCTTTCTTTAACTAATTAATATCCACATATGAACAATCCACAGATTAAAAATGTCCTATGTACAAATGGTTTATTTACATCTTGTTATGAGTGGGCTTGATCAGGTAATGAAAAATGGTCCCTAGATTTATTAAATTCATTTCTAGCTACTGGGTGGTTAAGGATTAGCTGCAAGGGAAGAGGAAAAGACATTCCTGACTTAGTGATGTTCCCTTCTGGAAGGGAGTGCGTTAGACCTGAGATCTAGGTCCTAAGAGTAGCCTAAAACGTACAACTAACCTACAAAGATACTGGAGTTAAAGGGAATGGGACTCATTCATGAATACTAAATTTTCTCAGTAACTGAAGCAAGAGCTGTGAAGAGAAAAAAAAAGACAGACTTTTCTCCAAGTCTACAAATTCCCTTCTACCTACATATTGTAAAATATATTTTTCCACAGGAATTTATAAATAGTGCTTAAATTCCCAGACGAGTAATAACTGTTATATAGAATAGCACTTTATATACTATGATTTCATTTGATCCTCAGAACAACCTGAGGTAAGAAAATACTAAGGTATTTGTTGATAAGGCTCAAAAAGATTTAAGTGACTAGCACATAACTTAAGAGTTAGAAAGCTCACTAATGCCCATATCATAACATTGCCTTTGACCCACTTAACTATATTGTTTTCCAACCATTTAACTACTATATTTGAAATTTTCATAATTCAGTCATTTCAGCTGTGTCTAACTCTTTATGACCCCATTTGGGATTTTCTTGATAAAGATATGAGAGTTGTTTACCCTTTCCTTCACCAGCTCATTTTTACAGATGAAGAAACTGAGGCAAACAGGGTTAAATGACTTGCCCAGGGGCACACAGCTACTAAATGTCTAAGGCCAAATTTGAACTCGTGACTTCCTGACTCCAGGCCCTATGCTTTATCCACTGTGCTACTTGGCTGCCCATTTAAAATTACAGTAATACAAAAATAGAATATTTTTTACATTATCACTTAAACAGATTTTTAGGTGCTAGTATGGAAATGTAATCTCCATTTATTGCATTGTTTCTACAACTAAATGCAGCCTAACATCCCAACAACTGACTTGTAACTGAACAGTCTGAACACAAAATGATTATAAATCTAAAGGGGGGAGAGGCAGTGTCGGATTATACCTATATAATTTTCATCATTGTAGTTAATGTAAATCTTGATTTGGGGGACCTTCCTATTACAGAACAAATAATAAATTAGATATGCAGGCATGTGTCTATATACTCAAATAGTATTATTTAAAATTTTTTTTCTTCCATATGGTTTATATTTATGACCTAATTTTGGCATTCTGTCATTACCCATTCTTCCCAGATATTGCTCCTATACCTCTCTTAATAATTTATTTCATGATATCTGTATTTTAAATTTTGTAGTTTAATATTTCATATCTGTTTTGAGGATAACCTCATTGCAGATGTCCTCAAAAATCACACCAAAGACATTTCTAATTTATTATTGTCTGTCTGCCTAAAACCAGAGCTTATCATTGATAATTTCTTCATTTTAACCATGTTTATTTAGTTCCCATGAGAGTTCCTAACAATAAACTAATTCACTCTGTATACCAACAAATGCAAAAATTAAATTTTACTATAGAAAATGAGATCTCTGGCAGTATCCATTAGCACAGGAGAATATTGGAAATGACAAACTGGAGGGGCATGAGAGGACAATCACATAGGAAACAAAAGTTTGAAGCAAGCAACTTCCTACCTGCCCCCTTACCTTCAAAAATGTGTACTTCTTACATATACAACTTATTTTATATACTTTGGAAAATGCTCAATCATCCTTTCTGTTCCTGTTCACTAGATATGAAGAAAAATGTACATGGCAAAACTTTTTATAAAAGATTTCGGCCTATTATCACAGCAAACATATAAAGTATAGCTGCATCAACTCACATGTTTGGTGTCAGAATCAACTGTTTCTTCCTACTAGTTCACACTGCAAATATAAGGGAAAACTCCTAGACTCAAAGATTGCCATCTTTTCCTCTCATGCTAATCAATTAAATGTTTCCTTTTGAAAGAATCTTGCTAAGTGGTACCAGTTTAAAAAAACAGAATCAATAAACAAGAATTAGAATATAATCCAAATCTTTCCTCCTGGATTGCCATCTGATGAGAGTCAAATAAAGGGCACTGAAATGAGGAACTTAGAAACTAAACAGTGAAAGATTAAAAGAGATTAGATAAAAACTAAATACTTCCAAATTAAGCATTCACTGGGTAATTGGTTTTAAATAAAGTCATTTGAGTATATATAGACACAGCCTTCTAAACAAATAAACAAATGAATAATTTTGATAGGCAGTACAGAGTTGCATAAACTGCAGATTGTAGATTTGAGCCACCAAAATACCCTGATAATCATAATTATAGCTAAATAGAATATACCACAAGATCAAAAAACTCAATAGTTTTTTGATAAGGGTTATATAAAATTATGCATACAGAATATTTTGAAGAGTAAAGTGTCATACAAATGTATACTTTCATTACTTTTATTCCTGAATTATCTAATAAGTCAACCTAAAAATCTTTTATTGCTACTGGGGAAGGAAAGATAGAGGGGTATAGAAGAGTAACATGACAAGCTTCTTTCAGGAGTCACTGATGCACTAAAGCATTATTACAGATCATTACATTTTATAATTTTTAAAAACAAACTTTCCTTAGCAACAATGCAAATTAATAAACAACCAAATCTAGACAGAAAGAGTTCCTTTGTTTTCATGATTCTTTGAGGACATATTTACATTTATATTTATGACTAGTGATTTCATTGATATGATAATGCAGATGAGCAACTGTTCTGCTCTATGAAGTCTTAGAGATTTGCCAGGGGAACTGAGAGACTAAAAGACTTGCCCAGGATCACACAGTCAATAAAGGTCAGAGGCAGGAGCTGAATTCAGTTCTTCTTGATTCCAAGGCAAGCTGTCTATCCACTATGCCACTACCTATCTTGAG
The DNA here is from genome assembly GCF_003287225.1 of Phascolarctos cinereus. Taxonomy (NCBI): domain Eukaryota; kingdom Metazoa; phylum Chordata; class Mammalia; order Diprotodontia; family Phascolarctidae; genus Phascolarctos; species Phascolarctos cinereus. Next base: position 163,311,931 of record NW_027555736.1, on the reverse strand, counting down.
GAATATTAGAGGAAATTAAAAAAAAAAGTTATTTTGCCAATTAGGATAACTCTCGATATCAATTATCTGTTAAGTCCTATAAAAAAATTAAGAGTTTACTCTATTTTCAAAGAAAATAAAAACATACCTGTTTGACATCTCGAACAAGGTGAAATAGCATTGGGTTAGTTGGGCCTTGTTTCTTCATGGAAAATGAGAAAAAACAACATTACAAATATTAAAATTACTAGAAAACTATCAATGAAGCTTAGGAAGAATTCAAAAACAAAGATTTATTTATACAAAGATTCTGAGTACATTGATTTTATCATAAGACTACCAGAGATTTTTAAGGAAGTAAAGTTGGAGAGAATGAGCATTAGTCAAAAGCTTCAATGCTGTTTATAACGGCCCAGGTGACTAGGTTATAACATCAGTTTAATCAGTCAGTAAGGTAAGAGATAGTTGTTATCAACCAAATACAACAGACTTTTCTGATTTGTCAACTACTAGTGCCTTTCCTCCCAAAACACCTTTTATGTGTATTTATTTCATATACATTTATGTACCTGTTTCTTCCTTTGCCAGTCTTTAAGTTAACTTCATGAAGGACGTGGACTACCTAATTTTTTTCCCTTGTATTCCCCAGAGCCTAGCTCCATTGCTTCCTACATAGCAAGCATTTAATAAATATTTGTAGACTAAGAAATCATAGTAAAGTATTATTATAAAATTAGGATTTTATTATACTGTAGATAAATACTTCAATATACCTAATGATTATTTTCTCAACAGTAAAAGGTCATGAAGTAGGAGTGATTGTATTCTAGTAGAAATAGTAAAAATTTATTCTAAAAAAAGTGTGTGTACAAACACAAATACTCAAAAATTCTATGATTTTGTAAGTCAAGTGAATTCATCATGTAAGAACTTCTGCCAAATCTACTTCTTTCCCTCCTCTCCATGTGTGAGACTCACATCAAGTTTCTCCTTATTTATGACTTGGCAATAAGTTCTCTCCCTTTTCTAAACTCTTCTTGGAAATCTATATCATAAAGCCTGTACTGCTAGTGATCTGTGACATCTTTTCACAATGCCCTGGCACTCTGATAGTCGCTTTTCCCAGTAAAGAAAGACTCCTGAGATATAAAGATTTTTCAAAAATTAATTGAGGGAAATCCAGTTTCAGAAATCAACATACTCTCTCTCTCTGTGCTTCAGTTTCCTCAGCTGCAAATTGAAGTATTTGGACTACAATACCAATAAGGTCCCAAAGGTTCCTTTTTAGTTCAAAATTTCTGAGTCCTCAGGGATAAGGACTGTCTTATTTTATCATTTTGTTTCTTTCAGTGCTTACTACCGTGGATTGAATAGTGGGTGCTTAAAAAATGATTACTTGACGCTTTAATCTCCAACTAAGTTATTGCTTCTAGAGGTGAGGGCTTATACTTCTTTGTATTACTCTCCAGTAGCTAGCACAGAACAATTAATAATACATGTTCACTAACAGTCAAATAACTGGTTGTAGATCAAATGAAGAAATTTTAGAAATCTTTATGAATGGTACAATAAGAATGAAATAGGATTTAATATACAAACACTTCCTTTATAGACTTCCTTGAAAGTACCGAAGCAATGGAGAATCCAAAGTCCTCTTAACAATTAGGGACTTTAGGAAGCAAAAGGAAGAATATTTGAAAAATAGTACAGCTTATTGCAATGAGCACTGGAATGCCAGTAAATAGGGTGTCTGGCTTAGAAAAGTCACATTACCAGTCTGTGCTTCAGTTTCCTGATCTATAAAATGAGTAAGTAAGAATAAATAACTTAAGTTCTTTTTTCTATATCTAAACTTCTATGGAACTGTTACTAAACATATTTTCAAAATACAATATTTTATCATAGCAAGGAAAAGAAGCATATAATTAAGAATTTAAAATGTTTTAAAATTTAAATTATATTCAAAGCTAGGTAAATGTATTTTAAGTAAAATAAGTAAAATAACGAATTGTATTCCACAAGTGGGGAAAAGTAATGCTTCACACACTTTTAAAAAGATGGGAAAGACACCTTTTGATTTTTAACCATTATAACAGGCGTTTAAAGAGAGAGAGCACCCAGGGGCAGCTATAGGTGGCGCAATGGATAGAGCACTGGCCCTGGAGTCAGGAAGACCTGAGTTCAAATCCAGCCTCAGACACATGATACTAGCTGTGTGACCCTGGGTAAGTCACTTAACCTCTACTGCCTCACCAAAAAAGCAAAACAAACAAATAAACAAACAAACAAAAAAACCCAGAATACAGAGAGAGCCCACATCCACTGAGCTTTCTCTTATTTTGAAAAACAACAACAAAAAACTCCACCAGCTAATCAAAACTAGCTGATAAATGAACCTCATCTAACAGCATATGCAAAACCATCAATGAAAGAAGACAGAGTCCCTCCAATATTCTTCAAAACCAAGAGTTTCCATTACAATTATACTTTGTTTGTTGTTGTTGTGAATAACTGATCGGGAAAGTATAACAAGTAGTAGGAAGCAGGAAATTTGGTGAATTGGAAGGGGACAGCTCACATACCAGGAATGGAATCAATAGATAAAAGAGCATAGGGAATCGTTTTAAGTGAAGCAATTTAAGTAAAATAGGAATGATACTGATACAGAACAGCAGTTCTCAAACCTTTTCTTCTCAGGACTCTTTTACATGCTTAAATATTATCAAGGACCCCAAAGAGCTATTGATCGCTGAGATATATTATTCTGGTTGAAATATAGCCAATTCTCATTTAATTTAAGCTTCCCCCTCTGCTCCAACATGGCTTCAGTACATGAAACAGAAGATCCCTGGCAAGGAGGCACTGGAGCTACTGTCACTGCTGAAGCCCCTACACCGATACTTCCCCCTGGGAGCTGAATGTGTGGAATGAGAATTTACATAATGTGAGAACTGTCCATATACAAAGAAAACCACGCCTCACACAGATATGTACTTGGAAAAGAATACAGTAATACCTGAATAATGTCTCAGTATTAGTATGAGAATAGTTTCAATATGACAGACCTCCTGAAAGGGTCTTAGGATCCATGAAAACACTTTGAGAACCACTGGCATAATGGAACTTAGTCATAATGCATGAGACAATGGAGAACTACAAGTTAAGATGTCCCCAAATGAACTGATTATCCACTCTGGTGACTCCCTATTGCCTTCAGGATCAAATAAAAAATCTTTTCTTTGGCATTCAAAACCCTTTGTAACCTACCCCTTCCCATCTCACCCAACCTGTTCCACACTTCTTATACCTTATATGCACCTACATGTTCTCTGACCCAATGACACCGGCCTACCTGCTACTCCACAAACAGGACACTACATTTCTGGGTGTCTTCTCTAGCTGTCTGCTTTTTGTGAAATGCTCTCATTCCTCATCTCTGCCTCTTGGCTTCCCTTTAAGTCTAAGCTAAAATATTACTTTGTCAAGAAATTTTTCCTAATCCCTCAATTCTAGTGCCTTCCCTCTGTTAATCACTTCCTATTTATCTAGTGTAAAACTTGTTTATACATTTGTTTGGTGCTTGTCTTCCCCTTTAGATTGTGAGCTCTGCAAGAGCAGTGATTGTTTACTTTTCTTTGTATCCTCAGTATTCAGCACAGTGCCTAGTACAGAGTAGGCACTTACTAAATGCTTTTTGATAAAAGATGGAAGACATGACATAGATAGTACTATGAGCCTTAAAAATATTACTTTTGATATAACTTTTTCAAATTTGAAATACTTACTGTGTTATAAAGTTCTTCTAGCCTAGGAATTGTAAGGAACTTGTGCATGCTTACTCCATTTTCAATAAGAAGTTTTACAAATGCAACTCTATCCATTACAAGTGCATCTAACATAGCTTGTTCCAAAGATCCAACCTAAAAGGGAACCAAGAAAAACAACATATTTAAGCAATGTTAATTAAATGAGACTTTTTACAAATAGTTGTAAAAATATAAACACAACTGACTCCACCCTGAACATTTATATCTAGTTTTCCCTTAATAATGATGGATGAGAATATTAATAAGTCATATGGATAAATAGAAAATTCAGATCTTTCCACAGGGTGGAAAGAAAGGAATTTTTCTTTCTTTTTTTTTAACATGTACTTTTAAAACTTTGGGTTACAAATGTTCTCCCTTCCTCCCTGCCCACCCACCTGCACTGAAAAGGCAAGCAACTCAATACAGGTAACACATGTGCAGTCATGCAAAACACTTCCATAGTAGTCATGTTGTGAAAAACTAACTATATTTCCCTTCATCCTATCCTACCCCCCATTTATTCTATTCTCTTTTTTGACCCTGTCCCTCCTCAGAAATGTATACTTCTGATTATCCCCTCCCCCAATCTGCCTTCTCCCTGTACTTTGATCCCCTTCTCCCCCTATTTTCCTGTAGGGTAAGACAGATTTCCATACCCAATTGAGTATGTTATTCCCTCCTTAAGCCAAATCCTACGAGAATAAGATTCACTTATTCCCTCTCACCTTCCCCCATTTTCCCACCACTGTAAAAGCCTTTTCTTGTCAGTTTCATGTGAGATAATTTACTCCATTCTACCTCTCCCTTTCTCCTTCTCCCAGTATAATCCTCTCTCATCCCTTAATTTTATTTTCCATCTTCAATTCACCCTGTGCCATCTATCTATCTATCTATCTATCTATCTATCTATCTATCTATCTATCTATCTATCTATCTATATATCTACACATATATTTTCCCCTCCCACTACCAGGAAAGGAATTCTTTGAAATAACATGAGACTTGTTTTTTAAAACAAAGTAAACAGAACCTGAAGGACTGAGATAAAAGGTAAAATATAAAGAGTCTGCTTATGTTTATGGAACCTGTAGGCCAGATCACAGCCACTCACTTCACTTTTTAAAAAACTGAAAGAAAACTAGAAGGAAAATTGGCTATGATTTCAGCCAAGTCCAAAGTTTCTACAACATGATTAAGAGAATTGAGATCATGAAGTCATAAATATTATAATCTAGAATAAAAGCATATTTATCATTTAAGTAGAAGCCATACAGAAATACTAGAAGCTGTCTCTCTCAACTAAATTTTACAATTGCTAGTATTCTCTAGAAAGAAAAAGGCAAATGCCGATAACTGAAGGACCCTCTCTCAGAATAAGTGGAACATTTACATTTCCTATGAATAAAGAAGAAAGGTCTGGAATGTAAGGAGTTTGTTTTAGTCAGTACATCAATAAGCATTTATTAAGTGCATTCTGTGTTCCAGGCACCATACTAAGTGTTAGGGATACAAAGAAAAGCAGAAATCAGTCACTATTCTCAAAGACTAATAAAAGAAGCCAACATAAAAATACTTATGTACAAATAAATTGTGCAGAAGGTAAATGAGAGATAATCAAAGGGAAGGCAGTGACATTAAGGGGAATCAAACAAGGATTCTCATAGAAGATGAGGTTTTAGCTGGGGCTCAAACTAAGCCAAGGAAGCCAAGAAGAGAGATAAGGAGTACTGCAGACTTGGAGAATAGCCAGTGAAAATGTTGACAGTCTAGAGATGGAGTCTTTTATGGGAAGAACAATGAAGCCACTGTCACTGGATTGAAGAGTACGTTGTCAAGGTGTAAGACTTAAGACCAGAAATATAGGAAGATGCCAGGCTGTAAAAGACTTTGAATGCCAAATGGAAGGTTTTGTAGTTGATCTTCTAGATGATAGGGAGCACTGGAGTTTACTGAATGTGTTGGGATGACATAATCAGATCTCTGACTCAGGAAGATTAATTGGACAGCTAAGTGGATTAGAGTGGAGAAACTTGTGACAGGGTCAACAACCAACTACTACAACAGTCTAGGTGTGAAGAGATGAAGGCCAAGGTAACGACAGCATTATCAGAGGAGGGAAAGGAACATACATAAGAGATGTTAGAAAGGTAAAATCAACAGCACATGAAAAAATATTGGACAAGGAAGAGTGAGGAATTGAGGATGACCCCCCTGGGTGTAAGCTTAGTAACTGGGAGAATTGTGGTTCCCTCAACAAAAAAAGATACGATAAGAAGTAGAGAAGGCTTGGGAAGAAAGACAATGTGTTCAGTTTTAGAGATACTAAGTTTAGGATGTTTATGAAACATCTAGTTTGAGATACATAACAAGCAACTGGAGATATGAAACTAAAGGCTAGGCTAGGTAAGTAGATCTGAGAATGATCAGTACAGAGATTGTACAGAACAAAAACTGGGGGAGCTGAAGAGGTCACCAGGTGAAACAGTACATTGAAAGAGAAGAGGGCCTAGGACAGAACCCTATAGAATGCTCACAGAAAATGGGTGTGATCTGAACTAAAAATCCAGTGAAATACACTAAGGAGTCATCAGATAGGTAAGGTAGGAGGTAAACCACAACAGAGCAGTTTGTGTATAAAAACCTACATGGAAGAAAGTATGGAGAAGAAAGTGATCAAATGCTGCAGGGAGGTCAAGAAGGATGAAGACTGAGAAAATACGAGAAAAAATTTAAGACCAGACCACCTGAAAGCCATGAGCAAAAGAAGAGCATAGACATAATTCAAGAAATCTTAACAGAAAACTGACCAGACCTCTTAGAACCAGAGGACAAAATGGAAATTGAAAGAATCTTCCAGTCATCTCCTGAAACAAGTTCTAAAATGAAAAATCTGAGGAACATTATAGTCAAAATCCAGAGTTTCCAGGACAAAAGAGGAAAAAAATGAAAACAATCAGAAAGAATTCAAGTACTGAGAAGCCCTAATCCCATACAATTTAGTACCCAGAACTATAAAGAGGAATGAGAGCTTGAAATATGCCATTCTAAAAGGCCAAAGATGCAGACAGACACAGACACACTCTTACTTTAAGCCAAGAACAACTTAGCACCCAACAAAACTGAGTGTTATCTTACAGGGGGGAAAAGATCTTTAATGAAATTGAGGACTTCCAAGCATTCCTGATGTAAAGTAGAAACTCTCAAATTCAAACACAGGAATGAAAAGAACCATAAAATGGTAAATAGGAATGAGCAACGATAGAGTACTGGAAAAGCATAAACTGTTTATGTTCTAACAGGCCCACTAGATGGTATGATGGCTAAAGCACAGGAAGACATGAGATCCAACCCACTCTCAGACACTTCACGCTCACTAGTTGCATGACTCTGAGCAAGTCAAAGTTACTTAACCTCTGTTCTCAGTTTCCTCAACAGCTTCTACCTTACATAGCTTTTGTGAGGATCAAAATGATCTGTAAAACACTTAGTGAAGGCACTTGATAAATGCTTATTTCCTTTTCTTGCCTTCCCTAATATCAGTAAATGATGTTATGTGTCCCCTCTGAAGCCTATCATCATCATGGCTCATAGAGGTACTCAAATTAGAAGACCTGGGAATAGTTTTTTATGTCTTGATGATTTTTAAAAATGGAAAGAGAAGGGAAGAAGAATACATTGGGGAGGTAAGAGGCAGAAGGGGGTGGGAGGGAGCAGCTGGCACTGAACTAACTCTCACCTACCATGGTCATAGGAGAGGATGAGCGCACACAGAGTTAGGTACAAAAATACATCTCCCTCAAGTAGGAGATAGAAAGGTAAGGGAGAAGGGGAAATCGGTGAGAGTAGATTAAGGGAAGGAGTAGTCCTAAGGAAAATTGTACCTAAAAAAAAATTACGTCTTTTTGAGGTAACAAAGAAAATGTAATGGAATAGTACTGTCTCTTTTTTTTTTTAATTTTTAGGCAATTGGGGCTAAGTGACTTGCCCAGGGTCACATAGCCAGTAAGTGTCAACTGTTTGGTCTGAGGCCGAATTTGAACTCAGGTCCTCCTGACTTCAGGGCCAGTGCACCACCAAGCTGCCCCCTATAGTACTGTCTTCTAAGAATAGTATTGTCTTTTAAGAAAAATATCTGTTAAAACTTAATAAGAAATGTTGTAGAATAAAATGAACAGAACCAGGAGAACAATTTGTACAATGATAACAATATGATAAAGACAAACAACTCTGAAAGACTGAGAAACTCTGATCAGCATAATAAGCAAACATGATTCCAGAGGACTAATGGTGAAATATGCTATCCACTTCCTGACTGAAAAGTGAAGGACTAAGAGTAGAATGAGATTTTGCTTCCAGATTTACTATACATGTTTATAACATGGGTTTTACTTTTCTTTCAGTTTCATGAGGGAAGGGGAGGGGAGGCAGCTTCCCTTTTGATTAAATAAAATTTAATTTAAAAAAGACATGAGATGATGGAGGGCAGAAGATGGGGTAGAATAGGATCAATTGTGCATGTAGTGGGGGTTGCCTTGACAGGAAGAAGGAACCTCTCTTCATGTGAGACAGGGGTGAAGGTGAAGATACTGGCAAAAGGCATCTTAGTGGTATGAGATGAGGAGAGAAGAGAGATCTTGCATATGGCCTCATTTTTTTCCCCCAGCAAAAAATTCGGCAAGTTTCTTAGTTGAGGTGTGGGAAGAAAAATGTATAGGAAGTTTGACGAGAGACAAAAAAGTATGGAATAGTGAGTTAATTAAGGAGGTGTAAAAGGACTGTCTTTTATTTTTTTTAACCTTATTTAATATTTTATTTTTTCCCAATTACATGTAAAAATGATTTTAACATCCTTTCTTTTTCAAATTTTAAGTTCCAAATTCTCTCCCATGTCACTGAGAAGGCAAGCAATTTGATACAGGTTATGCATGTATAGTCATGCATAACACAGTGCCACATGAGCCACTCTGTGAAAGAAAACAAAAACAAAATGAAACAAACAAAAAAAACCACTCCAAGAAAAATAAAGAAATAAAGAAAAAGTATCTTTGTTCTGCATTTAGGCTTTACCAGTTTTTCTCTGGAAATGGACAGCACCTTTCATCATAAGCCCTACAGAATTGTCTTGGATCATTGTATTGCTGAGAATAGCTAAGTTATTCATGGCAGATCATCATATAATACTACTGTTACTGTGCACAATGTTCTCCTGGTTCTGTTCATTTCACTTTGCATCAATTCATGTAAGTTAAAGGTCTTGCTATAATGATGGTGGTACACAGTTGAGATCACAAAGTTTTGTAGTGGACCCAGTCAGCAGGGTTTTTTTATTTTCTCCAGTTTCATCAGCAGGAGGGAAGGCAAAAGATGGTTTGAATAACTCAGGACTAAGGCTAGGCAGGGCAGGATTAGGGCTAATATAAAGGGGAAAGGACTCAAGCAGAGTGTAGAGCTGAACTGGTTTACCTAAGGGTCAAAAAAGGGAAGGAGAGGAATGTTAGTGCAGAGGTGATGGCCTGGGAAGGCACTAATAGGATAAGAAACTGGAGATTATAGTAAAAATGAAGAATAAGGTTTAAGATAAGGCAGAAGAAGTGAAATGAAAACCAGACTGTGATCAGATAAGGGAATGTTAGAGTACCTGAACATGGAAGTGGAACATTTGCAGGCGATGGCAATATCAGGGTACAATTATTTTTGTGTGTAGTTGAGATGGGATCAGGTTGAGGTTAAGGTGGTAATAGGACATGAGGGTATCTGAAAGAGTATCACTAAGCTAAAGTCCCCTTGCATAAAGACAGGAATTGAGGAGAACAGGGAGACTGTGAGTTAGGTACTGAACTCACTGAGGAAATAAGACAGTGCTCTGGAGATTGGCAGACAAGAACCACCAAGATTTTGATTGGATGGTAGAGATGGGTAGAACCAATTTCAAAGAAGGAGAGGTTAATGGGAGATGGTGGTAGAGAGAACACTTGAGAGCAAGGAATACTGACTCCTCAACCAATATCAGTGAGTTGGGGGAATGAGTTAAAGCAGAGTTTACTGAAAAATGGATGCTACCAAATATTTCTTTGCAGAAAGGAGAGACTATGGATATGGAACACTAAATATAAATGTTAGATTTTAAAAATTATGATTAGTCTTATTGAACCACTACCCCCTCCCCTTTTATTTTTTATTACAAGGCAAGAATGGCAAAAAAAAAGCAGGGACAATTTCGGAAATACAAGTGATGTAAAAACAAAAAAAAAAAATCAGTAAGTTTATTTTTAAAAGTCAAAACCACACAGAAGAGGATGGAAGAGTGTTCCAGAGAGCAGTGTTGCTATTACTGTGCTAAATAAATATAGAGATAGATACTGGACCAAAGATTTTATGGGTATATAGACCTCTCAGATGAGGAAACTACTAATACAAGTCTTTTCGACTTAATGATTTCAGAGAGATGCCTAGGGTACTCAGGGGACCAAGGCTCAGGCTACTGATATAGTGTCAACAGTAGTGAAACAATGATCTTCAACTCCTCCCTCAGGCTTTAGAATAAGCAGACCAGCAGTATGAGCAACACTAGCAAGCTATACAAATCAACGTTTTATCTTCAGTAAATATTTTTTCTCTACTCTAAAAGTCCATCGACTTCTATAGCTAAATAAACCATTTTTGTAGTTTTTTGAAGAGTTCATTGTCAAATTTACTGCAAAACTACATGTTAATAAAATTTAATTACAACTTTATTTTTAAAGTCTTTTCTCATGTAGATTCTCACTATGTAAGAGGCCTATTTCTTTTTCTTTATAAAGTTAAAATCAACTGGAATGCATTGTATTTGAAACCTAAGAGTAAAGTATATTATTAAGGGCCAAAGTTCATTTCCAGAATTAATTTCTTCACTGGGTTACTATAATTCTTGCACTTTAAATGGAAGCGAGTTTAGAAAAACAACCAACCAATCATTTAAAAAAGAGCATGCTCTCAATGTCTCCACCTTTTAAATGAAATACTGAATAGATAATAAAAATAGCTGATGAAAGCTGCATTGTTGTCAGTGAGAATTTTAGATACGCTACATGCCACCAGACACAAAACAAAATGCAACCATATTAAGAGCCTACTATATGCAGAGCACTGTATATATATGGATGAAAAATAACGTAGTCCTTGTCCTTGAGGAGCTTACAACTCAGTAAAAGAGCTTAACAAGTGCATTTTAAAATATGTAGGTAGGAAGTGTTAAGGGCAATGAAAATGTTTTGACAATTAGAAGAAATATGAATAGGGAGAAATCAGTTTCAGTTGGAGGAAATCTAAATGGATCTAGAGATCAAGAGGACTAATCAAAAAGTTTACCTGGACTTGTACACCCATTAATGAAAAAAAGAAATTAAATAATAGGCTAAGTGAATTACATAATTATTCAGGTTATTATATAAACTCCCAAGATTCATTCAGAATAAAGATTGTTTACATACCAGCCACTGTTGTCCATAAACAAATACATGATTTTTGGCAATATCAACTCTATCCCATGCCAGTGTAAGAACAAGTTGGTCAAATGCAGATGCATTAGTGCCTGAATCAAATAAGGGGAAATGTATCAACATATAAAATCCACAAAATCAACATCTTTTAAAACATGAATATCTACAATGATTATTCCCCTAAAAGACAAGTTAAATCTGTTATCATAAACTTTGCTACCCTGCCATAAGGGTGTATGAAGAAAAACAAAGTAAATAATAACTATCTCAACTCAATTAAAAAAACACTAATTAAATACATAACTATATACAATTGACTTTTTTAAGGAGGCAAAGAATACTATCAACTCAGGGATCATGAAACTCTCGCCAAAGAAAGTGACACCTCAATTGATGCTTGAGGAAACTCTCGAGTGTGTGTTTACGTACATACGTACATACTTGTAAATCAAGGGGAGTAATATGAAGTTAGTTTTGAAAGGGTTTTAAATGCCAGGCTGAGAAATTTGATTTTTTTTCCCCCTAACAAAAAAAGGTTGAAACTAAAGCTGTGGAAAACTTCCTTTTCCATTTGGCCCATTATATTTTTTAAGGAGTTCTTCTCCTCAGTGAGTATTTGTGCCTCCTTTTCTGTTTGGCCAATTCTGCTTTTAAAGGAGTTGTTTTCTTCAGTGTACTTTTTTCCCAGTTGGCCAATTGTATTTTTTAGGAATATTAGTTTGGCAGCTCTGCACAGAATGGACTGGAAGCTGGGACACCAAATAAGAGGATACTGCAATAGTACAAAAGAGGGGTGAAGAGAATGTACAACAGAATAGTGGGCATATAACTAGAGAGAAGAGAACAAGTCTAAGACTCGACAATTGACTGGGTATAAGAGTTTTAGACAAGAAAATGTAGGATCATTCCTGGCTTGTAACTTGGGTGCCTAGAAAAATGATAGTGTCCTCTAAGGAAACAGATGGGTCTGAATGAAAGACCAGTTTAGGGGGAGAGATATTATTGTTGATAGAGGTATAGATTGGATAGTCAGATGATGCCCAGAAAGAATGAACTAATGGTTTCAGAAGAAAAAAAAGTTTAGGTATGCATAGGTTTCCATTCTGGGTTGCCTTTGCCTATTACATGATGAGATTCTTAAAAGTAGGGGCTGTGATGCCTTTCTTTGTATCCTCTGTGCTTTACCACAGTGCCTGGCAGATAATAGGCACTTAATAAATGTTTATTGACTTTAATTCTGGATAGAAAGATCAGAAAATTTTCAGCATAAGAAAAAAAAAAAAGACAACCAAGTATACCCATGGTCAGCAGGCTAGAGACGGATGATCCAGAAAATGAAACTAATATCTATGGTAAGGCCTAACTGGGCTGACCAATGCTAAGTGACTTCTTTAGCCTTTTTAAAGGTCTCTCAATAAGAGTCACTGCTGCTTTCTTAAAAGACTCAGAACCACAAAGTGACAGCTTAAATGACCAATCACAGCTGTACTTTATCAGCACTACAATGTCATAACCTCACTGATGTCCAGGGCTCCTTGATGCCTAAATTCCCTCAATTAGTCAGTCAATAACCATTAATCACCTACTATGTACCAGGCTTTGGAGATCCAAAAAGAGAAAAAAGACAGTCCTTGCACTCGAGCTCACAATCTAATGGAGGAGACAACAAGCAAACAACTATGTACAAACAAGTTCTATGTAGGATAAATAGAAAATGACTAAAACCGGGAAGGTACCAGAATTAAGAGGGGTTGGGAAAGGGTTTCCTGAATTTAAGATGTCTTAAAGGCAGCCTGGAGATGTGAGCTTGGAGGTCAGCAGAGAGGTTGGAACATGAAAGGTAGATTTAATAATCATTAGCATAGAGATGGTAATTTAATCCTTGGTGATAAGATCACCAAGTGAAGAGTAGAAGAGAAGAGAAGGAAATAAAAGAACCCTGAGAGACCCCTATGGTTAGAGGTGAGATCTGGATGAGCAAGCAAAGAAGACTAAGGAGAAGTCAGATAGGCAGGAGGAGAACTGAGAGAGTGGAATCCCAAAAATCTAAAGAGAAGACAGCATCAAAGAGAAAAGGGTGATCAATAGTTTCAAAGGCTACAGAGAAGGTGAGAAGAATGATTGAGAATAGACCACTCAATCTGGCAACTAAGAGATCACTGGTAACTCTGAAGAGTGCAGTTTCAGTAGTAGACTGTTAAGATCAGAAAATGGCTAGGAAAGGGTTAAGAAGAGAGTGAAAGGAGAGAAAATGGAAGACCTCTGGTAGATGACCTTTTTGAGTTTAGCCACAAAGTACAGAAGATATACAAAATGACAGCTTTGCTGGAATTGAAAGATCACAAATGTTGATTTTTTTTTTTGATAGAGGAGACTCGGACATGTTTGTGGGCAGCAAGATATGAGCCAGTACATAAGGAGAGATTGAAAATAAGTGGAAGAAGATGGATGACAGAGGGTGTAATCTGTTGAAGGATATGAGACGGAATGGGATCACAAGCAGACATAGGAGTTAGTCTTGGTAAGGAGTAAGACTACCTCTTCATTTGAAATAGGGGTGAAGTTAGAGTTAGTGGCAAAAGGCATGTAAGTGATATAAGATGAAGAAGAGGGGAGAAGAGGAGAGCCCTCAGTCTGCCAATCACCCTGATAGGTCCCTGACTATGTGCATTCTCCTGGAATTCTGAGGAGTGTTGACCTTCACTTTAAAAATTCCAGCCGTCAATGCTGCCTACAGAGCTAAGCCAAAAACCACTGCCTATTTCTATCTGAAGAGGGAAAGGTAGGGGTGGTACATGCTGAGAACAATAGCAATTGATATACGAGGGACTTGCTGGACAACTACTTATTGCACTAACTCCTAAAACTCCACTCCTTTATTTGTGAAAGTATCAGCTTAGAACAAAGTACTGAATTTGACTTTTTCTGAGTGAGCTACTTCATCAACTTGAATGTGGAATTGTTCTGTTTAGGTGAATGCTCATACCTATCATTTTAACGAGACCTTCAAAATAGCTTCTTAAGTAAAAAACTTTGCAAAAAATTTAGTAAGGTAAAGAAAGCATCTATCTTCTCACACAATAATCAATTTACATACAGTTAAAATGACTGAGACTGGTCCCAGAATAGAAATGAAGAACCTTCCTTCATTCTCTGCAGATTAATGTGAAATATGGCATATGTTGTTACTGTTAATGTTTTGGTTGGTTTTCTTAAAATTCTTTTTTACCTGTTTTTTATTCTGTTACAGGGCATGATTCATTGGGGGAGGGAAGAATGGAGATTGGGGTGGATAGGGATATATTTTAAAATGAAGATGTTATAAAAGCAAAAGATATAACATTTTTAAATAAAGGAAATATGCTATGTAGTACAGAAAATTTAGATAACTTTTAAACAAAAGATTTTACCTTTTAGCAGAGCTGTAAGTATTGCAACATCTATATCTTGATGTTCATCTGACCCAATGTGGAAAACAGTTATCTGTTACAAAAAAAATAATATTTATTTCCATTTATATCCACACTTTCACCTTTAATATACGAAGCAGTCTTCGTATATTAACAACAACAACAACAACAACAAAACAAAAACAAAAACAAACCTAGAAATTCAGAACAAATTATAGGATACAAATGTAATGGAATTCCACAGCACCATAAGAAACGATTAAAGAGGCAGTTTCAGAGGAAACTGGAAAGACCACCATTAACTGATGAAGAGTAAAGTGAGATGAAACTGGAGGTCAATTTATACAATAACAACATTTTAAAAAGAATCAACTTTGAAAAACTTTAAAACTTATCAATACAACAACAAAACCATGATTCCAGAAGACCAAAGATGAAGCACACTAACGACCTCCTCTGAAATAAGTGATAGTCTTAATATGCAGAATGAAAAACATTCTTTTGGACATAGCCTATGTGGGAATTTGTTCTGTTTGTTATGGAAATTTTTTTAATTATTTATTGGGGGGATAGGAGGGGGAAGAAATAAATGATGATTGGTTAGAAAAAAAATGAAAATTTTAAAATTTAGATTTCTTTTGATTAATCACAAGGAGAGAGTTCTTATTGTTTTAATGATAAACTGGTCATTTCTTATGTATTGTCCAAATGTGGCAAAACTAGTTGGTCTTGCATTATAACATCCTGAAGAGGAAAAATAATCAACACTGAGTACATGCACGCACACACAGTCTTAGTCACCCTAACAGATTACATAGAGACATTACCCTGAGTTTATAATATGTTTGAGATAAATAAGCATGTGAAAAGGAAAACCTCTTGAATTAGTCTGTTTCTATAAAATCTGTTTATTACTTAGCAGTCATTTAGCTATTAAAAATAACTCTAAAATATTATAATTAACTTTACAATTGTTGATTTTTGATATGTTTACATACTTTTAAGCCTTCATATCCTAATAATAGTTTGAGTGCATTTATTTCTTCACAGTAATCTTTCATTCCTCAGAATTCTCAAAACACTTAAAATGTTAGCTGCTACCTCTCCAGGGCTTTCTTATATTCTAATCTAAATGAGGTTTAAAAATAAAAACCCATTCTACTGCTCAACTAACTAGATCCCAGTCTTATTCATAATGTATCCTGAAAGCGTAAGCACATTATTTTATTTCTGATTTATTTATTTAGTCCAGACTTGTGATTGGATTTGTGTAGAGAGCTCTCTGATAAAGAAATTCTCTCTATCTATGTAGGTATGAAAGAGTTCTGCAATTAGAGCATTAGAAAGTAGCCCAGGGCACTGACAGTTTAAGTAACTCAATCACATATTATATAATAAGTGGGGGTGGTGGTAGGGTTTGAAGGAGGAACTTGGACCCAGGTCTTTTTGACTCATATAATTTATCTTTGAATAATCAGTGGCCAACCTGTATCTGATATTCAATAAATATTTCAAGATGATTATTATTATTAACAATATTAACTTCTGTTGACAAGAGACAAGATGGGGAGAAACATATCTTGATGTTGAACACAATCTTGAAAAATATTACTGTGGCAAAATAAAGAATTAAAATAAAGCACAAAAGGAAACTTCTGGGTCACGCAAGCAACAAATAAAGGACTAGACATTTTTTCCAATTCTTAGAACTCAAACTTTTCCAAAACAGGCATTATGTGCCAAGGATAAAGCAAATTCAGCAACTTCCATGGTCAAGGACACCCACAATTGTAAAGAAGGCTTAAAACAAGACAAAACAAAATAAAACCCAAACCCAAGAACTGACACTCACTGACCCTGAATTTACTCAGTACCCCTCTACCATCTCCCACACTAGCAGTGAGAGGCCACCCGAGTAGACCCAAGGATGCAACACAGTTATATCAAAACTCACCCCAACACCAACGTTCCCCCCAGTCCTCCAGTCTGCAGAAATCTGCTTGGGCCTTGACAGCCAGCTTCGCCACAGCCTGTCAGGAACAAAACACTGCCAGGGGCTACAACCTGGAAGCACCAGTGCTACAAAACTCTGAACTGCCATTGTAGGGAAAGCAGGCACTGCTGGTACCAGGGAAAAACTGGCTCTGGCCTGCTGGTGCTGGGCCAGAGAACTAAGGAACAGAGGGAGTAGGAGTGATCACCAGAACAAGATGGAGTACATGTGGAGTTGCTGTGCAACACTCCATCAAGCCTGAGGAAAAGAACACAGAATCCAGCTGAGACCTGTTTTGTTACCCCAAGAGTCACTTGCAACCTAGGCTGTGGAACCATGAATTTTGGGTGTGGGAAGAGGCTAAGAGGGCTTTGACATTCAGCCCCCAAGAAAACCACAACTGGAGGAGAAGGGGGTCAGAATTAAGAATAAGGAAAATGGGAAGGGGGAGAAGAGGAGAAGGAAGGTGACAAAGGTCCAGAATTTTTTTGGAAGAAGAACTCTCAAAGACCTTGAACATAAACTAATAAATCAACAGGAAAAACAGTATCAGAAGGAAATATAGCATCCAAATGTAATAAGTCAAAGCATCTATGAATGAGTACTGCAAAATAAAAAGAAAATGATCCAACACTTGATGGGACAAATGAACCTGTGGAGCTTGAGAACAATGAACTGTAACTGTTTCAGAGGAGTTTAAAAGAGAAATGAGAATTATGAGAGCAAAATTCATCATGCACAGGAAAAATAATGAGCAGAAAAACTTGAATCTGCAATGACAAGCCTCACCAAGGAAACAAAAGAGAAACAACAGAGTGGGAATGTAAATACACAGAAATAAGGGAAGAGAAGCAAAAAAACAAGACTATTGAAAGAAAATATGCAAAATACACAAGTAAAACATGGATCTCAAATACAGGAGGTGTAGAGAGCTTAAGGATCATGAAAGAAGAACAAAACAAGACCAAAAAAACCTTAACACCATAATGAAGGAAATAATAGAAGAGAATTGCCCAGAACTTCTAAACATAGAAAATGAAATTCTAATTGAAATAATTCACAAATAGCGTTCAGAAAGAAAAAAACCTCAAGGTTGCAAATTCCAAGACACACAGTCTTTAAATTTAACAATTCAATTCAGAAATAAATTCTGCAAGCCATCAAGAAAAAGGCCTTCAAATACAAAGGAAAGGATATTCCAATAATACAAGACTATTCTGCACAAACTAAAAAAAGGAAGAGGGAATGGAATGATGTGTTCTGATGAGCACTGAACTTAGCATATGGCTCAAGGTGACCTATCCTGCAATTCTGAACTTAACCATTCAGGATGAAAGATGGAGAGTCAATAAAAAAGAAAAGTCTCAAACACTTCAGACAGAAAGCCAGAACTGAAGATACTATTTGTTTCTTGAACGCCCCAAATAACAGAATGCAGACAGCACCAGAGTAATGAGAGAAGACTTCTTTCTAAATGAAGACACGGAGACAAGGATGAAGGCAGAAATTTGGTAAAGGTAACAGTGAAGAGACAGATAGAAGGCATTATGAACAGAACAAAATCTCCTTTCTACAGGTAAATGCTTCTTTTGTGGAACTACATTATAACATGGGAGAGAATGTGAAATGGGGCATAACTTTATTTATTTATTAGTTTTTAGGCAATTGGGGTTAAGTGACTTGCCCAGGGTCACACAGCTAGTAAGTGCCAAGTGTTTGGTCTGAGGCCGGATTTGAACTCAGGTCCTCCTGACTTCAGGGCCAGTGCTCTATCTACTGTACCGCCTAGCTGCCCCGGGGGCATAACTTTAAATGTAAATAGATTAAACAGTCCCAATAAAACAAAAAAAGTGACATACTGGAGAAGAAAACAAAATCCTGCAATCTTCTGCTTACAAGAAATCTATTTAAAAAGCAAAAGACAACCACAAAATAAAACTACAGGGATAGAAAAAAATTATTATGTATCAAGTAAATCCTCAAAATGAGAATGGCCATCATGCCATCAGAGAAAGTAGAAACAAACATTCAAAAAATAAAAAGGGATAAACAAGAAAATATATTATGCTGAAAGGAATCACGGACAAACAAACCAATATCAGTAATAAATCTGAATGCATCAAATGCCCCAGCATCCAAAATCACAAAGGAAGCCATCTGAGCTTCAGGAAGATATAGAAAGTTAACACAAAAGTAACAGGAAATTTCAATATACCTCCATCAGTTCTGGATAAATCTAATCAAAAGACAAAAGGGAAAATATGAACTGAACAAATTTCTGGAGAAACTAGAGTTAAGAGACTTATGGTCAACAAAAGGACAACAAAAGAATATACATATTTCCCTGAACCATATGGAACTTTTACAAAAACTAGCCACATGCTAGGGCACAGAGACATTGTAAACAGATGTAAAAAGGCAGAAATAGTCAATAAATCCTTTATAGACAATAATGCAATAAGAATAGAAACTGGTTCAGGAACAATAAATACAGACCGAAATGGGCACTTAATGAAATCTTAAATATTGAGTAAATTAAAGAACAAATCATAGAAACAATAACTATGTAAAAGAAAATGATAATGATGAAACAACATACCAAATTTCTGGGATGCAGCTAAAGCAGTCCTCAGGGGGAAAATCATATCCTTACAATCATACATTAACAAAATAGAAAAAGAGAAGATTAATGAATTGAATATGCATTTTAAGAATTAGAAAAACAACAAATAAACCTATAATAATAAGGAGATATTAAATATTAGAGGGGATATGGATAAATCAGAAACAAAAAAACCAGAAATGATAAAACTAAAAGCTGGTTCTCTGAAAAGAGCAATAAAATTGATAACTCCTTAGCTAATTTAAAGAGAGCAGAAAATCAAATCAATAAAACAGCAAATGAGCAAAGTGAAATCACAGCAAAACCAGAAGAAATTAAAAAACAGAATATATTAGTTATATATTAACAAAACTGAGAACAAAAGAAACAAGAATACCTTCAAAAATAGAAAATACTAAAACTATCGGACAACGAGATAGAGATCATAAATAACCTGACTGAAGAAAAGGAAACAGATCTAGCTATAAAGGAACTACAAAAGCAAAGAATTCCTGGACCTGCTGGATTCAAAGAAAAAATTCTATCAAAATTTTAAAGAATGGCTAGTACCTATACTTTCACAAAGTATTCTAAAAAACTGAGAAAGAAGGAATGCTACTAGAATCCTTTTATGACAAATACAGTCCTAATAAACAGGGAAAGATAGAACATAGAAGAAAAAGTTTAGGCCAATATCATTAATGAACAATGACTCCAAAATTTTAAACACAATCCTATCAAACAGATGACAGGTATTTATTCAAGAAATTATTCATTATGATCAAGTGGGATTTATATCAGGGATGCAAGGATGGTTCAACATTAGGAAATTAACATAATCATATTAAAAACTGAAGCATCCAAAACCATATATGATCATCTCAATAAAGAAAAAGCCTACATACAACACTGTTTTATGCAAAAACCATACAAAATATAGAAATATAGGAACTTTAAAAAATATCATAAAAAGTATCCACCTAAAACCAAAAGAAAGCATGATATACAATGGGGATTACCCTAGAACCTTTTCCAATAAATATGAGAGTGAAGTAAGGACACCCACTCTCCCCACTATTATATGATATAATTTTTGGAAAGGCAATAGCAATTAGATAAGAGAAAAGACTTAAAGAAATAAAGATAGATAAAGAGGAGACAAAACTTTTGCTATTTGTTGATGATGTGATAGTTTACTTGCAAAACCCCAGTAAATCACATAAGATGCTAACTGAGACAAAGAATATCTTCAGCAAAGTAGCAGGCCACAAAACAAATACTCAAAAATGAAAAGCATTTCTATGTAGTAATAAAAAAACACAAGAAGCAATAATAGAAAGGGAAATCCCATTCCAAATAACTACAAAATGCATAAAAACTCCCAAAGCATATAAAAGACTACATTATAAAGCAAGAGTCCTCAAAACCATCTGGCAGTGGTTAAAGAATAGAGAGACAGATCAATAGAAAACCTGACAAGTGAGATTTAGAAACAGATCTCAATAACCCAGTCTTTGAATAAGTGAAAGACGTGAGTTCTATGGGGGAAAAGTCTCTATGTGAAAAACAAATTATTAGGAAAACTGGAAAATAGTCCGGCAAAAATTATGCTCAGATCAACACCACACACCCCACTCCACAATACATTCTAAATGCATGCATGCATGACCTTTACATTAAAGATCACACTAGAAAAAGTCAGAAGGGAAATAGATCATATACTTCTTACAACTATGGATCAGATATGTATTCTCAACTAAACAAGAGATAGAGGCAACTACAAAAGATAAAATAACTGATTATTGAAAACGAAAAACTTCTATGCAGACAACATTAATGCATCTAGGTTAAAAACGGAAGAGATCAAATGGGAAAAAAAAACAAAAAAAATTTGCATCAAATTTCTCTGAATTCAGAGTTTGGTATCCAAGATAGAAAAACTATTAATAAACATATATATATCACTAATAACCATTCCCCAATACATAAATGGTCAAATGATATGATCAAAAAGTTCTCAAAAGAACTGCAATGTTTTCACAACCACATGAAAAAATACCACAAATCACTAATAATAGTAAGAGATCCGCAAACCCTGAGGTTTCGCTTCACACCCTGAAAATTAACAAAAATGGCAAAAAAAGGACAACAGTCAATGTTAAAAGAGCGTGTGGGAACAAAGACACACTAATCCATCACTGTCGGAGCTGTGAGGTAGTATAACCGTTTTGAAAGCAATTTGAAATTATGCAAATACAGTGACCACACCCTTTGAGCCACAGACTCAATTACTGAACTTTCATAACCTAAGGAAGACAACAATTAAAAAAAAAAAGGCCCTATATACTCCCCAAAATATGTATAGCAGCACTTTTTGGTATAACTAAGATTTGGATACAAATTAGATATCTATCATGCAGCTAAAGAAATTGGAGTATGTGAATGCAATGATATATTATCATGTTAGAAGAAATGATGTGTAATACAGAAAAACACAGTAAAGATCTATATTAACTGCTGCACAGTAAACACATATACACAGTAACTACAACAATATAAAGAATGACAAACCAAAAAATCAAAAGTAAATGAAACAAAATTATAATGATCAAGTGGAACTCAAATGAAGAGATATGAGAAGATGCCCCACCCACCCAATCTCTTCGTGGAGGTGGGAGGTCCATTAAGTATTATAAATTGTATAAAAAATATTATTTATCATATGGGATAGCTCTTGGGAAGCAGATAAGAAGAAGGGACACATTGGATACTATGTAATATAAAAAACAGAAAATATCAATAAAAACTTTATATATGAAAACATATTATTACAGTGGCAATAATGATCTAATGACACAATTTTAACTTGGGTTCAATGTAGTCACTGCCAGTACAGCACATAAAAAAGGAATCATTACTAGGTGAACTGAAACTGACCCATAAAACCAACTGTATTTCAATTCAAAATTTATTAAAGCTCTACTACGTTCAGGGAACCATGCTAGATGTTGAGGATTTAGACGCGTCATAAAGACAAGCTCTTTCTCAAGAACCTAACAATTTAGTCTTGGAGGGGGGGAGGAGAGTGAGAAGCGACTACAAGAGTAACATTCACACATAAATAACTAAGCTACAAAAATGACTATGCAACAAATATTTTTGTACATGCGGGTCTTTTCCCCATTTTTATGACCCCTTTGGAATACAGCCCTAGAAGTGGTATTACTGGGTCAAAGGGTATGCACTTTGGGCAGAATTCCAAACTGCTCTCCAGAATGGTTGGATCAATTCACAACCCCACCAACAATGCACTAGTGTTCCAATTTTCCCACACCTCCAACATTTATCATTGTCCTGTTTTGTCATGTTGGTCAATCTGATAGGTGTGATGTGGCGCCTTTGAGCTGTTTTGATTTGCATTTCTATAATCAATAGTAATTTAGAGCATTTTTTCATATGACTATAGATGGCTTTAATGTCTTCATCTAAGAACTGTCTGTTCATATCTTAGACCATTTTTTCAATTGGGGAATGACTTATATTCTTATAAATTTGACTTAATTTCTTCATATATTTTTAGCAATGAGGCCATTATCAGAGACACTGGTTGTAAAAATTCTTTCCCACTTTTCTACTTCCCTCCTAATCTTGGTTGCATTGGCTTTATGCAAAAACTTTTCAATTTAATGTGATCAAAATTATCCACTTTGCATTTTATAATATTCTCTATCTCCTGTTTCATCATGAATTCTTCTTTTCTCCATAATCTTGCAGGTAAACTGTTCCTTGCTCTCCTAACCTGCTTATAGTATCAGCCTTTATATTTAATCATGAATCCATTTGGACTATATTTATAAAACACATAATCTATAAATATATATTTTATATATTTATTATATTTTATTTATTCTATCAGCTTATTTTATATTTATTATATCATAATGTATAATATATTGTATAATAATTATTAATTATATATTATTTTATATATTCATTATTTCATTATATATCTAATTTATATATTTGTAAATATAGGTATATATAAAAATAGAAACATATTTAAATATTTATAGCAGCTCTTTTTGTAGTGGCTAAGAATTGGAAATTGAGGGAATGCCCAGCAATTGGGGAATGGCTGAACAAGTTGTGGTATATGAATGTAATGGAATACTATTGTGCTATAACAAATGATGAGCAGGCTGACTTCAGAAAAACCTGGAAAGACTTGTACAGACTGATGCTGAGTGAAGTGAGCTGAACTAGGAGAACATTGTACATGTAACACGACTTAGCCCTTCTCAGCAATGCAAGGATCTAAGACATCTCCAAAGTTCTCATGATGGAAAATGCCATCCACATCCAAAGAAAGAACTATGGCATTTGAATACAGATGAGAAGCATGCTATTTGCAATTTTTTTTCTTCTGTTTGGTTTTATTTCCTCTTTCTGACGGTTCCTCCTATTGGTTCTGATTCTTCCTTACAACATCACTAATGTGAAAATGTTTAACAGGAATATATATGTATAGCCTATATCAGATTGTGAGCCATCTTGGGGGGGGCGAAGAAAAATTTAAAACTCAAAAGCTTATGGAAGTGACTGTTGATAAATCAAAATAAATTATTTTTTTTTTAAAAAAGAATAAATATGCAAGAGAGAAGTTCAGACAAAGTGTGATGAGAAATTTGAGGATCAATGGATCACCTTCACCTGAGGAAGACAGGATATGATTCAAAGAGGAAGTTGAGCCTTGATGGAACAGAGAGATCTCAAAAAATGGGGGCTGGGCAAAAAAAAAAAAAAGTAAAAAACTCTCTTCTACAGGCAGAGGTGAAAGTATAACTAAAGTCACAGGAGATAGGGAGAAAGTAAAATGAGAGAAGATGATCAAAGGCCATCGAATTTGTCTGAAATATGGAGTAGGTAAAGGGAAGTAGTAAGAAAGGTATGCTGCAGCCAGGTTGTTTAGTCAGATTTAACAACAGTTTAAGCAAGTGGATCTTATTTAAAGTCTGAGTCAAAGCTTTTATCCAATTACTTTTCCTACATTAAGTACATTCTTATTATTATTCATAACATTTCATTTCACACCTTTTACTGTCTTAAAAACTTTGCACCTTTATTAGAGAATGATAAGGACTATACTTTATACAAACTTGCCCAGAATCGACTGATTCTGATTGGCTGCTTATTACCTTTCCTTGCCATATAGAACCATTAACAATGACTGACATATTTTCACAATCTCTAATGGGAATTTAACCTCCACAAAATATAACAACATGCCAAAAAACATAACCTCTTACTGGACATAAATATATGACAATAAAGTTAAAAGATTTAAGAATCTATTTCATGTAGAAATCACTTAATTGTTGTTGTTGTTGTTCAGTCATTTCAGGTGTGTCTGACCCTTTGTGAAGTCATTTGGAGTTTTTTTTTTGATGTTGTAAGTAAAAAAAAAATTTTAATTTTATTAATTTATTTTGATTTATCAACAATCACTTCCATACGCTTTTGAGTTGAAAATTTTTCTCCCCCTTCCTCCCAGCCACCCGCCCCAGGATGGCGCACTATCTGATATAGGCTTTTCACATACCCATTAAACATATTTTCACATTAATGAAGTTGTAAGTAAAAATTAAAACCAATAGGAGGAACCATCAGAAAGATGAAACAAAACTCAACAGAAGGTAAAAATAAGTGAGAGCGATTTGACTTCCATAGTTCTTTCTTTGGATGTGGACAGCATTTTCCATCCCGAGGCCTCTGGAGATGTCTTAGATCCTCGTAATGCTGAGAAGGTTTCAGTTTAACAATCTTAGTCATCACATAATGTGGCTGTTGTTGTGTACAAAGTCCTCTTGGTTCTGCTCACTTCACTCAGCATCAGACCATATAAGTCTTTCCAGGTTTTTCTGAAGCCAGCCTGTTCATCATTTCTTTTTTTTTTTCCTTTTCTCTTTCTTTATTTTTTTTTTTAGAATTTCTTTTTTAATTTTTTTTCCATATGCTTTTGAGTTGAAAATTTTTCTACCTTTTTCTCCCCCCCACCCTCCCCAAGACGGCGAACAATGTGACATAGGCTTTACATTTACATTAGCATTAATTAAACATTAAACATATTTTCACATTAGTGAAGTTGTAAGTAAAAATTAAAACCAATAGGAGGAACCATCAGAAAGATGAAACAAAACTCAACAGAAGGTAAAAATAAGTGAGAGCGATTTGACTTCCGTAGTTCTTTCTTTGGATATGGACAGCATTTTCCATCCTGAGGCCTCTGGAGATGTCTTAGATCCTCATAATGCTGAGAAGGGTTCAGTTTAACATTCTTAGTCACTGCATAACGTGGCTGCTATTGTGTACAAAGTCCTCTTGGTTCTGCTCACTTCACTCAGCATCAGACCATATAAGTCTTTCCAGCTTTTTCTGAAGTCAGCTTGTTCATCATTTCTTATTCCATTACATTCATATACCACAACTTGCTCAGCCATTCCCCAACTGATGGGCATCCTCTCAATTTCCAATTCTTTGCCACCACAAAAAGAGCTGCCATGAATATTTTTGTATATGTGGGTCCTTTTCCCATTTGTTTGATCTCTTTGGGATATAGCCCTAGAAGTGCTATTGCTGGATCAAAGGGTATGCACATTTTTGTAGCCCTTTGGGCATAGTTCCAAATTGTTCTCCAAAATGGTTGGATCATTTCACAACTCCACCAACAATGTATTAGTGTTCCAATTTTCTCACATCTTCTCATTTGGAGTTTTCTTGGCAGAGATACTGGAGTTGTTTGCCATTTCCTTCTCCAGCTCACTTTATAGATGAGGAACCGAGGCAAACAGAGTTAAGTGACTCACCCAGGGTCACACAGCTAGTAAGTGTCTGAAGCCAGATTTGAACTCAGGAAGATATCTTCCTGACTTCAGGCCTGGCACTCTTTCCACTGCAACACTTAGCTGCTCAGAAATCACTTAATCTTGTTGAGCAGAAGACATGCCAACCAAGGGTAACATCAGACTATGGCACAAATTCATTTGTATAAAAAGGAGGCTGACTGAAGAATATGTATAGGATATTCAACAACAAAGGAGTTGAGGGAAAAAAGGGTCCTGCAGGGGTCCTCCTGAAGCCAGAAGCGGATACGATCAGAAGGAAGATAAAAGATCTGCCAAGTTACTGCATAATGATCTCTTCTCAATGACGGCAATAGTGTTAACAACCACATCTAGGGTTTATCCATGTGACTCACTATGTGAGCATCTCTGACAGCCTATTGGGACATCTTGAATTGGACGTCCTATAGAGAGCTCAAACTCAACACATTTAAAGCTGAACTCACGGTCTTTCCCCTCAAAACCTCCCCTCTTCCGAACTTGCGTATTACTGTTGAGGGTACCAATATCACTCCAGTCACCCTACGTGCCATCTTCAACTCCACACTCTCTCTTACCTCCCCTATCTAATCACTTAACTAAGGCTTGTCAGTTCGACCTCTCTTTCTCACCGCTGACACGTTTCAAACTGATCTTCCTTGAAGTGTAGGTATAATGAAGTCAATTCTCTAGTCAATTATCTTCCAGCTCCCGACCACCTCTAGGAACAAATGTAAAATCTTTTGTTTGGCATTCAAAGCCCTTCATGAATTGACCTCTTCCTACCTGTCTATTCTTCTTACACATTACTCACACCCTACATATTCTTTGATACAGTGATGCTGGTATCACTGCTCCTCATACAACATAATTAACCTCCCAATCCTAGGTATTTTCACTGATGGGCCTCTATACCTGGAATTTTCTTCGTCTTCATCTCTGCCTCCTGACTTCCCTGACTTCCTTAATATCCAGCTAAAACCTCACCTTCTACAAGAAGCAGTTCTCTGTACCTCAACTTACCATACATTTTGTTTGCACATTTCTTTTTGTTCTTCATGTTGCCTCCCCTCTTACTATTAAACTGTCAGCTCCCTGACAGCAAAGATTGTTTTTTCTTTTCTTTGTATCCTCAGGGCTTAGCATAGTGCCTGGCACACAGTAGGTGTTTAATAAATGTTTGAACAATATTTCAATTCAATTCAATATATTCATTAATAGATGCAAATGAAAAGTCCTTTCCTTCAAGAAGCTTACAATGTACTGGGAGGATTATAATACAAACACAAACACAGTAAGAATACTAGAAGGAAAATTGAAAAGGAAGAAAGTGGGGTTGAGGAATGGAGAGGCAAAGGGGAGAGAAGAATAAAGAAAACTCAACGGAGGAGGCACTTAAGCTGAGAGGCAGCTAAAAAAAACAAAGTCCGAAAGATCTGCTGAATGTGACTAAATACAGATGGGAGAAATCTTTTTGGAAGGTAATTTTTGATGTATTATTACTCACTTTTTAAAAATTCCAGTAACTTTTCAAGGACTGTCCCCCCTACCCCCCTCCCACAGTGACTTCCATCATTACAAAAAAGTACAATTTAATACAACATATATTTTGACCATGTCTGAAAGATGTCTTTATACCTGTAAATGTGCAATTCAACAAGCAGGATGCAACAACTTTAAAGGTTCAATGTGAAAGGTAAGATTAATTTTCAAGATATCTCAGAGAATCCTAAATAAATACTAGCTAGGAGACTACAACGATATATTACAAAGATTATACATTCTGACCAAGTGGGATTTATACCAGGAATGCAGGGATGGTTTAACATAAGGAAAACTATGAACTTAATCGATATCAATAACAAAAGTAACAAAAATCATATATCAAAAGATGCAGAAAAGGCTTTTGATAAAATACATTTATTCCTACTAAAAACACTTGAAAGCATAGGTGTTTTTCCTTAAAATGATAAGAAACATCTACCTAAAACCATCAACAAGTAATGGGGACAAGTTTGGAAAACTGTAAGATTCAAATAAAAAGCTAGTGTAAACAATAATTTTAACAAAGTAGCAGGATATAAAATAAACCTGTATAAATCATCAGCATTTCTACAACAAAACCCTGCAAGAAGAGATACTGCATTAAAGAGATGCTCCATTTAAAATAACTACAGACAGTATAAAAACCTGAGAGGATACCTACCAAAACAAACACAGGAATCATATGAACATAATTATAACAAAGTTCATTTGAAAGAACAAAAAAATCAAGAATATCAAAAGAAAAAAAACATAAAAGAAGGCAGTTTAGCAGTACCAGATCTTAAATTATATTAGATGGCAATAATTATCACAACTATTTGGTACTGGCTATGAAATAGAAAGGTGGATCAGTGGAACAGAGTAGACATAGACTACACAGTAACAAATGGTTATAGTAATAGTAACCTTGTGTTTGACAAATGTAGAGACAAACTTTAGGAATAAAAATTCATTATTTGGTAAAAACTGCTGGAAAGCAGTCTGGCAGAAACTGAGAACAGACCAATATTTTACACCATTTACAAATATAAGGTCAAAATGGATACATGACCTAAATATAAAGGGAGATATCATAAAGAAATTAGAAGAACATGGAACACATAACCTATCAGAAGTATGGGTAGGAGAGTGATTTATGAAAAAATGATAAGAGAGCACTGTAAGATACAAAATGGATAATTTTATTCATATTAAATTAAAAAGGGTTTGTACAAATAAAACCAATGTAGCCAAGATGAGAATGAAAGCAGAAAATTGGAGGAAAAATTTTATAGACAGTTTCTTGGATAAAGGTCTCATATCTCAAATATACAGAGAACTCTCTCAAATTTATAAGAATGAGTCATTCCCCAACTGATAAATGGTCAAAGGAATACGAACAGGCAATTCTTTGATAAAGAAATCAAAACTATATATATAGTCATATGAAAAAATGTTCTAATTCATTGATCAGAGAAATGCAAATTAAAACAACTTTGAGATATCTCATACCTATCAGATTGGCTAAAATGATAGAAGGGGAAAATGACAAATGCTGGAGGGGATGTGCAAAAATTTGGGACATTAATACATTGTTAGTGGAACTGTGAACTGATCCAATCATTTGAAAGTAATCTGGAATTATGCCCAAAGAATTATAAAACTGTTATAAAACTTTGGCCCAGCAATACCACTATTGGGTTTGTTTCCCAAGGTGATCAGGGGAAAAGGAAAAGACCTAATATGTTCTAAAATCTCTGAGGTGGCAAAGAACTAGAAACTGAGGGGATGCCCATCAATTGGGGAACGGATAAACAAGCTGTGGTATATGATCATGATGGAATACTACATTGCTATAAGAAATGATGAGCTGGTTGATTTCAGAAAGACTGGCACGAATAAATTAAAAGTGAAATGAGCAGAACCAAGAGAGTTTTTTTACATAGCAACAACACTATTATTCTTTTTTTAATTACTTAAATTTTATTTTTCAACATTCACTTCCACAAGATTTTAAGTCCAAATTTTCTCTCCATCTGTCCCTTCCCCCCACCCCAAGACAACATGCATTCTGAATACCCTTACCCCTAATCTGCCCTCCTTTCTGTCACCCCACCCCTTCTCTTATCCCCTTCCCCTTTCTATTTTTCTGTAGGGCAGGATATCTTATTTCCCAGTTGCATTTAAAAACAATTTAACATTAACAACACAATAATTCTAAGAACAACTTTGAATGACTAAGTTATTTTGAGTATTATAAATACTCAAATCAATTACAAAGGACCTAGAAAGAAAAACCTAATAAATAATAAAGTATGCATAGTGTGGATTTTTACACACACCACACACACACCCACACACACCCACACACACACACACACTCTTGTGGCTAATGGCAGCTTTCTCTAGGATGGGATGGGGAGGGGAGGGGAAGAAAGGAGAGGGAGGGGGAAGGGGGGGAAAGAGAGAGAGAAAAAAAGTAAGCAGCAGAGAACAAAAGAAAATTTAGAAGAAAGCACAGAAAAGCAGGATAGCTTTGAAAACAATATGTAGTATTTATTACATAGTTTTTCAAAAAAAGGTAATGGTACAAAATGGAAATTCATAGTTTTATACTGAATCTTCTTTTTATGTTGTGCTGTATACATGGATATGTTTCAGGGGTTTTCGGTCTTGTGTTTAAGTTCAAAATGAATTAAAAAAAACCCAAACCAACATCTCAGAGAGTAAGATTCCAAAGAATGGAAAAGCCTACAGATAATATTTTAACAAAGATGTCTGTCTTTGCTATAACAGACACAGATGAAAACAGATCGATAATTATTATCTCATGTCTGTCAGTCAACAAGCATTTATTAAGGACCTACATGTTTCAGGCACTGTACTGAGAGCTCCTTACCCTCAAGGAACTAACATTTTAATGGGGTAGGGTCACCTCCCTATATGCACATGTACACACACACATACAAACCCAGTACAAAAAGTTAAGTAAAAAGTAAATGAAAGGTAGCTTTTGAGGGGAAGGCCCTAGTAATTGTGGGGATAGGGAAAGCCTTCTTGGAGGAGATGGTGTTTTAGTTAAGTCTTATAGGAAAATACAGAATCTAGAAGTTAGAGGTACTGAGGGGACAGCATTAAAGGCAAGGAAGACAGAAAGTAGAAAGGCATGGAGAAAGAAGACAAAGCACTATATGTGAGGACCGCTAAGTAGACAAGTTGGTCAGTTTATGGACAATGGAAGGAATACTTTATTAAAACACTGTGAAGGACAGGAAGCAGAAGATAAAAGAGTTTTAAATGCCCAAGGATTTTATATCTGATCCTAGAGGTAACAGGAAGCAATGGAGTTTATTAAGGAGGGCATGATGGGGGAATACTTTAGGAAATTCACTTCGGCAGTAGCGTGGAGAATTAAAGGATCAGGCAAGGAGTCCAATATAAAGACTACTGAAATAGTTCAGACAAGAGTGATGAAGGCTTGCCTCTTCTCTCAGAATGGATTCTGCATGGACCATATCTTGACAAATCTCACAACGAAGAGAAATAGAGATAATAAGATGTTTCTGTTTACTGATTTTAAAAAGTAGCTGAGCTAGTTTAAATAAAGTATTCAACAGTGTCATGGAGGCTGATCTACACAAACACCAAACAGAAGGACTCCCTATGACAATATTCTCTAGATATTCTTGTTCACAGATAATACGACTACACTGAAGTCCAAACACTACAATATCTCTTTAATGAGATTCATGGTCATTTGAAAAAGACAGATTGGTCTGGATGAAAAATGCACTTTGATCAGATTATTACATGCTTCAGGACAGGTAGCTTGCTGGGTTTAGTTCCTACGTCTATAATTTAGACAGAAAGACAGACACAGACAGATGGACAGACAGCTTGAATGGGTGCTACAGAAAAGACAACAAGCTGGAACCAGAACTGGAAAGAAATAAAGCGATTGGGTTGTAATTTTTGAAAAATTATATTAAAACTTTCAGTGATAAAAGTTTCACTTTGTGGGGACAGGGTTTGTGCAGTATAGGGGAGGGAGGTAGGAGAAGAAAGGGAGGGCACCCAGACTTGGACCTGAATTGTCAGAAGAGCCTCCTGGCAATGAAACGGCATCTATCCCAACACAGACTGGCACTTGCTTTGTCACTTATGCTCTTAGAGAGCTGTCTGGATCACTGAGATGTTAAGTGGTTTATCCAGTATTTGTTTTGTGTCAGTTTTGTGTCAGTTTTGTGTCAGAAATAAAACTTAAACTCAGGTCTTCCTGACTTGAAGACAGATATCCAGCTACTCCATTTGGTTACATGGTTGTGAATCATGGACTAATATCTTGATTTAAGAAAAACCAAATTACAAGTAACATCCAAGATGAGTATTTTTTTTTTACAAGAAATGGTAAGACTTCCTCTAGGAAATATATTACCAGTAAAGGAGGTGGACTGATTATATACTTACTATAAGACACAAGAAAGTTAGATAACCTGAGTGATACACTGGTACTCCTAAGTTAGTTAAAATCAACCAATTAATTAAATAACAAAGGAATGCTTCTAGGAAATTGGATCGATGTTCCACAGAGAATTTACAGAAACACACACAAGACAGAAAGGGGAGGAGGAATTCTGATCAATAGAGGATGTAGTAACATTGATGAAATCACAGATCCAACTAAACATCTCAATACTATAATCAGAAGTTAGAGCTCTTATTTCATACATCATTATCCCTCTAATTCAGAATAAGTTGTTATGGAAATAAAAAGCTTTCTCTGCTGAAATTCACTTACAAGTTCTTTCTTTTTCATGCATTCCATCAACGTTTGAAATAAGTGAACAGCCTCACTCTGGCCAAAATTGAATGTCTTTTTGATGGTTGAAATGATGTCAGGTTCTGCTGCATCAGGAAGATTTCTAAAACAAAGATGGCCAAAGATTTCAGTAACTACTAAATTGTCCTTCTATGTAGCCATGTGCTTTAAGGTGGCACACAGCCAGAAATCATTCAAGACACATTTTCAGATGCTATACTAACATCTTATTTTACAGGCTGGTTGAATTTTTGTCTAGGGGGATCAGGGGAAAGAATCCCACACTTAGTGACTTCCCTGTACTAAATCTGTAGGCATTTTTCGAAAGATACAAGTTGAAACTATTTTCTAATATTTTGCAAAATCAACATACGTTGTGATGTAACAGTACCCCCAAAAGCATTTTTTAAAACTTTTAACGGTACAAAAATTAATCCAATTTTCTCTTTTAAAAAATCTCTCAGGGCAGTTAGGTGGCACAGTGCATAGAGCACTGGCCCTGGATTCAGGAGGACCCGAGTTCAAATCTGGCCTCAGACACATAACAGTTACTAGCTGTGTGACCCTGGGCAAGTCACTTAGCCCCATTGCCTAGATGCCGCCCCCCTATCTCTCCATAAATCCTTATATTAATGCCACCTCCCCCCACCCCCAAAAGCTTTTCTTACCCGCCTTCTTCTGTTTGTTTATGAACATGAGCCAGTATGTCTGCAGCTCGACCTGTACCTTCGCAAACCACCACTGGGACAGGTGGACTTTCTTGAAGATATTCCAACACTGTAAGGATAACATTGGGTCCACCTTCAAATATGAGAGCCACCACAGGAACTCCTTGACCAATTCCTTTTTTAAAAAATTAAGAAAAAGCAAAGTTCAGTTCTCAATTGAAGCCATAATTCAACTAAATTCTTTCACAAAAGGTAGTCCAAAACCAATACCAAATATAACACATATTTTCCTGATTCTATATATCTGATTTGTTTCTGAATAATAATGTATAAATTTAAATATATATCCTCATATTCACATATGTAAAATGAATGCCTGCATAAATCCTTTTCTATTGATATCCATAATAGTTTCAGGTATATTCCAAGTACAAGTGGATAAAATTCTCCATGCAATTTGAGTGGTTAGGCTGCTAATATCGGATACTGCAGGAATGATCTCTATAAATTATGACCTGACTTACTAGCATGAATTCTTTGTTGATTGATGGTTTTCTCCAGTTCTCGTCTCAATTTCACTTCTGCACCATACTTTCCAACGGTGCCATTATCCACCAATATAAAATGGGAATGGAGATTATTCAAAACATTCAATTTACTCAAAGGGTTCAATAAAGTTTGATAAGGGGCAACCACCTAAAGATGATACACAACACAAAAGAATTAGTGGGTCAAAAATCTAATTCATTTTTCTTTTTCTCTGCTCTTGAATAACTCTTCTTATCACTGAATTGGTATAAATATGGCATAAATATGAAAAGATCTAGGATAAATAACCACAATATGAAAGAAAAAACTTAAAAACACTGGGTTCAACTTGACTTTCAGGCTATCATTGTTTTCATATTTACTGTCACACTTAGCAGTTCAACCTCATTAACAACTGTGGTGAGGTGTTTACGAGTACTTTTATTATTAGACTGCAAATATTTACACATTTTAGGGAGAGAAAAGTCCCCAAGACATTAAGAAATAATATCACTGAAAAATAAACATGTTTATAATATACAACCACACTCTGGAATTGCAGAAAGCTCAATGCATTTTAATTCTCAGTTTAACTTAACAGTCTAAATCATTTAATGTCACATTCATCTAAGTTTCCATTAATCCTCAAAGTTTGATGACGTTCTCCTAATCACAAAACCTGAGTTTTTTCAGGCCTCAAGCCTGAGACTTCTTCACAGCATATAACACTGATATGGTCAGCTCCTCCTTCTGGGGTTCTCTCCTCTTTTGGCTTCTGAAATACAGCTCTTTTCAATTCTCCATTAACTTGTCTACTTCTGTGTCTCCTTTGTTGTTTCAATGTCATCCTACTGATCCCACAAATTAAATGACTGCAAGTTTTTATCTCCTACCCTCTCCCATTCTGTCTTTGTATATTCTCTCCCAGGTAAGCTCACTCATTATCACAGCTTTACTTATTACAGTGGTTTTTTTTTTTAATTTCTCTGTTAAACCAACTCTAGCATGTATTCCTCTTTTCTATTCCCACTGCTATCACCCTAGTAAAGGTCTATATTAGTACCTGGCTGGATTAACATAATAGATCTTTCACACTCCAGACTGTTTCCTTGGATTACCTGGTTATAGCATTATTCTAGTCAAAACCCAGAAGTGTATGAAGCCCACCTACTACTCATCAAGAGGGCGTTGGATTTGAAATCAGAGGCCCTGATTTCCAATGCTTTCTCGGTCACTTATTATTTCTATGACATTTTTCCTGTGTAGGACAGAGTTTCCTCATCTGTAAAATAAGGGAGTTAAACTACACACCATCAAATTAAAACTCAGTATAACTCAAACTCCACTGACTACAATCAAGGCTCTCTATGATCTAGGATCACCTTGTCCCTTTCCAATCTAGGCAAATAACATAGTCCTCCGGAAATATCTTCTTCCACTCTCATCCCATCTCCACTGCCCAACCTGGTCACCTATATAATTCCTATCCATCTTTTAAAGTCTAACACAAATGCCACTTCCCTTCTTGTAATATCGTACATTATTTTATCTGTGTAGGTGTTTTATCCTCATACTAGATTTTAGGTTGCATGAGAACAAGGATTATGTCTAATCTCCTATGTATCTCTGACACTACAAAGAACAATGCAGTGTTTGCTGAAATATTGCCTGTTGTTTCAGTTTTTCCATATAGTACTGTTGAGAGTTCCATAATCTACCTGCCATCACATCTGCCTAAAAATCATGCTCTTGGTAAGTTATTTAAAATAAAATTTCAGTGATTGTGATTTTAAAAGTTCTTTGGGAAATAGCATTGAGTTAGATATTGTATGCATATTAATATTCTGTGGAGGACATTTGGGATCGCAAGGAAAAGCAGAGAATGCAAAAACTTGGATAGGCTGTATTTCGTACCAATATGGGGCAATCCCACACCCATGAGACTACTGAAATACTAAAATATAAAGAAAATAATAAATCCAAATACTGCTGAGCCTTGATTAGTGGGAATAAATCCCCTGAAGTGGTTGCATTTATTCAAATGCACATTATTCAAAGTTATATTTGTATTCTCTGACATTTACCTTGCTCTAAAATTCTAGTGATGGTGATGACAAGGCAGCTAGCATCAAGGCCTATAAAGTACTACACATCTGTTTTCTCATTTGGTCCTCACAACAACCTTGTGAAGTAGACATTATTATTGTTCCTAACTTCCAGATGAGGAAGAGTTTAAGTGACTTATCCAGGGTCGAACAGCTAGTAAGTATCAAAGGCCAGATTAATAATTATTTAAAGAATAGCTGCTTATCTTTCAACAATGAGGAAACATAGTAATGAGCACTTAACATCTGAATTCTTTCTCCCAATTTAAGTATTTCCCTGTTACTTTCACAAGAGGGAGAAATGAAAAATATTCTCTGATAAAAGAACAAATTGTGATAATTTAATAATGTTGCAGAGTACTTTAATGCCAAAAATGAACTTCTGCTAGTTTCTGTAGCCATCAAGTAGAATCTATAAAACTCAGAAATTTTTAAATGCGGAAGCTTTGATGATCACATATTCTTATGCTTCTTCCTCATTTCCCATCTAGTTGTACTACTTTAGGAATCCTCTCATTTCTCCATCATGCCCCCACATGAGGTACTTCCCTGCTCTTCCTGCCTCCCTCCCCTCCCCAACACCTTATAAGTGTTGTCTTCTCCATTAGATTGCATACTTCTTGAGGTCAGGGAACACCTTTCTTTTTTGCCTTTTTTGAGTGGGAGGGGTATCCCTAGCATGTAATAGGTCCTTGGTAAATATTTATTGCCTATTAAATTCTTGTTTAACTAAAGTTTTAAAGTTTATTAATCCCCCAAACACAAGATTCTTATTTAATGCACATCAACAAAACACTGAGTTTTTTTCTCACACCATTATTGACAAAGTATTACTACAAATCTGCAAAAAGCAAATAATGAAATTCTTACATCTCTTCCAATAAGATCATTCCTGTTTTCAATGACTCCCCATGGTGCTATTCCAATAGTACAAATCTTTCGAGATGATCTAGAAGCATGTTCTTTGAGGGCATCACCAACATGTTTTGCTACACCTATGCACACAAGATTTTATTTTTAAAAGATTATTACATATTATTAGCTTTCTATATGTTCAAAATTCCATAGGTCTTACTTTAAAATATTAATATATGAAATTATGTATATACACATATATGTAAGTGTGACATTACAATCGGGAAAATACTTTTCTCACCACAAAACCTAAGTGGCTACTGTAAGTATCATCAGTCCTATTTTAAAATGAAAAAGCAGGCTCGGAGAGGTGATCTACCCACAGTTACACAACAGAAAACTTACAAAGACTAAAACCCAGATCTATCAATTTTCTTTCAAACAGACTAAGTAAGTGGCCTAGTGGAGCAAACAAGAGGCAAGGAAAACCAACTCCTGATCAACCCAGTGACCTAATTCTTAATAAAGAGATTTCTATTACACTGCTATGGAGTTTTCCCACATTCTTTAGATTGTTTTAAGTAATTTATAAAATGGTTCACTTAACTATGTTTAAATCTGATGCTTCCTTCCCTCTTTGCCCCTGCTGATTTGTTAACTGCCAACTGCAAAGACCTCTAAAAGGAAAGAGCCATATCACTGTACAATCTCACTTTATCTATGCAAAGGTTTCATCTCTGCATGTTTTCAATTTAATAAAGGGAAAACAAACATCAACAGAACTAGTTTTTAAAAAATAAAGGGGTAATGAAAAATAGTTTTAATCCAAAAATAATTTGCATTTGCTTTTCTATTAAGTTACATTTATAGTGAATTTACCTCTCACTTTTGCTTTACTTGAGATACTAAAATAAATACGTTCTCTTTGTCCACTGAGTGTGTTTAATTGATGAAAGCTTGAGAATGGAATGACATTAAGGGAATTCAACCAAGAATGAAAAGTTTGCTTAGAATTAAGTTGACTCTATTATTATGTTGTAGCCCATATGGAAGCCTGTACATTAGGAATGCAGTGTATCAGGGAGGATTCTGCCTATTCAAAGAAATTTTGATATCTATTTGATATCACCTAGGTATCTTGCTGACACCTCAAACTCATCATCTTCCCCTCCAAAGGGGAAGTCACTCTGGCTTTAAACTTTAGTCATCCAGGCTCATCTTCTATTCCTTCATCAACCTTCACCCATACATTCAATCAGAATCCAATTTGGGTTGATTCTTTAAAAAAGAAAAAAGGTATATCAATTTATAAATGGATAAATTTACAAATCAGGTCTGTAAAACATACATAATTTAACCAGAACTGTGCCTAGTGGAAAGTAGTTGGCCTGGATTCTAGTCTCAACTTAACTATATAATTCTGGACAAGAAAGTTGAGTGCTTTAACCTCCTCATCTATAAAATGAGGAAAATTTTCCTACCCATCTCATAGAATTATTATGAGAGTACAATGAGATAATGGCTAGAAAAAGTTTTGGAAAGGCTTAAGGGTGTTATTCACATAAAAGCGATGCTAGAAATTAAGCTTTTGCCAATTGTTACTTCCTAGTATCAATGTTACTGCAATAGCAATAGCAATATTCCATCAATTTATCTGTTAACTAGAAGTATTCTTTTTAGTTTTTCTCTTATCATCTCAGAAAAAGGAATGGATTACTATTTTTAAAGTCTGGATCTAAACCAAATCCTTTTATCTTTATATGCCAATCACAGCTGTAAATTAACAAAAATGTTATTTTAATGTTTACATTTTTAGTAGTTTTAAATCTAATTAAAAAGCATCAATTCTATTACACTATTTTAAGTTGAAGACTAGACATATACAAGCAGCACACCTTATATAACATGCTGAGTTTCTGATGGTGTTCTAAAAGCTTACTTTTCAGACACATACTATTTAATGTAAAACTGTGCATTAAAAACTTAAAAGTTTTATGAAACCCAACACAAACCCGTGTTCACTCCTCCAGTCAGAATCCAGGCTCCGGTTGTTACTGCAGCTTTAATAAGACCTTTACCAAGCAACTGCTTGATTCGTGGATGAAGCTCAAATTTCTGCATCCCACCATGAACAGAAATAACAAGTTTGGGCAATTCCATTTGCCACTCTTTAAGCAGAAGCTGGAGAATGATTTCAGGTTTGGTGTCATATGACAATCTCACATACTAAAGTATACAAGAAGATAAAACAATTGATGTAGAGGTGTGTATAGCACATCATTCCACTATTTAAAAGCACATTTTTTTCTTAGTAGAAAAAACAGGCTTTAAAATAATCTATTCACATAACTAACTACAAACCAGCATGTCCTGATAAATGATCAATATTCCAAATTTATAAATATAAAAAGAAAATTAGTTATCTTATTTCTAAAATAATTACAGTTAAAGATTTTTAGTCCATCACTGTTTCTTTTATTTTTGTGACTTGTGTTATTCTCTTAATTAAGATTACATTCAGGAATTGTACAAGTAACATTGGGCGAAGAGGGAACAGGAGGAGATGTGGCACAAAGTCAGACCACTGGCACCTCTGACTCTTTGAAAGACATTTTATTTATTGTTATCAAGCAAGATATAAAATGGGAGGAGGGTAGGGAAGAGACAGACTGGGCAGGCAGATCACACCAAAAAATGGTTGCAAATAGTTCTAAGAGAGCTTTACATAAATCCAAAGCCTATTAGAATTGAAATCTCTAAGTTAACAAAATATTCTTTAACAGTAGACTGTCTACTAATTTCAAATACCATTAAAATGAACAGAATTAAGCAAAACCAAAGAATCCATTCAGAAATGTTTTTTTACTGGAGTTGTTTAAAAAGTATTATGCCACCCCCTCCCAGTTCTAGGTAAACTTAGGAAATGGCCAATGTTTTACTTTTCATAAGAAACTGTTTTATTTTGTATTATATTTTCATGTTATGTATCACATCATAATTATCATCGAATTTCCTCTAGTTCCCTCTACAATGCTCTGCATATAAAACATAGTTTAAAAAAAAAAAGATTCTTCAACTGGATAATCATTACACTACTATGACTAAATAAGATTTCCCTGGCCAGGGTATTTTGTCCTTTTACTATTTCATGTAATTATTAACATAATGGGAGAAAAATATATGGCACATACCTTAGCTCTATAGGAATGAGAACCCCCTTGAAAATTAATGACACCATAAGCATCAGTGGGGCTCTGCTCTGTATGTTTTTCCACTGACCACTCTTCTACCTCTTGATTTAGATGTTCAACCAATTTCACATCTGAGTACTTCATAGCAAGGCTTGCAGTAAAACAAGCATGTTGCCTGACCAAGCGACCACAAAAGCACCTATGGAAAAAGGAAATTATTTTATTAAGTAGCACTTTCTAAAGGAAATTCAATTTAACAACATGTTCCCTTCTATTTCACAGGAATTCGCCAGAACACAGAGATATTGGGCATTAACACACTAACAATAGGCAATAAAGAGAACAGAAAGTCCAATCTTTTAATCTCAGAACACTTCTAAAGAAAAACTACCAATATATTTTCAAGATACCATATCTTCTCAGTAACTGATAAATGTTCCTAATTAATTCAGAAGCTACTATTTTGGGGGGTAAAGTCACTCAGAAGCTACTTTTATAAAAATTGTAGACTAAGTCCTGGAAGATTAAAAACAAACAAACAGCATGAGGGGTTTTAAAAAATTCTAAGTCAGATGAGTTTTAAATCACTTAGGCTCACGCTACAACAAATCATCAATTTTCAACCACCTACAGGTATAGAAAATTGTAGTTTGTTGTTGAGATCGATTTGTGTGAGGAAAAGATGACATCTGATCCTGATTTGTTTTCCACTACATGACAAACTAAAAAAAGGAAAAAACAACATCCATACCAGATGTTCTCATAATACATGGCTTCCTAGTTCATCAACCTCAATTCCCATAACCTACATCACAACTTATCTCAAGCCCTACATAGGGGTGACACACTATCATCCCCCAAACTATGCTACGTCCATGCATCTAAACTCTGAAATTTCCCACTTTGATCAAAAATTCTAGTTCTTCCATATTGCTCTCTGCTTTACTCCTCCTGAAACAAGTCCTTCATCCTCAACATGACTCCCACTCTCTCTATCACTCCTAGTTCTTCCAGTTCACCCACTGCTCTGACTCAATTCCCTTCAAAGCCTTACTCACGCTTGCAATCTGCAACAGTGGTCAATTCTATGATCTACTTCTACTCCAGAACTGATTTAAGCAATTGTACCAGAGGAAAATGGGTCCACTTGAAATTTACGTTCTATAAACTCAAAGAAATCCTTTTATCTTTCCTGATTGACTTGACATCATATTCTCCACAGTGAACACTCAAACACTGCAGCACACCATTCCCCTATCTCTTGGCAGATCACTGTGCTGACTACTTCATGAATTCTCTCAGAAGTATCTAAACTCAATATGTTTAAAATGGATCTTATCTTCCTCAATAAGTCAACATCTCTAAATCTCTCTTTTTCTGTTGGAGGCATCACCATCCTTCACAGTAACTCAGGATTGTAACCTCAGATCCACTACATATTCTTCTCTCGTCCCTAGTTTCTATACCCAATGAGATGCCAAAGCCTGTCAATATTCTATCTACAATTCCTCTTTCATCTGTCCCCTTCAATCTACCTACAGGGTTATCATCTTAATTCAAGCCCTTATCAAATCTTGCCTAGATTATTGTAACAGATTCCTAATAGGCATCTGTGCTTCTAGTCTCTCCATTCTCCAATTCATCATCCAAAAACCTTGAGCTTTACATATGAAACCATACACATTCTGGATCCAAATCAACTACCAAATCTTACTTGACAATATTCCCATTAATGTATGCGACATTACAGCCAAATGAAACCACAACCTGCACCTGACTACCACATGTCAGGCATCTGTACAACCTGCATGTCATGCTTGAGATGCAATCTATCCTCAAATCTATCTCTAAACTCTTATCAAGGCTCATCTGTAAAGTCATCCATGAAACTTTCCGTCATGTTTCCAAATGTTAGTGCTTGATTTTGCCTCAATTATACTGCATTTATTTAAATCCCTCAGTAAGGGGACAAAGAGTGCTTCCTTTCCTATTTTCATAGAGCTTTATACATAATACAATCACAGAATATCGAAACAAGAAAGAACACTGGATGAAAGACCACCTAGAGCAGAGGTTTCCAAACTTACTTGGCCTACTGTCCCCTTTAAAAAAAAATTACTCAGGGGCAGCTAGGTGGCGCAGTGGATAGAGCACTGGCCCTGGATTCAGGAGGACCTGAATCCAAATCCGGCCTCAGACACATAACACTTACTAGCTGTGTGACCCTGGGCAAGTCACTTAACCCCACTGCCTAACCAAAAAAAAAAATTATATAAAAAAAATTACTCAGAGCCTCCCTGGAAATCTACATTTTTAACCCCTCCCCCCTTTTTTGGAAATCTGCGTCATTTCAAAAACAAATAATTTTTTAAAAATAACGCATCTTAAATTTAGTAACCTATCATAAATTTGTGGGGTTTTTCCTGCACTGAAATTTTGATGATGCAATATTGCATTGTGTAATATATAGAATCATACTGTAAACAAGTTATTAAATGCACATCCGACAATGTATGACACGCTCATGTGCCAACACTTGCTTGCAAAGACCTGTCGGGAGACTTGACCATTGATAGATCAAACACACATTTTGTGTGTTTATTTGGAAGATAATGTAATCACTACAATTTTAACTCTGCTATACAACAAACGAAACATGTATACATGGTTTTTCAAAATTTTATCTTCTCTTCTTTCCCTATACTTCCACCCCCTCTTATTTTTATTTAACAGCCCCCCAACAGCACCCTTGGCTACTATTACCCTCCTGAATCATTCCAGCACCCCCCAGGGGGCAGTACTGCACACTTTGGGAAACTCTGATAAGAGAAATCATATGACTTATACAGATATATGTCAAAATATATAGAAAAACTGATTCAAAAATCAGATACCCATATATTTGTGTTAATCTCATACAAATAAAGATCTAAAAAGTTGGATAATATCCACTTTTAAGAAACTGGAGGGCAATAGTAGACTTTGTAAAGCATTTTTATA
The DNA here is from genome assembly GCF_003287225.1 of Phascolarctos cinereus. NCBI lineage: Eukaryota > Metazoa > Chordata > Mammalia > Diprotodontia > Phascolarctidae > Phascolarctos > Phascolarctos cinereus. The sequence continues at coordinate 163,269,092 of NW_027555736.1, read as the reverse complement.
AAGCTTTTGGTTATATGAAAATTTGTCAATATGAGTTTCCTAAAAATTTTTTAATCCTAGAAAGTACCTGAATTTCCATTTTTCAGGATGCTCACCTGCTCAAATGCCTCTGAAATAACGAATATTCATATTCACCTAGGATATTTACCATTATGCATCTAGGATAGCATCTATTCAAAATATTAATCTAGGATAAATCCTAACTTACCTGACAAGTTGCTGACAAATCTGACATCCTGGAAGGCATCTGTAAAACAAATTAATACACTTCATTTTAAATAAGAATTAAAATTATTTCTGTATAACTCTCCATAAAATGTCTAGAGAAAGGTTATGTTTAGTCACACTTATAACAGAGGTCTGTACAACTGAGCTCTTAATTAAAAGTTGAATATAAACCTTATTCTATTTTTAAAATGTTTTTTGAAATTTATTTTTTGAGGGTGTTATATTTAATTCTGAACTGTCTCCTTCCCCACCCCACATTAGGGAAGGCCACCATCTCTCTCTCTCTCTCTCTCTCTCTCTCTCTCTCTCTCTCTCTCACACACACACACACACACACACACACACACACACACACACACACACACAGGTAACTATACTATGTATACTTCTATTTATCCATTCTTTCTCTGGAGGTGGATAGCCTCTTCCTTGATAGGTCCTTTGTAGTTGATTTGAGTATTTATGATACTCAAAAAAACCTAGTCATTCACAGTTGTTCTTAGAATAAACTCGCACAACTTGGCAGTAGGTAGGGGCCAAAATTAAAACAGGTTAAACTTCTTTAGGACAGATAGATTACACTAGAGACAGACTGATGATGGTTGTTGCTGTGGGTCACATGCACAGAGGCAAAGCTACATTTTTCACGGGCTGCCTGAAATCCTTCGGTGAACCACAAGTTGTGCAGGCTTGTCTTAGAACAATATTGCTACTACTTTATACAAAGTTCTCTTAGTTCTGCTCATTTCATTCTTCATTATTTCATGCTTTTCCAAAACCAACCAGCTCATTATTTCTTACAGCACAGCAATACTCCATCACAATCACACACCACAACTTGTTTAGCCATTCCCCTATTGATGAGCATCCCCTTGATTTCCAATTCTTTGCCACCACAAAGAGAGATGCTATAAATATTTTAGAATATATTAGTTCTTTCCCTTTTTCCCTGATCACCATGGGAAACAAACCTAATGGTGGTATTTCTGGGCCAAAGGGTATAGTTTTGTAATTCTTGGGGCATAATTCCATATTGCTGTCTAAAATGGCTGGATCAGTTCACAGTTCCAACAATGTATTAATGTCCCAATTTTTCCACATCCCTCCAACATTTGTCATTTTCTCCTTCGTTTACTTTAGTCAATCTGATAGGTGTGAGAGATATCTCAAAAGTTGTTTTAATTTGCACTTCTCTTATCAGTAAAGATTCAGAGCATTTTTTTCAAGACTACAGCTTTGATTTCTTCTTCCCAAAACTGCCTGTTCATATTCCTTTGGCCATTTATTAATTGGGGAATGACGCATATTCTTATAAATCTGACCAAGTTCTCTATATGTTTGAGATATGAGACCTTTATGCAAGAAACTGTCTATAAATTGCCCTCCCAATTGTCTGCCTTCTTTCTAATCCTGGCTACATTGGTTTTATTTGTATAAAACCTTTTTAATTTAATGTAAATAAAATTATGCATTTTACATCTCACAATACTCTCTATCTCTTGTTTACTCAAAATTTTCTCTGTCCCTGAGTCTGATAGGTAATATGTTCTGTGTTCTTCTCATTATGATATTCTCCCTTTATATCTACGTCATGTATCCATTTTGACCTTAGCTTGGTGAACTGTGTAAGGATTGGTCTATACCTCAATTTCTGCAATACTGCTTTCTAGTTTTCCCAACAATTTCTAGCAAATAGTGAATTCTTATCCTAAAAGCTTAAATCTTTCCATCTGTCAAATACAAGGTTACTATAATCATTTGCTGCTGTGTATTGTATGTCTACTCTGTTCCACTGACCTCCCTTTCTATTTCTTAGCCAGTACCAGATAGTTTTGATAATTACTGCCTTATAATATAGTTTTGGTACTACTAAACCTCTTTCCTGTACTTTTTTCCCATTAATTCCTTTGATATTCTTGCTCTTTTGTTCTTACAAATGAATTGTTATTATTTCTTCAAGCACAATAAAATGTTTTTTGTAATTTAATTAGGATGGCATTGAACAAGTAAATTAGTTAATTAGAACTGTCATTGTTATTATATTGGCTCTGCTCACCCATAAAAAATTAATATTTCCCCAATTATTTAAATCTGACTTTTTTGGTATCAAAAGCACTTTATAATTATGCTCAGGTAGTTCCTGGGTTTGTCTTAGCAGGTATATTTCCAGGTACTTTATGCTGTCTACAGTTATTTTAAATCAGGTTTGCGCTCTTATTATCGCTTCTTGTTGGTAACGTATAGAAATGCTGACGATTTATGTAAGTTTATTTTACATCCTGTGACTTTTTAAAAATTACTGTTTCAACTAGCTTTTTAATTGAATCTCTAGGATATTCCAAGTACATCATCATATTGTCTGCAAAAAGCGATAATCTTATTACTTTATTGCCCACTCTGATTCCTTCAATTTCTTTTTCTTCTTTGTTGCTGTTGCTAGCATTTCTAATACAATACTGAATTACACTGTTGATAATGGGCATCTTTGTTTCATGCCTGTTCTTACTGAGAAGGTTGTTAGCTTATCCCAATTACAAGTAATGCCTGCTGACAGTTTTAGGTAGATGCTTCTTATCATTTTAAGGAAAAATCCATTTATACCTATGCTTTCTATTGTTTTTTTTTAAATAGGAATGAGCATTGCATTTTGTCAAAAGCTTTTCTTGCACTTACTGATAAAATCATATGATTTTTGCTATTGATATAATCAATTGTGTTAATAGTTTTCCTTATGTTAAACCATCCCACCTTACTCTATTTTTGATCAAGTAAAGGGATCTGCTTTTCAAAGTAACCTGACAATCCTTTTATTAAGTAATCGTGGATAGCATCATAATATATTTTAAATAAAAATTGGCATAGCTTAAGGTTTTTTTTGAGGTAGAAGAAGAGGCAGTAGTAAAGCCCTAGACAATACCAACCAAAGCAACAAATTGGGGATTCACTGAATATAAAAGTTGTTCTGTGACTTTATACACACAGGATAAGGTTTATGTGCATTCTAAAAAAGCATTATTTGTATCTATACTTACAGGATATGACTAATGAGGTCCTATTACCTAAGAAATAAGTCAAATATATAAAGAGCTTTGAATAGTCATCTGCCAGTCACAGAAATAAAATTTTCTCATTCCAATGCCTTAGAGCAGAGGTGTCAAACTAACAAGAGGCCAGAAACAAATTAAAATATTAGAGAAATATTTAACAAACAAAGATACAACAAATACAGTTAATTTGCTGTCTTTAAGTCAGTATGCAGTTTACAGGGGAATCCTTTCTATTTGAGTTTGACATCACTGCTTCAGAGAATTGTTGAAAGACAGAACATCATTACTTTTATACAAAGGACAACTCTTTCCTTCAAAGTCTTCACCATTTTCTTGAAAACTATTAAATTTCTCCCTCTTCACCCCTTACTCTTCAATCCATGCATGTTACTTTCCTCACTGTAGCAGCTTTTCAAATTTTACCTCTTCTGTGCATCCTTTCTCAACAAAAGGAAAATAATTTTTCTTCAACCTTTTATTACTGAAATGTAGAACTGCAACTGAAAAACTTCTAATGAAGAAAGACCAGGGAGCCAAGACTGCTAAGGAACTGGAATCAGTCCAGTGAGCTACTCCACAAAATTCCTCTAAACAAACGTAAAAAAAGCACCATACTGAGTCCTGATAAGGAAACCCAAAAAAAATTCACAGAGAGGACTGTAGATACTGGAGGGTATGGGTGGTCTAGACAGGAGTACCGAGCACAAAGGACTCAGGTACTTAGAAAGATACCATGCACTAGGGCAAGAGGAGGCACCAGACCCAAACAGGGACACTGCAGGGAGTGGCAACAGGTGCCTACTGACATCTTTGCCGTTCACAGTCCCAGGTCAGAGATCCAAGGGTGGCATCATCTGAGGTTGAGAACAACCTTAGGTCCAGGGCTAAGAAGGATTATGTTTAAGATCCTGGAATAGGACAACACTAAGATGGCCAACCAATACCTTCTCTCCAAAAATCAGAGACCAGCCCAAACATCAAGTTCCAAATCAGGAAATAGGCTGGAAGAATAAGCAAACAAACAAACAAACAAACAAAAATCCCATCATTATTATTACGGTGACAGTGATGTTCAAGTCACAAATTCAAAAGAAGAGAATGACTCCAAAATATCTATAAGTAAAGCCTCAGGAAAAAACACAGCTTTGGCACAAATTCAACTAGAATTTCTAGAATTGTGAAGAAACAAAATCAATGAAGCAAAAATTTTAAATGTTTTCATAAATGAAATCAGAGCGCTAGATGAAAAACTGTAAAAGAAATGAGCTATGGAACCAAACTTTGGAAAGGGAATTAACAGCTCGGCACAAGAGGTATGAAACTTTGCCCCAATCAAGCTCCCTGAAAATTCAAGTAGACCAAATAGAAACCAACAACTCCATGAAGCAACAAGAAATATTAAAACAAAGTCTGGAAAATATTAAAACAAAGGCTGGAAAAAAAGAGAAGAGGTATCTCACAGCAAAGCAAAACAAAACAAAACAAAACAAAACAAACTGTGAAAACAGACTGAAGGAGAAAAAATTTAAGCCATTGTACTACCAAAAGCAATGAAGAAAAAAAAAAAGCCTAACCGTAGTATTCCAAGAAATCTTAAAACTGAACAAATCTCTTAGAACCAGGAACAAAGTGGAAACAGAAAGAATCTACTCCTGCTACAAATGGTCCCAGGAACATTATAGCCAAAATCCAGAGCTTCCATGTCAAAGAAAAAAATGCTGCAAAAGGGCTGAAAGAACTCAAGTACTAAGGTACCACAGTCAGAATCATTCATAAAGGTTTAAAGTGAAGAATAACTTACCCATCAAAACAATATAATTCTACAGGGGGGAAAAATGACGTTAAATGAAATAAAGGATTTCAAGCATTCCTGATGGAAAGACCAGAGCTAAATAGAAACATTCAAACCCAGGAATGAACACAAAAAGGTAAACAAGAATGAACAAAGACTGAACAAGGATATGAACAAGGACATGAAGGAATGAACAAAGGACTGAACAAGGATAAACTACTTATATTCTAATACAGGGAGATAATACATGTGTCCCCTCTAAACCCCACCATCATCAGGGTAGTAAAAGAGCGTTTAATGACATAAAGCCTAGGGGTGGTTCTGTTTTATTTTCTGGTTTTTTTGTTGTTGTTGTTGTTGTTTTTCTTAGGCAATTGGGGTTAAGTGACTTGCCCAGGGTCACACAGCTAGTTAAGTCAAGTATTTGGTCTGAGGCCGAATTTGAACTCAGGTCCTCCTGACTTCAGGGCCGGTGCTCTATCCACTGTGCCACCTAGCTGCCCCCAATTTTTTTTTTTGTGAGGCAATTGGGGTTAAGTGACTTGCCCAGAGTCACACAGATAGTAAGTGTCATGTGTCTGAGGACGAATTTGAACTCAGGTCCTCCTGACTCCAATGCTGGAGCTCTACCTACTATGCCACCTAGCTGCCCCAGTTCTGTTTTGTTTTACTAACTTAAGTTTAAAAAAAAAATGAAAAGAGAAGGGAACACTCTGGGGAGATAGAAGGAAAGTGAAGTAGAAATCTATATTGACAAGCTGAGAGAAGGTGGGGAGGAGTGGCTGATATCTGAACCTCATCATTTGAACTGGTCAAGGGAGGGAAGAACACAAAAATACATTACACTCAACAGAGAAGCAGAAGGGAAAAAGGAGAAAGGAACAAGAAGGATTAGAGGGAGGGTAGATTAAGGGAAAGATGAATTCTAAGCAAAACAAACTAAATTAGGATGTATAAATATATTTATGGCTCTTTTTTGAGGTGGCAGGGAAAAATCACTTTTCAATGAGTTAAGGAAGGTAAACATCTTATAGCAGAATACTTTATGCTCATAGAGTTTAAGTATAAGAAACCATTATTTTGCCACCTAACATTCCTCTTTCAGGAGATGCTCCAGAACAGAAAGACAATTCAAATTAATGAATCATGGAGACATAGTGGTTCAAAATAAGCTAAAGCATCAGAAATTTGCTTAAATATTTTTAGAAATTTATTGAAGGAAACAATAACTTGCTTACCTGTGAGGGTCCTTTGAACTTGGTATAATATAAACACATTCCCTCTTGGTCAAAGTATTTTCTATCCAGGATTTCTGGGACTAAAAAAAAAAAGAGAGAAGCTTTATGAAATAATTACAATAAACAATATTCTCTGATTTATGCTTCTAAAGAGTTGTCCTTGCTAGGACTTTTGCTGATAAGAGAAATATAGGGCATTAGCTTGAAGAGATAGCATAGCGGATGGCCAGGAACTTTGAGATAAAAAAAAGGGGGGGAGGGACCACTTTTTTTTTTAATAGTAATAAGAGGTATTGTCCTCAACTGTATATGGGGGAATATAAGAGGACTGAAGAGATAAGAGAAGTTCTGGAATATCTTCTAATGGAAGTATGATAGGCAATCAATTACAGAAGAGAAAAATGACTACCTTCCTGTTGTGAGACCACAAAGACCCAATAACTTCTGTTGTATGACTTTCTCCACTTTGGTTTAGGAGCATGTAAAAAAGAAGTAAGGAGACTAATGGGAGTTAATATAGGGCTGCGGTTTGGAAAGGGATGAGAGATGACAGGACAAGTGGGCAAGATAATCCAAAATAAAGGACAGTATAGAGTTAACTATGGTGTCAGGATTGGAAAGAGTAGAAAGTGAAGTCATGACAGGGATAATGGCCCAAAAAAGTGCTAAAGGGTGAAGTGACTGGAGGTCAAGATTAGGTTGATAAGTTGAGGATGATTAAGTCATAGGGAGAAAAGAAATGACCAAAAGTTATGATCAAACAGAGGAATGCCAGATTTTTTTTCTTATTTATTTTTCATTCATTGTTTTAAATCATGGCACATTTACAGATAACGGGAAGAAGATCTTGGATGAAGAGACTAAGAAACTATAAGGTTAAGGTATCTGAGAAGAGCCCTATACATTACAGGAAACATAAATTTACTGGTTACTTCCCTCTTGTGAGCAAATCTCTCTTATGCCCTTTTAGTTGACCCCAGTTCCTTGTTATTTAAATACATTGAAAGTTATCTTAAAATGTACTTCAGTGTACTGTGTCCTCATTGCTTTCCACATTTCATTTGTAATTCTTTGCTTGCAAGCTTTTTCCAGAAAAGAGTGGTACTTGTCTGCTTCCACTATCACAGATAACTTTAAATGCATCTTAAGATTGTGTATGATTAACCCAGGAACTCTATGAACACAATTACAAAACACTTTTCACACAAATAAAATCAGATCCAAATAATTGGAAAAACATCAGTTGCTCATGGGTAGGCCGAGCTAATATAATAAAAATGACAATCCTACCTAAGCTAATTTACTTATTCAGTGCCATACCAATCAAACTACCAAAAAATTATTTTATAGAGTTAGAAAAAATAATAACAAGATTCATTTGGAAAAACAAAAGGTCCAGAATATCAGAGGAACTAATGAAAAGAAATGCAGGGGAAGGTGGCCTAGCAATTCCAGATCTTAAATTGTATTATAAAGCAGCAATCATCAAAACAGCTTGGTACTGGCTAAGAAATAGGGAGGTGATCAGTGGAATAGGTTAAATATGCAAGACACAGTAGTCAATGACTATAGTAATCTACTTTTTGATAAACCCAAAGACCCCAGCTTCTGGGATAAGAACCCACTCTTTGAAAAAAACTGCTGGAAAACTGGAAAAGAGTATGGCAGAAACTAGGCATAGACCCAAATCTCACACATATACCAAAATAAAGTCAAAATGGGTTCATGACTTAGATATAAAGGCTGATACCATAAGTAAACTGGGAGAACAAGGAATAGTTTACCTATCAGATCTATGGAGAACAGAAGAATTCATGACCAAACAAAAGATACAGAACATTATGAAAAGCAAAATGGATAATTTTGATTACATTAAATTGAAAAGTTTTTACACAAACAAAGCCAATGCAACTAAGATTAGAAGGAAGGTAGAAAATTGGGAAAGAATTTTTACAACCAGTCTCTCTGATAAAGGCCTCATTTCTAAAATATAGAGAATTAAGACAAATTTATAAGAACACAAGCCACTCCCCAATTGATAAATGGTCAAAGGATACAGACAGTTCTCAGATGAAGAAATTAAAGCCATCTATAGTCATATGAAAAAATGCTCTAAATCATTATTGATTAGAGAAATGCAAATCAAAACAACTCTGAGGTACCACATCACATCTATCAGATTGGCCAACATGACAAAACAGGGCAATGATAAATGTTGGAGAAGATGTGGGAAAATTGGAACACTAATACATCGTTGGTGGAGTTGTGAAATGATCTAACCATTTTGGAGAACAATTTGGAACTACGCCCAAAGGGCTACAAAAATGTGCATACCCTTTGACCCAGCAATAGCACTTCTAGGGCTATATCCCAAAGAGATCTAACAAATGGGAAAAGGACCCACATGTACAAAAATATTCATAACAGCTCTTTTTGTGGTGGCAAAGAATTGGAAATTGAGAGGATGCCCATCAATTGGGGAATGGCTGAGCAAGTTGTGGTATATGCATGTAATGGAATACTACTGTGCTATAAGAACTGATGAGCAGGAGGACTTCAGAAAAACCTGGAAAGACTTATATGGTCTGATGCTGAGTGAAGTGAGCAGAACCAAGAGGACTTTGTACACAACAACAGCCACATTATTGTGATGACTAAGATTGTTAAACTGAAACCTTCTCAGCATTATGAGGATCTAAGACATCTCCAGAGGCCTCGGGATGGAAAATGCTATCCACATCCAAAGAAAGAACTATGGAAGTCAAATCGCTCTCACTTATTTTTACCTTCTGCTGAGTTTTGTTTCATCTTTCTGATGGTTCCTCCTATTGGTTTTAATTTTTACTTACAACTTCACTAATGTGAAAATATGTTTAATGGGTATGTGAATGTAAAGCCTATATCAGATTGTGCGCTGTCTTGGGGAGGGTGGCGGGGAGGAAGGGGGAGAAAAATTTTCAACTCAAAAGCATATGGAAGTGATTGTTGATAAATCAAAATAAATTAATAAAAAAAAAGATTGTGTATGATTGTTCACACCCTAAGAAAATGTATAAATAAGTTTTTCAACAGCGGTTATAATTTTCTTGAAAATCATTTCTAATCAGAGACTGGGAAACAATCACTGCATATCATTAATAGAAGAATGAAAAGAAAATCCTTAAATACAAGATGCAAAAATATTGTAGAAAAGAGTAATAGATATGGTCAGCTTTTTTTTAAAGTTAAACCAGAAAAGTAGAACCAAAAATTCACTGTGTTGCCAACTAAAGACAAAAATTGACCCAAAAAAATTAAAATTAAAAAAATAAAATAGAAGGCTCAGTCTGAGTTTCCTTAAAAAGAAACAGGAGGGGCAGCTAGGTGGCGAAGTAGATAGAGCTCCAGCCTTGGGGTCACGAGGACCTGAGTTCAAATCTGCCCTCAGACACATAACACTTACTAGCTGTGTGACCCTGGGCAAGTCACTTAACCTCGATTGCCTCACCAAAAAGGAAAAAAAAGGAAATAAAAGGAAGCAGAGTATACTAGTCATTTTTTGGACCTAAGAAAATAAAGAATCACAGAAACATAAAATAAGAAAAGATCTTAATATTCAACACATCAGCACCAGCAATTCCTCTAGGTGCCAATTTATAAACATAAAACTGGAGAAGGCTTAGAAAAGGAAACCTAGGAGCAGCTAGGTGGTGCAGTTAAATTAGAGTACCGGCCCTGGAGTCAGGAGGACCTGAGTTCAAATTGGGCCTCTGACACATAACACTTACTAGCTGTGTTACTATGAGCAAGCCACTTAACCCCAACTGCCCCCCCGCAAAAAAACCCTAAAATGATCAAAGGAATTGGCAAGGGGACATTACTGTATGAGGACAGAATAAAAATACTGGGATTTTTCAGTTCAGAAACATCAAATCAGCTAATCAACAAATATTTATGAAGCACTCATTTGCTAGTGAGACGATGGAATACAAAGCAACACAGGAGACAGTCTCTGCCCTCAAGGAGCTTTGATACTATCAAGAGACAATATCTATGTTTACCAAGGAAATGTCTACTTTCTTCTTAGTTTCCTTTGTTGGATCTTCATGCATCCCCAATCCAGCTAACCTGGATATCCCACAGGATTCTATCCTGAGCTCTCTTCTCCTCTACACTATTTTACTAATGGAGCTCTCTCATCAGTTTTCATGGATTCAATTATTCACAACTATGCAGATAATTATCAAATAACTTATACAGCTCTAACCTCTCTGCTAACCTCCAGTCTCACATTTACAACTTGCCTCATAGATGTCCAGAACTTGATGTTCCATTGACATATTAATTAAACTCAACATGTTCAAAACTGAACTCATTATCTCTGTCCCACCTAAGAGCACCAACCACCCTCCCAATTACCCAGGCTCACAACCTAGGTGTCACCACTCCCCTCCCCCTTCATATTCAATCTGTTGCCAAGGGCTGCTGATTTTTATCTTTTTAAGATTTATCACATGTGTTCCCCTCTAACCCCTGACACTGTCACCATACTGATGCAGGTCCCTTATCATTTCATGCCTGGACTTACTGCAATGCCTGTTGGTTGGTGTTCCTACTATAAGTTTCTCCCCACTCCAGTTCATCCTCTGCTCAGCTGTCAAAGTGCTCTTCCTATAATGTGCAAGGCTGACCGTCTCACTTCCCCCCACTCAATGTGCTCCAGTGGTTCCCAATCATCCCACAGAATTAAATATAAAATCCTATTTGGCATTCAAATTCCTTCATAACCTATGCCTACATATACCTTTCCAGTCTTCTTGTGCTTTAGACCTCTATCCCACTATGCACTCTGATACAGTGACAATGACTTCATTGCTATTCCTCAAACAGCACACCCCATCTGCCAAACTCCAGGTATTTTTACTGTCTCCCCATACTTAGAATGTTCTCTTTCCTCTTCACCTCCTGGCTTCCCTGACTTTCTTTATGTGTTGTTATTTTTCAGTCATCTTGGTTGTATCCAAATCTTCATGACCCCACCTTTTTTTTGGGGTGGGGCCACAGATCCTAGAATGGTTTATTTCCTTCTCCAGCTTATTTTACAGATGAAGAAATTGAGGCAAACAGTTAAGTGACTTCAACCCACCTATCTAACCATCTGCCATATCTTGCCATTTCAACCTCTACATCAGAACCCTTTTCTCTCACACAATTGCCATCTTAGATTAAGCCCTCATCAGCTCTTGCTTAGATTATTGCAGAGGCCTCAGTCTCCCTCTACTTAACTCCTTCTTCCACATAGCTGTCCAAATAATTTTCCTTAAACCTAGACCCTGTCATACCTTTACTCAATGAACTCCAGTGGTTTCCCTACTGCCTCTAGATTAAAATGTAAACTCCTATTTATTTAGCTTTTAAAATCTAACTGCACCCTCATTATACATTACTGTACCTTCCTGCCTCTAAAATTCACCCAAATTGGCTTGCTCTCTGCTCTTCAATCAACCAGCATTTATTAAGTGCCTATTAATTGCCAAGTACTGTGCAATTAATTAAGTGTTGTGAACACAAAAAAGGGCAAAAACTCCCTACCCTCAAGGAGCCTATAATCTAATGGGCGGTGGCTATGTGAGCAGCTAGAAAGTGTCAAGTGTGATAGATCTTATGGAGGTAAAAAAGATTTAACAATCAATTAGATAAATGGAGTGAGATAATGCTAAAGTTATGGCCCTGGGAGCCTGAAAGGATAGTGATACCCAAAAGAGAGGAAAGTCTTTAAAATTTTTCAGCACCACTTTTTCTCATCCCACCCCCCAGAAATTCCATTATTTATCATCTCATCTATATATAGAAAATCATGTATACTTCTTAAAGACATAAAAGTCACATTGCTACTAAATAAAAGTTCATACCACAATTTCAGATTCTAAGTCTTCTTATGCCTGTAGTACTAAAATTCTTAATAATTTATGTCATTAACATTCTCCAGTGGCTTCATTTGCATTCTTTTTGATGTTACATGAGGGGGAAACAAAGATTAATATAACAGAAGAAGCCAAACTATGAATAGGAATTTGAAAATAACAGTCCAACTTTGATGACTTAAAATGAGAAAAAAAGATTTTTCAAAATCATAAAACATTTTTTCACATAGTTTATAAATGGTGGCACTAAAAAAAAAACCACAAAGCTATGACTTACAATAAAAAAAGGTAAAGAAAGGAAATTACAAAGAGGTCAGATTAGCAATTGCACTTATTGAAATAGTTGCTCATTTATTAATTAATGAGATTCATTGAGTGTAGAAGGCATGAAGTGAGAAGATAAAGAGATTTGTTTGGAATTTCTGCCTCTAAGCTATTGCTTAGAAACCTAAGAGGCAGGGTTAATAGTCAAGTGAGAATTTATCACAGCTCAGTCTCAAGACATATCACATGACAAGGTAATAGCAGACCAAGATCAGATATTGGAACTAAACATGTAACTTATTTAAATGACTTGTTAAAATAGTGAGAATATCTATGGACAGGTAACAGTGAACAAATTATTCTTAAGAGGTCTAGCAATTAGACTGAATTTTTAACTTTAAGTATTAAAATATTAAAAAGAAAAACAGTTTGTTATAAGCCAGGCAAAATAGAGAACAACTATTAGGAGACTATTTGTAATTATATTAAGAAAAAATATTCTTTATCTTATAGAACTCTCTGCCCTATTGATCCTTGTGATGGAGCTTTGAAGAATGCTTAAATCAGGGGATCTTAACCTAGGGTCCTGGTCCCCTCAAGAGATCTCTGTAAATTCGTTGTTGTTTTTTTAAATATTTTGATAACTGGTTTCATTCGTAATTCTATGTACTTCATTTTATGTATTTAAAATAATTACTCCAAGAGTGGAACCAATAGGCTTCACCACATTGTCGAAAGGATCCATGACAAAAAATAAAAGTTAGGAACCTGTGGACTAGATGAAAAAATTCCTTCCCCTGCCATCACTCACCACTCCTTTCACCCCCATTCATCTCAGCCCTCTCACCTGCTAAAGTCTTATACCACTCTGCCCTCTGGCAGTCTCATATTATACCACTCTGCCCTCTGGCAGTCTCATATTATTAAGAAACTGCCCTTCCTAGTAGTATCACTTTCTTTCATAGTCCTTCCATTTTTCTGCACAAATAGAAATCTGATTCTCCACCAGAAGACACTAAATCCCTGTCTGTCCTCTACGAGTGGATGTACTATATCTCATCTTCTCACACACACACACACACACACACACACACACAGAGAATTCTCCTTCTTGACTTCAGCATTTTCCTCTATCTTCCTCTCCTCCTGCCCTTACATTAAAGGACTTTGAGGTTGAAGGGATATGAACATGCAGTTTTCAGACAAAGATATCAAAGCCATCTACAGTCATATGAAAAAATGCTCTAAATCACTATTGATTAGAGAAATGCAAATTAAAACCACTCTGAGGTACCACTTCATACCTATCAGATTGGCCAATATGACAGAAAAGGAAAACGACAAATGTTGGAGGGGATGTGGGAAAACCAGGACACTAATGCACTGCTGGTTGTGAACTGATCCAACCACTCTGGAGAGCAATTTGGAAATATGGCCAAAGGGCTACCAAATTGTGTGTACTCTTTGACCCAGGTATACCACTATTAGGGTCTATATCCCAAAGACATTAAAAAAAAAAAAGGAAAAAACCTATTTATACAAAAATATTTATAGCAGTTCTTTTTGTGGCAGCAAAGAATTGGAAATCAAGGGAATGCCCATCAACTGGCACAAGTTATGGCATATGATTGTAAAGGACTACCATTGTGCTATGTAAGAAATGATAAGCAGGATGATTTCAGAAACACCTGGAAAGATTTATATGAACAGATGCAGAATGAAGAGAGCAGAAGGAAGAGAACATTGTACACAATAACAGCAGTACTGTAAGATGATCAACTGTGAATGACTTAGCTATTCTGAACCAAGACAATTCCAAAGGATTCATGATGAAAAATGCTATCTGCCTCCAGGGAAAGGAACTGATGGAGTCTGAATGCAGACTGAAGCATACTATTTTTCACTTTATTTTTTTTCATGGTTTTTTTTTTAAAATTTTTGGTCTTGTGTTTTCTTTTACAGTATGACTAATATGGAAATGTTTTGCATGAGTGCACAAGTATAACCTATCTCAAATTGCTTACCACATCAGGGAAGGAAGAGGGGATGAAAAGGAGGGAACTTGGAAGTCAAAATTTTTTTAAATGAATTTTTTTTTGGAAAAATCATTTTTACATGCAATTGGGAAAAAAACCAAGTATTATTTTTTTTAAAAAGTAGTTAAAAATTCTCTTCCAAAAAAGTGTCCCATGTTATACCCTACAATAGTCCTTAAAGGACAACAGAAATAATTTTTCCATCATCTTCTGAGTATTAACATCAACAAAGGAATCAAATGGAAATAAATGCCTGCCAAAAATGTTTCCCAATCATGGAGGATGAACAGCAGAGTGTGAATGAAATAAGGATTCCATACAGCTGATGAGATCTCCTTCTTGAGTTGCTTGTTTGTCAATGAAATTGTGTTCTATCAACATTGCTGAACTTCCTAAATGAGACCTACAGGCCCTTAAGAGGTCGGCCTAATATTCAACACAAGAAAAAGCAAGAGGCTAAAGAATATCTATAGTACAGATTATGACAATCAGTTGGACAGACAATCCCACTGAGATGTTTCATCAATACATTTCATGACAATCAGTTGGACAGACAGTCCTGCTGAGATGTTTCATCAGTACATACATGTTTTGGATGGCCATACATTATAAATGGAAATGAGCTGGGTCCAGAAATGAACAAAATAAGAAAAACATGGTTGAATTATATTTGGAAAATTTTGTAAAGTTTCCAAAGATCCTACCTTAGGCTTGGAAACAAGAATCTTTCTACTTTAAAAAACAATATTATTCTGTTGAAGGTACATGGTTGTGAATCAGAATATCACAATTTGTAGGGATTAACAGAAAGACATCCTACGTGATAACATTTGTGCCCTTGTAATATTTTAGAACTCCAGAAGAAGGCTTCCAGAATGCTGGTAGATCCCTTATAAAGAATTTATGAGAGGTCTCAGACAAGAATTACATGTCCATTTCACCACTACCCCCTTTTAGAAAACTTCAGCGGTTACTGATCACCCCTTAGAATCAAAGCCCTCCATAATCTGGCCCCTTCCTTCCTTCAGTTTTTTTTCACCTTACTCTCATCCACATCCTCTATGATCCAGTGATACTGGCTTCTATGAGTTCCTCAAACAAGACGCTTCATCTCCCAACTCAGGACATTTTCAATGTTTGTCTGCCATGGCTGAAATTCTATCCTTCTTTATCTCTACTTCCCAGCTTCCCTGGCTTCCTTTAAGTACCAGATAAAATGTCACCTTCTGCAAGAAGCTTTCCTGACCCACTTTAATACTAGTGCTTTCCCTCTATTGATTATATCTGTGTGTTTGGAGACAGAGAACCGGGGTTTCAATCCTACCTCAACTCTTTAATCAATTAACAAGCACATACACTAATGTGGGGCAGCTAGGATAGAGCACTGGGCCTGGAGTCAGTACGAACTGAGTTAAAATACAGCCTGAGACACTAGCTGTGTAAAGCAAATCACTTAATCCTGTTTTCCTCAGTTTCTTCATGAGCTGGAAAACAAAATGGCAAAGCACCCTAGTATCTTTGCCAAGAAAACCTCAAATGATTTCACTAAGAGTCAACCATCACAAACGACTGAACAACATCATCTTGTTTGTAAGTAGTTTTGTTTTGGTCAGGTTCTCTCTCTATTAGACTGAAATTTTTAGAGAGCAAGAACTGTCTCTTGCTTTTCTTTGTATCCCCAGCATTCCGCACAGTGCACTTAATAAATGCTTATTGACCTGACCTGACTTGAATGAAGTCAAAATGTTTCAACCACATTCATATTCAACTTCATCTCAATTTATCTTTTAGACTGTAGCCTACTTTGCAATTCCCATATTATTCTGCTTACTTAACAGGGTTCCCTTAACAATCTAATCCAATTGTAATCATGTGATCTGGGGAGCCAAAAAAGATCCCTTAATCATATGCAATGTAGACAATACCACAGTTAACTGTGAAATGACCACACATACATACTGGTTATTCAAAATCTTGGCAGGATAAAGGACCAGGGGGAGCAAAGAAGTGAGCTGATAATAAATTCTTAAAGCTGAAGAAAAATGAGAAAAGTTTTCAAAGAGTAAGGTCATGGTTTGACAGAAGAAAATGCCATGTGAATATCAAGCGCACAAGGAATCATTATGACCAAGCTGATAAAGAAGGCACTAGAGATGCAAATAACACTTAACACTATCAGACACTTTATTTTTGACAGCATTTATTGCCAAAATTATTAAGAAGTATCATTAACATACAAAGTTATTCAAATCCCCCCCTTAATATATGTACCTAAAATATATTAAGGTTTTTGTAGAAATATAGTAAATCATATGCATAAATTACAGAATACTTTAAAAAAACCTTGGTAGGGTGGCTAAGTGGTGAAGGGGATAGAGCTCTGGCCTTGGAGTCAGGGGGACCCAAGTTTAAATCCAGTCTCAGACACGAAACTTACTAGCTGTGTGACCTTGAGGTAGTCACTTACCCCAACTGCCTCACCAAAAAGCAAAAAACAAACAAACAAACAAACAAAAACTTGGTAATTTAGAAAACAAAGATGGTTCATAACTCTTTAAGACAAATTTGTCTTTGACTTTCTCTGTTAAAATTTATAAGGTATATACAGTCAGGGATGGAAACAAGGATGTCCTTTATCACAGTCATTACTATTCAATATTGTACTAGAAATGTTAGTTATAGCAATAAGAGAAGAAAAAGAAATTGAAGGAATTAGAATAGGCAATGAGGAAACTGCTATGCCAAACTACCAAAAATTATTTTATAGAGCTAGAAAAATACTAACAAAATTCATCTGGAAGAACAGAAGATCAAGGATATCAAGGGAATTAATAAAAAAAAATGTGATGGAAGGTGGACCAGCCATATCAGATCTCAAACTGTATTATAAAGCAGTAATTACCAAAAATTGGCTAAGAAACAGAGTGGTGTAAATGGTGGATCAGTGGATTAGGTACACATTACATTATAGTAAATGACCATAGTAACTTAGTACGTGATAAACCCAAAGATCAAAGCTTTTGGAACAAAAACTCATTATCTAACAAAAACTGCTGGGAAAACTAGAAAACAGCATGTCAAAAACTAGGTATAGACCAACATCTCATACTATATACCAAGATAAGGTCAAAATGGGTAAATGTTTTACACATAAAGGTCCCAGAAGATACCCAAAGCAAATTAGGAGAGCATGAAATAGTGTATTTGTCAGATCAAGGGAGAAGGGAAGAATTTAGGACCAAAGAAATATAGACATCAGTACAAAATGTAAAACAGTTAATTATGATTATATAAAATTAAAAAGGTTTTGCACAAACAAAACCAATGCAACCAAAATTAAAAGGAAAGCAGAAAACTGGGGGGAAAGTTTTGACAAGTATCTCTGATAAAGACCTTATTTCTCAAATTTATAGAGAACTCAAACATACAGAGTCAAATTTATAAAAATACAAGTCATTCCCCAATTGATAAATGGTCAAAAGATATGAACAGGCAGTTTTCAGACAAAGAAATCAAAGCTATCCATCGTCATCATATGAAAAAATGCTCTAAACCACTACTGATTAAAGAAATACAAATTAAAACAACTCTGAGGATTCTTACTTACAACATCACTAATGTGAAAATATGTTTAATAGCAATGTATATGTATAGCCTATATCAGATTGTGTGCTGTCTTGGGGAGGGTGGTGGGGAGGAAGGGGAGAAAAATTTTAAACTCAAAAGCATATGGAAGTGATTGTTGATAAATCAAAATAAATTAATTAAAAAAAACCCCACCAACTCTGAGGTACCACCCCACACCTATTAGATTGGCTAATGTGACAAAAAAGGAAAATGATAAATGTTGGAAGGGATGTGGGAAAACTGGCCATTAATGCACCATTGGTAGAGTTATGAATGGATCCAACCATCCTGGAGAACAATATGGAACTATGCCTCAAAAGATATAAAACTGTGCAATGATTTGATCAGCTAGGTCTATATCCCAAAGAGAGAAGAAAAAAAAAAGGAAGTGGGGGGGAAGTACCTATTTGTACAAAAACATTTATAACAGCTCTGTTTGTGCTAGCTAACAATTGGAAATTGAGGAATAGCTAAATAAGCTGTGGTATATAATTGTAATAGAATATTATTACGCTATAAGAAATTACAAGCAGGATGATTTCAGAAAAACTTGGAAAGACTTACATAAACTGACACAAAATGAAGTGATCAGAACCAGGAGAACACTGTACACAGTAACAGCAACATTGTATGACAATCAACTATCTATCAACTAGTTATTCCTAGCAATAAAGTGATCCGAGACAATCCCAAAGGACTAATGATGAAGCATACCATCCACCTCGGGAGAAAGAACTTATGTTGTCTGAATACAGACTGAAGTATGCTATTTTTCATTTTTTTTTTTTACAATTTGAATTTTTTTGTAAAAACTGACTAAGATGGAAAGGTTTTACATGATTGCACTTATACCTATATCTGACTGCATACCATTTCAGGGAAAGGGGATGAGAGGGGAGGGGGGATAGAACCTGGAACTCAAAAAAAAAAGTTTAAAAATTGTTTTAACATGTAACTGGGGAAAAAATAAAATACTGTGTATTTAAAAATGTGTACGGTAATACTGTTGGTTAATATGAACTAAAGATTGACAGACAGACTAGACACATCACTCAGTATTGGTGTCAATGGCACAGTATGGTCTAAGCTGCTTTTGTTCAGTCAGTTTTCAGTTGTCTGACTCTTTGTGACCCCATTTGGAGTTTTCTTGGCAAAGATAATATGGGTAATGGTTTGTCATTTCCTTCTCCAGCTTATTTTCCAGATGAGCAAACTGAAGCAAACAAGGTTTTGTCCTGGGTTTTATGACTTGCCCAGGGTCAGACATCCAGTAAGTGTCATAGGTCAGATTTGAACTCAAGAATATGAGTTTTCCTGATTATATCTGGCACTCTATCCACTGCCCCATACTTCCTCTTTTCCTACTTCTCTCCCCCTCTCTCATGGAACTGTCCAGTTTTCTAAGAATCAAAACTAGGATACATCTAGGACCTCCCAAATGTGTAGCAGATAAAGCTTGGATTTAGAGTTAAGAGAACCTAGGTTTCAATCCTCAGCTCTTTAATCAATCACACATACTAATACATAATACATACTAATGTATAGGGCACTAAGTTGGTTGCTGGGGATACAAAGACAAATATCAAACACTCCTGGTTTTTATTGAGAATGAAAACTGTATAAGCATATTTTTAAAAAATATTATTAAATAAATGAAAAAAATTGTGGTGAAGGACACTAGCAGTGGGGAGGGGAATTAGGAAAAAACTCATGTAAATAATGGCATATGAGCTGAATTTGGAAGGAAATAAAGGATTCTAAGATATGGAAAGAGTACATTCCATGCATGGACATAACAGCAGAAAGTCATGGAGTCAGGAGATGGAATATAATATATGAGAAAAAGAAAGAAGGCCATCTGGCTGGACTGTAGAGTGCAAAAAAGGGAACTGTATAACAAGGTTTGAAAAGACAGATTGGAGCCAGGTATGAAGGACTTAAAAGCCAAACAATTTATTTTTGTTCCTAAAGGCAGCCATTGGAGTTTAACTGAGTAGAAAAATTACATTAAGTCCTATGCTTTATGAAAATCACTTTAGGAACTAGCTATGTAGAAGATGAATTGTGGGGGCTTAGTTTTCGTATTTACATAATGAAGCTGGACTAAACCTCTGAAGTTCCCTTCCAGTTCTAATATATGATCCTATGATGACTTACTGTAACAATGTCAGGGATCTCATATATCATAGAATACCTAACATTTTCATGCCTCTAATATGGGAGTAGGAGGGTAAAAGAGATTAAATCCAGTTAGAGCCAATACCTTCATTCTCTTCCAGTACAGATCAAAGTAGTACCATTATTCTACCTTCATATCTTGAATCTTCCCAGCAAAGGACACTTGCACAAGCTCACAATACCCTTTCTGGAGCTCAGTAAATTAGTGACTTTAACCCTACCTTACTACCTTCTCTTTATTTGAAATTATGTAGCTACAAAACAAACAAAGTGTTTTAAGGAATCAAATTCGTGGTGAAGGAATTGAGGAGCAAAAGTTCAGCTACTTCCACTCGAACTCACTGTAGTTAACTGTATAAAGGAAGTCAGACAATAGTGTTTCAAGTTCCGTCCAGATTTTAACATTCCATGATGCAAAATGTGCTTTAAATGTGCTAAGGAAGGGAATTCATTGAGTCAGTCCTTTAGTAAATTCACTTTCTAATTTATCCAAAACAGAATTCATCATACTCAGCCCCCTCTACAAATGGTCCTATTATCTTTTCAGTCATTCAGCTTCCTAACCTCAGTAATCTTCAACTCTCACAATCACTCTCATTTCCAGTTACCCAATCTTATTAATACTAACTCAATGACATATTTCTGCATGTACCAATCCTTTCCCACTCACAAGTCTATCATGCTAGTTCAAGACATATAACAGTTCAAACAGACTTTTGTAATAGTCCCCTTACTGATTTCCAAGTTTTCAGCATTTTCCTTCTTCAATCCACTCTCTATAGCACTGGTAAAATATATTCCTAGAACCTTCAAGAATCCTCAATGGCTCACTATTGTCTCTAAGAAAAAAACATAAAACTCTTCTTCTAGGCATTTAAAGCCCTTCACAACAACAAAGAAAAACACAGTTGGGCAAAATAATGATAGCTAGCATTTAGACAGTATTTTCAGGTTTACAGAGCCTTTACATATATTAACTCATTTGAGCCTCACACCAGCCCTGTGATGTTGGTGGTATGGTTATCATCATTTTACAGATGGGGAAACTGAGACTAAGAGAGGTTAAGTAACATGCAGAGAATCACTCAGCTAGCTACTAAGTTTCTGAGGTAAGGTTAAAATGTACGTCTTCCTGCTCCAAGTCTAGCACTCTATCCACTGTGCCATTTAGCCAGTGAAACCAAAAAGTATTAACCAAGTCCAACAGCACATGCAAGCATTCCATACCCACTGTTCTCTCCATTTAGAAGGAGAGAGAAGGTACATTCTCACCTCTTCTTATGGGGCAAACTTAGTCATAATTACAAAGCATTCAGTTTAGAATTTTTTTCCTTTCCATTTACACTGTTATAATCATTGTGCATAGTTTTCCTGGTTCTGCTTATTTCACTCTGTCAATTTATATAAATCTCAGGCTTCTTTATATTCTCCATTTTCACTGTTTCTTATAGTATAATACTACTCCACTATATTCAGGTATCACAACTCGTCTAGTGCTTTCCCAATCAATGGTTATTTATTTTGTTTCCAAACTGCTGCTATTAGACTGCGGCTAGTGATATTTTGGTGTTCTGGGACCTATTTTTGACTTCCTTAGATATGCCTCTAGATCTATGAGGAAGGACATTTTATTTTCCAGACTGGCTGGACCAATTATAGCTCCACCAACAATGTGCTTATCTTTCTATAACCTCTCTAAAACTATTTCAATCTTTTGTCAGTTTTCAAGATGTGAGGTGAAAATATCTCACAAGTTTTAATTTCACTGCTATTATCATCACTGGTGATTTGAGGCAATTTTTATTATATTTGTTCATATTTTCATTTCTTCTTTTGAAAACTGCTCCTATCCATTGAGGCTCATTATCTCATTATATCCCTTAGAAGGGATATACTGAGAAATTACTGAGACCTAGGAATAAAAGATAGTAATTAAAATTTAAAAACAAATAAAGCTTTCCACAACCTGGCTCCAGGCTACCTTTCAAGACTTATTTCACATTATAAGCTCTTTACTTCAAATCTTCCCAGGCTTTAGTACCTTCCTTTACCAAAATTATCTTGCATCTCTTTTGCACTTGTGTCCATGTTGTGTCCCTCGACAGATTAAGTTTTTAATAGCCTCGGCAGAGGCTAGGGGCTGTTTATTATTTTCGCTTTCTTCTATCTTCAAAAACTAGCACAGCGCTTAGCACTAGCAGGTGTTTAATGAATGCTTGCTGTTTAACTGACTGATTTACTAATTCTGTATTTCAATCATATTCCATTCATGAAATGCTTTCCCCTTTACTATCTCCTTTCAGAATCATTAGCTTCCTTCAAAGCTGGGCTCAAACGCCAGATTCCCTCAGCTACTAGAGGCTGTAGCTGTCCTCAAATGATCCTGTATTTACATCTGTTTACAAACAAATAAAAGTAAGTTCCTGGAGGAGTGGGCCAATTTTTCATTTCTGCCTCTGTATCCTCAAGAATCTTTTAATCTTTTAACAGGCTTTTAATGCCCTGCATAACTTGTTCCCCTTTCCCTTCACCTTTCTAGTATTCTTACACATTATTCACTCCTATATATTTCTGCCATCTAGTGACACCGGTCTCTTTGAAGAAGTAGCTGGTAACACAGTGGATATAGCACTGGGCCGGGAAATCATGAAGACCTGAGTTATTTGGCCTCAGAAATTCACCAGCTGTGCGACCCTGGGCAAGTCTCTGATCTCTATTCATTTCATTTTCTTCAGCTGTAAAATGGAGATAGAAAATAAAAGCAGCTACCCTCAGAGTGTCCTGAGGCTTAAATGAGGTAATATTTGTTTAAAAGAAAAAAAGCACTTAAAACAGTACTAACACATAGTAGGCTCCATATAAAAGCTTATTCCCCTCTCCCCCTGTTCTTCCTTCCTCATACAATCCACTATTATCTCCCAACTTCGGATACTTTTACTGTTTATCCCTCCTACTGGGATTTCTCTCCTAGATCTTTGAATCCTGGATTCCTTCAAAGCCCAGCTAAAACCCCACATTCTATAGGAAGCCTTTTCTGATCTCCCTTAATACTAGTGCCTTCCTTCTGTTGATTACCTCCAGTATATCCTGTATTTGGCATCTCTGTACAAAATTGCTTGCACGTTGTCTTCTCCATTTTTCTGTGAGATTCTTGAGGGAAGAACTGTCTTTTTTCACTTTCTTTGTAATCCCAACTTCGTATCACAGCATTCAGTAATGTTTATTGACCAACAGACCCAGCATCTACACAGGTCTTCCTAATAGTATAGAATAGTATGAATAGCCAGGAATCTACAGTCCAACTCTCCCAGGTATGGTTCACAATGCTGGCAAGGCTTCCAGTTCTAGTTAGATGTGATTGCGGAAACTCTCCCCAAAACTTGCTGATAAGATAATTATAACTATACCTTCTACATCATGACTAGGTTTTCCTGGCTTATCTCTAGAAAGCTCCCTTTGCTACTATTTATCCATGTTCTCTTATCACATCACCTTCCCAGCCATATGGCTGCTGTAGCAGGCCCTTTGTTTGAAAACCCTATGCTCACCAAAGGGTGAGTCTTCTTGGTCTTTGGTTTATGGCCTTTTGACTGAATCCAGGTTTCACAGAACAAATCCTTTTATTATGGGGATCTGTTCTGTGAAGTTTGGATTTAGTCAAAGGGCTACACTCAAGGACCTAGAGGGCCACACATGGTCTCGAGGCCACAGGTTCCCCACTCCTGCCCTAGCTGATCTGGGCCTTCAATCCAAGACCATATTCCACTGATAGTATGGGCCAACATCTCATACATACTGCCCCTGAGACAATGGGGGCTAGCATGTCTGCATAGAACTTTATCTGTCTGAATTTGTTCTCCTATATTGTTACAGGCTCTTATTAAAAACTGTTTCGACCCCTCCTACTATTACTGTATGCCACTCACCCGAAAATTCTGGTCTAAATTTGAATGACAATTAACACATTCATGTCTACTGATGACTGTAAAGTTCATAACAAAAAATTAATATCAAGGAGAAGGCTGTGGATGAATACTGAGATGTAACTGGCCTTCTGAAATCAAAGCTGAATAAGAAAGCAATCAACACCTATGCTATACCAGTCTTAATATACACTTAGAGAACTATGAAACAGACCATAACAGATTTGGCAAGTATTCTAAAAATAAACCTGAACAATATTAACAAAACACAGCCCAACACCCTAAGGCAGCTGTAGAAAAATTAACACCTTTTCACCAAAAATAATAGGATTGATATTATAAGAGTTTGTGACAAACGGGAAAAAATGTCTCTCTACAGAGACATCTGCATCAACTTGGCCAAAATATACTGGTAAACAACATAGAAAAAAAAGGTTGAGGCATTCAGATTTGTTTGTGGAAATGGAAGAGATTCCAAAGGCAATTTTTCCACCAAAAATTACAGAAGTTATCCTTAATGAGCCCATATCAATACAGATCACACAAAGAAATGGTACACTATTCCAACACAAACTTAGGGACAACGTTTTTTAACAGAGAATGTCATGCCCAATACTTTCAATTTACAAGCTGCATGAAACAACTTTCAAAATACAGACTTAGCAGAAAAAACAACAACAAAATTATATGGGAATTTACATATCATCCCTGCCCTCCTGTGTGGTACTGTTGTTGTATCAAGGATGCTTTCAATGACTCTTGAAAAGAGGAATTTATATTCTAATTCTTTAACCACAAAAAACCTGTTGCTTCATTCAGCTGTGCAACAGTCCACAAACATTAAAAATAAAAATAGTAGTAGGAAAATAACTTTTCTTGTGTCCGTTTTTTATCGGAATTCCATTGAACAAGACAAGAATGATTTTTCTATTATCATTGTCAACATCATTATTACTAATAATAACAATAATAAGTCACAGCCATCAGAAGTTACAGATGGGTTATCTTTCAGATGCTATAGAAGGGCAGCATCAAAAGGGAGGAGTAAAAGCAGAGACTTGCTTGAGCTTCCCCAAGCCCCTCCAAATACCTGCAAAAAATGACTCTAAACAAATTCTATAGCAGCAGAACCCACAAAAAGACAGAGTGAAACAATTTTCCAGCCCAAGACAACCTGGATAGTTAATAAGAAAGGTCTGTTGTGCTGGGCTGGAAGAGGAGCACAGTTGAGTGTGGGCAGGTTGGCAAAGATGGGGCCCCAGTTAACCTGGAACAGGCCTCAGGGGACTGTTGTGGTGGTTTCCAGACTTCTCAACCCATAAATGCCAAAGACAACTTAGAAGGTCAGCAGGAAAGGTCTGTCAAACCTTCGTGAGAGAGGAGTGTGGTCCTGGCACAGCCCCATGACAGCAGTGACAGAAGCTTCTGGAGCTCCTGGCCCTCAGACTATGGGGGAATCCAGTGATTGATTAGAGGGGGATTGCTGGGATCTCTTTGCTGGCAATGAGGCAGGATTCTCTTGCTTTGCCCATACTTGGATCTGCGTTGCAGTCCTGGGGCAAGAAAGAGCGCTGGCATGGTGGATAGGGAATCATCCTCACAGTTCTAAGGCAAAAAAGAGTGCTTCTAGTCACTCACAGACCAGAGCACGGGCCAGGAAAGGAGTCAACACCTTGCCCTTGAACACACCACCTTGGAAGAACTGAAAATTTACAGGTCCCTAGAATTATCTCTGAAAACAGCTGCACAAAACCCCTGAAGCTTGGGACAGTTAAAAAGTCAAGTAAGTGGCTGGGAACATGAGCAAACAGAGGCCAGAAACTCAAGACTATAGAATCTTACTTTGGTGACAAAGAAGATCAAAACATACAACCAGAAGATGACAACAAAGTCAAAGCTCCTACATCCAAAGCCTCCAAGAAAAAGGTGAATTGGTCTCAGGCCATGAAAGAGCTCAAAAAGGATCTTAAAAAGCAAGTAAGAGAAGTTGAGGAAAAATTGGGAAGAAAAATAAGAGTGATGCAAGAAAATCACGGAAAAACAAGTCAACAGCTTGCTAAAAGAGACCCAAAAAATGCTGAAGAAAATATACCTTAAAAAATGGACTAGGGGAGGCTAGGTGGAGCAGTGGATAGAGCACCTGCCCTGAAATCAGGAGGACCTAAGTTCAAATACAGCCTCAGACCAAACACTTGACACTTACTAGCTGTGTGACCCCGGACAAGTCACTTAACCCCAATTACAAAAAAAAAAAAAAAGACTAACCCAAATGGCAAAAGAGGTCCAAAAAGCCAATGAGGAGAAGAATGCCTTCAAAAGCAGAACTGGCCAAATGGAAAAGGAGGTTTAAAAGTTCACTGAAGAAAATAATTCCTTAAAAATTAGAATGGAGAAAATATAAGCTAATGACTCTATGAGAAATCAAGAAATTATAAAACAAAACCAAAAGAATGAAAAAATAGAGAAGGCAATGTGAAATATCTCACTAGAAAACAACTGACCTGGCAAACAGATCCAAGAGAGATCATTTAAAAATTATTGGACTACCTGAAAGCCATGATCAAAGAAGAGACTAGACAATCTCCTTCAAGAAATTATCAAGGAAAACTGCCCTGAGATTCTAGAACCAGAAAGTAAAATAGAAATGGAAAGAATCCACCATTCACCTCCTAAAAGAGATCCCCAAATGAAAACTCCTAGGAATATTGTAGCCAAATTCCAGAGTTCCCAGGTCAAGGAGACAATACTGCAAGCAGCCAGAAAGAAACAATTCAAGTGCTGTGGAAACACAATCAGGATAACACAAGATTCAGCAGCTTCTACATTAAGTGACTGGAGGGCTTGGAATATGATATTCTGGAGGTCAAAGGAGCTAGGATTAAAACCAAGAATCAACTACCCAGCAAAACTAGGTATAATTCTTTCCTTCAGGGAAAAAAATGGACATTCAGTAAAATAAAGGACTTTCAAGCATTCTTGATGAAAAGATCAAAGCTGAATAGGAAATCTAACTTTCAAATACAAGACTCAAGAGAAGTATGACGAGATAAACAGGAAAGAGAAATCATAAGAGACTTATTAAGGTTGAACTGTTTACATTCCTACATGGAAAGATGATATTTGTAACTCATGAGACCTTTGTCAGTATTAGGGTAGTTGGGAGGAAAAAAGTATATAGATAGATAGATAGATACACAGACAGAGAGACAGATAGATAGATAGCACAAGGTGAGTTGAAGATGAAGGGGTGATATCTGGAGAATAAAATTAAGGGGTGAGAGGATTATACTGGGAGAAGGAGAAAGGGAGAAGTAGAATGGGGTAAATCATCTTACATAAAACAGACAAAAAGCTTTTAGAGTAGAGGGGAAGTGGGGAAAGGTGAGAGGGAATGAGTGACTCTAACTCTCACTGGATTTGGCTTAAGGAGGGAATAATATACACACTCAATTGGGTATGGAAATCTATCTTACCCAACAGGAAAATGGGTGGGGGGGAATAAAAAAAGGAGGAGGTGATAGAAGGGAAGGCAGATTGGAGGAAGGTGTAATCAGAAGCAAATACTTTTGAGGAGGGACAGGGTCAAAGGAGAGAATAGAATAAATGGAGGGTGAGATAGGATGGAGGGAAATACAGTCTTTCACAACATGACTATTATGAGGGGCAGCTAGGTGGCACAATGGATAGAGCACTGGCCCTGAAGTCAGGAGGATCTGAGTTCAAATCCAGCCTCAGACCAAACACTTGACACTTATTAGCTGTGTGACCCTGGGCAAATCACTTAACCCCAACTGCCTGAAGAAAAAAAAAAACAAACAAACACATGACTATTATGAAAGTGTTTTGTTTGACTCAACACGTATAACCTATATTGAATTGCTTGCCTTCTCAATGAGGGTGAGTGTGGAGAAAGAAAGGGAGAGAATTTGGAACTCAAAGTTTTAAGAATGAATGTTAAAAACTGTTTTTACATGCAACTGGGAAATAAGCTATAAAGGCAATGAGATATGGAAATCTATCCTGCCCTAAAGGAAAACAGAAGGTGAATGGGATAAAGGGGGGGGGGGACAGAAGGGAGGGCAGACTGGGGGAAGGTGCATTCAGACTACACACCATCTTGGGGGGGTGAGGAGAGAAATTGGAACTCAAAATCTTGTGGAAGTGAATGTTGAAAACTAAAAATAAAGAAATTAATAAAAAATAATAACAAAAAAAAAAGACTATATTCCTTGATGAGACAGCTAGGTGGCATAGTGACTAGAGAGCTAGACTTGGAAGTCAGAAAACTAAAAGTTTGAATCCTTTTCCAGAAGATTTCTAGCTGTGTTGATCTTTAGAAAAGACACTTAAGGGGCAGCTAGGTGGCACAGTGGATACAGTACCAGCCCTGAAGTCAGGAGTACCTAAGTTCAAATCCTCCCTCAGACCAAACACCTGACACTTACTAGCTGTGTGACCCTGGGCAAGTCACTTAACCCCAACTGCCTAAAAAAAAGAAAGAAAAAAAAAAAGACACTTAAAATGCTCTTGGCTTCAGTTTCTTCATCTGTAAAATAGGGATAACAGCACCTATCTCATAATTTTGTAAGGATCAAAATCACTTTATAAACCTTAAGTTTTAGTTCCCAGCTACAGAGCCAATAGAAAGTATACAATCTATAACTACAAGTTGCAAAAACAACATTTACCAAATACTTAGCAAGAGAAAAATCTGATGGTTAGAATCACATGCCAAATGATCACTACATTTCATTACCTGACAGACAACAAATGCCTTGTATTTCAAAGTCCTTGAAATATTCTTGAGAAATCAAGAAATTAAACCGTATTGTAAGTGGAGCATCAGTGTAGACAAAACTGCTGCCCACAATCACCTAGATATGACATTAATTCATAAAAATTTATGAAATGTTCTTAATACATGTTGTCGTGCCAAATACTCATAATCTCTAAGCTACATGGAATGAAAAACTGGCAAAAACATAAGACACCAAATGGAAAAAATCAAAACCATGCGGTAACAGGATAAAGTGCATCATCCTGTCTGTTGCTAGAGCTGATCTGCTACAGGAGCTGACTTGAAGATTCTTTCAATGAGCCAACAGAAAGGTAAGGTCATAGACACTACCATCTTTTTTTTTTATTATTAACATGCAGATATGTAAAAGAAATGTTCAAAATGTTTACCGTAAGTTCTAATCATTTTTGTCAATGAAATATTTACATTTATAAATGGTGAATGCACCAACTTCCGAAATCTGGAAAGAATTTGAATAGACAATCAAACCTCCTAGAGAAAACTGGACTGGAGCTGGCCCTGTAGATATAGATGGACAAGGGAGTTTTATGAGGGGAGTGAACAGGAAAGGGAACTGAGATCAATGGGAAATGCTTAGAATCAACAATGGAACATGAAGAATCTAGCTGGTTTGCTTGGGGGAACATGCAGTATGAGAGATGGCCAGAAAAGAAAAAATAAAATGAGACTGTAAATGCTAGTTTTAAGTTTTTTCCCTGGCCATCATCATCCTTACTCTGGCTAAACTCTCCTCACTAGATGACACTATGGTATACTCTTAAATCCTTTGCTTTGGAAAGCATCTCCTGCCTTACACCAATCCTCAACCCTGGATTATCTCCAACATCAGACTCATTTGCTCACGTGTCGCTAAATGAAACTCAAGGAAGTTATACAACTTTCCTGACTGGGTCAACCACAAATTTATCCATTCTCAGCAAAGCAATTCTTTCACTCCTTTCTTTCTTTTTTTTTTTTTAAAGGCAATTAGGGTTAAGTGACTTGCCCAGGGTTACAAAGCTAGTTAAGCGTGAAGTGTTTGGTCTGAGGCCAAATTTGAACTAAGGTCCTCCTGATTTCAGGGCCAGTGCTCTATCCACTGCGCCACACCTAGCTGCCCTTCACTCCTTTCTTCTTCATTGTCTACCCCATTAACTATTCCTGACTTTCCATAGATTAAGCCCTAGTATCTCTCCTGAACTATAACTTCTTATTTCCAAGTGCCTATTTAGTAGAAATCTCAAATTTAATATGGCCAAAACAAAACTCATTATCATCCTTCACCTTTCCCTCCCCTTACCCTCAGCTTTTCTCTCTTCTAGAGGTCCCTATTTCTGTTTAGGGCACCATCATTCTTCCAGACACCTGAATTTGAAACTGTTTCATCCTCTGCATCTCACTCCTATTCACTTCATACCATATTCAATCAGTTGCCAAATCTTGCCATTTCAACCGCAACAATAACTCTCCCATATGTCCCCATCTCTCCATACATACTCCCACCTCATAATTTGTCTCCCTATCTCATTCCAATATAATCTTCCACACACCCACCAAAGTGATTTTTGAGAACGGAAAGCTTACCATATCATTTCCACCCTCATTCTAAACAAACTCCTAGGATTCCCTATTACCTCTAGTATCAAATATAAACTCTATATGGCATTTAAAGCTCTTCACAGACTGGTCCCAACCTCTCTTTCAAGTCTTCTTACACACTTACTCTACAGACTAGTCATACAATCTCCTTGTTGTTTCCAATCACATCCATCTCAGTGCCTTGGACAGCAATGGCTGTCCTTCATGCTTGAAATTCTCTCTTACAATACATCTGCCTCCTGGATTTCTTGGTTATCTTCAAAACTCAGTTCAATTTCTACATTCCATATGAGGTCCTTCCCAGTTCCCTCACCCCACACCATTACTGTCTACCACTCCAAGGTAATCTGGTATTTGATTTGTTTCTATCTGTCTTGTACATATCTATATGTGTATGCGTTATCACCTCCATTAGAATGTAGGTCCCTGAGAAAAGTAACTAGCTTTCATTTTTTTGTATTCCCAAGGCTTACTTATTTAGCATGGTGACTGAAAGACAGTAAGCTCATAATAAATACTTATTGATTATATGTTGGAACTTTACACTTTGTAGGAAGTAGGGAAACAATGGAATTCTTGAAGAAGGGAAGGAAGTAGGGAGGAAAGACGGACAAATAAAATGTAACCAGGTGTGAGCTCTCCTCTTGCTCTCTCTGAGAAGCTTTCATTCTCACTCTTCTTCTAGGCCTGCCAGAAATTCTACCACATTTGGCCTTTTCTTCTTTAAAAAAAAAAAAAGTTAGAGTCAGGGTATATATAATTCTGGTTCTACTTACTTTGGGGAGGGAAACAATAATAAGGGAGGGGCACTTTGGTCCAGAAAGACAAGGACGGACACAACTCATCCAGGAACAAAAGCACAGCAGAAAAATCTTAGGAGGTGGAAGTGAGAAGGAATGTGCATATTAAAAAAATAACCAGAGAGGAAGGAGTGAAGCAAAGCATGGCTGGGATTTTCCTAAAAGTGTCCTTTGAGAGATCACTATCAGGGGTTAGGTTGGTGCAGCGGATAGAGCTCCCGTCTTGGGGTCAAGAGGCCCTAAGTTCAAATCAGGCCTCACACACATAACACTTACTAGCTGTATGACCCTGGGCAAGTCGCTTAACCCCACTGACCAACCAAAAACAAACAAACAAACAAGCAAAAAAGCTGTTATGCCTAAAGCAGCTACTGCTGTTGCTGCTGCTGCCTTCGGGGCAGTTAGGTGGCACAGTGGATAGAGCACTGGCTCTGAAGTCAGGAGGACCTGAGTTCAAATCCAATCTCAGACCAGATACTTGACACTTACTAGTTGTGTGACCCTGATCAAGTCACTTAACTCCAAATACCTACCAATACAATCAATTATCTAATTTAATCAACAAGCATTTAGTGAGGGCCCAAGTAACAGTATAAAGAAAAAAACTTCTTGGCCTCAAGAAGCTTACAGGGCTAGTTAACACTTAGAGCAAATGTTTCCCTTCATAAGTGTATATAGCCTATGAATAATCTTCTAAATATACAAAAGAAAGTCTCTTTCCTAGACAATAGCTGAAGTAACAAATCTAAGGCAAGACCTGATTATGCTATCAGGCTTTCCAGAGCTGTGAAAGTACCAGTTGCTTTCAGCATGTATTAAAAATCACTACAAAGGCAAGACTTCTTTGATGTTAATAGAAGCTTTTTCTCCTTTGTATTTTACACAGCAGTTTCCTTCCTTAAAAATTTTTTTGTTGCATTTGAGTTCCAAGTTGTCTCCCTCCCTCCCAACCCTGCATCAAAGTCAATATGATACAAATACATACGTGGAAACATATAATACAGACTTATATACATCAGTTCTTTATCCGGAAGCAGATAGCATTTTCCTTCATAAATCCTTCTTAGTTGATCTGAATGACCACATTAGTCAGAATAGCTTGGGACAGTAAGATGGTTCAAGGGACAGAGCTCCAGCCTTGGAGTCAGGAGGACCTGAGTTCAAATTAGGCCTCAGACACTTGATACTTACTAGCTGTGTGACCCTGGGCAAGTCACTTTAACCCTGACTGCCTCACCAAAAAGTAAAAAGCAAACCAAAAAACCAATTAGTTATTCATAGTTAATCTTCAAACAATATTGCTGTTACTATATACAATGTTTTCTTGGTTCTACTCATTTCACTCTGCATTGTTTCATAGATGTCTTTCCATATTTTTCTAAAACCAACCTGCTCATCATTTCTTAATCCATCACAATAATATAATTATAACTTATTCAGCCATTCCCCAACTGATGGGCAACCCCTTAATTTCCAGTTCTTTGCCACCACAAAGTAAGCTGCTATAAATATTTTATAACATATAGGATATTTTCCTTTTTCCTAATCACCTTGAGAAACAAATCTAAAAAAAAAAAAGAGAGAGAGAGAGAAACAACTCTAGTCAAGGGGTATACTCAAATTTTATAACTCTTTGGGCATAATTTCAAATTGATCTCCAAAATGGCTGGATCAGCTCACAATTCCACCAGAAGTGTATTGGTGTCCTGATTTTTCCCTTCTATCATTTTAGCCAATCTGATAGGTGTGAAATGATACCTCAGAGTTGTTTTAATAAGCATTAATCTAATCAATAATGATTTAGAACATTTTTTCATATGGCTATATATATTATTTTGACTTCTTCCAAAAACTGCCTGTTCACATCCCTTAACTATC
This sequence comes from Phascolarctos cinereus, assembly GCF_003287225.1. Taxonomy (NCBI): domain Eukaryota; kingdom Metazoa; phylum Chordata; class Mammalia; order Diprotodontia; family Phascolarctidae; genus Phascolarctos; species Phascolarctos cinereus. The sequence continues at coordinate 163,235,781 of NW_027555736.1, read as the reverse complement.
AACTGGGGAATGACTCATTCTTATAGATTTGACTCAGTTCTCTATATTTTTGAGACATGAGGCCTTTATCCAAGAAACTGGCTATAAATACACACACACACACACACACACACACACACACATACATATACATGTATGTATATATAAAATCTCCCAGCTTTTCTCTTTCCTTTAAGCTTGGCTATATTAAATTTTATTTGTACAAAACCTTTTTAACTTAATATAATCAAAACTATCCATTTTATATCACTCAATGCTCTCTATCTCTTGTTTATTCATAATGTCTTCTCTTACCCACAAATCTGATAGGTAATATATTCCACATGCCTCTACCTATTTCTCCCTTTATGTCTAGATCACGTATCCATTTTGACCTTATATTAGTAAAATGGTTGTCTACACCTAATTTCTGACAAACTGCTTTCCAGTTTTCCGAGCAATTTTTTTTTAACCAATTAGTGAGTTCCTATCCCAAAAGCTTAGATCTGTACATTTATAAAACATGAGGTCATTATAGTCATTTGGTACTGTGTATTGTATACCTATTCTAATCCACTTACTGGCCATTCAATTTCTTAGCCAGTAAAAGATAGTTTTGACGACTGTTATCTTATAATACAGTTAAGATCAGGACCTTCTTTCTTCCTTTACATTTCCCCCCCATTAATTCCTTTGATGTTCTTGCTCTTTTGTCCTTTCAAAAGAATTTAATTATTTTTTTCCTAGCTCAAAAAAATAATTTCTGGCAGTTTAATTGGGATGGCACTCAATAAGTAGATTAGGTAGAATTATCATTTTTATTACAATGGGCTGGCCCACTCATGAACAATTAGTATTTCTCCTATTATTTAAATTTGACTATTTGTATAAAAAATATTTTGTGTTATAAACACAAATATTAATTAAGCTGGGTTTGTCTTGACAGGTATTTTATATTGTCTATAGTTATTTTGAATGAAATATCTTACTATTTTTGGGGGGGGGTCTTTGGTGAGGCAATCAGGATTAAGCGACGTGCCCATGGTCACACAGCTTTACTATCTCTTCTTGCAGAGCTTTGTTGGTTAATATAGAGAAATGATGATCTATGCGGGTTTATTTTGTATTCTGCTTCTTTGCTAAAATTATTAACTATTTCAACTAATTTTTTTTTGTTAAATCTCCAGGATTTTCCAAGTATACCACCATATCAACAGTAAAAAGGGCCAGTTTTATTTCCTCATTGCCCATTCTGATTTCTTCTGTTTCATTTGCTTCTCTTATTAACACTGTTAGTATTTCTAGTACAATGTTGAATAACAATGGTGACAATGGGCATCCCACAGCACTGTCTTTTGTACCTCACTAATGAACTTGTATCATTTTGTTACAGTTATTACATCCTGTAAACTGGCAAGCATGACAAGATCTTTTCTTTTCAATATTTTACATTTCCTCTATTACCTAGCAGTATTCTGTACCCAAAAGCTTAATAAATAACTTTCACTTTATAAAAAAAATTTGATCTATAGATTATATATTGCCCTCTACTCTTTCTATAATCTATATCCCAATTGACAGCTCCAATGAACAATGAAGGGAGGGAATGGTGAATATAAACATTCGGCAACATAACCTTACTGAGAAAACAGGTCTCAGTGCTAGAATTCTACCAACTCCACTCCACCTACTAGAAGTTCTTAGCCTTTTTTGTATCATAGATCCCTTTTGGCATTATGGTGAAGTCTATGGACCTCATTCTAAAAATGTTTTTAAATGCATAAAATACATAAGATTACCAAGGAAATCAATTATTTTGAAATACAGTTAACAAGATTGAAAAAAAAAGACTAAGAACCCTAAATCTGGAGGAAAAAGTCTTCAGAATGTATTGATGGCTTCTTAAAGGCACTTCTGCACAAGTAGAGGAAATATAAGATCACTGCCTAATGAAGTAGCAAAGTGGAAGTTAATTCTGTAAATAAAATTTTTTAGCTGGGAGAGCAGAAAAGAGATACTAGAGAACTAAAAGTTCTTTAATAAAGACTAGAGATAATTTTAACTTACAAAATTCAAAATAAACCATGCAAAAGTGACTACTCTCTATCCTGAAAGAGGGTGCTTTAAGGCACATATCTCAACTCTAACTGTCCTGTATTTAATAGACAGAGGAACCAGAAAAACTAGGTTCAGAAAAGTGAAACTACAGAGAACTTGATCACTACAGAATCCGAACAAGGAAGTTACTATATGCCTCCTAACAATATATTCAAAATTATGCACCCTTTGAAACACTACAGGCTTGGTTAATTTACATGCATAAAAACCTGTAGGAACTAACAATTTCAGAAGTATCTTTCTATGAGAGGAGATTTATTTTCTTTAAAGAAAGCAGAAGATTGTTTTACAGACTTTTCCAAATAATTTACAAAAATTTATCCAACCTAATCTAGTTCTACTACAATTTTCCAAAGTGTTTGAAACTAAATCAAAATTTAAATCTATTAATCAAAAAATAAATTTAGAAATCAATTTTCTCCTAAATAAGCAAATTAGAGAAATATTCAATTCAGTGTGAACTGCAACTGACCCTAATAAAAATCTTAAACATCAATTCTAGGTGATAACACTTTGAAAGGAAGGATCATAGGCAATAAATAGGAAAGTTAGTCCCTATGGTGATGATAAATTATAATGATTTAATGTTAGAAAGTTAAAAAATTTTTAAGAAGTTTTTATACTGACCCCTCATTTAGTTCCACTTCACTTTAGTCAAAGTGAAACCTAATTATCAATTGGTCCACATGTAAGCTTTCAAAGAATCACAGAGGATATTACATAAAGTGACCTGCCTTCAAAATATTAAACTGTCATTTTATTACTACAGCATAGTTTGTATTTTCCATTTTATACCCATCTTGCTTACTGAAATGCTTACTGAATGACTACATAAACTTCTAAAGGGTAGCAACTCACAAATCTACTTATGGAGAGAGGAGGAGGAAATGGAATAAGCATTTATATAGTGCCTGGTACTGTGCTAAATGCTTTGCCAATATTATTTCACTTGATCTTCATAACAAACCTGCAAGACAGGTGCTGTTATTTTCCCCATTTTATAACTGAGGAAACTAGGGCAAAGAGAGGTCAAGTGATTTGCTCAGGGTCACACAGCTAGTATGTGTGAGACTCTATTTGAACTCAGGTCTTCCTGACTCCAGGCCCAGTGTATCTATTATACTGTACATTTCCTATCAGGCTGCAAGCCTCTAGAATTCTCCATCATACCCATTTATCCTGAAGATCACTTCTGCCCTCAAATGTACACCTCAAAAAATATCCTTTGCCCCTGAGGCCCACCTCGGATTGGAGGGTGAGCGCTCCTCCCAGAAGCTTCATTTAAGGAAGGCCCAGCCATCTCTTCATTTCCCATCCAGTCTGCATTCTTCTGGATTTCTCCATTCATGCCTTTAAACCTCATACATTATCCCTTCACCCCTCTTCAGCTTCCTTTTATGTATGGTGTTCCCCAATGGAATGTAAATTCCTTGAGGGAAGAAATCATCTTTCTTTTGCTTGTATTTGTATTCTAAGCCCTTAGAACAGTGCCTTGTACATAACAAATGCTTAATAAATGTTTGTTGATTGAGGGGATGCCCATCAACTGGGGAATGGCTGAATAAGATGTGGTATGAGAATATAATGAAATACTATTGTGCCATAAGAAATGGTGAGCAAGCAGACTTCAGAAAAACCTGGCAAGATTTGTATGGAATGATGCTGAGTGAAGTGAGCAGAACCAGGAGAACATTGTACGCAGTAACAGCCCCTGTGATGACTAACTTTGATAGACTTAGCTCTTCTCAGCAATGAAGGATCTAAGACATCTCCAAAAGTCTCATGATGGAAAATGCTGTCCATGTCCAGAGAAAGAACTATGGAGTTTGAAGGCAGATCAAAGCATACTATTGGCTCTTTTTTTTCCTTCTGTTTTGTTTGGTTTCTCCTTTCTTGTGGTTCCTCCTGTTCGATCTAATTCTTCTTTACACCATGACTAATGTGAAAATATGTCTGATAGCAATGTACACGTACAGCCTATATCAGATTGTCTTGAGGAAGGAGGTGTAGAGGGAGAGGGAGAAAATTTAAAACTCAAAAGCTTATAGACACATAATACTCACTAGCTGTGTCGGGCAAGTCACTTAACCCCAACTGCCTCACCCAAAAAACAAAAAACAAAACAAAAAGCTTATGGAAGTGATTGTTGAAAACTAAAAATAAATTAATTAAATTTCAAAAAAATAGTAAAAAAAAAGTTTGTTGCTTACCAGAGCTTCAGTCACAAAACCTCATTATTTCTCTAATCTCCCATTTCTTCCTTTCTCTCTAATCATACTAGAACCCCCAAGCATTTGTTAAGCACTTACTAAATGGGCAAGGCAATGCTAAACACTTCGATACAAAGAAGGGCAAAAATAGTCCCTGTACTTAAGAAGCTGACTTTCTAATGAGTGAGACAACAGGTAAATAACTAGGTACACAGAAGGTAATCTTTTGTAGAGCAAGTAGCTAAATGTAATCAGAGGGCTTTATATTTGATCCTGAAGATGACAGGGAACCACTGGAGCTCAATAAACAAGGTAATGTGATCAGAAATAGAATTCTGAAAAATCACCTTGGCGGCTAAACAGAGAATCGATTAGAGTGGGAGACTTAACAGAAGAAAAGCAGTTAAAATGCTATTACAAAGGGGCAGCTAGGTGATGCAGTGGATAGAGCACTGTCTGTGGAGTCAATCCATCCTCAGACACTTGATGCTTACTAGCTGTGTGACCCTGGGCAAGTCACATAACCCTGATTTTCTCACTCCCCCCACCCACCCAAGAAAATGCTATTACACTAGGCCAGGTAGGAGGTGCTGAGAAACTAAACTAGAGTTGTGGCTGTATGAGTTAAGAAAAGGGGACAGGTAGGAGATATAAATATAGAAATGACAAAATATAGCATTCAAGTGAGAATGGAGAGTTGAGAATGATACTTTAGTACATGCCCTCACCATCTCTCATGTGGACTATTCCAACAGGTTATGGAATACTCCCCAATGACTCCATCTTACTCCCAGTGTCAAACATTAACTCCTTTGTTTGGCATTTAAAGCTCTTCACAGCCATGTTCTTTCCTATAAAGTTAGTATTCTCACACTTTAATCCTATCCAAACACTACAACTAAGTCACACTGGCCTACACAATGTACCTTCCACACAACTAACACTGCATCTTGAGTCTCTGTGCCTTTGTATTGGTTGTCCTTACCTAGAAAGTTCTCCCTCCTCACCTCTTTCTCTTATAATCCCTGCCTTCAAGAGTCAGCTCAAAATCACTCTGTGCATAAGGTCTTTTCCATTCTGAACAACTGACAGTGTATTTTCCTCTAACACTACCTTACCATCTATTCTGTATTATCTTAATAATAGCTAGCAAAGGGGGAAGCTAGGTGGTACAGTGGATAGAGCTCTAGCCTTGGAGTCAGGAGAACCTGAGTTCAAATCCAGCCTCAGACACTTGACACTTACTAGCTGTGTGACCCTAAGCAAGTCACTTAACCCCAACTGCCTCACCAAAAAAAAAAATAAATAAACATAATAGCTAGCATATATATAATGCCTATTATGTGCCTGGCACTGTGCTAAGTGCTTTTTTACAAACACTGTCTTCACAAGGGTGAAGGCATGATGGTAGAGGAATAGGCCTGAAACATAATTTCATAATACTCCATCCTGTTTTTTGTGGTGGTGGGTGGGGAGGGAAGACTAACTTGTAGGAGAACACACAAAAGGGAAAGAGGGAAACAGAGAGGAATGTGTGAGGTACCCTATTCAAGACGATGTTAAGCAATAAAGAGAGAATAACTCCTGTGGTCTCTTGGAAAGAACAATACAATATGAGAATGGAAAAGATGGCAAAGTAAGGGAACGAAATAGCGGAAAGGGGCAAATCTTGATTCAATGATGGGGAACAGATCCCACTGAAGAAAACTCCCATGGAGGGAGAAAGATATTCTATAATGAGAAATGGAGATCTTGCAATATGAATAACCTACAGGAATTTGGTGCTGAGAGACCACTACCTCTAAAAGTGTACTGTGCCTCCATGGACAGCATACTGTCTCTAAAGAAAAGGAGTAAGTTTGTGGGGGCAACTGAAATCCAGAAGGTAGTAAGGGAATGAAACAAGAGAAGAGATTTCATGGCAAATGTGAAATAAAATGACCTATTTAGGTCAATATTCAACAATAAAGGGAAAATAACTACTGTTATATCTCAGGAAGAAGGCCTACGTGAAAATAAGTAATGAGATAGTAAGAGGAGGGATTGAAAGAGGAAGAAATCCAAGTTATTAATAATCACATGAAAAATGTTCTAAATCACTATTAGAGAAATGCAAATCAAAGCCAAGTTTATCTCAAAGTCTATCTTGGGCCCATAAGATTGGCAAAACGACAAAAAAAGAAAATAACAATTGGGAGAGGGAGACACATGAATACTCTTCTGACAAATCTGTGAACTGGTCCAGCATTCTAGAAAGTAATTTGGAACTATGACCAGAAAGTCACTAATCTATCATCCTTTGACCCAGCTATACTAGGCCTATATGCCAAAGTAATCAAAGAGAAAAAAGCTCCTTGTGTATAAAAATACTTACAGCAGTTCTTTTGGTTGAACTGAAAACAAGAAGGACCCCATCAACTGGAACTGAATAAATTATGGTATATGAATATAAGCTATTATTATACCAATCAATAAACCTTTATTAAGTGCCTACTACATACCAGGCATTATGCTAAGCACTGGCTATATAAAAAGAAAAATGTCCAATAAGCAAATATTTAGCTCTAGGAATATAAAGAAAAGTCTTCCTCTCAATAAACTTTGCATTCTAACGAAGGAAACTGCACACATGCATGCATACACACACACACTTATAATACGTATATACAATGTATATACAGAATAAACAGAAAATACCCTTAAAATGGAAGGCACTAGCAGCAGGCAGTTAGAAAAGCAGGACAGAATGCAGGGAAAACGTTCCAGAGACGATAAAAATCACTGAATCTATTATCATAGATCCCTATATCTAGGGATCTTAAGATATTAGCTAATTGATTCCTACAATATTACTAAGGGTAGTGATTAGAAATGGCAGTCATGTGAAGAGGAGTAATAATTGAAATTATGGGAGTCAAGAGACCTTGGGGGACACACATTTATGAAGAGAAGGAAAAGCCAAAAAAGAAAAAGAAAAATGGTGAAAGTAAATTGTGGAAACCAAGGAAAAAAGAATGTTCAGGAAATGTGGGTGGGCCCAATGTCAAATGCTGCAGAAGTCAAGAGCAATGATGATCTATCTACCTTATCATCTCACACAGTTGTTAGGATTAAATTACTTTGTAAACCACAAATCATCATATAAATGTAAGTGTGAATTATGAATCAGAAAAAGGACATCATATTTAGTGAAAAGTTGATTATTAGCTTGGAGAAAGCTATTTTAGTACAGTACTGTGGATAGAATCCAGAATGCAAAATACTGAAGATCAAGCAGGTGGTAGGGAGGTAGAGATCCCAAGTATCTCTTTAGAAGTTGGGAGTGGAGGTGAGAAGGAAAGACTGAATGGGGTAACAGAATCAAGGGATCCTTTTTCAGAATAAGGGAAACCTGAGCATGTTTACAGGATTAAAGGACTGACTAAGTTGAGAGGACAGAAAAAATGACTGACAAAACAAGGTTATCAGACCAGAGTAAATGAATTTGAAGGTATAGAGGACAAGGTTTGGCAAGAACGGGGAGAGGAGAAAATGGAGCAAAACATAGTTTTTTGAAGAGATTTGAATTTCTATCAGATTGCTTTAATTGTCTCACATCACAAATGTTTTACAAGGTCTCTCAGCTAGAAGGACTCTCTCCCTCCTTAGAAACCAACTTGATACCTCGTGTGGTACTTGTATTATATTCATACATATACCTTATCTTTGACTCCATTAGACCAAGCAATCTAAGGATAAAGCTGAGTGAGTCTTATTTTTATTTTTTTATTTCCCACTAGGCTTACCAGTGTTTAATAAATGAACAGAATAAAGTGTTAGGGGTTCAGAAACAAAATCATATTAAAAACACAGTACTGTGAAATGCCACAAAATTTAAGGACTTAAAAACCCAAATTAATCTGGCCATTTTATTTTGCTTAATTTTATTTCTTGTTACAAATTAAGGTTCAGTGTGGGGAGAGGTTAATATCATAAAATGAATGATAGGAGGGAATGGCATCAATAGAACTTAAAAAAAAATACATTGCTTTACTCCATCGCAAATTAAATAAAATATCTACTTGCACACACACAGAAACAATCATATAGAATGCACTAGTTTGTGGTAGTAGTTTTACTATTCTCTTATCATGAAGCTAATACATCTGAAATAAGGCTTCCCAGGTTGTCCAGCTATCACTATAATATGCAAAATAAACCATAAAAATCCCATTATGATTCAAAATATGACATATATCATAATGATCTTAATATGGACTTATCCCCAAAATAAACAGTTATCTCTTAAATATCAACTCACTAACTCGTGAAATAAGCTTTCCATGAAATGACCAAGAACCATTCTCTCAGTGGATGAGTCAAAAGAGATAAGAGGAAATGCAAGTTAAAGCAACTCTAAGTCTTTACTCCCCCTACCCAGCAAATTGGAAAAGACGACAAAAAATGGAAAACAGGTATAACAATACACTGTTAGTGTAACTCTGAATTAACCCAACTATTCTGGAAAGCAATTTGCAATTATACTATATGCTAAGAAGTCAAAGACAGAAAGAATGGTCCCATATATAGCAAAATATTTATTTATTTATGTTAGATAGTAAAAACCTGGAAAAAAAGTTAGTACCCATCTATTAGGGGGTGACTGAACAAACTGTCATATATGAATGTAATGGAATATATTACTGTGCCATTAAGAAACAAATGAGAAAAATTCAGATAAGCATGTGAAGATTGGTATAAATGACAAGAGTGAAGTTAAGTAGAACCAGGAAACAATATACATCAAGATAATAATATAAACTGAAAGAATAAAAAGAACCTGAATACTATGTAAATATAATGTCAAAGCCTGACCCAGGAGAATAGTTGAGAAAATAAATCCCCCTCCTTTCACTGCAGAAATGGAGGACTATAGATGTGAAATACTGCATATCCCATCAGATATGTTAGATGTTTTGGTTGGTCTAATAAACATATTTTTTCCCTTTTCTTTGTTAATCTTTGTTATAAGGGAAGGTTCATTGGGTAAATGCTGGGAAGATTTTATATTCATATATAAATGTGATGTAAATTAAAACACATCAAAAATAATTAAGATACTTATTCACATTTCAAAAAAGATACCTCTTCACACTTCAAAAACGTTTTCTTCAAAGCAATTCTGAGCAGTGGAAGTATTGTCACCAAATCACAGATGCGGAAACAGGTTCAGAGAAGTCATAAATTGCATAGGAATCACTATCTTAAACAGCATATGAATTGAGTGAGGTCTTCTGCACTGAAAATTTTCGTTTTACATGTACTTCAGTGGATCCATGATCTCACTGACGTGGATACTACTTCTAAGAGTAAAATCTTTTCAGTTTATGTTAAAAATTAATTATACACAACTGCTGCATATAACACTGACCTATTTGAGGGAAATTATTTCCCCCTAAAAGGTAAAATGAATAAACTTTAATTAATCAAACATTTTGAAAACTTAGCTGGGAAAGCAACAAAGTCTTAGAGGAGGCAGGGTAGTTAAAAAGCACTAGATTTGGAATCTAATACAATATAAGCTCTTTGAGGAAAGATTGTTTTCTGTTGTTTTCTCTAGCTCAGAGCTCTGTGCCTGGCACACAGTAGGTGCTTAGTAAAAACATTCACTGAATGGCGTAGAAGGCTTGACTTCAAATCCCAGCTCTGCTCTTTAATGACTGCCACTTTTTTTTTTAACCTGTGTGACCAAGGGTAAATCACTTGATCTTTCTGGACCTGTTTCCTCACCTGTAAAACAAAGGGACTGGCTTAGATGTCCTCTAAGGTATCTTTCATGTCTAATTTTATGACACTGTGATGCTGAAGGAAAAAAAAAGACAAACTCTTAGACCTCATATCAAGTTAAAGGGCAGAAGTATAAAATGATAAACAAACATAGGAAGCTGGGCTTTTTACAATACAAGAGGTTAAGAGAAATGGGTTACTCTCACCCTCTCAGACCTTGCCCTCCAATATCTAGTGCCCTGGGTCTTATTTAAGGATCTATTTGTATCATCATGACATAGAACCCAGGGTTAAAATACACTATTTTGGGGGAGAGTGATGCTCAGGAATGCCCTCCAACAACCTCCCCAACAGCAAGGATTCCAGAAGAGATGAGCTGACTGGCTTTGTGGTGATACCCTATCTCTAGGGGGCAGAGATGCAGGATCCAACTGCAGTGCCAAGAACAGAAGCACCTGCCCAAGCTCCTCCTCCTACTTCATGTGAACAGTTCCTTAGGAAAGTGATAGTTTCTGCTGCTATTGGGGAGTACAGGCAAGCTTATCATTATAGACAGGATTCAACTTATAAGGCACAATAAGGGGTGTGGGGTAGGGTAGGGGAGTAGGGCATCCTTTTTTCAGAATACAATACATACAAAAATCAGGTAACATAAATAAATTACATACCACCTGCTATATGACATCAAAAATTATTTAAAATGTTTTACTAAATTATAAAACAATCCTTTTAAGAACTCACTGATACAAGAGTTTTATCAGGTCAACCACCATGGGGGGAAGAGATACTAAAACTTAAAACAAATGTTGGAAATCACAAAATTTACAATGAGGAATCCCCAAAATGATAAAGTATATCAGAAATGAGTTAAGAATTCATTTATAAACTACAGCAATATAATCATACTTCATTCATCAGGTTATCACTGAATGAATTTATCGGATTAAGTATACATTTAAAAAAAGATTAACTGTTTTTATGGATGTACAAAATGCATTACATAACCTTACCTTTAAGGAACAGAGTATAATTTAACCTTCTCTAAGGATGATGAATAATGATTATCCTTACAAACAAATATTGTAAGGTACCTTAAATCAATAAAATTTGTAGAACTCTTCATTTCTAATACTATATTAAATGTTCCCTGAATATTATGCTTTTCTAGTTGGTGTTCCTCTTTATCTCTTCAATCTATGCTTACCCCCAGTCACAGGGTTCTCTTTTCTGACACCACTTCCTCCCACCTCATTAATCTGATGATGTCTGGTTTCCAAGAAAAATCAAACAATTCATATTAATAAAATGAATAAATTTAGTTTTACAGACAACACTAAGTCAACAGGTTCCACTGCCCTGAGGATGGCTATACTCTAAAAATAGAATAAGAATTTTAAATCTGGAAAGGATCTTGGGCATTATCTAGCCCCAACGTGCCAAACAACACTCCTGAAAGATGCCTAAACCAGATTAAAATGAAATTGGAAAATATTTAACAAAATACACAAAAATACAATAAGGTATAACATTACATTTTAAAACTAAGTCAACATGTGGCCTACAGGGATCTGTGAGTACAGATTAACGACTCCTGTTTCTATTTGAGTTTGACGACACTAATCTAGCCGATCATCAAGGTTCAATGAAAAGATTACTGAAACAGCGTCATAAAACCTGAGTTTAAATTTCCCTTCCTACCTTGGGTGATCTTGGGCAAATCACATAACCTCTTCCGGCAATAAGGGGCTGGACTAAAAGGCCACTAAGATCTTTTCTAGTGTAAATCTATGACCCTTTGACAATTTTAGAGGAAAGAGGAAAGGAACAAGCATTTAATAAGCATCTACTACATTCCAGGCTCTGGACTAAGCACTTTTTAACAAATGTCTCCTTTGATCCTCACAACAACCCTGGGAGGTTGGTGTTATTATTATTCCCATTTTACAGCTGAGGAAACTAAACCAGACAAAGGTTAAATAACTTGTCCAGGGTCAGACGGTTATGTTCCAGTATGAGAGGCTGGATCTGAATCCAGATTTTCCTGACTCCATACCCAGAGGTCCATCAGCTGTCCTCGATATGGAAGTGCTCTCTCTAGTATTAGTTGCTCTCAATGATCAAATGAAATAATTAAGAGCCAATAGGAAGAACTTATCAAATGTTTGTTCCTTTCCTCCCTCTCAATAGTATTAATTCAAGTTAAAAACTAATGGTAACGGGGATAAAAGAAAAACTCAATGGCTTTCTCTTCCCAAACTTTATTATGCCTTCTTTTAAGCTCACGTGTACATTTGTTTGCTTTCCCTACAACAGTATTCTCAAAGTTTTTAGTCTCAAGGCCCCTGTATAAATCCCCAAAATTACTGAGGAATCCAGAGTTTTTGTTTATATGGGTTACATCTCTCCATATTTACTATATTAGAAATTAAAACTGATAGACTGAGTTTATTTATTAAATTCATTTAAAAATAACATTGATTAAGCACCTACAACGTACCAGACACCATACCAGGGATTCAAAAAGAAACAAAAGGCAGTCCTTGCTTTTAAGTAGCTTACAATCTAATAAAGGAGAAAATGTTCATACAAATATATATAAAGCAACAATATACATGATAAATAGAAAATAATTAACAGAGAGAAGGCACTAGAAGATGGCCTGGGGAAGGCTTCTTACAGAAGGTCAGATTTTAGTAGGGACTTAAGGAAAGTGAGAGAGGTCAGTAGTTGTAGCAGAGGAGGGAGAGAGAGTTCCAGGCATGGAGAACAGCTAGAGAGAATTATACACCCATTACATAAATATTTTCATGAAAAATAACTACATTTTCCAAAACAAAATTTAGTGAGAATGGCACCATTTTACATTTTTTGCACATCTCTTTAATGTCTGGCTTGACAGAAGATAGTTGGATTCTCCTATCTGTTTCTCCATTCAATCTGCTGATCAGATAATTGTTCTGATTGAAGTATATCAAGAAAATCTAGGTCTCAAGAAAGCTATGTAGCCGAATAAGGGCAGACTGTTTTAATAGGTAAATGGCATCTTAGTATTATTACAAAAATAGTTTTGACAACACGGACTCCCTAAAAGGGTATTGGAGGTGGTCCCACACACACATTTTTTTGAGACCTACAACAACCCTGGAGTAAACAGGACATGTATTACTACCATACTTGTTCTACTAAGGAGGAAACTAAAGTTCACAAGGGTTAGATAACCTGCTTATAGGTTTACAGGATGTTAAGAAAATCCAAGGCTCTTTAAAATTGTTTCTACATGGTATTAGGAACAATATTAATGTGCTGCATATTTATTTTTATAAATGGTCAACAATAAGAATAATAAAAAGGCATTGTGACTTGAAAAGTCCATAGCTGAACAAGGTAAAGAACCGAGGCTTATTAATTTCCATGTCAAGAGAGCATAGTGATTCCTACTACCAAAGATCAATATTTATTTAAATAGTTTCCAAAATCTCTTAAGAATTAGATAACTTAACAAAACAATTTAAAAATAAACCCAATTATTATTCTATGGAGGCATAAAATGATTTTCAAAACCAAGCAAAATATTTCAAACCAAAACTGAACTCATGTTCAAAAATTAATGAAGGGCAAATCAATTAAAAATATTCTCTACATTAAACATTTTATTAAATTCAAATCACTGTAAATGATAGAAGCAAAAATAATAACAGGTTCTCTCCATGATCAACTAACTCTTCTCATTTTTTGTCTGGGGGGGGAAGTGGCCAACAAGAGAGGAAACGAGGGGGAGATTTTTTTTTTTAAAGGGACTCTGTAAAATCTACTAAGATGGTAAGGAGATCAATAAAAAAAAGATGAGGAAACATGTATTAGCTTCTTTTATTAGGGAAAATCTTGAAGTTTAAAGCTTCAAGTTCTTATTGCTGTACCTATATACAATATATATGCACATTCTTTAAAGGAAATATGTGTATTTAGAATATGTATGTATATTTTCTAAACTTAAATTTAAACTTTCATATCACTACCTTTTGACTGATGAAAAAAATATTAACATTAATTTTAAAATTATATCACGTGTATTCCAGTTGGCTAAGGAGAGGGAGGAGAATAATGTCAGAATTTTTATGTACTTTCATTAACAAAAATAAAGAGATTTTCCAGTAGTAGGAGAAAAAAAATGGATAAAAATCAACTTTTAAAAATCATATCTAATTCCAATCTAATTATATATATTTAAAAAATTTTTAAAGTAAAGACTATTGCTCTTAAGGATAATACATTTTAAACTCAAAAATTTTTAAATAGGAACTATGATTTCCAATATATATTCACGATACAATCAGGTGACCTTTCTAAAAATCATAATATACATTAAGGAACTCTTAAAAAGTTCCCAGAGACTAAAAAGATTTTTAAAAATTGAAAAAATTGTACTCAACAAGAATCAGTGCTCAGTCCAGTAGATACGAACGCCCTTTTTCATCTCTCAATTCAAAAGAAAAAAATAAATATGTTAAAAAGTGAATATGAAGATGAGAATATATTAAGTTTCAAGAAGAAAAGTAAATGCAGATTATTGGGGCTGTTTTGGAGTGGACTAGTTCCAAAGTTTTGAGGGATAAATTTCCATTGATTTGCAATCTAGTATGAACTTGCTATGATCAGAGGAAAAAAAAATTTATTGAGGCAAGTTGTAAAATTTTGGAATTTGGAACACCTTTTTCGATAAGATAGGTTTTGCAGCAAAATGCAAAGCCTACTATCAGGAAAGGTTTTTGCTTCCCCCCGCCCCCTTTACAGGAAGATGAATGGAAGTCTGAATCAATGCCAAATTCTTACTCCGGTTTCTTAATAGTCAAAATTCCTCCTTCAAAAAAGGAAACCTACATGTATATCTGAGTTCTGAAGAATATAAAGGTTATATCAAACAAAATTAATGCTATTTTGTAGAGAGAGATCAAACCAGTCTTCCTGAGTGGTAACAAATCCACAATGTAAAATTTAACCTCTTTAGTCAACCTTATTCACGTATTTCATGCAATTAAGAAGAAAAAAAAAAGTTGACCACTACTTTCCAAATTAAGGTAACTGGGAAATAATGAAACGTGACTGAGTATAAAGGCGGAGGGGGACTCTTGTATAACTAAATCCACGGCTTAGTAAGTCCCTTTTAAACAAGATTCTACTGCACTTAAAATAGCTTCAAGTTCAAGAAGTGGGACGACCGCACTCCAGCAGAAGCACTACTAGCTACACAAATATGAACTCTACGATGGCTAATGGCAACATAATAAACATATTTATAAGTACCCACCAACACTTGAATGCACCGGCCCAAGTTACTCGCAAAGAAATTCTTCACACCTGCTGCCAGGCATCAAAAAACTACACTCAGATTACTGCAATGCACCTTTCTCCCTCTCCATTCCCTCACTCCGCACTTTCTGTTTAGAACGCAACTCGCCCTCTAGGGCAGTGGATAAGGCGGTTCAGCTTCACCCTGGCAACATTCATCATCACCCTGTGGTCCCTTCTGCCGTAACCTCGACACCTGAAACCAGAGCTACCTACCATTTTTAAAAAAATCGTCATAACCACTGGAAAACTCCACACTACCTGAGAAGGAAAGGCGCCGAGCACCACTGCGCAGTTAGAGAGGTACCTCTCCGAGCCCCATGCCCTCGGTCCCTTTTCGTCCCTGTCTCTCTGCCTCCTTCCCTAGTACCTTCCCCCGCGGCCTCTGTTCCGAGCTTGGCTCGCACATCTGCTTGCAGCTGGCACTGGGGGAGGGGGAGGCACACAGCCGCGCTCCCCAGGGATGCGGCGGTTCAAGGCGGGGGTGGGGGTGGGGTCGCGCCGGGGTTGCTCAGCCTACAGCCAGGTGCTTCTCTGGGGCTCGCGGCGCCGCCACTGCTGCCGCCGCCGCCGCTGCCTCCAGGGCTCGAGCGCTACGGTATCCGCCCAGGAGGTCCACGCGCTCCGGGTAATACCGGTCCCGCTCGCACCGCAGCCTTCCAGCTTAGCTCAGCGGCTTCCCGCGGCCAAGTCCCGCTTCCCCGGCCCGCCCTGGCCCTCCCCGCTATTCGGTCTTCGGCGCTCCGATCCTCCCCTCCTCGGCGGTTCCCAGAACCGATTCACTCTCAGGTCCCCCCTCCAGCCCCGGCGGGGCCTGTGCGGGTCCCGTACCATTCTCCTCACGGGGCGGACTCCGGAAGGGCAGCAACTCCACCTCCTCCTCCTCCGCGGCCTGCAGCCATCTATCGGGAAGCGTCTCCGAAGGCGGCAGCAAAAGCCGCCGGACAAGAACAGCCCAGGGACACCTCCTCAGAACTAACTCGGCTCCGGCGCTAGAAGCAGCAGCAGCAGAAGCCGCGTCTTTCATAATTGTGCGACCAACTCCTGCGGGTGACTGGCCACAGGGACGCGCCCGCGCCCGCCTCCGCCGCCTGACGGAGCCGGAGACACACCACGTGAGCGACGCGTCACGCGCGCCACAGCCAGGGCGCGGGTCACGTGACCCACCGCCCATCGTGGCTCCAGCCCCTTATCCCGTGGCCTCCAGAGCCAGGTCCTTCCCGTTGCTTGGGGTCTGTGTCGGAGGCGCTGTGGATGGGAGTGACGCGGCAGGAGGGAAAGAGGTAGGGAACCCAGAAAGCTGGCGATGGAGGCCCCCCCCCACCCGCACTCCAGGCTACTGAAATGCAGCCTAGTTTTGTCTCCTCGGTGGCACGCAGAGCGCTGACGGCTGAGCTATAGCGGGAGCCCAAGCAGTAGGACCGTTGTGCCCCCTCACCCTGGCCTTTCTCGAAGGCCCCTGCTCGTCCTCCCTGCGGTGTGTGTCTATAAAGAGGGGCAATGTGAGTATGGTCAGAGGGGCTTCAAACAGCCCCTGGGTCTGCTTTCTTCTTATCCAGTGCAACCACCCTTCTTCCAGTCACCTAAGAGAGTCAGTTAGTCCAGGACCCTCTTCCACTCTATGGTTTCGCCCTCCTCTGTCCTCGTTTTTCATCTGGCTGCCCTACTTGAGACTTCTCTGACTTTTCCCCATACCCCGGGAAGTTCATTGTTGGGTTAAACTTCTAAGAGCCCACCAGCGGTTGTGCTTTCCCCTTTCAACACTCTCTCTCCGTTTGATGAGAGGGCGGAGCCATGAAGTCCAAAACTTCCATTTAAGGAGGGCGCTCAGTTCAGAACATCTCTTTATTTCTCACCTCACTGCACTATGGCCCTTCTCTGACTTTTCCACCATGCTCCAGGAAATTCATTTTTGGGTTAAATATCATCACCGTGTAAGAGTCCATTAGCCTTGGTACTCCACCCTTCACCACTCTCCATTTGATGAGAGGGTGGAGCCATGAACTCCAAAACCTCGGTATTGTTGATGTGTCATTACCTTACTAGACTATAAACTCCAAGAAGGTTATAGCTCACCCAGTACTCTGGGCACAGAAAGTGCTGAATAAATATTTGTTGAATGATCTCCTCACTTTTCCCTCTGGCTCCTGTGTCTCCACCCGCTCATATCTTCCTAAATAATCTTCCGTGTACACACCTCCATTCTCAAAATCTTCAATAGCTTCTTGTTCATGAAGTATAAAGTCTAAATAACTAAGCGTGAAATTAAAGGTCTTCCACAATCACCTATCCCACCTTTCCAGTCTCATTTCTCATTATTCCTATTATCATTGTGCTACAGTCAAAATAATTTTATTGTTTTGTAAAAGTGACATTTGATGCTCTATTTCCATACGTTCTCTAGTTTGTGATAACACGATTTAAATTTTTCTTGTGCATGTATCGTGTCTCTCCAAATTAAACCCCTTAAAATCAGCTTCCGTCTCTTTATCAACCCAGCAACTAACATAGAAAAAAATGTTTCTTGACATACATGTTAGTCCAGTAGCATAAAGTTAAATTCCGGACTTGAAAGGATGCACAAATCTCAGAATGGCTTTCCTCTTTCTCATCCCCCATGTCCAAATCTTACCTCTTCTACTTTCACTATCTCTCTCATCGACTACTTTTTCGGTCTTCTTACACCTCCCCGATCTTTGATCCAGGGACACTGGCCTCCTTGATATTCTGTGAATGAGATACTGACCTCTCAAATCTAGGTATTTTCTCTGTTTGTACCCAGCCAGAGAATAGAATGCTTTGCTTCCTCATCTCTAGCTACTGGCTTCTCTGGCTTCTTTTAAGTTCCATCTAAAATCCCACCTTAGAGAAAGTCTTTTCCAGCTTCTCTTAATACTAGTGCCTTCTCTCTCTTAATTAGCTTCTTTGGGTATTACACCCTCTCCCTACATATGAACTGTCTCCTCCAGGCGAATGTGAGCTTCTTAAGAGCAGGGACTGTCTTATTTTTCTATATGTGTACTCAACACTAAGTAAAGTGCTGTGCACTTACTAAGCAATTAATAAATTTTTCTTTTATTCACAGTTTGTGATCCAGTCAAACTGTCCTTTCTGTTCCTTACACAGGACACATTTATCTCCCAGTTTCTGTGCCTTTTCGACATTCTTGGTTGCACTTTCTCCTTACCTGTCTTTAAGAAACTGATGAAGCTTCATCTTCTTCGTGAAAGCCTTTCCTGATCCCTCTAACTATTAGAGTTCTTCCTCCAGAATAACTTTATACTTAATTACTTTGTGTATATACATACATACATATTCACTTTATGTTAAATGTATCTTTATAGATTCTTTTCTACCCAGTTAGAATGTGAGCTTTTTTCTCAGAGAGCTTGTTTCATTCTTTGTACTTGTCTCCAATGCCCAGCATATAATATAATTAATATAATATAATTAATATATAATAATACTTGTTACTTGCTTGCTTGCTGGATTCTTTTCCCTTGTTTAACTGCCCACAGTAAACACATTCCAGCTTCTTACTATCCCTGCCCCCAACCCTTTGTTTTGGTAATGTTTAAGTTCTGACTGGCATTTACTCAGTGAATCTGGGTATTTAGCTTTTTAAGGAGAAAGTAGAGAGGAAGAATGGGGTTGTCCTAACTGTGCTAAAAGAATCACCATAATAAACGACTTCACTTTTATTGATCCATAAAATAACATTTATAACCTCTTCAGTTATCCAGTATTACAAACAACATTTATATTATAAGAAGCCTGTATATTTGAAGTTAGTAGGGTCAAGAGGTCCTTTCTTGACAATGTTTGTTGGTCCATGATTTAATTTCAAATTAAATATATAATGCACTTGTAAAAGTTTAAAAAAAAGATACACTATTCAGTAAGTACTTACAATCAGTAATAGCCCCTTTCCTCGTCAATAAACTTTGAAAAGAGAATCTGGATGCCCAGTTCTGCGGTACTTTATATTTGAAAGACAATCTCGGCTCTACCTCAGAGAAAAAACAGCCCTATGATAGCCTCAGGCAACCACTACCCACAGTAAACAAATGTACCTCTCAATCAGCTCTGGCCCTTAAATCCTGCTTGAACTAAAGCCAGTCTTCACAAATTAAAGAACCAAATAAAGCAGCATACTCCCATTCTTCCCACTTTTTAAGGATTTATACTAGAAGAAATTTCTCAGTTTTCAGAAGGGAGGGAGCTTAAATGGAAAGTCCAGGAAAGGCAAACAAAAACCTTACTGTATATTGGGACAAAACAAGCTTAAAATTTTTTTTGAGGCAGCAAAAGTCATTCATTCATTTATTTAAATATTTACTGGAGTGCCTGCTATGCCAGGCATTGTGAAGGATCCATAGAGATATAAGAAACTGACAGTCTCTGCCCTGGAGGAGTTTATAATCTGTCAGGAAAGATAAAGTAGATTCGATCTGATCTTATCATCTAGTTGTGTCACCTAAGTGGTATAAATAAAATACTATAAGAATTCCTTGGAGGTAAAGATCAATTCTGCTCGAGGTGACTCTTAAGGCTTTGTAGAAAATGTGGAATTTGTTAGGCCCTAACTTAGAGTTAAGTAAGTAAAAGGGAAATGGTGAGTAGGTCATTTTAATTAGAGTCTAGGGTTCATCTGAGGAGGAAAGGGAAATAGATGAAACTAGGCATATAAACTGGCGATAGGTTAGGGATTTGAATGCCAGCCTAAGGAATTTAGGTTTTATATCTGTACCCAGTTTGCTCTGGCTCACCATTCCACAGACAGGCAGGCTACTTTCCCCTTCAGAATTCTAAGGTATTCTGAGAGGTTTGGAAATGTTTCTCCTCTACTACCATTGGCTTAAGCTCCCAACAGCTATGTCCACCCTATTGTTAGATACTAGGAATAAGCACCCCAATTACATTTAACCACTTAATAATTAGCTTTTACAAAGGGATATTTACTTCTAAGATACAACAAGAACAATGGTACAAACATTTCCCAAAATCTTAGGGACACATTCTTCCCTACCCCACCTCCTCCTCTGAGGTGAGTAGGCTCACTCTTAGTACACTTACTTCATAACTTTGGGTCCCCCCACCATGCTCATATCCAGATGTATAACTGCTGGATGAATCCTTATCTCAGTGATCCTGGTTTTGTCTCAAAGCTCATTCCTGAAGGTCATTCCTTGCCCCTTAGAGCATGCTGAGCTAACTACAAAAACCCAGATTGAGGGATAACAGGATGCTGTTCTTCCCTTATCTAAAATGGAAGGGGGAACAATGAGGCAAGCAAAGAATTTAGACACATATCTGCAGGGTCACTTAGGGCCTCTCCATTTGCCTTGTTATCTCTCATCTGATGCTGTTAACAAAGCAGTAGAAAAGCACAGCTGAAGGGAAAATGGCCAAGGAGACTAGGCTGAGGTTGACTTTTTGAAGATGTCCCTAGCTCTGATTTACAGCCAGTCCAAAAATGCTTCTACTAACCATGTAGTTAGCAGACTGAAACCAATTACAGAATGTCTATGCATACTCCACATTTTCTCCAACACACTTCCATTTCACATCACCAGGACTTTCCCAGATGCAAGCTCCTCAGCCTATCCATGTGAGTAAACACCATCAAAACTGATGGGCATGGGATCTGAACTCCTAAAAGGAAAAGACCATGTCTTTAGGATCTGGACCTCAAAAAGGAAAAGACTGGGACTTTCCCATATGGCCAGATCTCTGAGGCTATAATCCTATCAACTGACCTTTCATTATCACCCAAGCTCCCAATTCTCTGTTACCCTAAACCTAACCTAGCCCTCCATTGTATTACCTCCCTATGACCCACTCCCTCACCTTTAATCCTGTCTAGGCTCCATTCTCCCTTGGCCACAAGGTTCAGGTCCCTGGCATTCTGTTACCTCACAGTCACCCCAGACTACTTGGCCATTCTTAGATCCCTCCCATCATCTTTCTGTATATAAGGTCCATCTGGCCTCTATTAAGGTGCTCAGATTCTTAAGATCTGGCCTCCTTGCATTAGCGATACAAATGCTTAGATTCCTTAAGTGTGGCCAGTATGGCAGAATTCTTTAAATTTCACACACGCACACACACACACACACACACACACACACACCCATCAATGTTCTAATAACCCTGTCTTTGGCTGAAAAAAGGTTTGGGTCAAATTCATTCAGACAGTACCCAACTGTTGTGATTTTGGGGTCCCAGCACCCCTAAACCTCAACAAAACCACTCAATGTTCATGCACTAGAACCCTATTACATATATTAGGCAACAAAAATCTAGAATCTTTTTAAGGATTCCATTTCAGTGTCTTCCCTTAAACTTAATTTTGCTAAAACTAAATATATCCTAAAGTATTTCCCTCCCAAGGACTTCCCTCCTAATCTTTTTTTCAGTGGTATTACAATTTAGTGCAAGAGGCTCACAACCTTGCAATTATTTTTGGCTCCTCTCCTTTCTCTACTTTCTATATATATAAACACAGAATTTAGTTGATTTTTCTTTTCTTTTTTTAAATTGCTGATATCTTTTGTTTGAGTATAAGTCCCTTTCTGTGCCTCCTACTGCACCCAGTGAGCCATCCCTTGTAATAAAGAATTTTTAAAGGAAAGAAAATAATAATTGAGCAAAATCAATTAATTAATAAACATTGATTAAGACCTTAATGTGCCAGGTACTGTGCTAAGTGCTGGGGATGCAAAAAGAGGCAAAAGACAATCCCTGCCTTCAAGGAGCTTACAATCTAATGGGAGAGACAACATGCAAACAGATATCTACAAAGCAAGTTATGTAATTAACAGAGGGAAGGCACTGGAATTTAGAGGAGTTGGGAAAGGCTTTCCAGTAAAAGATAGGATTTTAGTTGGGACTAAAAGGAAGCCAGGGAAGCCAATAGGCAGAAATGAACAAGGAGAGTATTTCAGATGTGGAGGACAGCCAGACAAAATGCCTGGAGGCTAGAGACAGAATGTCTTGTGTATGGAACAGGCAGGAGGCCAGTGTCACTGGATGAAAGAATATGAACTGGGGAATAAAATATAAGGGATTGGAAAGGTATGAGAAGGCTAGGTTATGAAGGCTTTGAATGCCAAATAGTATTTTGTATTTGATCCTGGATGCAATAGGGAACCACTGGAGTTTATTGAGGGGGTTTGGGGAGGAAGGAAGGGTAAGGTGGTTGGACTTGAACTTTAGGAAAATTACTTCAGTGGCTGAATGGAGGTTGAATTGGAGTGGGTAGAGGTCTGAGGCAAGCATACCCATCAGCAGACTATGACAATAATCCAGGCATGAGATGATGAACCATTTTTTTTTTCTGACAGGATTCTAGGGCACCAGTTAAGAAGCTCACATCCTTGTTCTCATTAGAGCCAACCAACCTCCCACCTCTCCCTCAGTCCAGATTCCCTGTGCAAATATATATATATATCCTGAAGATATAACCCTGCTGAATGGGATGTCCCAGTGAAGACTTCTCAGTGTAATTAAGGTAATGAGTTCAGAAGGTAGTGTGAGAAATGAACTCTCAGAAGTGAAGGCTCCTCAAAGGGTCAAATAATTCTGGACTAGGACTTTCAAAATCCTCCCCCACTCAGACCCTGTTTTTAAGCACTTAACAGAAAGAATTAAGTCCTGCCTCATCCCCAACCTGAGCCATTTGTCCTTGGCGACCGGCCTCTTTCCTTGTCTTTGAATTTGGTGCCTAGAATGTAAGCCCCACCTCCTAGTTAGAATGTAAGCCCACCCCCAGTTAAAGGGGTAAGGGATAGTGGTGGGTGGAGATTTTGCATGGTGGGCTGAGAATTGCTTTTATAAGGCGGCCCCTGTTACTCCCGTCTCTCTCTCCACATCTATCGGAGGAGCAGACAGCCATCTCGGGAGACTGTAATAAAGTAACCTTTGCTTTCCACCTTGAGAAGTCTCTGAGTTTAATTTGGGTTGGGGTCGCTGTCCCACACACTGCCTACATTGCCACTGGCAGTGAAAGTTTAGGGTGAAAGATAGGCAAGGCCCCTTTTACTACCAGAGGAACTGCCTTTCATGTATGGGCTACTTCAATATAGAAAGCAGAAAACAGAGGCAGCTTTTGGAGTAATCATATTTTACAGTACCTAGCCAAACTCAGAGGTGTATTTGAAACTGCCCTTTGGACTTAACTCCTTTGTCCCATTTCTTGAATTTACTCTATAGATTCCCTGGATTATAGATTCCACTAGGTTATAGATTCAGATTGCTCAGACTTTAGACTTCATTTGCATACTTTTTAAGACTCTATTTTACATCCACATGATTGCCTTGGTCTGCCTGACTTCAAAAGTGTTTAATTTCCCACTTTTTGTTGTAACAGTAGTTACAACCTATCCTATTGACCTTGCTCTGACTAGGCTATTTCTTGTCCCTAGTCTTAGTACTGCTCTGGTATTGTTTCTGTCCCAAATAATTGTCCATGTGGCAGCAAAATAACTCAGTGATCCAGTTGGTCCAGAATATAGCCACTGCTGAGGCCCTCATTGCTGTAAGTCTGGATTTAAGTGGTCTTCTAGTGTCCTAGTATTTCCCTACTCTGTTCAATTCCCTTCAATAAGAATTTATTAAGCACCTACTTTGTTGCATATGCTGTGCTAGGGGCTGGACATTAAAAATAAATAAATAAATATGGAACAGTCCCTGCCTTCAAAGACCTTTCGTTTTCCTTGGGGAAACAGGTTGGGGCAGGGGAATGTGTACACAGAGAAGTAAATAAAAAATATATACAAAAAAAAAAATAAACCCCACATGTGGCTACTACAGTAATCTTCCTAACATAGGGCTTTTATTTTCAAAGTCTAAATCTGATATCTTCTTGTGGTATAGAGATAAGTTGTCAGAGGTTATACAGATAGAATATAAGTGCTGGTAGATCATAATTAACTAGAAAGACATTGTGCCTAGGCCCAGTAAAGGAATATATTATCATCCAGAGACCAGACTAAGGGGAGAGACTTATCACTAAGTGATAATTTCTTTTGGCAACAGCAACTTTAAAAGTTTGTCTACTAAGTAGTGGAGAGCTTTCTGTGTTCATCAGTGAAAATATTAATGCTGATGAAATAACAAATCTTTGAAGTTATAAAGTTAGTACAATGAATTAGCTCTATTCCATGTCCCCACAATCCACTGCTCCCCTTCCCAGCTTCCCTCTACATGCTGCTTTCCTCCTCTAGAATGCAGTTATTAAAAAAAAAAAAGATTGACTTACTTGCTTGTATTTACATCCCCAGACCTCAGCACTGTGCTTTTAAGACAGTAAGTATTTAATACATGCTTTATCTACTACCTATTTCCCTTTTGGATAAGTTCTGAGGTATTTACCTTTTCAATCTTTTATCCATTAACTAATCAAATGATTTAGAGGAAGTATTTAATAAGTGCTTTATCTTTTCTCTTTTGGGTCAGTTATCAAGTCCTCAGCTTTGCAGTCCATACACTGATCCTACCTGCCTTATCACATTTTCTCATTATTTGCTAACTTCACTTCTAACTTCTCTGTTCCAGTAAAGACAACCCACTTAAATGTTCCCTCCTCTTTATTTTCAGAGGATCACAGAATCATTTTATTTTCACAAAATCTCATATTTGGAGATTTCTCAGAGGTTATCTATCCAACCTAGACTTGAACAAAATGCTCATTGAGTGTTCTTTCAGCCTCTGCTAAGATCTCCAGTGAGAGGTATCACCTCATGCACAGCAAATTGCTCAAAATTATCAAAAATAGAAATAATCAGTTTGGACGGATTGTGGAAACACTCATACACTATTGGTGAAGCTGTGAATTGGTCCAACAATTTTGGAAGACAATTTTAAATTAAACTAAAAAAGTAATCAAATGTCCATACCTGTTGACTCAGCAGTCCCACTGATAGATGTATATTCAAAAAACATCAAAGACTGCGAGAATGGTCCTATATATGTCAAATATTCATAGCAGAAATTTTTGTGGCAGCAAAAATTTGGAAAGAAAGTAGATGCCCTTCAAATGGGGAATGGCTAAATGAATTACAGTACCTGAATGAAATGGAATAGTATTGCTCTTTAAGAACAATAAGCACAAATAATTCAGAAAACATGGAGAAAATTATATGAATTACACAGATTGAAGAAAGCAGAACCAAGGGAAATAATATACCCAATGACTACAACAATATAAATGGAAAAATAAAACAAACAAACCTAAATGCTATGTAATTATAATGACTAAGCTTGTCCCTGAATAAAACATGAGATTTCTACATAAGTTGGTGATGTGAAATGTTGTAGAAGAAGTCAGGTGTCTCACATATGCCTTTTTCCCCTCACCAAAAAATAGCTAAAAAGGACAACAGATATAACAGTGATAAAGAAGGCTGAAGAGAAACAGAAGTAAGCTCCTGTATATAATCTAGAATTGCACAAAAAGATAGACAAAAGTCAGTAGAGGCTGAGAAAGAGGTTGTACCAGAGAAGCCAGCGTGACCTCTGGAAAATGGGTCTGAGACCTGCCAGACTGGGGAGAGAGATAATGGTGGGAAGCTTGGTAAATGGACCTGTAGCCTATGAGTGATAGGAGAAGGATTGGACTAGAGGAGCTAGAATGAGCTATAGTAAATGGAACTGAAGTTAGCTAGTTCTTCAAAAGAAGACATTCCAGGAAGGTTGCAAACCAGTATAAACTCTAATAACTAGAGTCTAATGCTAGATCCTGGTCCTGACCAATCTGACAGAAGCAGAGGACAGAGCCAATCTCAAAGGTCATTATGTAGGGAGACAGGTCCCACTTCTGCATACTCAAAGGACTAAGACCCATAGAAGTAATTTAGAACCTGGGTAACTGCCTAGGGTGAGTGCCTTTAAGGAATCGAGACAGGCACAATTGCCAACATCAGGGACAGAACCAACTCACAATAAGGGATGATCCAAGAGAAAGGAGACAGAGGTCAGCAGGCACAGTGGATCACCAGGAGATTGAAACAAAAGCCAAAAATTAAGGTAGAGGATAGGGACTAGTACCACCCACTCCATCCAGCAGGGCAATGGCAATGGCATATAGGCTACAAAGGGTACAGGAACAAACAGAACCTGTCTTATAGATCCATGAATGTTGGATAGAATGAATCTTGGCCTTAGCACAAAGTTCCAATTCAAGAATTGAGGCTGGAAGTATGAGTAAAAAGACAAAATAAAAATACCAAACCCAGTGAGGAAATACTATTAGTGAAGAGAATGCCAAGAGGAGAAGCCAGAAGAAAAGAGTAACTCCACAACCAGTACAAGGTGGGCCTCAGAAAAAAAAAAGTAACTTGGCTTCAAGGTCTACAATAGTGCTGAGAAGAAATTCAGCAAGAAATAAGAAATGAAATTAGGACTGAAATAAAAATTTGTAAGTAAAAATTAAAGGAATAAATAACCTAGAACAAAAATTGGAAAATCTTATCCAAGTAATAAAGTCTCTGGAAAAAGAAAATGTAACAATGACCCCATGATACAACAATAAATGATGGAACAAAAAATCCCACTAAAATATAGAAGAAAATGTATTATCAAAAACAATTTAAGAGTCAACAGGCTCCCTGAAGACAACATACAAAAACCTCCACAAAAACTCTGGATACCATGTTTGAAAAGATTCATAAAAGAAAATTACCCAGGTCTATTAGAGTCAGAGGGTAAAGTGAAAATAAAAATTCACTGATCACTTCCTGAATGAAATTCCACATTGTAAACACCCAGGAATGTGAAGGCAAAAATCCAGGGCTTCTAAATCAAAGAAAAATATTGTAAGAACAAAAGAGTTCAAGTGCTAAGGAACCAAAATCAGGATCACATAAAAATATATTGGAACAACAGTAAGGAAGAGAAGATCTTGAAATATGTTATTCAAAAAGGCAAAAGAAAAAGTCTTACAACTAAGAATATCTCACCATGAAAAACCAAGAGTAATATTATAATGGAAGAGAAAGTGTACTTTCATAGAAAAAAAGAATTTCAAGTATTCTTGATGAAAAGACTAAAGCTAAGTAAAGACTGAAATACAAACACAAGTGTCAAGAAAAACCTAGGAAGGTAAATGTACCTGAGCAATTAGAAGGGAATAAATGATGAAGTGCTTAAATTCTAAT
The DNA here is from genome assembly GCF_003287225.1 of Phascolarctos cinereus. Classification (NCBI taxonomy): domain Eukaryota; kingdom Metazoa; phylum Chordata; class Mammalia; order Diprotodontia; family Phascolarctidae; genus Phascolarctos; species Phascolarctos cinereus. Next base: position 163,208,204 of record NW_027555736.1, on the reverse strand, counting down.
AGAGGGAGAAGAGACAGATATCTCTTCAAAATTTCCACTGTCTTCCAGGGACACAGAGGGAGTTATGTAAGATAAAAACTAGGGATGGATGTAGTTTTCTTCTGTTTTATTAATTTTAAGAGAGAAAAGAAAAAGAAGTGAAAAAGGAATACACTATGAAAGAAAAGAGAAAGAAGGGAGAAGAACTTACATAATTGAGGTACATGAAAAGTATTTACAAATATGGAAGGAATTGGGAGGGAAGGTATTTAAAGAATACTATTGTTATCTGAACCAGAAAAAGGAGAGTTGAACACACATATAAATATACACACACAGACAATAGAAATATATTAAACTCAACAGAGAACAAATAGGGACAGGGAGAAGAGAGAAAATATTTAAGAGGGAAGACAGAGTCAAGGAGGAAATAATCACAAGTAAAACAAACCAGCTTCTGAGGGTGGATCACAAAAGGAGAATTGAAAGAAAGGGAAATAAAGTGTAAGAATCTAGAATGAAACTGGGTTCTGGGCTTGATGAAGTGAGCATGGACAGAGATATAGAAGAAATCATGTCAGTCGATTACTAGTTTTAATTGGATTATTTCTCTTTTACTGCCTCATTCTTTGCAAAAAAAGTGACAGAGAAAGAAGTAAAAGTATAAGAAGTTATGCTGGATGGAAATACACAATACACAATTATCAGCATGAACTTGAATGACATGAATTCACCTATAAAATGGAGTAGGGTAAAAAGAAACAGAAGTAAGCTACTGTATATAATCTAGAATTGCACAAAAAGATAGACAAAAGTCAGTAGAGGCTGAGAAAGAGGTTGTACCAGAGAAGCCAGCGTGACCTCTGGAAAACAGAATCCAAAGGTCCAAACTTTAGAATTGGATTACTTCCACTGCCCAACTCCTTTGCTCCTGCTTATGTGCTACTTAACTGAAAGGTACAAGACCATGCTGTTTGGAAACATTATAAATTCACGTTATTCAGCTTTGACCCTCACTGAATCAAGGCAATCCTTTTATTCCTTCCAAATTGATCCCTTATCTAATTCTCCATAGAAATTATTCCAAACCCCTATTTCTCTCCTTAAACCTTCCACAACTCCCTCACCTCACTCTCTCAGTTGAGGAGCTCATCTTTTTACTGAGAAAGTTGAATTCATTTTGTATGAGCTCCCTCTTTTCCCTTTCTCTGCATCTCATTTTCCTGTGACATAATCTCTCACTCTCTCCTCCTTATCCTCAGTCTCTGATAATGAATTGGCCCTTCTCCTTGCTAAGGTCAACCCTTTATATATGTCCTGGATCTCATCCCCTCCTATCTTCTCTAGTAGATTTCAATCCCCTACCCCTCATCTCTCTAATCTTCAACCTCTCCTTATATACTATTCCCCTCTCTATTGTCTCTTAACACAATCAAGTCTCTTGTTAAAAAGCTTTTACCTTCTGGGTCAGAGACCATAGGGTGGATTCCTAGATGTGATTGGTTAGTTTCCACTCTCATCAGGAGAGAGCTCTTCACTTGCATGGCCATCAGCTTCATTAGCTGCCCCTTGGCTATCATTCCAAGATCCCTGAAAGCTAAGAGCATTGTCCTTAGTTGCTAAATGCACTGAAGCAGTTCACTTGATAGCTCAGGGATTTGTAAACTACAGCCTATTGGCCAAATGTATCCGACCACCTGTTTCAGTACATCCTGCAACCTAAAAATGGTTTTTCTATTTTAAAATAAAATACCATTGTATTACAAATATAAAAATCAGGGGCAGTTAGGTGGTGCAGTGGATAGAGCACTGGCCCTGGAGTTAGGAGGACCTGCGTTCAAATCTGACCTCAGACACGATACTCACTAACTATGTGACCCTCAGCAAGTCACTTAACCCCAACTGCCTCATCAAAAAAAGGAAAAAAATATATATATATAAATCATTCTTTACTCAAAGTCCATTAAAAAACAGGTAGTGGGCCAGGTCTAGCCCATGAGCCATAGTTTGCTGACCACTATTCTAGTCAAAGCAGAAAGAACAGATATCTCTGGATTGCAGTTAAGGTGATGTTGGTAGACTGACTTGCTTTGCATATGCTGCCTATTCTTTCTCCCTTAGGGTTTCCCACTGCTTTGACTAGAATAGTGGTCAGCTAATTATGGCCCATGGGCCAAATCTGGCCCGTTGCCTGTTTTTTTAATGGACTCTCTGTTTCAATACTCTCTCCACTTAAATCTATCATCCACTCAGCTGCCAAAGTGATCTTCTTATGGTGTAAGTTTGACCATTTTACCTTTGTATTCAATAAACTCCAGTCACTCCCTATAACTTCTAAGATCAAACATAAAATCCTCTGGCATTTAATGCCCCTTACAACCTGACTCCTTCCTATGCTTCCAGTCTTCTTACACTTTACTCCCCTCCACACAATCTATGATCCAGCTACAATGATGTGCTTGCTATTCCTTGCAAATAACAATCCATCTCCTGACCCATATTCCTTTGCCCTGTCCCCCATGCCTGGAAGGTTCTCCCTCCTCACCTCCACCTTCTAGCTTTCCTGGCCTCCTTCAAGAATCTGATTAAGAAAAAAAAGACAGGAGGCTTTTCTTGCCCCAGTGCCTTTCGTCTGAGATTACCTTCCATTGATCTGTATATATCTCGTATATACCTAAGTTATTTACGTGTTCTCTCCCTATTAACTTAGGAGCTATTTAAGGGCAAGGACTATGTTTTTGCCTTCTTTGTATTCCCAAGACTTAGCACAATGCCTAGAACCTAGTAAGCACTTAAAAACTTCTTAACTGACTGACCAACTGAAGTTTATAGAGCATGGAAATTATTTTCTATGACAATTATAATCTAGACATCGATAGGCTGGCGCAGTTTAAAGTAACTTCCTTTACCTATAAAGTAACCTTTTCATTGCCTGATCCCTTCCACAAGGACCATGCTTCTCCAGAGTTGTTTTTTCCCCTGGGCTCAGGACAATCTGCAGTATTCAAGCTAGTTCTAAATCCAGGTATTCACTGTAATGCAGAACATTATTTTACCATTTAGGTAGTAGGGCCCTTTAAGTCATGGAAAGCAGAAATTACTGCTTAATCTTGCCCCAGACCTCTTTTCTCCTAAATCTAAACAATAGTGAAATGTACTCTTGCATAGCTCAGCATAGCCTGTACCTCCAACGCAAATGGATAAGAAAGCTTGCAATATAATTGCTTTAGATAATTTTGTTTATACCATAGACCAGGACACCTGGTCTGGTTTGTGTGATCTCTGACCTGTAATGATGGGGTGCTTGTGTTTGTACTTGTGCCCCAATTTCTCCCTAGTCTCAGAAACACTGTCTCTGACAGCCACTCCCCAGCCCAAGGACACTGTGTCTAGCAGTTATTCATGCATGGGCCTCAGCGTGACCCTTATCTCTCTCTCCCTGGTACAGCTACACAGAGCTGGGCTGCTCAGGCCCCAGCCCTCAAATCATGTCTCTGGAAGCCTCCCAATTCCTTAGTAAGTTCCTGTGTTGTGAGAAAGCTTTCCCTTGTTGCAGAGCATTCTTTCATCAAGACAGAGGGAGAGTGGTGTCCTTGGCCAGCCCAAGGACTCTTCCTCCTGCCAGACTGCAAAGATCCATCCCCCTCCCTGTCCGGTATACTCCCTGTACTTTCCCATCCATAGCCCTCAAAGACACCTGCACCTTTGGATTACCTCAGAAGTGTTCCTGGCATTTCTTTCCCATGCTCTTTTCCATATAAACCCTAGCTTGACCCCTGATCAAGGCTGCTTGATTTGGGTGTGCATACCCCTTGCAGCTGCATGCTAATAAATCCACATTTTAAATTACATCCGGGTCTCACTCACTGATTTCTCAGTACAACATCACCAAGTAACCAACTACCACAATCCCTTGTGATCTGACCATGACTTCCCTGAAAGTCTTCAAACAGCAACTTGTTTTTCTGGTTCCAAGTCTAGTCTTTCTTTTTGGACTTCTATTTCTAAATGTTTTAACTCAGCCTCATTTGCACAACTGGAATGAAAGACATACCTGGGGCTCCATGAATATATTTGTATGCTATTACTAACAGATCCATTCACTTTCCTGTAGGATTTTTTTTCCCTTAAATTTTGATGATTCATTGTTCAGGTGTCTTTTCCTCAGGAAAGTGGTCCTTCACTGAGGTAAAACTCCATTTCAGTTTTACAATATCACTAACATTTTAAACATATAGTAATAATGTATAACTCCCACCAAGAGTAAATAAAGGAAGTTATATAACCATAACTATATTACACTGTTAGCTAATTGAACTTAGAGTCTACTAAAACCCCTAGGTTTTAGAAGTGAATTGAACCACTTGTACAAATGATTTTTGAACCAAAGTACATGACTTCATAATTATTCTACTTACATCAAAGTGGCATTTCTTTATTATGAATCTTATCCTTTACAGTGTCCCTGTAGTGTTAGGAGGAGACATCCCTTTTTTTTTCTTTCAAGTGAAAAAAAGCAATAGACATGGATGAAGGACAAACAACAATAACAACAGACAATCTCTGACTTCTAACGACTTAACTTACACATGTCTTTTAAATACATATGACTATTGTTTCCACTTGTACAAAACACTTTCATTTATCCACTCCTATAGACCTAATAGCAATTGCCCTGAGAGCCACCCTTTAAAGAAACTTGGAACTTTCAGAAAATCTTTGGGCTCATGGTAAAGAAGAGCCTATGGACTTAGGAATTGTTGAAAGGACTATGGTATATGACCATAATAGAATATTAATTTGCAGTAAGAAATGGTAGATATAAGTAATTCAGAGAAACGTAATATATGTGTGAACTGATAGAGAGGGAAATAGCAGAAATGAGGAAAAAATATACATATTGATTATAATGATGTAAATGAACAAATCACTAAAAAAGAAGTTGGACTCTGAATAACCAAAAAACCAATGAAGGTCCTAAAGAACAGATAAATATGAAACATACCGCTTGGTAGAGAGCTGGGGGACTACTAGAAGAGAATATTGTATACATGGTCAGTTTCTGTATAAGAAGGTTTTGCTTAATTATTTTTCTTTGTCACAAGGAAGTGTTCAGGCTGGAGTGGGTGGATAGAAAATGTGATGTATAGATAAAATGTCACAATAGAATACATTTTTTAAAACAGAAAAAAAGAGTAGAGGAAGAGAAGAATCTGTGAAGATAAGCATCAGGTTAGAGTTGACTCTAAGGACAAACTCCCAGATGAAGCTGATCTTCCAAATTGGTAACAATCTCCCTCCACACTCATTTTGGCTCCCCTCATACTCATTCTGTCACCTAGATTAATATTCTCCTTCACATAGTCTGAATTTTTATTCATTTCACTTTGTTATAATCTCTGAATTTTCAGCAACTAGAGATTCATTTGGGTTAGCTTGCTTTCTCTTTAAAAAATGCAAATACCTGTGGGAGGAATAAGGGGCTAGCAGTCATTCAGGTGTTATGATGAATTAGTTCAATCAAGACTCTTTCCTCCTTATACTTAGATAAGGTGAGTTAGACTCATAGATACAGACCAGAACATATGCTTCTTGGTTGCTTCTTATCACATGAAGGGGAAGGGTATATTTCTGGGAAAGTCCTTTACTGATAAAAGGTACATGGTTCCTTCAGGCTTAAGCTCCTTCATTAGGTCTTAACCTTGGTATTGGCTCCTTTAAATCTGTAGTGTTTCTGGAAACTAAAGAGGTGACCATCAACTGGAGAATGGTTGAACAAATTATATGAATGAAATGTAATGAAATACTCTTATGCTGTAAGAAATTATGAAAGTTCTGAAGATTTGAGAAAAACCTAGAAAAAATATATGAACTGATTCAGAATGGAGTGAACAAGGAGAAAAATGTATACAATAACAACAACATTGTGAAGGCAGATAATTTTGAAAGCCCTAGGAACTCTGATCAAAGCAATGACCAATTACAATTCTAGAAGACTCCTGATGAAGCATGCTACCCACTGTTTAATGAAAGGTGATGGATTTAGGGTGCAAATTGAAGCATAAATTTTGGACATGTCCAGTGGGGGAATTTGTTTTGTTTCACTATACATGTTTCTCTTTTTTTCTTAATGGGTTGGGGGAGGTGGGAGGGAGATAAGGTGGATTTTTGTTAATTAAAAAAATAAAAATTATATGTAAATAAATGTATATATAGAGTACCCATAAAAAGGCAAAAAGGAAAACTGTAAAGTATTACACTTGAGTACAAAAAAAAAATAAATTTTATAAGTACAAGATAGAGAGGCATGGTTAGAAGCAGTTCTGAAAGAGATCTGGGAGTTTCAGTGTACAGTAAATTAAATATCTGCCAGCAGGGTAATGTAGAAGCCAAAAGAATTTGATCTGCATTAGGAGGGACATAGCTTCTAGGAGTAGGTAGGTGACAGTCCCTCTAAGTTTAGAGGTATGCTGGAGCCAGCTCTAACTGGCTTGTGAGAGCCCTTTGTTAAAGAGTGAGCTTTTTACACCTTAGAAACCAACAATCTACAAATCAGGTTTTGACTTATTTTTTTTTTTTATTGATTGCCCAAACTTAAAAAATGTTAATAATGATAATTAAATTTAAAATGGTATATGCATGGATTTCCCCCCTGGAGAGCCCAGTTACACATTTACCTGCACATCGCTATATTGCTCTATAGACATTGCTGGAGCTTACTAAGAGTGCAGTAAAAGTCTCAGAAGGAAGTCATCATCATATGGAAGGTGTAGTAAATGTAAGCTAATAATAATAATAACTGCCATTAGCACAACACTTTAAGATTTGTAAAGTCCTTTACATCCATTGTCTCATTTGATCCTTACAATACCTATGCTTTGAACCCTACCTTGTTAGACCTTATCTGGAGTATTCTATTCAGTTTTGGGTACCATAGTTTAAGAAGGACACGGGTTACCTGGAAAGGATCCAAAACAGAATGGTGAAGGACCTTGAGTCCATGTCTTATGAGGATCAGTTAAAGGAACTGGGCCTACAGAAGAAAAGATTGGAGTGGGAGGTGATGGTGGTAGTGGAATTATAGCTATCTTCAAGTATTTAAAGGACATAGAGGGATTATATTTGTTCTGATTGGTCCCAGAAGCCAGAACTAAGAGTAATATGTTGAAGATGCAAAGAGACACAGTTAAATTTTTTTAACTTTATTTTTCCTGTTTATTTATTTTCTGTGTTTTCTTTTCCAAACTGGCTAATACGGAAATATGGTTTGCATGAATTTACATATGTAATTGATATTAAATTGCTTGCCTTCTCAAGGAGGGGAGACAGTGAGACAGAGGGAATTTGAAACTCAAAAATATTTTAAGTTAGTGTTAACATTTTTTACATGTAATTTGGGATGTATTAAGCAAAATAAATAAATACATGTTTTAAAAAAGAGGCAAAGTTAAGCTTAATGTCAGGAAAAAACTTCCTAACAATTAGGGTTATTCAAAAATGGACTATGGATATGGTAGATTCCCCTTCATTGAAGGTCTTCAGGCAGAAGCTGCTTGACCACTTGTCAAGATACATTGTATGGGTGATACTCTTTGTGTATGAGTCAGAGGGCTACTAAGGTCCTTTCCAGCTCTCAAATTCAGTAATTCTGATTTATAAGGCTAAACCTAGCCTGGTAGTTGGCAGTTATCCCCAAAAGGAAGAGAGACACATGAATCTCCTAAGACTAAAAAGGACCTGACCCCTCAGGTCATGGACATCTTCTCTTTCATTGTTCCTCCAGCTCTAATCAATTTACTTCACTACTAAAGTACTTTCAGTAGCTCCCCATTATCTATAAAGCAGATTACAAATTCCTGATCCTGACATCAAGGTTCTACACAATCTGTCTTCAATTTATTTTTTATGAGCTTTATGTATTCTACTTTCTTGACAAAGTGGAGCCCTGTGTCCTTATTTTCTTCTTGCCTTCTCTATGCCTCTTCTCATATCCAACCTCATAACTAGAATATATTTATTTCTCCCATCTCTACCTGTTGAAGTTCCTCCCTTCTTGGAAGGCCAAATTCAGATGTTACCTCCTTCATGAATCTTTTTGTGATAACCATTTCTGCCCCATCTCCAGGTGAAAGCAATTTTTCTCTCCTCTAATTTCTCATAGCATTCTATTTTGCACCTATCTCACTCTCCCATGTATCATAAGTATCTGTATATGTATCTTGCCTGTTACTCAACTTTAAATTTCTTGAGAGCAGAGTATATGTTGTTGGTATCTTTGATTTCCAATGCCTACCACAGTGCCTTGCACACAGTCAGGAGTTCTTTAATCTAGGTCAAAAACAGTTAGTGGGGTGGGCAGTTAATGGGGCCAAAAGGAAGAGGCAGTGGCTCAGAGGAAAGTTATCTGACCTTGGGTGAAGTTGTAACGGGAGAAGAGCTTCTGGTCCTTATCCCTATAAGTGTTGGAGGAAAAGGTAAGCCCAGAAGAAACATGGTACAGAGAAGGAGGTTGGCAGTCACATAACTGCTTGGGCTAATAGAGGAGACACAAGGTGAAGCGTGGCGACAGCAGTTGCCTTCCAGAAGAACTGCTTCTAGTCTCCCTTCGTCCACTTATATATAGTTGGCACATAGTAAAAGATAAAATCAATTGAAATGGAATTCTGCTTTGCTGTATAGAAATCTATTCCCTTTTCCTTAGCAGTTTCATTTTGGTATCACATAATGATAAAGAAAGATGAATTAATCAAAAAGCATTTATTGAGTGCCCACTATATGTCAGATGTAGGAACACAAACACAAAGAATAAAACAATCCCTACTCACAAAGAGCTTATGTTCTAATAGGGGAGACATGTATATATACATATGTGTGTGTGTGTGTGTGTGTGTGTATATATATATATACACACACATATATATATACATACATATATATAATATATATGTGTGTATATATATATATACACACATATATATACATACATATATATAATATAAAGTGAATATGTACAAATACATACTAAGTATGTATCTATGATATATATATATGTGTGTACATCTATGTACATATGTATATTAACCCTTATATTTAGAATATTGATGATCTCCCTCTTTTTTCCAATTCTACATCTAATATCTCCTCACCATAATCCTTAATTTTTTCCTTTTTTGCTCCAACTTCTGAGGAAGTGGCAACCTTTCTCTTGGCTAAGGATAGCCCTTCTGTTTGAGTCCTTGATTTCATCATCTCCTTTAGGAATATGCTTGTTCTATCACCCTGTCCCTTCCTCTAATTTTCAACCTCCACTCATTGCTGCCTACAAATAGATCCCCCTCACCTTAAAATATCAATGACAAACAAACAAAATCTCTTCATTTAACATCAGGGATCAGTAAAAACTGTAAGATCATTGCTTATGTCTGGTATACCCAAGGACTGTCTCCTAGGCCCAGCCTTTTCTTCTCTTTATTCACTCTTTCTCAGTGAACTCATCCACTCTGATGAGTCCAAATATCATCCCTCTGCAGATCAATCTACATATCCAATCTTCTACCCACTTCTAGTCTTGTGTTGCCTATTGCCTTTGGATATCTCTGCCTAGAAATTCCATAAAAATCTCAAATTTAACAGCTCAATGCATCCAAAATGAAACTCATCATGAATACATCTATAGCTAGTTTAGGGCACTTTGTAGTATCATCCACAAGAATTACCATAACTATTAGAAAGGAAATGAAAATCTACTGCCTTATGGCTTTAATCGCAAACCCTGTGACTCCTCAGACTAAAACTCCTTTTCTTTGGCCACTATTCTCTTTTAGGGTGTATGCCTTCTATTAGAATATAAACTCTTAGAGGGAGTAGACTACATAACTTTTTATTTAGCCCCAGCATTTGGAACATAGCACATGTTTAATAAATGCTCTTTCATTCATTTATTCATTTACCCACCTTTATCCTTTTATTTAGAGTTAAACATCCACATGTATTCTAATTTTCCCAATTGACTTCATAATACAACTCTTTAAGGCTGATCCTTAGGTGTGCCACCTCAGAATGATATTTCTTAAAATTGTAGTATTGAGACACAGGTCAGTTGAATCCACAGGAGCTGAGAGCATTCACCTATCTGTGTCCTGTACCTAGTCACATGGTAGGGGCCAGGCTCTGTCCTAGGAAAGTGTGACCTTTAATTATGGGGATTAGGCTCCATATTTTCACATTCTTCAATTTGTTAAATCCTCTACTCTAGTATGCCAGAGTAAAATTGCTTTAGACTTAGTTATGAATTGCTTTAGAAAGTTCATGGCTAGATCTCTCCAAAAGGTAGAGGAAGAAAAGTGTCCAGTGTACCATATGAATCAATATGGGACAAGTAATTTGTCCCTGCACAGAAAGAAATGCTAAATGCTGGGGGCAGAGCCAAGATGGCAGAATAAAAGCAGTGACTTGCTTGAGCTCTCCCCCCAAACCCCTCCAAATACCTGTAAAAAATGGCTCTAAGCAAATTCTGCAGCAGTAGAACCCACAAAAAGTCAGAGTGAAACGAATTTCCAGCTCAAGACAACCTGGATGGTTGATTGGAAAGGTCTATTGTGCCAGGTTGGGAGAGGAACACAGTTCAGCATGGGTGCCTCAGAAAACCTGGAGCAGGCCTCAAGGGACTGAATCATGGGTAGCTATGGTGGTTTCCAGACTTCTCAACCCACAAACACTAAAGACAAATTAGAAGGTCACTAGGAAAAGTCTTCTGACCATGGTAAGAGAACAACTCAGTCTGGCCCAGTCCTGGCACAGCCCTAATAGTCTAGAACCAGAGGGCAAAATAGAAATTGAAAGAATCCACTGATCACCTCCCAAAGGAAAACTGCTAGGAATGTTATAGCCAAATTCCAGAGTTCCCAGGTCAAGGAGAAAATATTGCAAGCAGCCAAAAAGAAACAATTCAAGTATTGTGGAAACATAATCAGGATAACACAAGATTTAGCAGCTTCTACATTAAGGGACTAGAGGGCTTGGAATATGATATTCTGGAGGTCAAAGAAGCTAGGATTACAACCAAGAATCACCTACCCCGAAAAACTGAGCATAATCCTTCAGGGGAAAAAATGGATATTCAGAGGACTTTCAAGCATTCTTGATGAAGAGATCAAAGCTGAATAGAAAATCTGACTTTCAAATACAAGACTCAAGAGAACCATGAAAAGGTAAACAGGAAAGAGAAATCATAAGGCACTTATTAAAGTTGTACTGTTTACATTCCTACATGGAAAGATGATATTTGTAATTCATGAGACCTTTGTCAGTATTAGGGTGGTTGGAAGGAAAAAAGTATATGGATAGATAGATAGAGGGCACAAGATGAGTTGAAGATGCAGGGATGATATCTGGAGAACAAAATTAAGGGGTAAGAGAGGATTACACTGGGAGAAGGAGAAAGGGAGAGGTAGAATGGGGTAAATTATCTTACATAAAACAGACAAGGAAAAGTTTTTACAGTGGAGGGGAAGTGGGGGAAGGTGAGAGGGAATGATTGACTCTAACTCTCATTAGATTTGGCTTAAGTAGGGAATAATATACACGCTCAATTGGATATGGAAATCTATCTTACCCAATAGGAAAATGGGCAGGGAAGGGGATAAGAAAGGGAGGGGGTCATAGAAGGGAGGGTAGATTGGGGGAGGGGGTAATCAGAAGCAAACACTTCTGAGGAGGGACAGGGTCAAAAGAGAGAATAAATAGGGGGTGGGATAAGAATATGGGAAATATAGTTAGTTTTTCACAACATGACTATTATGGAAATGTTTTACATGACTACACACGTATAACCTGTATTGAGTTGCTTGCCTTCTCAATGAGAGTAGGTGGGGAGGGAGGAAGGGAGAAAATTTGGAACCTAAAGTTTTAAAAACAAGTGTTAAAAATTGTTTTCACATGCAACTGGGAAATAAGCTATACAGGCAATGGGATATAGAAACCTATCCTGCACCATAGGAAAATAGAAGGGGAAGGGAATAAGAGAAGGGAGGGCAGATTAGGGGAAGGAGCATTCAGAATGCATGCCATCTTGGGGTGGGGGGAGGGGAGAAATGAGAAAATTTGGAAATCAAAATCTTGTAGAAGTGAATGCTGAAAACTAAATATAAATAATAAATGGTAAAAATGCTAAATGCTAAGTGGAAATTGCATTGACAGAATTAGCAAGATTCAGTCTATAAGGAGGTTAAAATTTAAGCCTCATCAGAATATAAATACTGTTAATAAATTTTTACATTTCACCATGTTTCTATACTATCCAGAAGGCAGCACAATCAAACAGGGCAACTTATTATTAATTTATTGAATTTAACATATACTCTCTAAAAAGACAAACTGTATATAATAGAAGTTCATGGTTTCATATGGAATCCTTTTTTGTTGTTGTTGTTGTCGTTGCTGTTGTTCTTTATATGTGCTCACATTTGTTGAAGGCACAAATGATAGTGAACATGACCTGGCCTGAGAGCCAGGAAGTCCTGCGTTCAAGTCTTGCCTCTAGCACATGCTATCTTTGTGACCTTGGGCATGTCTCTCAACCTTTTTGGGTCTCTAGGCTAGGAGTTCCTTATCTTTTTCTTTTCTTTCTTTCTTTTTGGTCATAGACTTCTTTAGCAGTCTGGGGAAGCCTATGGGCCTCTTCTCAGAACTGTATTTTTTTAAAAATTCATAATTGAAGGAAATGACAAATTTCAGTTTGGGGTTAGTGAAAATAAAGATTATCTAAGTTCACAGACCTCCTGAAATCTATTCACTCAACCCTAGGTGATTTGTAGACCCCTTATATATGTATACATATATATGTACATAGATGTACACACATATATATCATAGATATATACTTAGTATGTATTTCTACATATTCACTTTATTTTATGTATGTATATACACGTCTCCCCCATTAGAATGTAAGCTCCTTGTGAGTAGGGATTGTTTTATTCTTTGTGTTTGTGTGCCTTCACCTGACATATAGCGGGTACTCAATAAATGCTTAAGAAGTTCTTAACCTTCATTTTAGACAATCCACTAAGAGTATAAATTGTAGGAAGGTGCCAAACTGCACTGGTAGAAAGAATTTTCTGATATGGGAATTCTTTATATCAATTAAATCAACAGTCTAGTCCCTATACCATATTCATTATGTTCAATATTTTACTCAGTCATTTTTCTGTTGCACCCAACTCTTTGTGACTCCATCTGGAGTCTTCTTGGCAATTTGGTGAGTAAAATTGCAATGAAGGTAAATTGAGGCAAGATTTCTGGGCAAGATAACAGTTTATTAGTGACATGCATAACTATTAGTGACACCATAACTATGGTGATACTGTCTCCCTTCAGTGACCCCAAATGGATTGAAAAAAAATTTATTGAGACCCCAAAAGGGAGGGGAGTCAGGATAGCAGAAAAGCCTTATGATATTTGCAGCTGGGGAACGTGGGCTGGTTTTCAGGCTGATTACCTCTCTCTGACAATTAAAGAATGGTAATTTCTTCATGAGATTCAGCTGCTTCTAGTAATCTTGGCTACAAAAACAGAACCACGGCAATCAGGATTCTCCCTCACCCCCATTAGTTTTCCACTTGGAGACCGAGTTACCCCTAACTTTGATGAGAAAAAGCAAGGACAGTGGAGTTGTCTCCTAGCCCAAGCTGGTTCTTTCTTTCCAGGTAAACAAAAGTGAGAGTCACTTTAAACTGGTTAGTTAGCAAATGCCCTGGTGGGCTAAGAGTAATTACATTATCCAACCATACCTTTACAGGATGGGAGAGACTTTTGAGCTAGACTGAGAAATAGGGTTTGACAAAATGGGGAATAGGATGATGAAGTAAAATTGATTATTAAATGACACTGCAAAATACTGATTTTCCTCATTCTCCCCTTTGATTCACTGAGAAATACAGTTTCCTCAATGAGTCATAACTGATATGGCAATTATAAAATGGCATTCAGGATTAACTTACCAGGATACAAAAAGATCTGAAGGTACTAATGATGAAGGTATTTCATCATTAAATATGAGGCTTATGTATTATAACATGATGGGAGTAGTGTAAGGGGAAGCAGGAGAAAGATTGACCCCATGGATGCATTGACAAGAACCATTGCAGACAGTCCCTTTGGTCAGCAGACCTTACAAAAACATTGCCTCCTGGGAAGGAGGGAAAGGGAAGAATGAACATTCAGTCTCTTTCTTAGTAACCCATTCCCACTGTCCATTTCATCAGTTCATTATATCTCTGGGCTCAGACATCTCACACAGCTGTCTGGTTTCTGAAAATATCTCCTAATGCATCCATCTGGTCTTCTGGAAACCTCTCCTCTTAGGCGTTCTGGAATGGGCCTATTCTCAGAGCAGCTTTTCCTAGCAGATCTGCTTACCTGGTTCAGGTAACTTGTAGAGATTCCTGGGTGTTTCTGTTAAAATCTTTTGCAAAATAGATTTCAAAATAATTTAATACAATCACTTTAATTTTGCTTTGCTGATAGATAAGTCACATGGTGAAAAGTAGCTCAAACTTTATGGCTCTGGTCTTATTAACCCATCTTTCTCTTGAAACTTTGGAGAATTTAAGTTTTCATTACCTATAACTGCCCTGTGATGTAAATTAGCAAATTATTATGTTGATATATTTAGGAAATTCAAATAAGAACCTAACTAATCCTCTTAAACTGCCTGATTTATGTAGAGGGTACGACATGTATTTGCATATACAACTATTCTTTCAGTATTGTGACTTGCCCCATCATGGTTTTGATGTATCTGGGGTCAGCATAAAAAATTAAATGGGAATGACATGTGAAGGTCAGGAGATGATAAAGAACCTATGACCAAATTCTTAACTCAAAATTTACAATAAGATATTGTAAACATCCCACCATAAAAGAAAGAAAAAATTCAGACTTCTTTTCTAGTAGGAAGGGCGGGCCTAAAAATTTTATGTGGATTTTCCAGATCACAGGGGTGCTGTGCCCCTAAACCCTGCCATGTGGAAGAGATAACTGTATAAATTCTAAACCTAATTTTAAGAACTTGTTTATTAGAACATATTCAAGGGCTTTGTATACCATTAGAATCATTTACATGTGACATATATAATCATGTAATCTTGTTGTTTTCTCAAAAATAAATCTCACTCCAGCTATTCATTCTTCTTTAGGAGACTGAGATGCTGCTAAGGATCTAATCCTGTTCATGAACAGATAGGTAACAACAATCTTTGTAAGTAGATTATTTCTATGCCCAAGTTTAATGGCCACACAAATGAATATATCTGAGAGATGCCTATTTCACTTTAATTGTAACCAAAGATCTGGAATGGGATGTGTAAATAGACTAAACAATTCCAAATTGTATCAAATGAGTTGTCTATAGTAAAACATGTTCAATTATTAACCATATTCAAATGAATAGAAATTACACCCACAGAGACCACTGCTCTAAATCACTCTAAATATAGGGACACATTTAAGGTAATTCTTGTGTAATTTGTTTGCATTTCAGAGAATGCTCTATATAGAAGTTTATTTCAATGACCTAACCTTACACTTTAATATATAACTGTCAGTAGGCAGATGACAAACCCAAGTAATTTTAAACTTAATTGTTTAGGACATAGAGAAGACTGTGACTTCAGGCTGAATAAATTAAATCTTACATACTTGCATCTTACTATATTAATTTAGATGTGTCCCTATTAGATAAAGATTTAATATTGTGTTCATATCTTCTATTGACTACCTACCATGATTATAGAAATTTGTCATAAAAGGAAAAAATATGGAAATAGCTATACTAATGGGAAGAGCTGCCCTAGGTCTTTTTTAATTCCAGGCAAGAGTCATATAGGCAGCGAATTGTGTTGACAGAATGTCACAGCCAGGCTCAGAATTAGCCAGGTGGGAAATTTTCTGTTCAAGAGGAAATGTCACCGTGGGGAAATCGATTAGGATAGGCCTGAGCCCATGCCATAAGTTGCTTTCCTGACTCTTCCCTGAGACAAATCCACCTATGGCAGTTCACAGATGTCACTCCCACAGGGCTGCTGGCTTTATGCATCATTGACTCAGTGACATTTCTGGGCAATCATACTTGGAATCAAACTCAGAATGATATCAATTATAGTCCCCTAATATTTAATCTTTAATAGGAAGTTTCAATAATCATACCTTAGGGCTGGATTGAGTTAATACTCTCATGTTGTTGACCTTTCAATTAAATGCCTAAAACTGGAGTCTGTTAAAGTTAGGTTGGTAACTTCAATATATACCATTCCAGTTATAATTTCATAATTTTCATAATTACAATTGTCCTATAAATTATTACTTTCCCATAAACTTTGTCAAGGAGTGTTAGTAACATAACAGGAGATTTAATTTCCTCAGTAGTCAAATTTTGGAGTTTCACAAGATATAAGACAGCCCCTGCAGCTAGAATAGTCAGTTGAGGGGATGGGTGGAAGGATTAAAGAGCTGGGTCAAAATACCTGGAGCTACGCTTCTTTGTTATTAAAATGAGAGGCTTACTAAAAGCCAGAAAGGCTGACTGTTGGTGCCACAGAGCACTTTTTAAGTTTATATAATGGTTGTACTCCAAACCTCTAGAAGAGCATTTGGTTTCTGTAGGTTTAGAGTTTTTGCTACTAAGTTAAGATGTGAATTTAATAAAGTAAAATAAATTTAGGTGGAACTTCTTAATGTAATCTAACTTGTAAGCTTTCCCATTCTAGCACGTCTCAAACATCCTATCAGATAAAACTATAAAGACATTTTTGAAGTCATTATTATAATCCTAATGAAATAAAATACACTTAATGAAATAGCAGCTTTTAGACACTTCTTTAACAGCTGAGTTTATAGCCTAACAGTATGCAGATTACAAGTGAAGCTAATTTTTTTTCTTGTAGTGTTAGTGCTCTCAAGTTTCACACTATAAGCATGCAATCAATTTTACTAGTACTAGGAAATACATAAAAGTCTCTCCCCATTTAAATTTCACAACTGTTAGGATTAGGTTAGCTCAGAATATGCTGAGATATATGTTATAAGCCATTGCTGTTAAAATTTCTCACTCTAATATTCCAGATGGATGACTGATAGCATAGTAGGATTTTTGGCCCAGGCAAAAGGCTCTAAGGAGTTTGGTCTGGTGGTGGCAAGGCATGGCCCTCCTTTGTGAGGCCAAAGTCCTTGAGAATTTTCACAGAACACAAAGAGAGTTAATACAGTGGTTCCCAATTTGCACCATATAAGGAAACAGTTAAGGTATTATAGAATAGTCACATCTAAAACAGAATGGAGCTAATAGTGGGATATAAATCAATTGCATTGTATTTTAGTTATTCCCCAACCTGGCTAGGGGAAGACAAGGTCCCCTCAGTTTCCCAGGCTTTGAAGAAGAGTGATAGAAGCACATGGTGCCTCTCTCCAGCTGAAAATATAGAGCTTTCTTAATTCTTCGGAGTTGGCAGAGCACCAAAAATGGTGTGAGCCCTATTTTGGGGGTCTTCCTTGAGGAAAAAAAAACAAATTACAAAATTCTTTCAAGGGGATTATAGATTATTTTCCTAATCCTATTTGGGAAGATATTCCTTGAAGTAAACAGAATTCCCTTCAAAGGATGGTCCATAAGGTCTAAAGGATGGTCCATCTGGGTTATATGGCCAATTCTGTTTTGTTTTGTTTTTTAGGCAACTGGGGTTAAGTGACTTGCACAGGGTCACACAGCTAGTAAGTGTCAAGTGTCTGGTCTGAGGCTGGATTTGAACTCAGGTTCTCCTGATTTCAGGGCCAGTGCTCTATCCACTGTGCCATCTAGCTGCCCCTATATGGCCAATTCTGAATGAGCCCCTCCCCGCCCCAAAAACACTATGGCAAGTAAAATCACAACAAATGTCAACTGAGGCAAGATTTCCAGGCAAGATAACTGTTTATTAACATAAAATGGGTTGGACTGTCCTTCCTCAGTTCAGTGACCTCAAAGGGATTGAAAAGACCATATTTATTGAGACCCCAAAAGAAGGAGGGGGATGGGGTAATATAAAAGCTGTGATAGCTGTAGCTGGAGAAAATGGGCTGGTTTTCAGGTGTGGCTGATCACGTCCCTCTCTAACAATTGTTGTTCAGCTGTGTTTCAGTCATGTCCAACTCTCCATGATTCCATTTGGGGTTTTCTTGTCAAAGATACTAGAGTGGTTAGATGTTTCCTTCTCCAGCTCATTTTACAGATGAGGAAACTAAGGCAAATGGGGTTAAGTGACTTGCCCAAGGTCACATATCTAGTAAGTGTCTGAGAACAAATTTGAACTCAGGTCTTCTTGACTCCAGGCCCAGCGTTCTATGTACTGTACTACCTAGCTGCTCATGTTCAAGATTAAGGGGGAAAAAATGAAAAGAACATAAAGAAAAACTGTTAAAGGTTTTAGATAGATTGGAGATTACTGGTCTGAAGACAGTTATTAAAAAGTATCAGTTTTGCTAAGCATTTGTTAAATATGTCTGTCCCATAGTATTTTTGTTGCTCTTAGGGAGATGTCACAAAGTATTTCAAAAGGGAGTGAGGACTGACTCCAGGAGACAAGCACTCACTATCTGGCTATATCCAAAGAATTACTGTGAATTGAAGACATTTCTGGAGGGTTTTTTTTTTGTTATTGTTTGTTTTTTACTAGAGATTTGTTCAAAATGAGGTATGTGTCATTGTAAAGTCCCACAACAATTTCATCCATGGATATGTAGAAGGGAAGTATGGGAATGATATCCCAATCAAAGGTGTATCCCTTGGTATGCTTTGGAGATTATAGGAATGAAAATTGTGACCAAGCCTTCAACTACACAATTAAATGCCTCCAACTGTTGGTATGTGTCTATCTGAAAAAACCCTCTGCATTACATTCAAATGCCTGGCAGGATGGACTGGAAGCAGTTTTTGTCCCAGATTGAGCTTTTTACTTTTAAGCGGGCTGACACTGAAATGTCTTGAAACTGAATAAAGTGCAGTTGCAGGTATAGATCAATACTTCATTGATCTATACCCTAACGGGTGGCAAATTGCATGCTGTCAGCCAAAGATGGACCATTGCCTTGGCCAACCATGAGTTCAATGTACAGACTAGGTCAGGAAGAAGCAATATGGCCCTGTACTTCATGCATTAGAGACAATGGTGATCCTTATAGATGGCGAGGAGGAAACATGTGACTCAAAGGGGTAGGGCCTCTGACACAGGAAAGTGTGGGAGAGAATCTGGGATTTCCTCCAGAAACCATGCCACAGTGGAAAACTACATAGCCCTGAGCCAGTCCTTCAAACCCAGGTTGAATACAGATGGCTGGCAGTGTCATCAGTAGCAGGATGATGATATATGGGTTACATTGCTGTCCAAAAGAAAGGGATATGATCTCTAGAGAATTAGGCCTACTTTGCTTATGAGAAGCCAAACTAAATAGTAGAAGATTGAACTTATTAACACAGTGTTAGATTGAATAGGATGTAAACTGTTTGAAGCAGGACTTTTTAAAAAATTCAATTCAACAAGGATTTATTAATCATCTGTTGTGTGCTATGCTATGTGCTGGGGGAGAACATGGAGATGAAATAGGCCTTACCCCCAAGAAATTCTCATCATACTAGGGTTCTCCTACATGCACATAGAGAATACCACTAGGAAAGAGTTTTGCATCTGGCATTCTAGGACCTGAGTTCAAATTTCAGCTCTGCTACTTATGTAATCTTAGACAAGTCACTCTCTAGCCTAGATTTCCTCATCTATAAAGGGAGGTTGAACTTGACAACCTCCGAAGTGTCTTCTAGCTCTAAATTTGTAAAAGTATGAGATAAATGACTATAACATGCATATAAAATAAATACAAGGTAAAATCTTGAGGGTAGAATGGGAAGAGAGAGACACTAAGAAATAGAGCAATCAGTAAAGGCCTTTTATAGGTGGCATTTGAATTGAATGTTGAAAGGAGTTGGGGATTCCAAGAGGTGTGAGTGAGTAGGAAGAACATTTCAAAATTCAGCCTGTACTTTTGTCTTGAACACAGTAGGCACTTAAATATTTATTGAATTGAAGAGTAACAGGTCCTATTCAAAGCATATGAAGGAAATTAGTGCCACCCAAAGCCTTCCAACTATGAAAGTCTTCTTTGTCTAGGGTGATTTTGGACAACTACAAGATGAGAAAGTTAGATATGGTGCAGAACAGATATTTTTTTTGGCCCCTAAATGGCAGCAAGATTTGTATCTGATTCATACAAAAGAAAGTATGCCATCTCATTAGCAGACTTTTTGAGCTGTTGTGTATAGATAACTTGTACATTGACATGGGTGTGCAAAGACCATCTTTGGTAAAGGCTAAAAAGCCATAAGCAACATTCTAAAAGTGACTGACCACTTTGCCTAATATGCATAGCTCTACCCTACCCCAAACCATCTGGCCTCCAAGATGGTAAAAATACTGTGGGTGAAGTATTTCTCTGAGTATAGTTTCTCTACCAAAATACACACTAATTAGGATTGGCATTTTCAGTCAACAAGTCAATGAGCATTTATAATGTACCCAGCATTGTTAAGTGCTGAGTATAGGAAGAAAAGCAAAAACATGATCGCTGCTGTGAAAAGAGCTCACATTCTAATGGAGAAGACAACATGCAAACAATTATGTACATACAAGATATATAAAAGGTAGGTTGGAGGTAATTTCAAAGGGAAAGCACTAGAATTAAGAGGGAATAAGAAAAAATCTTTTCAAAAGGTAGGATGAAGTAGCTGAGACCAGGGAAACCAGGAGATGGAAATGAGCAAGGAGAGTATTCTAGGAATGAGAGACAGTCAATGTAAAGGCAAGGGAGTTGGGAAATGGAATGTCATGTGCTAGGACATGTTGAGTAAAATGTCTACAGGATATCCAGTTTGAGATATCCAAAAGGTATGGAGAAATGAGACTAGAAGTTAGGATTAGATGAAGAGATTTGAGAATCATCTAGGTAGAGGTGATAATTGAATCCAAGGAAGATAATGAGATCACTAAGTGAAATAGTATCAGAGGAAAAGAGAAGAGAGCCTAAGGCAGAGCTCACCCATGATTAGTGGGAGTGACCACCTAGACAGAATAGATTATCAAAGCAAAGGAGATGATTGACAATGTCAAAGACTGTGGGAGAGGTCAAGAAGGATGAAGCTGAAAAAAAGGCCATTAGATTTGTCAGTCTTGGGGGGTTATTAGTAACAGTAAAAAGAGCAGTTTCAGTTGAATGATGAGGTTGGAAGCCAGACTGTAGAGAGTTTAAACAAGATTAAGAGGAGAGGAAGCAGAAGCACCAATTGTAGACAGTTTCTTCAAGGAGTTTAGCCACAAAAGGGGGGTGAGATACAGAACAATAGAAGGAATGGATGCATCAAGTGAGAGTTGTGTGTGTGTGTGTGTGTGTGTGTGTGTGTGTGTGTGTGTGTGTGTGTGTGTTTTTGAGTGTGAGGCAATTGGGGTTAAGTGACTTGCCCAGGGTCACACAGCTAGTGTTATGTGTCTGAGTTCGGATTTGAACTCAGGTCCTCAGGTTGGTGCTCTATCTACTGTGCTGCCTAGCTGCCCCCAAGTGAGAGTTTTTTAAGAATGAGAGAGACATGGGTGTGTTTGTAGCCAGAAAGGAAGCAGCTAGTATATAGAAAGATTGAAGACTGGTGAGAAAGTTGGAGTCATGGAGAAGGGATGGAATAGGATCACTTGTACATGTAGAGGCATTTGCCTTGGCAAGGAGAGAGGCCATGTCTTTGTACATGTCAGAGCTGAAAGAGTATGTGGTGGGGAAATCATCTGAATGATGTAAGATGAGAGAGGGAGCTCTTGGGGAATGGCTCAATTTTGTTTTTAGTGGAGTATGAGATAAGGTCTTTAGCTAAGACTGTTGAGAAAGGGGAGCTGTGGGAAGCTGGCAGAGGGATGAAAAGGTATGGAAAGGCTGGTGGTGAATAAACTACTATATTAATTAGAGAAGTGTAAAGGGATTGCATTGCTGAATTTTCAGGACAAGTTATTTGACATAGCAGAAATGAAGAAATGCATAATTGTGCCTTGCTACTCTTCCAAAAAGATTCTCAGTCAGAACACTAAAATGACATTTTAACTGACATTATAACTATTGTAGAACACAGAGCAATTTTGGTGTAGCCTGCTGTGGACATTTCTGGCCCATGCTCATGATAGAAGATAGGAACTGGGTTGACAATTTCAATGTATAGCAAACTCCCACCAATGCAGCTCAGTGGTTTGTCTGAAATTTATAGTTGTAGAGAAGTACCTGGAACGGTGAGGGGATTAAGTGAATCGCCCAGGGTCACACATCTGGCACTCTATTCACTATGCCCTGTTCCCTCTCCTATGCTTATGGTTCCAAAGGGAATGATACCAGAAGATTACCTTATGTTTGATGATATTTGGGAATCTCAACTGCACATTGACCTATAGTTTGGAATGTTGGAAGATGGGAACTCTAGAGACCTATGATTAAGATGTCACAATACTGAAGGAATGAGGACCTTTCATCTGGTTAGGGCTTTAGCAAAGAAGAACACTAAAGGAGAATAAACAATTCTGCATTGCTTAAGTCCACTATCAGGAATTCCAGTTGAGAGTCAGGCCCCTGCTATGCAAACTCGGTATTCCTGGGAAGTGCAAGATACTGACCAATGAATGGAAAGTCATACCGTATTACTTCATCGAAATACTAGAATGTCTACCAATCTATTAAACAGCTTCGGGAAGCAGAAAGGGCCCTAGGAGGAAAGTACATCACAATCACTTGCCAACCACATAAAGTGTGTTGGCAACAGGAATGTAAAGAGACAGAAAAGTTAAAAGAACTAAGCCCCTAAGAGGGCCCCAACAACAGATTGCAGTTGGGCTACTATCTTCTGAGAAGAATCAACATGGAGATGGCTTAAGCCAAGATGCTGATGAAGGTGAGATTGAATGTGGGTTTACCACTAGAGATTATGGAATGCCATTAGAGTCACCTTAAGACCTGTAGGAAACCCCTGCTCTGGTAAAGAAAAGAAGTTAAATCCAGAGGTAGCCATCTTTTTGGAAATCTCTGGGAGACAACAGCTGCAGGTGGAACTTACCTGTCTAGGGACAGCAGATAGCTCTTATATCCCTCAGATGTCTCTGGAGCCAGAATTTAGGCCACTGGCCAATGTAACCAAAAGCAGCTTCAACCCAATAGCAGCCAGGTGGCCCAGTTTTCAAGTGCTAGCTGGGGTCAGGAAGAGGTGACTTTCAATACCACCTTGAACATTAGCTGTGTGACCCTTGGAAAGTCACTTAACCTCTGCTTGCTTCAGTTTCTTTAACTGCAAAATGAGGTAAACAATAGTGCCTACCTCCCAGAGTTGTGAGGATAAAATGAAATAATATCCATAAAAGCACTTTGTAAACCTCAAAGTATTTTATTAATGTTAGCTTTAATTGTTGCTAACATACCATGGAGGTGCTACTCAGAAGTGGCCACAAGTTACAGCAAAAGTTCTATACTGTTCCTATGCTGCTAGTGACTAAGCAGGTGTCCTGAGGGATAATGAAAAGGGACATCACTTAAATAGCATCAACTGGTATAGGGTAGAATACTGCATGCTAGGGAGGAAGGCAGTTGAATGTTGTAGCACATATAACATGTCCTGTGTGTAGTATATTCAAATGTATTATGAGTATATTAATGTATATCATGTATCAGATGGGAATGTATTTTGCAAAAACCTTACATATAATATTTGGTATAATTTGGTATAAATTTCTAAAAATCTGTGCTTTAAGAAAAACAAGTTGATAGAAGTATTGCGCCATTTGCCTCTTCCCCCTCCAAGTGACTGGGGGAAGCAACCTCTTTGGGGTGTTGCATGGATCTGGCAAATGGGGAAGGCTGAAACGGACAAAGGGGAGAGAAGTTAGAGGTGGAAGGCTCAGAAGGATGTTTTTGGTGAAAGGGTGCTTAGGGCTTTTTGGCCTTCACACAGAGGAGATGGCAGCTTTCAGAGAGTGGAGGAGTTGAGAAATTTGTCAACCTTGTTTTAGAAACTGAGGGAATGTATCCTAGGAGGCTATGAAGAACTGAAAATTGGAATGGGAGAGGAGAGATGCCATCTCATCCCTTCCTCTATTTCTGCTTTTAAGTAGGCTAAGAAAATACATTTGGGAAAGAACTTTTCTCTCCACTGGGGATAGGGGATAGACGTGAGATTTAAATGGTGTAGGAATTCCCAAGTGAGAAAACTCCCTCTATCCAGGTATGTTGGCACCATCTTTGTAATTTACAGTCTTAGAGAGTTACCTAGAGCACTGAAGGTTAAGTGACTTCACTTCCCTAGCCATATGGCCAGTATATACCAGAAATGGGATTTGTCTTTCTGGGTTTGAGCCCAGCTCTCTATCTGTGATGCCACAGTGCTCTTTTCCAACTATACGCAGGTCTCTGAGTGAGTCTGACCAATCATATGCCTCTTTGGACTAACAGTTACTTGTTATAGGAGTTCTCATTGGTTTTCCTCATTTTAATAAAATCACCTAGGGTAACATAAACTGTTTGCTTGTAAGTGGGGAGATAGTTTCAGGATATTATGGGGTATTAGACATATGTTTTTCCAGTTTTCCTTGGAGGGAGTTATGAACTGTGAAGTGAGAGGATCTCTCAAAGCATGTCAAAGATCCTTTGGGCTATAATTGAGTCTCTGAGACAAGTAATACACATGTAATATATGATATCAACCTTAACACTTAACTTTAAGTCATCTGTGTCCTAATAATTAGTAAAAGCTGGTGTTCATTAATAGGTAAATATGTGGCCATTAGTTACTATGCTATAAATCCCCAAGGGTAAGATAAACTTGGACGTAAGGCTTAAGACAATGTGACAGCACTGGAGGCCTGGGAAAGGGAGCACTTCAAAAGAGGGGGCGGGCAGGGAGAGGTTGTAGAAGGATAAGAAAACGTCAGAGCTGAACTTCATTCGTTTCAAAATGTTGCTCTGGGATGGCACTAGACACAGAAAAGGTGAGAAAAATCTTTTCTTCCTGTTGTACCTCTATTAAGTCCTGCTTCTTCTGGGAACTTAGTATTAATAATAATATCAGTCAACTACATCGTAGATTAGAAAATAATTTTGGCTAGGCTAGATACTATTTAAAGCATTGTGTTGAAGGGAAAATGCATTGAGTTTTAACAACTGATAGATACACACTTTGGAACTTTGGTCAAGGAATTTTACTGACAATCCTATTTTAAGCCTTATGTTACAAACATCTCCATCTTGCTAGTGTAAAAGGGATTCTCCTAGCACCCTTGAAATTGCACTACATCTGTAAAAAGTCTGTCCTTCAGAACTGGGCTTACGAATAGGTGTAGTATGATTTCAGGAGTGCCAGAAGAATGCCTGCTACTCTTGCAATTACTTTTAATTTGATTATGTAGCTTCGAACTCAACAACCACATGAAACCTTGCTTTTGAAAAGCAACTTCTTTTAGCCTTTAGTTTATTTCAGCTTTATAGGTATTATGGCCCACATGTGAAAAGCTACTTATTTGATATTATGTATACCTATCTTTTAGTAATTAGGAAATCAGTCATTAAGTATTTTTTGAGCACTTTGTGCCAGACACCGTGCTAAACTCTGGGGATTCAAATGAATTCTGACCAACCATAAACCAGTCCCACAATGCTTATGGTTTAATGATATAAAATTTTAACTTGGTCATTTTTGTCCTGTTTTGTTTTGTTTTTAAATTGTAAACAGATCTTCAAACAAAGAAGCAGGTCTTACAAAGAAAAAAAAGAGCTAATTGGCAGGAGTCAGGAAGACCTAAGTTGAAATCCCAGTTTACACTTACTAGCTGTGTGATCCAGGGCAAGTCCCTTACCCTCTGTGAGCCTCAGTTCCTTAACTGTAAAATACAGATAATAACAGCACCTACCTTACAGGGTTGTAAGGATCGAATTAGAAAATATTTATAAAATGCATTGTAAACCTTAAAGTGTTATGTAAATGCTAACTATTATTACTATTGTAGTTAGAAGAAGAGAGTAAACATTATTGCTTCTACTTCTTGTTCCCTGTTCCTTCTCTGATCCCCCAGTCCCTTACTCCTGTTTAATCTAGACCATATAGCCAAGAACTCAACCAATCACTGCTCACCCTTGGCCACTCCTACTTTCTCTATTCTGGTTTCTGCTGGAGGAAGCTCCTGCTCTCTCATTGCTGCTGGAGGAAGTCATGGAACTATGCTGACTGGAAATTCATGCTATCAAATACCAAGAGGTTTGTAATTTCAGCTCTAGTTGACTCATCACATTCTCAATGGTAGCTTTTCCAACCCTCTTCTTCCCTTCAGTTCTCAACTCTACCTCTCCTCTTTCCATTGCTTCCACAGATAACCTCACTTGCCTCCTACTTGACTGAGATTATAGCCATCATCTATTCTTCTCCACACCCATGTAGCCCCTTTCTGATTTTGTTTTTCTTTTTTCCTTTAGAGGATGAGTCTTCCTCCTTGCCAAGTCTAACTATTCCCCTTCTTTGTTCCTCAGAGCTTTGCCTCCTCAGTCATTCCCTCTTTCTCATAGGATTAGAGGATCAAATAGGCCTAAGCCATCATCTAGTGGGGCACTCCCCTCATTTTAGATTTGAAGATACTAAGACCTGGAAAGCTGAAAAGTGAATCTGAAGCCCTGTTATGCCATTCTGATTTCTTTTTCATCTCCAATTTCTCCCTCTCCCCTGGATCCTTTTCCTCCACCTAAAGATGTGCTCAGGTCTTCTGATCCTATGAATCTTTCTTTTGATCTTGCTAGTCCCACAAAGTATCAACCTTTACCACTTTTCCTCTTTCAATTAAACTTCTAGAAATAGGCACCTATCCTATTTGCTTATATTTTAATATGTCCTCATTTCTTCATTAAAAGGCACTACAAAGTATCCTCTACTGAAATTACTCACTAATAACCTCTTAATTGTCAAATCACCAACCCTTCTTGCTCCTTATTCCTTGACCTTTAGCATTTAACATTTGATGTTGCTAACATTTGATTAAAGCTTTCCATGATTTTCCTAGCTGAAAGGGACCTTCTCTCATTTCTTGAAATTTCTTACAGAAACTTGTCTAGATCTTTCCTTTGCTTTTATTACATTTTGCCTTGTACCATACTTCTTTATATACTATATTTATCTTCCATATTAAATTATAATTTCCATGAGAGCAGGAACCATGTCATTTTCCTTTTTAATTTTTAAACTTGAACACGGAAGCTTAAAAATTGAATAACAGAACTAGAGTTAGAAGGAACCTCAGAAACCATCTAGTACAATCCATACCTGAGAAGAAAAATCTCCTTTACAACAAATCTGGACAAATGGTAAACTACCTGACAAAGCAGTCCATTCTCCTTTTTTGGTTAAGCTCAATTAAGATCATTAATGGACTCCTTTTCTCTCACTTTCTCCTGGATTGCCAGGATAGTTTCCAAAAAGTTATTATGAATTATTTTAAAAACACATTCAAGTGCTTCATGAGCTGTGAGGTTT
Organism: Phascolarctos cinereus; assembly: GCF_003287225.1. Classification (NCBI taxonomy): domain Eukaryota; kingdom Metazoa; phylum Chordata; class Mammalia; order Diprotodontia; family Phascolarctidae; genus Phascolarctos; species Phascolarctos cinereus. Next base: position 163,180,621 of record NW_027555736.1, on the reverse strand, counting down.
CCTTTGAGAAAACTGCTATAGTATTTGGATTGTGTCTCAGGGAGAGGTGAATGATGGGAAGGTGAATTTGTTAAATAGGATTTACTGAAGATTCAAGATTTGAGGCATAAACATTTAGTTCTCCTTTTAACAAATTTGTCTAAACATATATTATATCCAACTAAAAATCCAAATTATTAAAGTAATTCATCCCTGAAAAATGTTACCTAAAATAGGTGAATTCACTCAAACTGGAGGGAAGTAGAAGTATTTTAGAAATAAAAGAATAATGAACCAAATAAGCATTAAAAACTTTGGCATAACTTGGGTACTTTTCTTGGTGGATTCATGGAAAAAATTCTTGGAAATATAACCTTGACTAACAGTTAATGTAGAGGAGCTCTAATAATTCTAATAGGTAGCATTTATGTAGTGCTTTAAGGTTTGCAAAAGGAAAGTACTTTAATTACTAGTGAGAGAAGGATTAATAAACCACTATTAATAAACCACTTTCTGATTAGTGGTCCTTGCTCACAAGAAATATTTTTCCGTAAAGTAAGACATGAGAGACCACATGTGAAGAAATACATGCAAGAGGAAAATGTAGCTTTCTTCTACATACCTAGTATGCATATTTTATAATTCATCTTCCCCATTAGTGAATTTTTGAAGAATATTTCTCTTTATAAATAGCTTTAGATCTCAAAACATCATAAATATTAAGTAGCTCCAGGGTGCTGGATTATGACATAAACTACAGTGATTTACCAGTATCCATAGAGAGCAATTCCCCTTTGAATGGAGCTAAGCCTTTGTGTTGATGAAGGGTTTTATCACTGGGACTACTGGATTAAAAATTAAATCACCTCCCTTGAAGAAAATTTAAGGATATAATGAATGAAATTAACCTAGTTGGACAAAAGGAGTAGAAGTATCACAAAGCCAAACATAGCAGCCCTTCCTCCACCCAGGTTGTACTTTTTTTCCCCCACTAGAACTTGTTTTGGTTCTGTAGCCTGCACTCAATTATCCACAGCAATATTTTTCTAAAAGAGCATGTGGAAAGATGAGATATTTGTTCTCAAAACATGAGCGTCATAGACCCAGCAAAGTCTGATAGTATTTATATAAGCACTAACTCTCAAATTCTCAACCCGAGATGGAAGTACTACTTTGCTTATGATCATGTTTTGAGAACTTGAGAGAACCCAGATTAGAATATTTACTCAGATTTTATATTCACCTAAACATTTCTGGATGATAAGAGATAATAATAGTATGGTATGAAGAATTACAGTGAGGCACATTTTCCACCACTACATGTTTAAAAGGACCAATTGATGCCATTTAATAATGGATTACTATTATTCACCTGAATATTCACCTCAGTATTTTCTGAAAAACTTGAGAAGATAAGTTATAAATAGGTAAGTACATTTTCTCTTATTTTTTTTTACTTTTTTTTGTATTTGTATCATTTTTATTTCTGAATCCATCTCTCCCTCTTTTTTCCTACTCAGTGAACCATCTCTTACAATAAAAAAAGGAAAAAAAAAAAGGAAGCAGTTCAGCAAACTTAACCAACATATCAGTTGAGTATTACAGCATATATAATGTTCCATTCCTGTAACGCCCTGATTCTCTAATGAAAGGAGGGAGGTACATTTTCTAATCTCTTTTTTCAGGACAAGTTTGAAACCTTACTTAAGCACATTTAGTTTCTGGTTTTTGGTTCTTTCCATTACATCAATGTAGTAATTGTGTATACTGTTTTTCTGGCTCTGCATCAGTTCATATAAACAGGTGCGCATATTTTCAACATGATTCTCTAGCTTCACACTTTCTGCCTCCATTATTACTTTGTTTTAAAACGTGTTTTTGAAGTTCCTAATCATATAGAATGTTAGTTAGAAATAAGGTTGCTAGAGCACCACAAAGAAAACTTTTATTTTACAATGCAAATGCTATTACCTATATCTCTAAACTACACTCAAGACACTGCAACATATGCACCATCTAATCACCAAAACACATATTAAAATTACATGTGGAGAAAAGGAAAAACCTCAAATTTAAAACAAATATAACTGTAGATGGAAAGGTATAAAAATAAATGAAGCTTGGCTATTCCCAAGAGATTCTCATCTTGTTTTCATGAGGATCCTAAGGGGACAACATTCAACCAGCCTTAGTCTAATATAACTCAGGGCAATTAAAAACTAATTACAGCATGCACAAAGATCCAGTGAAACTCATAAACATATAAAATAACTACAATGAAGTGGCTGACCTCCAATGATTACGATAATTTTAATATATTGTAGGGTTCCAAAATTAAGGGTAACTTTTTCTCATGGTAGTCATTCTTTATTGAATTTCAGATTTTACAGATCTACCCTATATGCACATATGAATTTAAGATATTTTTAAAAAATATTGAGGCAAAATTTGTTGGTTCAAGAAACTGTACATCAAATTTAACCAACTCTCTCCCAGATTTTAAAAGGCAATAAATCAATGAAACATCTTAATGAGCTATCACAGACCTGTTTTATATCTTAATTACCTGTTATCTATGTTAAGAAATCTTAAAAAAAAAAAAGTTTTCCCTTCCTAGATGAAACCCTAATAGAAGGAATTTTTTGGTCCTATTTTAAACATACAAACACAACATAGTTCAAAAGACCTTTGATTTAATCAGTGGGCTTACTCCCTCATACCTTAATAGACAATCTTCATAATGTGGTGTGAGCCCCTCAAATTATACTTGGTAGTTAACCTCATGGTGATAAGCCTCTCTGAATTTAGACACTAGTTTGCATAATGTTTTAGGCATCCCACATTATTCCTACTCCAATGCTCTGGTACATTCTATCAAGTTGGAAAGGTTTCAAGTAAGGGCCAGTCAAGGGACCTGAGTACCTTTTGTCCAATGACCAACCTAGCTAAATTTGGAAAGGATCATCAGCAGGTTGGCTATAATGTTGAATTTTCATGATATAAAGTACTTCCCTCCTGGGACATGATAGTTGATAGGGCATAAACCAAGTATAATCCAAGTGGTTAAGATAAAATATAAACTGCATTTTTTTATTTGAATCAGAATTCTAACACAAGTAATTTTTCTATATTGCACATGCAAATCACTTGGAAGTCTTCCACATTTGAATAAGTGGTTGATTTTATTAAATGAAATCCCCCTTAATAGCATCCCCCTGGAAAGGAATTCAAAGACACCATCTAGTCTTTATCCACATGTTCCAGTTAAGGGGAAAAGCTAAGTTATCTCAAAGAAATATCTCTGCCATTTAGAGAATAACCATTTTTTTTCTCAAAAAAAAGGCAATTTGATATGTTACAAAATTTTCAAATAGTCATTGTTGGCTGATTTCTTTAGGTCACTGTTTAGCCTGTTAAGAGTGCTTAAGAGGAAAAAGTTAAAATTCTGAAGATATTTACTGAGTGTCCATTATATGTGTGGGAGCTATAGGAAGACATTAAATGTATATGGCATAGTTCTCATCCTGAAGGAACTTATATTCTCAGCTGAGAACAAACATATACCATACACCCAAAACAATTAGAACAGGGTGAAAAAAAAAAGAATAAATACTAAAATAAGTAGTACAGACTAAGTGAGAGTAAAATACAAAGTACTAATGTGAACAGGAATGATCAGGTTTCATGGACTTGAAATGAGATTTTAAGGAGAGCCATGATTTGGATAGACAGAAAGGGAGGCAGCATTCCAGGTTATGGGAACAGTGCAACACAGGTGGGAACAACTATGACAAGTTGGCAACAATCAGGAATGCTTCTTAGTCTTAATTGTGAACATGGAGATACCAATGCAGTCCAACCCAATCACAATTTTCATTAAAGCTGTTGTCAAAGTAATCCATTAGAAATTATTTGAATCTATTTAATTTACAAATGGAGTATAATGTTAAGTTTTGGGCACCACAGTTTAAAGAGGACATTGATAACCTGGAGAGTGTCTAGAGGAGGGTAACTGGAAGGGTGAAGGGCCTTGAGTCCACGTTGAATGAAAATCAGTTGAACAAATAGATGTTGTTAGGCCTGGAGAAGACAAGACTCAAGTAGGACCTGATGGTTATCTTTAGGCATTTGAAATGCTGTCAAAAGGAGGAGGGATTAGATTTATTTTATTTAGCCCAAAGGAACAAAACCATGAATAATGGGTACCAGTTGCAGAGGAAAATTTAGGTTCCATGTCAGGAAAAACTTTCAAACCTGCTGACAACTGGAGTTGTCCAAAACCAGAATGAGACGCCTGGAGCTTCCTCCTTCTTGGAGGTCTTCAAGGACAGGTGTCGTAGTACGGATTGATACCTTTTATGTATGCGTTGGACTAAATGGCTACTGAGATTTCTCCTGTAACAGATGATTATGTGAAGGCAGACCACTCTAACAGGTCTTAAAGTTGCATAATTTTCTTCATAATTCAAAATATAAAATTGCCACAGTAGTTTTTAAAAAAGAAAATGCATTTATTATCAAGATTCATTAAATACAGTTAAAATATTGTTTTATCCTGTCAGTATCTGCACATCGTAATAGTAGTTCAAAGCACAATGCATAATTGTCCTAGTTGAAAAAGCTTCAAATTTACTTTAAAATGTTTCTGCCAAAAGAAAGCTAGTAGTGTTAAGTTTTAAGTTAATATAAGCACTGAAATTCAAATTATAAATATCCTATTAAATTATTAAAAATAAATGTCACATTTAATGAATCATTTAGACAATGAAAATTCAACCATCTGATATTTTAAAAAAACACTGGTATTTTACAAATAAGTCTTTTTTTGCATATTTGAGCTGAATGATATTTTGGGCCACTTTACAAAATATACTGATAGTAAGAGTAAGCAAAACATAAAGCTAATATACTGATTTGTCTTCAGGTTAGTAAATAATCTTAATGTTGAACAAATGTTTACCCTTGTAGAAATGAAGCTACTTTTAAGTGGTTTAGTGGATTTTCAAATACAATCAAGATTCACGGTTACATTTCCTATCATTTTTCATTACTTATCTCAGATGTTCCTTCTTCACAGTTAACAAGGATTGGGTTCTGGGAGTTAGATGAAAACTCTTTTTCTGAATGTCTTTTTTCAACCTCAGTTTTTCCCACAGAAACAAAAACTTTTGTCCCAAATCATGGAAATATTATAAAGATCTCCCTTGAGTATTTTTCATGGCTTGAAAGCTCAGCAATAGAGAAAAATGTTTACTGAGGTAATAGCTTATAACTTCTAAATGTATAAAGTACAAAAAGTTTAGCAATTCAATTCAGGTATCTTCAATTTGTTTATTTTATATGACATACACCCATCTTATATGGCTGTTCTGAGGAAAGCATTTTGAAAACTATAAAGAACCACATTAGTGGGAGATACTATTGTGCATTTTTCCCTTATAATTTTTCTATTTGGTAAAAAAGACAGTAATTTTACATAAATTGTCAGAGGACCAAGCATCTACAAAATGAAAAAGAAGTTGAACATTAAATCTGCAAGCCTGATTTGACATTATGTAGACAAAAACAACAAAGCTGATTGAATTTGACCTAAAATTGGTCAAAAGCCGTGTTTGTGCAATATAGACTTGCCCAACATCATATAATCAGTCAGTATCCATGAGAAATAGAAAATACTCCTAATCCAACGTCTTCCACTAGAATGAAAAGCAGCCTTTTAAAAAAATCTCATTGGCCAAGATCACGATAGAAGTTTCAGTAACTAAGCACATATACACTGATTCAAATGTTTAATATTCAGAAAGACTAAAATAATTTTTTTCAATGCAGAAATCAGAATTCAATTCAATGAACATCTACCAAGCACCTGTTATGTGCCCTGTACTGTGAGTAGAAAGGGTTTGCAAAATTCTCTTTAAATATGCCCACTTCCCATTGGCCTCTGTGTGCATAGGCCAATAGCTAGGCCAAAATTCTCACTGGAAAAAAAAAAGGCAGCCACAGAACTCACCCTCTAAGAAATAATTTAAAAGTTAAGTTTTTATGCAAGTTGAAATAAAAGGATCGGGAAGTTAAAAGGATTCTCAAGTGCACATTTCATAATTCGATTTTAGGAAAACCTAAAAGGAAGGGAATGTTGAGATCCTTTCCCCCACCTCAATGGCTTCACACTTCAGTAGTATCTGAATCTAAATAAATAAAAGTTATATGTACAAAACATTTACATACATATCTCATATAGAGGAATAGTCAATAATCTATAAATAGTTTTATATATCTTATACTAGTTACAATTTTTTGCTATTGGTGTTAAGGACAAGTAAATACAAGTTTATTGTTTTATAAGATAAGCTCAAAAAGGAAACTTTGTTTCTCTTGAAACTAATAGGGGAAAAAAGAAAATGTGAACTTCTAATACTAAATCTTGTCCTCTAATTTTTATTCACTGAGATTGTTTTAAACTTTACTTTAAGTGATTAGGTAATTTTGTACAGTGCTCCTTAAAATTATAAAGTTAAAACAAGACTTGAATTTACCTTCTTTAACAACTGCACATTATTTTTAGTTAACTTGTTAAGTTACATTTGAGTTATTGCATTGACCAATCTAACTTTTTAAAAACATGTTGCCTGTCATGAGAGTTAAAAAATAATTTCCTCTTTCTGAGTTTATTTGATAGTTTTAACAAAAAGTTTTACCACTGAAAGCAGTGATAAAGCAATGCTTAGCAATAAAGGAAATGTTATCAGCTCACATTTTCAAACTGGAAGAAATCTCAAGAAATATAAAGATTATTAAATTAAAATTATTATAAATAATTATTTCAATTACATGAAACAGAATTTTTATTTTAAGGCATATGCAGCAGAAAAAAAAATCACAAGCAATTTTGGCTTAATGTGATAAAGCAGAAAATGATAAGTGCCTATCAAGTTTTAAGGCTTTAACTGTCAGAGTTTAGCTGAAATAGAATTTTTGCAAAAGAACTGTTAGATGAAAAATTTTATTGACATTATACATCAAAATATAAAAAATATAAAAAGCTTTTCAAGCAATTTAATCTTATTCTCTCTTTCACTATCAGAGTCTACCAAATAAACTGGATTCTCAATAAGAAACTGTTTTAGGAAGCCAAGCTTAATTTTTTTGTCCTAGATAAGGCATTCATTTGATAAGAACCTACAAAAACCTAGGTTTTGGTCCCAGTTAGGCCACTAACAAGCATTAACTTGGCTCACAAACTCTTTGGACTTTAGTTTCTTCATTTTCAAACTGAAGGATAAGGCTAGAATATTCTCAAGGGTCCCACCAGTTCTTAAATTCTATGGCTCTCTGATTGTTAAATACACTAGGCAAAAATAAGGGTGGTCCTGGTGTTCAGATGGCCTAAAGGGAATTGTTTTAAGAAACTATGCTTAAATCACTTTAGCTCCTTCCATTGGTAATTAACTAATGCAAAGTTAAACATTAAACCAAAGAACCAAATTCCCTTATGGTCCAAATTTTGTCTGTATCATACTCTGATTTTTGAAAGAGAAAAGTTAGCTATGACTCAGTAAGTTATACTTTGTCCTTAAAAATAGATCACAGCTACATATCATACATATTTTGTAAATTATTTACTGAACTGTACTATCTTGGCAGTTGCACAATCAGCCTTTGTTAAGGGATTCATAGGAAGAGCAAAAGTAAAAAAAAAAAAAAGGTATAAAGGTGATTTTTGACTCACTGACCTCTAGAAGACCTGGATTTATGTCTTTGGATTAATTGCCAGATTCCCAATGCAATGAGCCTTAAATCATAGAACATTAGAGCAGGAATGGGACTTCAGAGTTCACCTAATCTAATCCTTTCACAGGTGAAGAAACAAAGACAGAGAAACTAATGTGGCTAGAGGGACTAAAATTGAGTTTCTTGACAATTTAGTGTTCCTTCCATCACATCACACTTTGTATGTTATCAGGCTACCACACGATTACAGCCACCCAAACAAAATCTAATGTTAATGAAAAAATGAAAGTTACCATGTCAAGGCATGATAAGCTATTAGAAAACAGATTTAATTTTTGGTGTTGGTGACTAAAATTTTAGTCACTTCTTTCTTCATCAGCTCTTGGAAAAAAGGTTATAACAAGATATGCTATATTAAATCCTTAATTGGCTCCCAATTTTAAAGTTGTTTTACTTGTACTACATTACATAAAAAAAGTATTTTGTGCATATTTCCCAACTCCAACATTCTATGCCCTGCTTACCTGAGAGGGTCAGTTATTAATTATTTAAAAATAGGGAACTGCTTTTTCTATATTTTAGTTATTTCTACATATATTTAAGAACTAGTAAGCTATTTGTGTGATTCTTTAATAGTACAATCTGTTCAAAGGCTCACTGTGACAAAAATAGCAATTTGTCACTAGTCGTGGAACCAAATTGAAGCCAGAAGAAAAGTATTTAACCAGAGGCCCAGGGGCAAGATATGCTTTTAGAAAAAAATATTCTGCATACAATGCATTTGAAAATTGCACAGACCATATGTTTTTATTTAATGTGAAGGCACAACTAACATTTTGGCTCTTAAAATACATTTTAATTATTTATGCTGTACTTTGTACAAGCTCATAAAAAAATACATATGCAAGCATTACAAATTATTAAAGATTCTTTCAAATTTCCCATTCAAAATTCATATTTAAAAAAATCAAACTTCATTGTCTATCTGTAGAAAAATGTATACAATAGATTATTGCAGGTTCACCTAATATCACTGTCTGACAGTTTGTTGATCGGTTGTCACATTTTCTTCACTAGCTCCAGAGTCCAAGTTTTCCATCATCTAAACACAAAAGAAAACATGAAAAAATCTCAATATTCCCCAATTTTTCAATGAGTTGACAGAGAAAGCCCGTAGTTCCCAGGAGGACATCACATGAACCCTCGAGGTTGGAAAGTGTCCCCTTTGCTAAGAGGTAAGAAGAGAATACATTCTAAATATGAAGGACACCTTCATGTGAATTGGAGTGTAGGTCCTGGAGAATGTGTGAGTAGCCACCCTTTCTCTTCTTCTCCTTTTGATTGATCAGGTGCTCCTTTCAAAATGTGACCCCAACCCCCACCATCTTACTGTCTAAGAGAAAATGAATTTTCAAATGCGTTTGTAGAAACGAATGTTCTCTTAACATACTTCCTATCCCTTAAAATCTTTCCAATAAAAAGAAAAAAATTCAGATTCAAATACAAATGCAAAGCTCTTTGTTAAATGCTAAACTTTTGATATGCCCTGAATGTCTTCTAAAATTTACAAAAGGAAACAAAATATTTTTCCTAAGTCATCACATCTTCAAAAAGACGTAAAACTAATGACAATATAGACAGAAGGAAAGCAAAAAAAATAGTGAACAGACTAGCACAAAATGGAGATTTTTCTCTGAACTTGAAAAGTGTTGATTTGGTCATTTACAGATAGCTATCCTATTTATAAATGGGGCCTTCTCAAAAATCAGGCCATTAAATATTCAATAAAATGATAAAACTGGAAAGGTGCTGATATCAAGATTTAAATGGCTGTTCTGAGTGCTTTTACATTATCACTTGTTAGTTTCAGCTTGTGACTTCTAAAAATAATAGAAGTACTTGTGACATTTAGCAGAGCCAAAATGGATGGATTGTAGGATGCTAGCCAGCTGTAAAGTTATTTCCCATTCAGATAAAAATAATGACAAAAATTGAGGCTTTTTAACCCAGTGTTTTAGGATTGGAAATTTTTACTACAAAAATAAAATGATTCTCTAAAATCCTTTACAGCTCTAAGTACATCAAGCAAACCACAGATTTTTCAAAGAAAAACATACCATTATATATTATGTTAGTCAAATCAAATCAATGAAGCAGAAAAAAATTTTTTATACTTAGAAACATATTATTCCATGGCAGCTCATGTACATATAGAACAAATATGTAATTTGTTTTCTCCAAGTTAAGAATGCTTCGATGAGTCTGAATTCTTGATGTAGGCATTTACTACTTCTGTGCAGAAAAGACCACATAGGATGGAGAATAAAGACTAAAGAATAAATCCCTTGCTTTTTTAAAGCAGACCTTTCATGCTATAAGCACAGATGTAAGCAGTCTGCTCTTTGAATCACATAATTTTTTCTCCACTAGAACTTGAGTTCCTTAAGAGACTTAGTGATTGCTTCATTCTTTGTATTTGTACCCCTATAGCCTAGCTTGGTGTCTGGCATGTAGCAAATGCTTAATAAATGCTTCTGATTAGTTGTTTGATGAATAGGAAGACTACATAATGGAAAAAAGTGATAATGGCAATATATCAAATAAGTATCTATCACTGAATCAGAAAATCCTACAATTGGGAGGGATCTAAATGTCATCTAATAATATAGCTGCTTCCCAAGCAGTATCTGTCATTCACATTCAGCTCTGCATGTCTAATGTTTTTATGAATGCTTAAGAAGTGGTAAAATATTTTTGCTGACACTCAACAATTTTTAAATACAGCAATATATTATATCACTGTATTCTTTTGTGTCCTGAAGGGTTTTTGGTCTTAAAGAGTTCTTTATTAAAACACAGATACCCCACACAGATACTGCTTTGAGGGTGACTTTCTTCTGTTATTACTGGGTCACAAAAGGCCACTAATTTTTTAAGATTTTCTCTTAACTATGAAACTTCTGTGGGGCTGTGAATTAAGGATAAGAATTTTGGAGTTGATCTGAAAGACAATGAGAGACTATTTTGCCCTTTTGTGCAGCAGAATGATATGATGAAAATGATCTTAGATGAAGATGACTGTGATGGCAGAAACATATTGCTGGTTTGTATAAGTCATTAATATGACAGTACTAGAAAAATGACCACTGCCACCTTAAAGTGGGAGTAGTTAAAAAACAGGATCGCAAAGGAACATTTTTCCATTCTCTCTGATGAAGTATGGACTTGACTTAACTGTGTGTGACCTACTGGCAAATGTTAATCTATGATGCAAGAACATTTTCACCCGACTGAGAGTATACATTCCTTTCAGGGCAGCTTCTCTCTTCATTCAAATATTCCAGAAATGTCATTCAGCTTCTTTAAAAATTATGAATAGCTTCTTTAGCACTTTGATAATTGTTATGCATAGAAAATAAAATATATTTATTCCCCTAACTTCCTTTCCAAATATTTTTATTCTAAGATAGGGGAACAGGATGAGGTCAAAAGATTCTGGGTCTCATCCATGTTTCCAGGAGAGAAAGGAGAGAATGTTAGGTGACTGAAAGGCATTTACATTTATTATTTCCTATTTCTTTTTGAGTTACATTTTTAATTAACCCTTTTTAAGGATTTTAGGAATCATTTTTTATAACTGTAAATGAATCATTAATTCATCAAAGCAGATCCAATAGGATCTCTGCTTTGAGGCAGATTAAGGTGTATATGGTATGTACAATTCTTGAAAGGTGTACATTTTGTATTTTTTTTAAAAAGTTTTATGTATTAACTTCCTATAACTTTTTATAAATTAATTTAATTAAATTTCACTAACTCAGACTTGGGACTCCTAACCTCTTAGAAAGGGCTTACTATAGTACAGAGTAGTAGGTGGATGGAAGGTATTAATTTCAACTTGTAAAAAAGATAATATATGGGGGACACATTAATTTCTCTATAAATAAAACTTCTGTATTGGATACTTAGGCTACCTATCCCACTTCAAACAAAACTTGCCTAGTTTGTGTCTATGGCATAAACACAATAGTCACAGTGAGTTACTAATAAACTATTCCTTTCTCTCCCCTCCTGCACATCTCCTTTGGGTGGATTTAGTGAAATGCTACTCTTATTTACTTTTTTTTTTCTTATTTACTTTCTCTATTGATACTAAAAGTATATTGAATCTGTACATTTTTATACTTGTATAGTATTACCAATTGAATTAGATATGTTCATAATTAGAGCAGGTCTTAGTTCTCAAATTCATGAATAATTTTCATTAAACTTCTAAAACACTGGGATTCTGATTCATGGTTTCCACATATATAAATAGATGTGGTATCAGCAGAAATGGGGTCCAAATGTGGCTGCTTCTACCCACCTCCCTTCCAAGAAGAGTTATGTCTTATAACTCAGCAGATAAATAATACACTTAATTATGGGATAGTCCATAAGAAACTATCTAAAAAGTAAAAGCAAGCCTTGCTATAAACTGTTGCCTTTCAACATGACTTAGCATAATAATGACACTTTGATGCATCAGTAATCTCACTTTCTCCCTTGGCTCAGATGACAATCTTCCACGTCTTCTCATCTTGTTCAAGTCCTTCCATTGATCTTTCAAATGAATGAATAAATGAAAAAGCATTTATTAAGTGCTTACTGTATGCCTAGCACTGTGATAAACCTTGGGAGATACAAATTCAAAAGAGAGGTAGTCCCTTTCTTCACAGAGCTTACATGTTAATAATACAAGTAGGGAAGAGCATTATCTGCCATGTAGTTTAGATTAGATTTTTCTTACAAGGTATTGAAACCATTCTCGAGACAGGCGTGGGCCAGTGGTGTCTCCTGGTGAGCGCAGTACACAAGACAGCCAACAAGGAGGCAGGAAAGCTGCACCCAAGTGAATCAATGTTGGTTCCTTACTGAGCGTCCTTTCAATGTGGTGGCTAATTCAACTTCCAGTTATTAATTGTTAGATGAGCTATTAGTTTCTTTTTTTCTTCTGAACCTGAAGCACCAGAAGAAGTTCTGGCCTACAACTGGTAGAAGTGACAGTGTTGGATTGGAATGGCTTTGCTGAAGTGGGAAAAAGGGAATGCAGAGAAAAGCAAGCCCTGGGTGGTCTCCTTGCTTACTGAGGGTGGTAACGGGTGCATATTGTGAGAAAATCTCATTGCCCCAAGGGGATTAGGGAGGGAGAGGGAAGGGGGAGGAAGAGAGAGTTAGAACTGACTGTGGGTGTTTAGCAATTAGAGACATATGTGAATGTGCTTAGTCTTTAAGAATCATGCGCTGATAATAATAAATGCTATAAACTACTATTTGATGGATTTGTATAATTTTTCTATTTGGGCATAGTGATCTCCAGGCTCACCAGCTGTGGCAGGCTTGAGCCTTTCCTTAAGAATGGAATGCAAAAATTGTCTAAGAACTGTTCTGAAGAACACATCAGGATTTTTCTATTGTACTTGGAGACCTTTACTGGTATTCTCTGGTTAAAGGCACTGGGGGAGCCCCATGAAAGGACAATGCTTGTTCTTCTCCAGGAGCCTAGCAATCTTTCCAGAACTGGGGATGTGGACAGATGTGCCACATGGACAACAGCTGATCTGCTGAGGACAGGAGGCACTAGATCAATTTAAAAAGAGCAGAAGAAGACTGCTTCCATTCTTGCTACTGTGAACCATAGTTTTCTTTCTCTCTGGGACTTCCAGTTAGGGATAGGTGGATTAACTCCCTGCGGGATGGATCCTACTACATGTCCCAGCATGGGAGGGGAAAGCACAATCACCCTCAACAATGTTTGACCTAGCCCAGCACAGTAAAGCTCAGGCTCTGGTAGTGGCAGCTCCCACTGGAGCACTTGGCTCTGCCATAGAGAGACAGCCCTTAGACCTCAGCCTTGGCAGCATTTGCAACAGCACTTAGCCTGCAACAGACATGGCACTAAATCTTGGCATGGGGGTGGGCAGAGCTAGTCCTTCCCAGAGTAGTGGAGTGGACAGTATCACAAGCAGAGCAGGCAATGGTATGGGTGCCAAGGAATGGGCACTGGTTTGTGCCAAAGCAAAGGCAGGACCCATGAAGCCCTTTTCTTACTGTAATCTGGAACTGTGACTGGGTTCTCCCCAGACTGTTGGCAATACAGTAATCATTAGTTCCTGGTTAATTCCTTCTTACAACTGACTTAGAGAACCAAAGTGTAACACTGATGGGAGATATAGTATTAAAACTGTCTCCAAGTCCTTTGGAAGAGGGGAGCAGAGGCCTCTATAGGGACACATATTTAGTATTCCCCATATGCCCCTCCTCCCTAATGGAACTCCCAATTCCTGGTTGGTGGATCAAGGAATATGGAGTAGGTAGTGGTACAGGATGAATCTCAATATTGACCCTCGCACTGGGACAGGCTGCATGCATGACCTCTTAGCTACCTTTGGAGAGATGACCCTGACCCAAGATGAGGATCAATGACTGTGCCAGAAGTATCATCCTCTGTGCTGTGGCCTTCATGTTCCTGGTGTTGCTCCTGTTCATCATCACCGCTTTCCACTGGGACTCCCACTGTAAACTGCAAAGATTTGGTATCACCCACTACAGGCCCTAGATTGTTAAGATCTGGCCCTTGGTCCTTCTCAGGAATGGGGGAAGATGAAACGAGGAATTTCTGGTCTTCATTCACTTCCGTAGTCAGTCACTCCTTCATGGGTCATTATTACATTATTTGTCTCTTTTTTTTTCCTCCTGTTTTTCTTTTATCTTCACTAAGCTCTTCTTCCAGTGTTGCCTATAGTAGACTTCTAGTATCCCTGAAATGAGGGCTGTCTAGTAATGGCTCTAAAGCCATTTAAGTGGTGGAAGATTATCTGAAAACCTTTGGAACTTTGCCACTAGGTGGTAAGGTGTGGCAGGAATATTATATGCTACTCAGACTAGACTAGCTTTTCCTTTCCATACAGAAACACTCCTTGAGACTTAACTGACTGAGGAAACTAAGGCTCTTGCCAGTGATATAACTCCTGGTGGCTGGGCGGGGGGGGGGGGGGGGGCGGAAGGGGCGGGCAGTACAGAGAGGCACAGAAATTGCATTTATGTGAATCAACACTGTGTCCTTGTTGAGTCCTTTCTATGCTATGGTTAAGGTGACTTTGTCTTATAAATTGTTAGGCAGTTAAGTGTCTATGAGTGTCTTATGTCATTCCAACTCTGAACGTGAAGCACCAGATTAGCCTGAATCAGGCTGGGCCTACCATAGGAAGATAATGCAAAAAAAAGAATGGTGCCCAAGGCTGTTTTCTCCTTTTAGTGAATCTGGTGAATGGAGCTATATAGCAATCAACTGACAAACCTTTTCCAACAATAATGATATTGATGATTTGATTGCAATTCACAAAGAACATCAACCCAACACAGAGGCCTTTGTAGGTAGAATTTAATGGAGACCAGTGCAATATTTGGCCTATCCATCTGGTATTCATCATTTTCACTTTATAATAGTATGACTTATTTTATTTTTTTAAGACATCCAGGAAACCCTAAGACAAGATGAGATTTAATTCTTTCAATGTTTATTTTTAAGTCAACAAAATGTTAACTGCCCTTGTTAAATTGGTATTCTTCAAAGTGATTACACTTTGAAAAGAATCTGAGCTAATAAAAACCTGACAGTAATCTTTTATAACATTACTGGACCAAGTTGTTTCTCCATGTGCACTAAATTTTTAAATATGAAGATTCTGATAAATGGGCAAAATTTATGCAAGGTGATTCCAGGACATTAAAGTAAATCAATGCCAAGAGAAAATATGTTTTAACATTTAAAGGTTATAAAACATTTTAATCAATAATTTAGACTTTCCATTATGGGGTCTTAACCCCACTGAGGCATTTAGGAACAATGCCTTATCTGAAGTCCCATGGAGATTTCATAAAGGGATCAAATATGAAGACATGAGCTCGAAGTAATGGGAGGAGTTTTCCTAATTTTATTCATAATGGATATTGTAAATATTGATATCACAGATATGACATGGCCTAAGGATTTTGTGTAATTAATTTTCCATTTAAGAAGAGCTTTCAGCTCAGAACATCTCATTTCTTACCTACTACTCTGAGACTTCTCTGACTTTTTCAACATGCCCTCATGCCTCTCCTCTCCCCCATCTTTTGCTTTTCAGTTTTCTTTTGTGTTTTGTCTTCTCCTGTTAGACTGTAACCTCTTTGAGGGCAGGAGCTGTGGTTTTTTTCCCTTCACATTTGTATCTGTAGCACTTAGCACTGTATATGGCACATAGTAGGTGCTTAATAGATATTTGCTGACTGGCTGACAGCTTAGTTAACTGGACTTGGAATATACTCATCATAACACGGACCAAAGCCATGACTCTGACCTTGGTAGCAAAGTGCTTCTATCTAGAGTTTCCCAACTATTTTCAGTCATAACAAGCTTGTAAACATTGTGTGGGTGAGGCAGGGGAGGGAGAAAAAGGAGGACTTAGCTTTAGTGAACTTGGGAGGAATTTAGTTTCACTGAAGAGACAGCCCAACACCCAACATAAACAAGTTCTGATAATGAAAATTTTCTCTTCCCTAGAAATTTACAGGCTAGCTAATATATCATGTTTAAATTCATCATCACTGCTTTGTCTCTGTCTCTCTTTTTAACCAAACTTTTGATTTCATTATGGTAAGAAATTCCTAGAAAGAAAACTTGTTCTTATCAAAGCTGGCCTATATCTGTTTTAGAGTTGCTTCGGGCAGAGAAATTAAATGATTTGCCCAAGGTCATTATCTATGTATCAAAGACAGGACTTAAACCCAGGTCTTCCATTCTCCAAAGCTGGCTTCTTATTCACTATGCCACCTTGTCTCTCATCCTGAAACATTTTTATAAGCATCTTTAGGAGCTTAAGAGCAGTTGGTTATTTAGTTATATAAAATTATTGCTTTGGCTACTTATGGAGATTAAAAGTTAATTTTTAAGTAAAATTATATTTTCCATGAATCATGCTTTTGTATGTCTGAAGATATGTTTAGGAACTTGAAGTGACTTTTGTTTTCTGAAGTGGTTTCCCTCCTAATTTTTATCTTCTTCTTTCCATAGGTATGGTTTTTCAAAGTATCTTCTAAGATTTGTGCTTTTGGCTTCAGATACAGAGAGGAAGCTGTCAGAAACTGATGATGTGGCAGGTAGGCAGCCACCAGAAGATTCATCCTGTTTATGTTTTCATGACTCACCAAAATAATCGAGGAGACAGTGACAAGTCAATTAAGCTAACTAGTCATAAAGGTAAGTCAAAGTATCAACACAGAAGCCTAAGTACATACCTGGTAGCTAGTGCCTTTCCAGATCTTTTTTATTTCCTTACGCCTCCAAGCAACAATCACAACAGTAATAAGTGTGCAAGGTACTAAGTAAAGAAGAGCCGGCTGCCCCTGCTTCATCAGTATCAGAACTATAAATGTGAGCAACATGCCCACAGCATAGGCTGCAAGAGGAAGAATGCTACATTTTAGTCATTTACATTCACAGGCACTTGTGCTGGTATTTTAAAAATTACTAAAGACTTTATGTTTAAACATCTTGAAGACCCCGGCAAACTAGCTTCTATTTACAGTTTTAAGATTGTTCTGCTCCAAGCTTTTTAAAAGCTAATCCCACAATCTCTTAAAAGTTAAGAAAATGATTAGATTGTGTGCATAGTATTAGTTTAATTATTATTCATCAGTGATAAAAATAGTAACAGTAATGCTGCCATTATCTGGTATCACCAGAGAAGGAATTGTTCCATAGTCCAAACAATTAAAACGAAATTATTCCACTGAGTGACGATACTTTGTTTCAACCACTTTGGATAGTTAAAAAAGTACTACAGATTTTTGCAGACTCCTTAAACAGGAGAAAAGTATATTTAGAAACAGTTAAGCTTTTTTGGATGATCCAAAGTAACCATTTTGAACACACAATCACAGAATGTTAGAGCTGGAACAAACCTTGGAGATCGATATAGGCCAATTCCATAATTTTACACAGGAAGAAGCTGAGGCTCAGAGGAGTCAAAGGTCAAACAGCTCCCCAGTCCAGTGCTTCTTCCATTGTATCAGAATGCCTTTTAAAATGCTACATTATGTGATAACTTTAGGGCTTACTGAGAGATACAGAGCTGCTTGACTCTAGCCTATATTTTTAAAATCCTTTGGTTTGATGTTTTCCATTTTAATTTCCTTTTTTAAAAAAAAAGCTTTTCCCATCTTTCTTACTGTTAGACTATCAACTATCTTTTCTGTAAGTGTGATTGACTGTAATAAAGCTCCTTCTTTGGCTTGTTTTGATTTGCTATGGGCTAAGAAACTAGATCAGGGAGTCTGTTATAACTGTATCTAAACCAAAAGGCTGTGAGCAAAGGCTAGAAGCGCCATCCTGTGAATGAAGAGTATGTACTTTATTCCTGGATGGTTGCTCAGAAGTCTTCATGGGTATTTCCTGGTTGTTGTATGTGTCCTAGATAATTGTAGTTCCAGGATAAGTGAATTCCTAATAAGCAAACTGTTATACTTTATATTTAAATGAATCTTCCTTTGCTTTCAAATCTATTTTTGGGGTGGACGGTAGACTCGGACAACCAGTGATTTCTTCGGCAGAAGGAACTCCCAATTAGGAAATTCCCTTTTACTAAAGAAGAGCTGTACTTGCTTTACCAATTAATAGCCTTAGGAAGTTGCCCGGAAGCACCGAGAAGTGAGTAAAGTGATTTTTCTGGGGTCGTACAGTCAATCTCTTTGTAAGAGGAATGGCTTAAAAACAGATCTTCCTGCCTCCAAGGCTGGCTCTCTGGTCACTATACCAGGCTAGCTTTCTGAAATCTAATTTTTTGCCTTACACTAATTAATATTTTTCAGTCTAATTTTCTCCTTTCAAAAATCTTGTGAATTAGGTAAAGTAAAGCAGATATTGCAGTCTCCCTTTGGCAGATGAGTTGATTGAAGAACAAATAGTTAAGTGACTTGCATATATTCACCCAGCTAGTTACGAGCACAGTGAGAACTATAATCCGTGTGCCTTAGCACCTAGATTCCCAGACTTTTTTCTATTTGTACACAATTATGAATCAAAAAAGGAAATAAAATAACTTACCAATTACACAGGAAACATAGTAGATAGAAGAACCAACATGGATATCAAATCTTCGACAATAAGCAACCAGGAGACCTAAAAAGCCCAACAAGATTAATTTCTTAAGGGGAAAAAAAAGACCTTTAAAGATGAGTTCAATCATGTATGTGTTGCAACATGATAGTGGCAGTAAGAAAACTTGAACGCTCTAGAATAAAAGAGGCTATATAAATCTAACAAAACTTGAAACCACTAACCCTAAGATAATCTTAAGTGAGTTCTCTCTCTACTGATCTTCTAGAACTTTGTCCTCTTCTCTTGAATTCAGAATATTTTAATTTCTATTATATTAACTGTGACTTTGGCTAATCCTTCATTAGATAAGGATCACATCTTATCCTCATAGGTTCTAGATTACATGATAAAAAAAAAGGCCCATTTTCATAATAGTACAAGAAAGTTTGAAGTTTTAATTCTAAAACTTAAAAGGTCAGTAAAATATCAACTCTAGTTTTATAGGTGTACAGAAATAACCAGTTTCTTTTTACTTTTTTACTAGAGAGATCATTTGTAAAATTCAGTCTATGAAGAATTCTCAGAACTGACTGTTAATAAATATTTATATACACAAATGCACAGCTAGCTAATGTACACATCACATACATCAGTGGTAGGCTTGAAATATAATTGCTATTTTATTTAATCAAAATAATTTCCTCCTGTTGCCTGAATTCATAGAAGAAAAGGTTCATTTTCATTAATATTTAATTTAATTAGTTTTGGTCTCTGTTTAGTAAAAAAGGAAGGCTTACTATAGTTTGTTGTTTTCTACTCTTTCAATTGTTTGATCTCATTTCTACACATTCAAAGGTAACAATATTTATCATTTTGAAATGGGAAATTAAATTTTAAAATCTAGCCATGAATTTTTGACAAACTAGTAATTTTTGACATTTTAAGTTGTTTTAAAGTCCTACCATAGAAATGGTTCCCTTCTTTTTCTGTTCTGTAAAAAGGGAATTACCAAGTGACCACGCCAGGAGTTATGCTAAACAGGACTACACTGTGTCAGCTTCCACATAGGAGTACCCCTATCTTCTTTCTTCTACTGGCCATGCTGAGAGAAGTACTAACTAAGACTCTTCTTTCTTAGCTGACGGACATTACAATAGAGCTAGTACCTTCTAATGGCCTAGCTTCCCTCACAGGCATCTGATGCATAAACTGCCCGTGATCAAATATGGGCTATACCTCTCAAGAGATGGTGATTTGTTGCTGTAATACTGTGTGTATCCCTTACGTGTCTGACAGCACTGTTCTTCAAAAGTCAGGCAGAGCAGTCAGAAAAAGAGAGGATAATTAGCTAATATCTTAAGTGAAGTCTACTTCAATGGTCCAATCACACAACCCTCTCTTCAAGCATACCTCTTATTATCCTGCCCTGGTTCCTCCAACTCTACTAGATTCTTCTAAGCCATCTTACATTTTACAATAGAAATTTATAAATATAATTTGTTTCATAAGCAACTCTGGGAACAGTATCTTCTCTATAAACCTGTAGTAACAATGTAACTTACTAAAATTCAAGAGATATATGAAAAACAAGTTAAACACCCACGTTAAAAGCAAATTAAAAAAAAATTATTAGAGACAACTGCTCACCTGGAACAATAATGTCTCCAAAACCCAATATTGAAACAGGTGCTAGACACACACTCATTGCAGAGAAATATATCAGTCTTGGTACTTTGATAACGACTGGCAACTGCAGGAGGAAATACTGACATTAAGCCTCATCTGAATCTTTAATTATCACATTTAAAAAGCAATGTACTGACATTAGAACTACTGTTTTACCCATTTTAATTGACATTTAAAAAGAATTTGAAGTCAGAGGACACACATTGAACACACACACACACACATGATTTACAAAGCTTGAAAGAAGCAGATTAAGTAGCTTTAGAAAAATGAAACCCAACACACACATAGGATTAATCCTATTAATCCAATAGCCCCGCTGTCTAACTTCAACGACCAACAATATGACTCAGGTCTTGAAACAAGTTAGACTATATTTTGGCCATTTGTTTTTTCCCCCAAAGAAGAATCTTGTCTCAGAGGGTGTGATTTTAGAGTCCAGTGAACATATCTGAAATACAATCCTTACTTTCTCATGGGGAGCTGAGGGCTGAGCAGTGGCTTCCACCAAGTTTCCACCATTCTAGGATGAAACCCAAGTCAATAGGTATTTAATAATTTTAAATGACTAAAAAGTGGCTATATTTTGTAAGAAAAAAATTATACCTTAATATGCACTACATGCTCATCGAATTAAATGAGAAGACAAAATTATTAATTGCAGACACTATGGAAATGCAGCAAAATTGATTGTGCACACACACTCACTATAAATATGCACGTTTGTGTAACATATTCCTACCTTTTCATTGCTTCCAAAAGGTCCAGCTGCAACTTCGATCATGATACTTTCCCCATTCTATTCAATGGAAAAAAACAAAGTTGTGTCCTCTAAATGATTTATCAATTTGCTACTGTTCAAGAACTCTTTGAACACCTAGCACATTGTTCGGCACAAAGTATCTATCTGGTTAATATTTGCTGAATGAATAATTAGTACAAAATGTTTTAAAATAAGCTGCAAAATGCTTTTTCTCAATTCAGAATATTTATGGAGAACCAAAAAGAATGTAGTCATTTAACACACAAAAAAAAAACCACCTAGCACACTTGTTCTTCCTACAGTGGTGTTGATAAAACATCAGCAACTGACAGATAATAAAATGCACACAATTTAACAAAGTAAACCAAAGTACTACTCTGTACTAACATAATTCTGATATTCACAGTCAACTCTTCATTATTTGCATGAATAATAATGAACAATGATAATTACAAATCTTTTATATTCAGCTAATAGACTTCATATTTATACTTTTATTTGAGTCTGTGCGGATATGGTTCTCTCAAAAGTCACAACACTTACTGTATAATAATGAAATTATATTGCACAACAGTTAAATGACTTTCTAAACATATAATACTGCACATTACACATTAATAATCGCTGAATGAAACAGCACCCCAAAAGGAACTGGAAAGCTCCATAAGCCACCTGACCTTGAAATCTGCTCATCTTCAATTCTGTTCCCTTGCTACATTCCAAGCTGGAATTAGCATTCTCTCCCCCTCTTTTGCTCAAAGCAAAGGGGAGTACAAGATGGCAGGGGGAGAGGAGCAAACTTTTGTGTAAACAGTTCCTAGAGATAGAAATCAGCATGGAGTTGGCAAATACTCCTCAGTTACTGAGCTCAGGATGCTATGGGATACAGGTCTCAAAGTTCTATCATCTCAAAGCAAACTAGGTAACCAAAATTGATGGTACTAAAGGAAATGTTATGACAGACTAAGGGTTCCCCCTTAACTTTGATTCCTGGGTGGGAAAGGTAATGAATTGTTTTTTTTAAAGGCTTTTTGCTCCTGAGCAAGGTGGTAGGAGCAATGAAATCACTAGCTGTAGTGACCATTGCCCTGTCCTTCCACAATAAGAGTATAGTTTAGTTTACTTTTTTAAGAAAGCTAAGCACTTCTTTCCTCTCTTAAAAAAAATACTATTTGTCATATGGGATAGCTCTCTGGGAGGGTAAGGAAGAGTAATACATGGGATACCATGGTGACACAAAATAAAATATCAATAAAACCAAAACCAAAACCAAACTAAGAACATCTAAAACTCCTCCATCCATCACACTGCTCTTCTCCATCCATCAAAAGCCCTTTTGCATTGTCACCCATTCTCTCCTCCTTCCCTCATTCTGAATTCTGGTTATTACTTATATAACAACTTAGACAAGTTACTGGGTAAGTCAATTTACATTTCTGGGCCTGTTTATACATATGTAAAATGTAGGAATTAGACTACACGACTTCGAAGGTCCAAATCCAAAAACTAATGATTTCCAACTCATATAAGACTTCTCATTCTGGAAGTCTCACTAGTACCTCAAAATGAGTCTGTTAAAATTGAGTTTATTTTCCTTTTGAAACCTACTCCTAGTTATTACTTCACTATTTCTGTCAGGTGCACCAAAATTTATTGAGTCTCCTACATCTGCAAGTTGGTATAACTGATTTTTCTACATTCTTTACCTCTCATATCTAACCAGTTAGCACTTCATGTCTATTCTACCTACACATCACTTCTGGAAATCTGTCCCCTTCCTCTCTATTTCTCCTGCTACCATCCTAGTATAAGGATAGTAGTATATACTACTTGCCTAGACCAGAGCCTCCAACCAGGTCTTCTGGCCTTCATTCTTACCTTACTTTGTTGCAGCCCTCTCACCCAATCCTGTTATAATGACTACCAGACTAATCTATCATACACACAGTTCCGCTTAAACAACTCCACTTCTAAGAGTTTTTGAGTAGATTCTACTACTTTGGTTTCTACATTATGTCTCTCCCATATGATTATAATAGCCTCTTATTTGGTCTCCCTATCTCAGCACTCTCCCCACTCCAATTCATCTTTGTTCAGCTGCCAAAGTAATTTTTCTAAAGCATAGGTGACTGTATTACTCACCTGTTCTCTTCAAAAAACTCTAGTGGTTTTTCTATTACCTCCAGGATTAAACATAAAGTTCTACATATGGCATTTAAAGCCCTTTACAACTTGGCTTCTTATCCTTTCAGTCTGACATGTTACTCCTCTCCACACACTCTATAATCTAGCTACAGTGCTCTATTTGCATGTGCACATGACATTCCATTTCCCAACTGTCTGCCCTTGCAATGGCTCTCCCTTATGCTTGGAATGCTCTTCACATCTTTACCTTTTAGTTCTCTTGGCTTCCATTAAGACACAGCTCAAATCTCATCTTCTGCAGAAAACCTTTTCTAGTTTTGCCTTTGAGATTACCTTCCATACAATTCCTTATATATCTTATATACCCCTAGTTATTTATGTGTTTCCTCATCCATTTGAAAGTTAGTTCCTTGATAGTAAAAATTGTTTTTGCCTTTCTTTATATCCCTATAACTTAGTACAGTACCTGGCACATAGTAAGTATTGAATAAGAGCTTATTGATGAACTATTAAGTCATTAAATTAAAGGAGAAGGTGACAAAATAAATAGATGCTAAGATTACTTCTTAAATCATATTGCTGCATCACGATTGAATTTCCATTTAATGGAGAGTTGACTGTGATTCAATTTACTAATGAATTCTTGAAACCCCAAACTTAAGTTCATTAACACTTTCACATGCTCTAAATACATGCAATCTTATGTTCCTACTTCTATACCTACTTGCCTACCTGCTATTAACCTATTAGGCTCATGGACATGATGTAGCACTTCCAAGGTTCAAACCTTCTAAGCATAACAGCAAAAATGGAAAAGTTAAGAATGAAATTATCTGAGATTAAATGAATGGCTATGTAATGAGGTGACTTCAATGGCCTAAGAGTGTAAATTTAATCCCAATAAAGAAAACTTTAATAGCATTTACTTTTTTTGTTGTTGCCTTGCAATTTTATTGTAACCAATATGTCGCTATAAACATTTCTAGTATCCTGGGGCTAAGAATGGAACAAGAAAGCAAACAATTCTCTACACATAGTAGAAGGAAGAGGGAATAGTCATATATATGTCTTTTCCCCTCAGGGCATACGATTATAGGTTTCTAAACCTACAAGTCCCTAAGGAAAGGACCTTAGAGGTTATAGATCTTTAATCATTCTCTGTGTACTTCTGCTCTGATTTGGTATGTGGTGGGAGGCATTTGTCACAGAAATGGTTGATATGACTGAGATAAAGAGAAGTGATGGTACTTGAGGATAATTGTTTATTGGTGTAAAGTAGAACACTCTAACTGTAAAGAGCTCAGCTCTCCTTTGCATATTTTGCTACATCTATATATCCAGCTCTCGTTCTCTCTCTTCTCACATTAACAAGTGACAAAACAAAAGATACTCCCTTATAGAGTAAATATCATCTGGACAGAGACTAGTAAAAGTATTGGTTTACTGTACTGTATTGGGAAGATTCAATAAAGCACTGTTACTCTAGGCCAGATATTGAAATAGCTTTGCTATTTGGAATCTGCCACAATAATGGTATTTGCTGTAATGGATTTGCTGCTTCTTATAAATGTATGCAAAGTGTTATAAGCCCTTAGCCTGAAAAGATTTGGTGGGGCTTATATTATATTATAGAAGATAAGAATTTTAATAAAAATTTATATTACAAGTCAAAGCACCAAGCACTAAGCACATAAACACCGATATGTCTGTGTGGGCCAAGTGATCCTCAGCTACTGAGATTCTAGGCAAATTACTCCATTTTTAGTCAAGTTAGTGCTCACTAATTCATAGGGCTGTTTAAAGATCAAATGAAATAATGAATGTTTTTCATGAACATATAATGCTATATAGGTGTGTTATTTTTTTCCATTCATATATGTAGCCTCATCAATGTGGCATTTATAAAAGTGAAAAATGCTAGTAAAATATTGTGGGCTGGTGATAAGTTCCAAATATAATTTTTCAATTCAAAATTATTTGGAAGAGAGCTATAATTCATTATCACAAGGGCATATCGCTGGGATTATACTCTATGTTATATGTAATAAAGGCTTTCATTATAAATTAAGAGATCACTGGGAAAGAAAGAAGGAAATAAATGGTGGGATGAGGTGGGTTTAGAAAATCAGACTTGGTATGGATAGTCAAAAAAAATGAGTTTAGGAAAGGAAAAACATGATTTAGAAATTCAAGAGAAAGAAACAATCAAGAAAGGATGAGTGAGGAGTAGACAAAGTAGGAGTGATCAAGTAATGATGATAAAGCATCTTTTAAAGTTTCAGGATGAAGGAATAAAGGGGGGGAAAAGTCAGCATCTTGCCTATGAGTACCTCAAACTAGAGACAATTTTTAAGTTAAGAATGCACAAAAAGTACAATTATGGCCTCCATTAAACTGTTTTAACTTCAATAGTAAGAATTCTCAAAATACTTCAAAATGAGGGGAGGGGATTCATAAGGGTATACAGATTTCAATTTCGTGGCAAAATTCCCAAGCATGAACAATCTAATGGACTGAATAAGTGTCTAGTTTCTCAGAATGTTATATATAAATTTCAGAAATATTAACATACCTTTGTGATGAATGGTGTTATGAAAACAAAAAATACATCGTAGATGAGAAGGAGGACTAGAAGTATTACACATGCCTGTCAGAGAAAAAAAAAATTAGAGACTAAACTTCCCACATCCTAAGAAAGAGCTGATAGTATTTTGAGACAATCACACATCTGTATACTCATTAAAAACAAACAGGGGGCCATCTCCAGTCATCTTGATCTATATCTCGCCACTGGACCTAGAGGGCTCTGGAGGAGAAAGTGAGGCTGGTGACCTTGCACAGCCCTCCCTCTTCTCAAGTTATGTCATTAACTCCTTGATGTCATGGTCCTCTTTGAGAATGAAGGACAAACACAACCTGTGAGTAGTCCAAGCTGCCTGAATGGGGACCCAGCTGGCCAGTTCCAGGTGGGCAACTCAGCTCATCCTCTCCTTTCTTCTCCCTTCCCCCGTCCCCTTACCTGAGGGTGTTCTGCCCAAAGGAAGGTAATTTGATGGCCCATAGCTGCCTACTTAACTCGGGGTTTACTGGCTAGATTTTTCTCTCAAAAGCCAAGCCTTAAACATAATTCACTCAGGAGCTCATTGAGTGGACAACAATAGGTCCCTGCCCAAGCACCACTTAATGGCTATTTTTGGGCCCCCCTTGTTTAGAGTGAATGTAAACAGAGACTGCTTCTCTCTTGGTAAGCAACCCTGAGGGTCTTCTCCTCCCACTTTGATTTTTTTTTTGATTGATTTGATTAAAGTGGCCATCTCTAGGCTCACTCCTTAAAAAGGCCTATTCACTGAATGGGTGTTGCCTCACTCAAAGTGAGAACTTGAGGAGACTTTAGCTTAAAAAGATCAAGGTCTCCCACTGAGTCGGGCCATCTCCAGTTGTCCTAATCTATATCCGGCCACTGGACCCAAATGGCTCTGGAGGAGAAAGTGAGGCTGGTGACCTTGCACAGCCCTCCCTCGCTCAAATCAAAGCCAACTGCAAGTCATGTCATCATCTCCCTGATGTCATGGTCCTTTTCAAGAACAAAGGACAAACCACACAGCAACAAAAAACAAACCAACCAACCCTCACACAACTGCTATTTCTAATTTTGTCCTATAAAGCAAAAAGGATTTTTTTCTTTTCACCATTTTCATGTCTTTGAATATCACTGATCCAAAGCAAAGTCCTTTGTTAAATTTCTCCATTCTCTACAAGGCTATTAGGTATGTTATCATTCAAACAGGCAGCATGGTGTGATAGGAAGAGTAGTGGACTGGGGGTCAAAAGACCTAGATTCAAGGCTCAACTCCCTCAACTTACTAAGCTGGGTGGGCCTCAACGTCCACAAATGTGAAGGGGGGAAGATGTAAGTACTTTATATTACCTACTTCACAGGGTTGTTGTAAGGGTCAAGTAAGATCATACACAGAAAGTACTTTGTAACTGTAACACACTTTATAAATATGATTTATTCTTATTTTATTATTGCACATAATTAGGGTACTTTAGACAGGGCAACAATATACTCTACCTTAAAGTTGGGTAATTTCAATGTTTTAATTAGATTCAGACAGAAAGCCATTCCCAAAAGATCTTGTAAAATCCAGGCCCATCTGAAATCAGACATTAATTATCTTATTCAGTTATTTTAAAATGGATCCTCACAAAATAAAGAGGCCACAGTGAATAATATGTCTAACAAAATCAATACAATAAACATTAAGCACCTACTACTATAGATAAAATAGCTGGGAGAAAAAGATGAACTAAAAGCTAGACTGGTGCTCAGGAAATTCATAATTTAAGAGGATAAATAAGGCACATACACAAATCATTATAATACAAGGAGAAACTGGAGAAGAAGGTTCTCTTTCAAGGGGAAGGGAAGACAGACATGGGAAAGGCTTTATGAAGAACAGCATACTTGAGAATTAAATCTTGAGAGAATGGATGGAGCTCAGTATTCAGGAGATGGGTGAGGCAAGTACAGTCAAGGCATATTAATAAAGTCACAGAGATGGGAGAAGGAAAGAAGAGAAGAGGATGGTGTGTATTCTAATTTGACTGGGATGTAGAGATTGTGAAGGGAAGTAATGTGAGATAAGGCTGAAACAGGAGGTTGGAGCCTAATTGTAGAAACAGTTGTATGCTACTATAAAGGACTTTAATGGGAAGTCAGTGAAGGTTTTAGGGTTGAAAAGTAACATGATTTGAAAATTATTCTGGAAACAAGAGAGACTGGTGGCAGGAAGACTGTTCAAGACTATAACACAATTATGCCAAGCAAAGACGGTAATGAATTCCTGAACTAGAGTGATTACAAGTTAGATTTGAAAGGAACAAGTATGAGATTGTGGAAGTTGACTCAAAAGGACTTTACAAATGATTATATATAGATAATAAATGACTGGAACGGGTCAAGTATGACTCAAAGGTTTCTCAAAGTTGACTGGAAGGATGGTGGTACCATCAATAGAAACAGAATTTAAAGGAACGGGTAGGCTTTCTGTGGAAATGAATTCAATTTCACCATGTTAAACTTAAGGTACCAGCAAGACCATAGATAAAAAGGTATCTAGCAGGCAACTGGAAATGAACTCAGAAGAGTTAGAATACTGGAAAGTCATCTTCATGGAGCTGTTAAAGGAAGCCATGGGAATGTGTGAAACTGCCAAGAGAGAAAAGGGAAAATGGCCCAGAACTTAAATCCCTGTGATGTGACTACTGATGTAGCATGGTGTAGTAGTGTTGGACTTAGAATCTGCTTTAGACATTAGCTATATGACCCTGGGCAAATCACTTAAATACTCTGGGATTCAGTTATCTCATATATGAAAGAAGTGTGTTGGGTATGATCTCTAAGGTCCCTTCTAGCTCTAAATTTATGATTTTATGATTGTTTACTATTACTTTTGTTAAAAAAAAATAAGAAAACAATATTTCCTATATGTACTACAACAATGATATGCTAGAATATTGGTCATTATGATGAGAAAAAGATGCAATAATGCTAAATTTGTTTTTAAAATGTTGCAGAATAACTTTCCTAAACAATAAGCTAACATGAGCATTTTATTCTAAAATTATTTTAAAAAATTTCTATCAACCTTTAACAACATGTTAATAATTCATTAAATGATCTTTATCTTCTTTACTTTTAAGCCCGCATTTAACATGAAATCACAGTTTCCAATGTTTTTGTACATTTGAATCCAAATCAAGCAATTTGAGAACTGTTTACCTGACATGGTTTTTCCTGAAAATTAATTCTTTAAAGACCATGATATTCTAGGATAAAAGCCATAAATTCCTCAGTCAAGTAGATGATTAACTGAGTGAAATGTGTAACAATCTGTCTCTAATCTAAAACAGTAAAAATTGATCTCCTACCTGTCATCATTTCGAAATACAGCCCAAACAACAGCCAGGGATATGCAAAATGCTGCAAGAAAGAGAAGTCTCACTTCAAAGCTTTTGCTGCCACATACAATCCTAAAACAAACAAACAAATGAAAACAAATGGAGAGAATTTAGTTTGCCATGTAGCTGAAAACAGATTGGGGAGGAGGGGGAAGGAGGATCAGGTAGAGTTATAATAGAGCCAAAAGAAATATAAAAACAGCCATTCAGTACTAACGTTGCTGCAATAACCACTAGTTTCCCTTTTAAATAAAGTGACTAGTAATAAAATGTTTAACTGTGTGATATTTTGATATTCCTATTTTTTTTTTTTTTGCATATAGCTTAAATAGCTAATAGCAACATTCTATAGCTGCCCAGAAAAAAATTCATACCTGCATCGTCCACATGGTATTTTCCTAATCAGTGGTGCAAGGCAATTGTATAAACTCATTGAAGATGCCAAGCAGAAAATGGATATCATAACATAGACTAGAAAAAAGGAGAAATATTTAATGAAAACAGAGGAAAATGTCAGTAAAATGCTGTTACGTGGCAAAAAATTTCTGTACAAACACCACATTTCAATTGATTTGTTTTTAAGAGCTATTTTAAATAGATGCTCAGAGAACATTCAATTAGACTGACTAGACAGCAATGTGATGGTGTCTTCCACTGTATGCTTATTTAGGGTCTGCAGAAGGAATGGAAGAGTTACCTGCATGTCAGTAGTTGTTTGAAAATAACTCATTCTAAAATTTAAGCTAACAAAATCACGTGAGATCTAACGAAGCAAGTCCAACAATATTTGTTCTAAGAAGGGGAAAAAATGAATTCCTTTATATTGCTTGTTTGAGATACATAATAATGTGTACCTAATAATCTAAAAATATCAATAGATTACTTCTGTAGGTTTATATATATATATAGGTTATAGGATATAGTTTGATCCATTCTATGGTCATATCCATGTAATAAAGAACCTTTTTGACCCCCATGTACAAAAATATTTATAGCAGCTCTTTTTTGTGGCGGCAGAGAACTAGAAATTGAGGGGATGCCCATCAATTGGGGAATGGCTGAACAAGTTGTGGTATATGAATGTAATGTCATACTATTGTGCATAAGAAATTAGATTTCAGAAAAACCTGGACTTATATAAACTGATGCTGAGTGAAATAAGCAGAACCAGAACACTGTACACAGTAACAGAACACTGTGTGATGATCAACTATGATAGACTTAGCTCTTCTCAGCAATACAATGACCCAAGACAATTTCAAAAGACTCATGATGGAAAATGCTAACCACATTCAGAGAAACAACTATGGAGCCTGAATGCTGACTGAAGCATACTATTTTCACCTTTTTTTTCCTTTCTTGTGTTTTTTCCCTTTTGTTCTGATTTTTCTTTCACAACATGTTTAATGTGGAAATATGACTGTACATGTATAACCTACATCAGATTGCTTGCTGTCTTGGCAGGGGTAAGGGGAGGAAGAAAGGAAGAAAAATTTGGAACTCGAAATCTTATAAGCATGAATATTAAAAACTATCTTTACATGTAACTGGAAAAAAAATACTATTAAGTGGGGGGAAAAAAGAACCTCTTCCTAAGAGTTCTAATATAGTTATCAATGTTTAATACTTATGTATTTTTATTTAAAATTATTAATAAAAGTTTTACTATAAAAATTACTAAGCTTAAAAGATTAAATTTTCTTTTTTCATCTCTCAATAATTCAAAATCATAACTAATTTTACAGCATAGACATTTTGAAGTTTCAGTGAAACTGTGAGGCCACTTTGTTGTTCAAGAGAGGAGGACAAGCAAAAAGTCTAGAGCCAGTGAAATGAAAAAAGATTGGTGGCTACCCCTGTAGGGTGATTAACCAGCAAATATTAAGTGCTTATTGTGTGCAATACATTATACTAGGCACTGAGAATAAATCTAAGACGTGGATGAGATGTATACAAATAACTATAATACAGGGCACATGAGAGGTTAGATTTATGAGAAATTTGAGGAAGGAGGAGTAACTTTTAGCTCAAGGTAGGTGGAGGGATCAAAGGCTTGATTGAGGAAATGGTACCTTGCCTGAGACTTTAAAGAGAAGAATTTAAACAGAGAGGTAGAGAGGCTATTTTCCAGGGCAGTGCGTATGTCTGAGGCAGAGGAGTGGACTGGGAAAGGGAGAGGTAATGAACTCAGATGGAAAAAAATGAAATCAAGAAACATCCAGTAGGGGGCAGCTAGGTGGTGCAGTGGATAGAGTTCTGGCCTTGGAGTCGGGAGGACCTGAGTTCAAATGTGACCTCAGACACTTACTTGACAATTACTAGCTGTGTGACCCTGGGCAAGTCACTTAACCCTGACTGCCTCACCAAAAAGCTAAAAAACAAAACAAAAAAACCCCAAACAGCCAGTAGATTAGTATGTCTTGGATACAGAATATCTGAATAGGAGTAATGTTAAATAAGGAGAAAGGTAGATTGAAATCATATTATAGAGAGCTATGAATGCCAGGCCAACGAGTTTGTATTTTATCTTAATAGGCAATGATAAGCCACTGGAAATAGAGAGTAAGGCGATCAGATCTATTTCAGTTACTCTGGCAGCTATGTAAAGAATGGCTTAGGAAGAGAAAAAAGAGGCAGGGAGACAAGTATGGTAATTTATGTGAGAGATGAGGGCTAGAACTGTAGCAGTAGCCCAGGGAAAAAAAAGGAATGGATCAACATAGTGAATACATTAAAAATGCTATTAAAAAAAGCTAAAGTACAGTTGTCATAGGTTGAGAGATTTTTTTTAGAAATGTGTTCCAAAGGACAGATGAAATTAACCAGCTGAATCAAATTGTGAGGCCTGAGATTCCCCACCTCTGCTTTATGCTAATATTTTCTGAACAGTGGCTTGGCAAAAGGTTTTTGGGTGATCTTCATGAATGTTCCTCTTTCCCCATTTCCCTCTTCTTGCTACTGTACACTCTGGCCATTGTTGGAGCACTACAAAAGCAGGACTGGAGAGTTTCCAAGAGGCCATGCTGGAAAAAGAATCACACTAGCCTTCATTTAAGCCCTCAGAGTACAAAAAAGTTCAGGCTACCCCACAGGATTAAAAAGTAAATTAGCTAAATTAGTCATCCAAGTTTTCATAATAAAAATACCTCAATTTAAAGAAAAGAAGGAAGTTCATGGAAGTGTTAGGGAAATACATACCAAAAGTAAAAAAATACATATATAATAAAGCTAATTTCTTACCTAGCCACTTGTAGAAGAAATAAAGTAAGATCATTATAACACAACAGCCAACCACAAATATTATAACTGTAAGTGGAGTAAAAGTTAAAGAGTCTTCCTTCTTTCTTGTTTCTCTTTCTTCTGTGTTTGTCACTGCCTTCATGTCCTCCCTGCACAAATACATACAAGAGCCTCAGTCAACCTCATTCTGTCAAACATTCATACAAATATGTGAAGGTTCTATGACTTCCTCAGCACAGGGAATTCCTAATGTAAGAATACTTTCACCAACAGAGATCACATCCAGCTGAGCAGATAGTAGACTCTGGAACATAAATATCATCTCCTTTATAATTTTGCCCAGAACAATCCCTGGAGACATCAGTTGCAGTGGGGTGGAATATGAAGGGATAAGGGAACAAAGAGGAACAGGACTGTAGAAAGCCCTGGCAACAAACTTGATGGAAAAATAGATTTATCAACACATGAGTTTATATGGAATAAAAATAAAAATTGACTAAAGGTTCAGATAAATTCTTAAATAGCCATTTTATCATTAGTTATAAAGAGGAATTTAGGGATAACATTCCAAGGACATCATAAAAGGAAATTAACCCACTGTCTCCAAACACATCCCTAATGTCACTGTTGGAAATACAATATTGGATGAACTACTGTTCTGACTCATTGTCATTTTTTAAAATATCATTTATGGCAAACTTTTGTATCTGAAAAAGTTGACAATATTTATGACACAAAACTTAAGTCTATGACATTCTCCTTCTTGCTGCATAAGGTTGTTAGGTTTAAAATATGTTTTAACTTGAAATATATTAAAATCTAATTATTATGAATCAATGCAGTAACATAAAAACTATTGCCTTTCCTGTAGAACACTTCATTTCCCCCCCCATTAATGTTCTCCTTTCAGAGTTATTTCAATAACAATATATAAAATTTCCTCTCTTTAGTATCCTCTTAGGATTCTAAATTCCCTAATAAAAGGCAAGAATTGTTTCTATTACATTCTTTGTAGGGCTTCTAAATTTCTATTTCCGTTCCCAAACTAGAGGCTGAATGAATATTGCTAATCTGATTTAGTCCAAAATAAGTTTAATACTTAGTAATGATGATTACTATGCCAAAAGATTAAAAACTTTAAAAAAAAGATGGAGTTACAGTATATTTTATAATGGCTATGTGTTAAAACTTCAATTACAGATGTGTCATGTCAGTGTCTGCAGTCAGCAAAGTCCAACAGATTTAACCATCCTTTCTACCACTCTTGATCCATAATTATAAGTAAGGCTGTGGGAAAACAAAGCCCACCTTCTCATTAAGAATTAGATTTTTCAAAATATGAGCTCTGCTAACCCTATGACTTATTTGTGGGTATGACCCAGCTAATTAGCCAGTTAACTTCATATTTAAGACTCAAAATTAAAGTCTTCATTTTTGTTCCTCTTTCTTTACTGCCTTCATGTCCTTTCCTGCACAAAAAGACACACCTCATTTTCTTGCGCTCACTTTATTGTGTTTTGCAGATAGTGGTTTTTTCAAAATTTGTGACAACCCTGTGTCAAATGGGTCTATTGGTGCCATTTTCCCAATAACATGCTCACATCATGTCTTTGTGCCACGTTTTGGTAATTCTCCCAATATTACAAACTTTTAAATTATTATTATATCTGTTACTGTTGTAATTGTTTTGGGATACCACAAACTATGCCCATATAAGATGGCGAACTTAATAAATGTTGTGTGAGTCTTCTGACTGCTCTCCTCTGGCCTCCCTATTCCCTGAGATACAACAATATTGAAGAATATTACACAGACTTAGTTGATAAAGTAGTGGCAGGGTTCGAGAGGATTGACTCCAATTTTGAAAGAAGTTTACTAAAATGCTATCAAACACCATTACATGCTACAGAGAAATCTTTTGTGAAAGGAAGAATCAATTGACAAGGTAAACTTCATTGATATCTTAAAGAAATTGCCATGGCCACCCTAACCTTTAGCCACCACCAACCACCCTGATCAGTCAGCAGCTATCAACATTGAGGCAAGACCTCCACCAGCAAAAAGATTACTACTTGCGGAGGCTCAGATAATGGTTACCATTTTTTTTAAGCAATAAAGTGTTTTTTAATTAAGGTACATACATTGTCTTTTTTAAAGACATAATACTATTGTGCACTTAATAGTGTACAACTACTACAGTACAGCATAAACATAACTTTTATATGTACTAAGAAACCAAAAAATTTGTGTTTTATTGTGAAATTTGCTTTATTGTAGTGGTCTGGAACCAAACCCATACTATCTCCGCGGTATGCCTGTATACAAGAACCTCAGTCAATTTTTTTTTTGGGGGGCCAAACACTGACAGAAACTTGAAGGGTCTATGATGATTCTTGGTATAGGGACTCCCTTGTTCTTATCTAATAATAAGAAAACACAGAACTGCAGGTACAGAAATTAGATCTAGTTGAAAAAAGTCTAGACCTCAAAAGACAATTCTGAAAGCAATATATACCATTTCTCCTACTTTCTTAATAAATGAAATGCATTTTGAAACTTAGTAAAATAAACTGGAGCTGCAGTGTGACTCTGAACTCGGGAGTCAGAAAGACTGGTTCAAATCCCACCTCTGACATTTACTAGCCTATGACCATGAGCAAATCACTTAACATCTCTGAGCCTATAGTAACTCCTCTAAGAATATAAGTTAGAGATGAGTGGTAATCTGTGTCCCATATAAAACATTCCAACACAGAAAAAAATTAAAATTCTTTAATGTATTGATGTAAATTAATTTATAATCAAATTTTTTTTTGCAAAAAATTAATCTCATATAGGCAGATATTTATAAATCTAAATTTCTGTCACTAACCATATCAACAAAGAGAATTTTTAAAAGCATGTCAGAATAGAATATATTACAACTGATCAATTGGAACATCACCAACCAGAATCTTCAATTAAGTTTTGTGTGTTTATTTTGGGGGATGGCGGAAAGGAATTAGATTTCATAGCAAACCGCTGAAACACAGCAACACACATTCATATTAAGACTTTAAAATAACATCAACAAGCTACATCTACTTTTGGGGACATCCTGGAAATAGTATGCATTCAGTTCAGGCTCCTCCACATTCTGGCCCTAAGCACAGTGTGAGTTGATGTTCAGAATCAAGACCGTCATGCAACACACTATCCTGAATGATTAAAAAAAATTAGTGACATCTAGTGTCTCCCTCACTATCATGGAGAAAGCCTAGACTAACTGTTACCTTTATCTGATACCGATTTTATAATGACTTCTACTATCTGTTCAAATGTGGCTCCTGCTGTATAAGATCTCAGCATTTCACTAGGTGAGAAAGCAAACTTGAGATTTGCTCATGATCTCTTTCAAGCTATTTTGGGAACTGTACAAAAAAGCTGTCACAAGAAGTGAACTTAGGAAAAAAAACACATTTTATTCATCTTTCAGTTCTTCCAAAGTTGAAAATATCAAGTCCTACTTCTAAGGAGAAAAAAACAAAACAAAAAGTCTCTCTCTCTCTCTCTCTCTCTCTGCCTTTCCTAAAGTTACAGGACACACAATGTTTTTTTCTGGGATGGGTAAGTGCAGAGGACTAGGAGGGAAGATGGCCAGCAAAAACCCTTCCCAAATACTTAAAAGCAAAAAACAAAAAAACCTGTTCAACAGTAACAGTGATAAATACAGGACAATGCAAGACAAGTGAAAATGAACAGTGGGGGAAAAAATCACTAAATTATGCTGATGATACTAAGGGAAGACAACATACAAAAATTTTAAAAAATATTTTTTACATAAATCAACTGTTTACATTGCTAGAAGGGATACAAGTTGAACGAATAAAAATGCTTTTAAAGTCTCACCCTAAAAAGCAAGCCGCAGTCTTGGCCCACTAATGGGAAAAAGTGAGAGAAGCTCAGTCTAAGAGGATGAACCTCAAGAAGGGAAGAGAAACACCTGCGGGCAACTATCACTTCTGTAGGAAAGACTGTAGGAAAAACTTCAAGAAAACAGTCTCATTAAGTAATGAGTTTGCAAATGAAAGGGTCTATATACTTTCAGTCACCTTTAGAGAAGGTCCAGTTGGCACTACTTTGCAATGCATTCTTTAAAAAGCAGCTAAAAATAAAGGAAGATTAAGGGTACTTTTGTTTTGTTTTGAAAAGACCTGTAATTTCATCATGTGTAGAGTCCCTGGTGAGGAAACTCCTTCTGCCAGTGGAGATCAGCAACAGTTCTGTGAATTACAGCCTTAGAGCATTGCCTAGAGCACCAAGAAGTTAAGTGACTTGCTCAGGATCATGTAGCTATTATGTGTCAAAGGTGAGACTTGAGCTTGGATTTTTTCTGATTCTCAGCTATTATTACCGTTACTAATGTCACATTTATACTGGACTTTCAATTTACAAAAGGTGACCTTTTAAGACAGGTGAATAATTATGTGAGAAATGTATGTAACTTAGCTCTTTAGGGGGACAATTATTAAATATGAGCTAGGTAGGGTAAGAGGGAACTCCTAGAGTTCATACCATGTATTAAGAAGTACTACAAAGAGTTTATCTTTCTCCCTCCTAATTACAGAGTTGCACCAAATGGCAGAAAATGAAGAGAGTTTTCAGATGTTTGAAAATGGTTAAATGTTAGCTTTACTAACTCCTGGTATTATTATTCACTGCAAAGAAAAAAATTTTAAAAGTCATTTTTAAAAAACAATGAACACTTGCAAAAAATTAAATTTACAGTACTGTCTAGATACAAATGCCTTCAATAAGGTTTTAGGTATTTATTTTTCAGCATTTTAAGTAAAGACCACTAGGCAGTTTTATAGAGAGGAAGAAAATATTTTTCTACAATGTTTGCCTCCATACTACATTTTAAACTGCAATTTACCTTTAAGTTAAAAACAAAACTAAAACCAAAACTTGTCTTAAATCAGCTTTACATACAGTCAACCTGCCCAAAGAGATCAAGCATAATTTCTTCCACATCAACTAGTGATCTGTTTATAGTGGTATTTCAACTCTCCGTCCTGAAGAAGTCTCCATGTGCAAACTGGGACCTTTTGCTTTCATTTCCTAAAGTAACTAAACATCTTCCATTTGACAGAACAATCTGATTTTGAGCTGGCTCTTCACAAATTTTTGCAACTCACTAGACCCCAGTCCTTTTTCTCTTCCTCTCTTCATTTACTTGCTAAGTCACAATCTTTATATGGTTTATATTTCTATTTTCTAGGAAAATCTTATACCTGGTCAACCAATCAATCAATAAGCATTTATTAAGTATCTACAATGTGCCAGGCAGTGGGCATAAAAAGACAAAATGAAAGTTTCTTTTCATAAGGAATTTATATATTTTATTGGGAGAGACCACATATATGCATATAAGTATATACAAAAACATTTTAAAGGTAATTTTGGGGTGGATGTATTAGTTCTTGGGTTGGAGGAATCAGGAAAGGGCTCGTGTACAGAAGGCTCATGTACGTGGCATTTGAACTGAACTTCAAAGGAAATCAGGTATTCAAAGAGCTTGCGAAAATGAATTACACTCCAAAAATGGGGGACAGGCTTTATAAAAGCACACAATTATTTCAAACACTTTCAAAATAGTCTAGAAAAAGGATGGTTGAAATGAAAGGTTTTCTCCATAAACAAAATAAGACAGTTGATTATTGTGGAATCTATAAAATCTGAAACTGGATGAATGATATTTTAAAGTCAAGACAATAAATGAAAATGCCAGAGCAACATTCCCAAATGTTATGTTATATGAATATTATATGTTACATGTTATATTAATAAATATTTTGTCCTTAAATACATAAAATTTCTAATTCTTTCATTTTTTTTGTAAAGATAAGAAGGGAAAACCACTCATATGTACATGAGATGTGATTAAAAACAGCCATCTTATCACTCTTTCCAAATCAATATTTAAGTTCATTTTTCTAGTACCTTTCTTTTGCTCTCAAGATTTTCCTTTTAATCTGAGTCAATTTTTAGTACTCATGGATACAAAAAAGGCATCTTAAATGATGACAGAGACGATGTATATTCACCTAGTTAAATGCAAATGAATCTTAAACACATGACAGAACTACAATCCATCTTTAGATATTGACTAGTTATATGACCATGAGTACATCAGCCTAAGCTTCCTAAT
This sequence comes from Phascolarctos cinereus, assembly GCF_003287225.1. Lineage (NCBI taxonomy): Eukaryota > Metazoa > Chordata > Mammalia > Diprotodontia > Phascolarctidae > Phascolarctos > Phascolarctos cinereus. The sequence continues at coordinate 163,141,804 of NW_027555736.1, read as the reverse complement.
TCATAAAATAGAGATAATAACTGTAGTATGTATACCTCACAGGGTCGTTATGATGCTCAAATAAGATGATGTATGTAAAGTTCTCTACAAAACTTAAAAGGGTCATATCACACTCTTCTTGTTTTTTTTGACAGAGATCAGATAGAAAAGGTCTGGGTACAAGTCATCCTGTTATTCTTTTATATTTAATGTTCTATGGATTACTGCACAGGTAGATAAAATAACTTTTTTGGGAGGTGTGTAATTGAATAAAAATAATGGGCTGCAAGGTCACCTTCTGTGGGGTCACTGAAAACATCTTTGAGACAACTTGAGAAGCAGACAGGGTGATATAGATGATATGTACTTCATCCTATTTTGATTTCTTCTGCTGGGTGTCTACATTTTAAAAGCTTTTCATTTCAAGTGTCTTGGATATTATGAGTGCTTGATATGGCAACATCTAATAAAAAACTGTTTTTAAATTTTTATGGGAAAATATTATGTCCAGGAGATGACGGGCAAGAGTTTTGCTGGTGATGGTGCTGTGGTTTCAGTATTATTATCATTAATATTATTTTTTTCTGGTTTGAATAGTTTTCCTATTAGTAGTAATAAATCCAGATTCCTCCTTTAATATTGTGTTTTCTGTCAGGGTATATGTTGACATATAATTTAGAAGCAGTTAATGCAGAAAATTTGTTTTGCTTGATCATGCATATTTGCAAGAAGTGCTTTTTTCCTTCTCAATGGGAGGGGCAGGAGGTAGGAGGAAGAAAAAACAAGTATTTTTTTAACTGAAAAAAAATAAAATGAAAAAAATTCTATTTTTCAATTTCTCTTAAGTCAAAGAGACAAATTTATAACATGGCTGACCTGAATTCGGGTACAACACATGGAACAGAGAAAAATAACTAGCCTTTTCAGAAATCATCCATGACTATGACTTCAGTACCAAACAAGCTTTTAGGCCAATATATCACAAAGGATGGCAGTTTTAAACTAAAGAATCAAGGAGAATAAGTTTGTTGTTTGATTACTTCACTGGTTTTCCCCTTATTTATTTTCTAATGTTTGAAGTTTTAAAATAATAACTTACAAATTAAGGGCTAATTTATTTTGATAAGGGACATATATTCAAATACTAATTCTCCATCATGATGCAGCAGGTAAGCAATGGTGCAAACACTAAGAATTATTTGGTTTTGGAATTACATTTCCTACATTTCAAAATTCATGACCCTAAAAAAAATGGAGACAATTATAAATACCTAAATCAGGAAAAAACAAAAGCTGCTCAGTTTTCCCATTCTCAACTCCTTTCTGCTTTCCATTCATTGCTAAGCATCAAAGTCCCAGTAATAAGCAGAGTAGTTAAATCTATTCACAACTTTCTAGGAGGAAGTAAATTAACTAGTTTAGCTCTTTTTAATCCTTTATTATGACTACATTGAATTAGGAGAGAGAGAAGTACGTTATAACTTTTGAAATCTAACCAGGACTTAAATCAATGGAAGGTAAGATTAAAAAAGAGGAACAGTTATTTTAGAGACAGTTTTCTTGTATTATTTCTTGCATTATATTGAGGTTTTTTTTGCTATGTTATGTTCTTTTGAAAGAACTATGATATTTAAGTTACCTCTGCACATCCTTCCTTGAGATCAAGCTTTTGCTTGTGTAGAAATCATGTGTTCTTTTAACACTGTTAGCAGTTTTTCTTTTCTACCAGACTTTTCTCTATGGCAGTACTTTTGTATGCCAAACCTGTTATTTTCTCTTTCGCTTCTTTGGAAAAGTGTGACACTGTGGTTTTAAGTTTTTCTAATCCGGTAATTATTTGTTGGTCACATGACCCAGAAGTTTTCTACAGTCACTGTTGTCAATTTTCATTAATATTTGAGATTCCTCCTTAATTAAAATCCAAATCTATAAAGAAATATGTAACAAAATTAATTAAAATCTAATTGCATTATGCCCCCTCCATTTTTTTTAGCACCTCATCTGTCAAAGAGACATGCCAATTTTGAGCAAGAATAAAAATAAATGTGTGTAAGGTATTCTAGTATGTTTGAGAGAAACAGAAGGGAGAAAGTGTTTTGCAAAGTGACTAAAAAGTAGTGCTTACATTTAGAATTGCTTTTCTTTTCCAGATTCAGTCCTGGAACTTATGCATCTTTTAGATAAGGGAAGAAGGACCACTTCTGATTCCCTTTAATCTCATTTTTTCTGTGGCTTTCTGCTTGCTGGACAACAGTAGTCCAACGCAGGTATAAAATGGCAGGGAAATAAAGTTGGTTGGTTAGAAAAAATGGAGTGTTGGTTTACTGCTCTTCTTCCATTACTGCCAAAGAGAAACATTTAGGTGCTATCTCTTCATTCAAGCGCTCTCTGCTTTGGTCAAAACAAAACAAACTTGGACAAAAGTGTTCCTTAAAGGAAGAGAGCAGCTAGGTGGCACAGTGGATAGAGTGCTGGGCCTGAAGTCATGAAGACTAATCTTACTGAGTTCAAATCTGACCTCAGACACTTACTACCTGTGTGACCCTGGCAAGTCACTTAACCATGTTTGCCTCAGTTTCCTCATTTGTAAAATGAGCTGGAGAAGGAAATGGCAAAACACTCCAGTTTCTTTCCCAAGAAAACCCCAAATGAGGTAATACAGAATCAGACATGACTGAAACAACTGAACAACAAAAAAAGGCAGAGCTGAATATGATCCAAAGGAACTCATTGTCAAGTGTCACTTGCCTAGTTTTACTTAGTTTCAGAATTGCTAAGTGACTGATTTTTTTAAAACCCTTAGACTTGGTTACTCTTTCAAAGTAATAAATAAAATTTAAAGAGGGGATCAAGAAGAGAAGAAAGAAAAGTTTATGAAAGGAAACATTTTTATGTTCTTCTCAAAATGGGTAGGGAATATGTAAGGACAGAGTCTTGACTACGTGTACTCCACTAGAATTATAACAGAAGAAAAAAGTTAATTGAAGAAATAATGTTGTGTTGGCCTTTTTCTTTTTTTTGTTAAAGATGACAATACTAGCCCAATGGTAGCAGGAAATATATTTTCATTTATTTTTAGTATTAGTTTGTACATCCTGGTTCTCCTTAGGAAAAGCCATACACAACAGTATGGCCATATGCCAGGTATCTATGAATTAACCAGTCTGTAAGGGTCATCAAAGCTACAAGCTGGCTGGATTCTTATAATTTAGCCACTTCTCAGATTCCTAAAATATAGCCACTGCTTACATTCTTAAAATCTAGCCACTGTACAGATTTTCACAATCTAGCCAATAGCCCACAGATGCTCAGATTCCTTAAGAGTCTAGCTAATATGGTGAATCTTCAATAAACCTTGTCTTTGGCTGAAAAAAAAAAAGAAAAGCTACAATCTTCATTCATTCTTCTCCATACTCCTCTCCTGACTCTTTGGACTTCTTTATCTACTATTCCCCAACAGCCTTCTCACCCTGGAAGATCCCTCTGCCCTTGCAGTTACTTCTTTTAAGTTCCTCCCAGAATTTCCATTTTAAAGAAGTGTCCAAATCAGCCAGGTTCACTCCTCTCCAGACTTCTTTCTCTACAATGTCCCAAAATAGGTACCTTCCTCCACACTCCTTTTTTCAGCTTCTTATTATGTACTGTCTTCCCCCATTAGAATGTAAGCTCCTCAATGGCAGGGACTGTATGTTTAACTTTTATTTATATTCCCAGGGCTTAGCACAGTGCTTATTAGCACATAGTAAGAGCTTAGTAAATGCTTGCTGGTTTGACTCACAACTTTGGTCTAAACTACATCATGCTCTAACTAAGCGAATTAGCTCAGCCTATCTTTAAAAATTAGTTTGTCAAAAAAACCCAAAACCCAACATTTCTTTTCTGCCACTTATTAAAATATATTAAAATTGAATACAACTTACAATTCACTGACACCACTCCAGTAACCTCCTAAGGCCACACTTGACACAGCAATTATAAAGATGACCACCATAGTATAGTCAAATTTAGGCCGTGGTGGTGAATACAATTTCACAGAAATGTTATTTCCAAGAGTCTGAAAGAAAAAAGCCAATTTTAAACATGATTATGAACACTTTCTGAGACACAAAGTTAATACAGAAGTATGCAAACAACACCACTTTATACTTCAGTCTGGAATAGACTCTGCGACTAATACCAGACTCAGGCAATTGGAATACCTGACCTAGGCTACTGGTAGGCAAGATAAATTCTTACGAGAGATGCCATGCATGTTTTCCTTAGCTAACACTGATTGAGGGAGGGATCAACATTGGTATCAAGGGGAAGTGTCAACACTGGTTGACATAAACTTGAAAGTGAATATTCTGATGACCACAATAAAATGATTTTTAAAGATACTTAAAGACTAGAGATTGCTGATAAATATAATGACCAATTATGACTTCAGAACCTATTTTTTTGTAAAGTATACTTCCTGTCTTTAGGTAGAGAGGTAGCATACCATGGACGAGAAATAAGGAATGCATTTTCAGACACAGTAAATTTGTTGTTTTTTTTGTTTAATGTACTAATTTGTTACAATGGAGGGAATGGGATAGTGGTGAGGGGAGTTATTGGAAAGTAACAGTGATGTTAAAAAATAATATCAATAAAGTATTTTTTAAAAGTTCACAATATATAATACCACATATCATTCAGTCACTTAAAGTGAGCATAATTTACACAAAACAGGAGGATATCAAGTAGAGTCAAAACCAACAACTATGGTCACGACCAAGTTAGCAATTCCATGCTGATAGGTTCTAACAGAACCCTCATTCACATCATAGAATATGCAGGGTTACTCTGAAAACAATCTGGAAGGTTCTTCATAAATTCAGATTTTTCAGGATGATCTCAAACCAGCATTTCATAGGAACATAGAGGCTTTATCCTGATTCTCACCATTTCACTGAAAACCCCAAAAGTATGGGGATAAAATAGGGAGCTCTTTATTTGAAGTCAAATCAATAAGCATTTATTAAGCACCTTCCATGTGTCTGGGTGCTGTGCTAAGCACTGAGGGATAGAAAGTCAAAAACAGTCCTTCCCCTCAAGGAGCTCACAATCTAACGGGGAGAGACAACATGCAAATAACTATGTGCAAACAAGATATATATAGGATAAACTGGAGATACTCTCAGATGGAAAGCACCAATACTAAGGTGTTTAAGAGAATTCCAGCTAGCGCAGTTCCCCTCAAAGCAGTTTTTTTCTGCTCCCATGTCAATGAGCAGATGAACAAGAGTCAGTAATGTATAATATAAACAAAAGTATAATGGCTTCTCTAAAAGTCCATTCCCTGTACTGTCTCACTCCCGTTACATGTTCTACTTTTATATTCCTACTCCATCGAATGCAGTCTCTCATCATCAGTTTCTTCATCAAGTCTCTGTACCTAGGAGCTGATCTCTAATTTAGATAACATCATGTCATGGGTCCCATCCTCCCAAAGCCCAAACTATCCATATGACAGAGTAAACCCTACAGCCTTCTTGAGTCAGATGCTGACAAACTATTGGGTATTTCTTGACGTTGCCAGCGTTGTCTATCTATTTGCAAAGGGTAGGGTAACATCTATGATAGTGGTAGTATAGGTTTTATTGTCCAAAATAACTAGATCTGGTCTTAAGGCTTTTCCAAATCTTGGAACTGTCAAAGTTACCTGCACCTGGGGTGTTTGCAGCCTATTTAACATAGCATTGTGCTACTGAGTAATAGCTTCACTCAGCTGAGATCTGCAATGGCAGAAGACATGTGGAAGTTTTTCATTTGATGCCCTACACTAACCTCCAGAGCCAAATCTCCTGGCCCCCATTTAATGGGACACAATCCAGTCTGGCTCTGTACATAAAATGCCAATCTGTGAACCAGGTGAAGGATCCCTCCCTCATAAGTTTGAAGCTGAAATCAGAGAGGTAATGAAATATACTTTACCCTGTTCAGGCTTGCAGAGTAGCTGTTGTTTAAAATCATGTTTCAGTGCTTGATTTAAATTCCTTTCCACTCCTTCTGAGGCCAAGGGACTGCCATTTAGCCATAAAGACAAGACACTGTTATTTGTTCTTCATTCAGCTGGAATTTTTACAGGCAATCGCTGGGAGGCTACCCACAGCTGGGGCTAGATGTTGGATGCTGCTGTGTCCTTGTTTCCAAACTTCTCCAGAGCCATTTAAACAAATGGCAATATTTTCTGGCTGAAGGCAGTACTTAATTCTATTCCTTACTGTACCGCTGAGGGAATAGTGGGAGAGCCGACCCATATCAACTGACCTCACCCCATGAGCCATCTGTCCAATATCTGCTGCTACACCTAAAGGTACCCCTTCCCATTTTATAGGGGAATTACAGGGCTTCAATACTGGGTCTTTGGGTGTGGTACGGTTATCTCTTGTTATCTTTTTAAATTGTCCTAGTGAAGAGATTGAAGGCACTCTTGGAGCTCACACTGTTTTAAAGACAGAATGAGACACAGGGTAAGATTAAAGTATTTACTACATCTATTTTCTGCTAGGGAGCCCATTTCAACTTATCCACAAGGTCTAACTCTGGTCGTGTTAGTTATTATGTGCCTGGAAGAGTCTGCAGAATCCACAGTGATTCTGAAGTAAGGGTAGTCATTTTCTTTGAACATCACTGAAATCTCCTGACTGCACTTGGAACTGGGTGGAGAGTACCTCCTTTTCCCAGCCATCAATTAACGAGGACACACATTTGGTTCCATTAAATGTAGTCCTGCCCAAGTGGCCACCTTATTCACGTTGTCCAGCATTTTGCTCAGAGAGCATGGGGTATCAGCTACTATGGTTAAGTCATCAGCATACAGCAGGACATTAAATTTCCTGTACTACAATTAGCTGTCTTCATCAGCAAATGGATTATTAGTTCTAGGGATAGATTCAAAAGTATGAGGCTAAGAGGACAACCCTACCTTACCCCTGCCTGGATGTCAATGCTCAGTGTAAAGTTATCTGTAGTGTGGACATAAGTCCTACTACTTGAGTAGTCTTTGTAAAACACCAATCACCTCATTGTACAAACCGGCCCATCTTAGCTCTAGCTAGATTGCATTATGTGGCACTGAGTCAAAAGTTTTAGTCACATTGATGCAGGTCACCCCACACAATTTCTTTTTGTTTAGCTTCATCCAAGTTGGATAACAATCAGAAATTATGCTCCTTACAGTCATCAACAAGTAGGATACCCTTTTGACCCCTGATACTACATTCATTCCCTGTACTCCAATCACTAAGTCTTTTTGACAGAATGGAGGCACAGATCTTACCCAAGGTATTACCCAGGCATATGGGTCTCCAGTTGGAGGGCAGATTCCTTTTACCTTTCTTAAGGATTAAAACAGTAGTGAATAATTGCCACTCCTTTGAGTCATAATTATATTTGTGTGATATATTAAAAATAGTGGCTAAAATATGTCTCTCTCTCTCTCTTCCGGGAGCCACGATGGTGGAGTAAGAAGTAAATCGTTCTTACCCTCCCTTATTGACCTCTGAAAGCCCAGAAAATATCCAGGAAAAACCCTGGAACAGCTGAGCCAGCAGAAAGATGGGGTGCAGCAGTCTTGTAGCCCAGAAAGCTAGGGGAATTAACAGGAAAGGTCCCTTTTGCTCTGGGGAAGGAGGAGCAGTACAAAAAAGGAAGTGTCCCAGCAAACCAGTAGCAAGCCCCACTTCAGCAAACCAGGGGGAGATCATGAACCCCAGGATGGTAGAGCAGGCAAGCACCAACACCAGGACCCCCCTGAGTACCTTAGCACAGGCAGGGTAACTGGTAAACACCAGCTCAGAAAACCACCACGTGTGCTAGCATTCTCAAGCATCAAAATCTCCTGGTACTTCAGCACAACTCCAGGCTAGCAGATATCCTCCAGCAGCCAAACAGTCAAGTGCTTTAAAGAACCCTGGGTGAGCAGGTGTCCTCCAGGAGCCTGACCACCCCCCCCCAATCCTCACCCTAAGTGCTCCAGTGCTGCTGACCCCAGTTCAGCACCAGGTAAACTGCCAGACCCCTATAGCCTCCAGCAGCCAGCACTTAAGGCCCTAGCACACAAAGCCAATGACCAGGTCCTGGGCTCCCAGCACAGGAAGCTTGGGTCAGTGCCCTCTCTGCTCCAGCAGGATAGCCCAACTTTAAATAGGAAATAAGCAACAACATGAGCAGAAAGCAGAAATGGACAAATGACCATAGATTCTCATTATGGGAACAGGGAAGATCAAGGCACAAATTCAGAAGAAGACAACACTGTCAATATACCCACAGGTGAAACCTCAAAGGGGAATATGAACTGGTCTCAAGCCCAAAAAGCCTTCTTGGAAGAACTCAAGTAGGATTTTAAAAGTCAAATAAGAGAGGCAGAAGAACAATTGGGAAAGGAAATGAGAGGCAGGCAAGAGAGAGTCAATAGCTTGGAAAAGGAAGGAAAAAATTGACTATAGAAAAAAAGTTCTTAAAAAATACAATTGGCCAAATGGAAAAAAACGTATACTAATGAAATCAACTCCTTAAAAAGTAGAACTGGCCAAATGGAAAAGGAGGCACAAAAACTCACTGAACAGAAGTTCTTAAAAAATAAAATGAGGGGCAGCTAAGTGGCACAGTGGATAGAGCACTGGCCCTGAAGTCAGGAGAACTTGAGTTCAAATCTGGCCTCAGACCAGACACTTGACACTTACTAGCTGTGTGATCCTGGGCAAGTCACTTAACCCCAATTGCCTAAAAGCAAAATAAATAAATAAATAAAATGGACCAAATGGAAAAGGAGGTATAAAATCTAATAGAAAGAAACAATTTGTTAAAAATTAGAATTGGGCAAGTGGAATCTAATGACTCTATGAGATCAGTCAAACAGAAATAAAAGAATGAAAAAATGCAAGAAAATGTACAATACCTCATTGGTAAAACAACTGACCTGGAAAATAGATCCAGGAGAAACAACTCAAAAATCATTGGTCTACTTGAAAACCATGATTGAAAAAAAGCTGCACAGTATCTTTTAGGAAATCATCAAGGAAAATTGCCCTGAGGTCCTAGAACCAGAAGGTAAAATAGTCATCAAAAGAATCCACCAATCACCTCCTGAAAGAGATCCCAAATTGAAAACGCCAAGGAATATTGTAGCCAAATTCCAAAATTATCAGGTCAAAGAAAAAATACTGCAAGCAGCCAGAAAGAAACAATTTAAATATCATGGAATGACAGTCAGGATTACACAGGACCTTGCAGCTACTACATTAAAAGACTGGAGGGTGTGGAATAAGATATCCATAAGGCAAAGGAGCTTGGATTACAACCAAGGGTCAACTACCCAATGAAACTGAACATAATCTTTTAGGGGAGGAAATGGACATTCAGTGAAATAGAGGACTTCCAAACCTTCCTGATGAAAAGACCAGAGCTCAACAGAAAATTTGATCTTCAAATACAATACTCGAGAGAGGCATAAAAAGGTAAACAGGAAAGAAAAAAACAACATGTTATTAATAAGGGCAAACTATTTACATCCCTACAAGGGAAGACAACACTTGTAACTCTTGAGAACTGTATTGTTATTATGACATTTAAAAGAGGTATATATAGACAGAGGGCATGGGTATAAGTTGACTTTGATGAGATGATAAAAAAATATATAATTAAGTGGTGAAAAGGGATTGTTCTCATAGAAGAGGAAAGGAGGAGGCAGACAAGGGTAAATTATATCACATGAAAAGACACAAAAACCTATTACAACTGAAGGAAAGAAGGGAGGGAGATAAGCATTGTTTGAACTTACTCTCATCAGATTTGGCTCAAAGAGGGAATAATATAATCATTTAGGTATAGAAATCTAATTTACCCTATAGGAAGTAGGAGGGGGAAGGGAAAAAAAAGGGAAGGGGTTTACAGAAGGGAGAGAAGAAGTAATAAGGGTAAGGGGGAAAAAAAGAGAGGGGGCTGATAGAAGGGAGAGTAGAGTGAGGGAGGCAGTGGTCAAAAGCAAAACTAGCAAAGAGAGAAAGGGAGAAAGGAGAGAGAAAAACATAAACAGGAGGGAAATAGGGTGGCGAGAAAGACACAGAGAGTAATCATAACTATAACTGTGAATAGGATGACTCTCCCATAAAATGGAAGTGGATAGCTGAGTGGATTAAGAGCCACAATACTACAATATGTTGTTTAAAAACCTGGAAAGACTCATAAGAACTGATGCTGAGTGAAATGAGTAGAACCAGGAGAACACTGTACACAGTAACAGCCACATTCTATGATGACTGACTTTGATAGACTTAGCTCTTCTCAGCAATTCGAGGATCTCAGACAACTCCAAAAGATTCACAATAGAAAATGCTACCCACATCCAGAGAAAGAATTTTGGAGTCTGAATGCAGATGGAAGCATACTATTTGCTCTCCTTTTCTTTTGTTGTTTTGTTTTGTTTCTTCTTTCTCACAGTTCCTCACATTAGTTCTAATTTTTCTTTACATCATGACTAATGTGAAAATATGTTTAATATGAATGTATAAATAGAGCCCATACCAGACTGCATGCTATCCTGGGGAAGGGAGAGAACAGGGAGGGGGAGAAAATTTAAAACTAAAAATCTTATGGAAGTGAATGTTGAAAAGTAAAAATAAATAAATTCATTACTTAAAAAAATATGTCTCTCTGGGTCAATCTTTTTCCAGATCCAATATCTGAAGCCACCCAGTTCAGGGTCTGTGTTCTTACACTGTTTTAATTGATCTTATAATTCAATTGGGGAATGGGTCTCAAAATGGATTACTTATTTCAGTTGAGATATCAGTTTGGTATGAAAATACAGGATGTTATACAGGATAAACTGGAGGGACTCTCAGAGGGAAGGCATCAACATTAAGGAATTTAAGGAGAGTTCTCAAAGCATGGGTAGTTCCTTTCAAAGCAGTTAAGGTTCCTAGCCCCCATGTCAATGAGTAGATTAATAAGTTTGGTAATACATAATAAATAACACAATTATGTGGCGATTTTCTCACGATAACCTTGTGAAATAGGTAGTGGAAGTTACTATTTTTTAGCTAAAGGGAGACTGTGAGATGTTACATGATTGGCTTAAGGTTACACAGCTGGTAAGTATGGGAGCCAGGATCCAATCTCTCAGGGCAGATACCAGGTTTCACTACTGCCACTAAAAATTAATGAAGCTACATTGGCTAGTGTAGCTACAATGTCTAATCACATAACATGTTAAGAAAAAGTCACTTTTCATCAAGAATGCTTGAAGGAGGAGGGTGATAGAAGGGAGGGCAAATTAGGGGAAGAGGTATTCAGAATGCACATCATCTTGGGGTGGGGGAAGAGTGAGATGGGGAGAAAATTTGGAACTCAAAATCTTGCGGAAGTGAATGTTGAAAACTAAAAATAAATAAATTAATAAATGTTTAAAAAATTAATAAAAAAAGAAAAAGTCGCTTTCCTCCACATCCTCTCAATGTACCTACCTTACTGATGCTATAACTTGAAATTTTACCATAATGAATATTTTAGTCAGACTGCAGTGATTCACATATTTTGATAAAATAGTGGCCAAGTAGAGATAAATAGCAAATGAATAAACAGCTCATAAAATGCAAGGAAGAGAGAAACACTTAAAACTATTCTTTTTTTTTCCCCCAAGGGGCAAAGTCTTTTATTTAAAGTTTTCAAAAGATAAGACTTATGATGCCCGTAGTATGATGCTCTCAGAGATGGTATCATTCCTATTATCAAAAGGAATGGCAAAGTTTCAAGCTCATTCCGAGCTATAGCATTATTTATAGAGCTCTGTCGTCACTTTAGAAAAGAAGTTTAGCTTCAAAATACAAACACTGAAAGCTTTGCAAATCTCAGCCTTTTAATATAGAAAATTCAGTGACATACAAAAACGCTAAAATGTGGAATGAGAACATATGAAAGAATCTGTGACTGAAATTCCTTCTGTGTGTGTACACAGGTGTACATGGACCCACCCACACAATCACCTTATTCTGCAGTGAAAACTTATAAACTAATTCAAATCAATGCGACCAAGAAGCATTGAAATCTGTGGCCCACTTCCACTTTTCACAGACTAGGATCTACTTCAAACATTTTATAAGAAAAAGAATAGCATCTTCCTTAGGAGCTATAAGGTAGATATCTTACTACTGATGGACCAGCATAAATAAATCCAGTAAAAAAAAGATTGCACGTTTAAATTTAGGATAGTCATTCATAAGGATTATCACAATTTCCAATACAAAGAACAAATCCTCTTGCTCATGCTACCACCACATTCTTCTGTAGTCAGAACTGCTCTTGCCTGGATCATTAACAGTATTATTGTCTTCTTTGGTCAAAAACTTGTCTGTCTTGCCTTTCATGAATTTTCAAGACCTGGTGAATGATTGGAATTTCCCTTCCCTCCCTCTATCTGAAAGATAACAATCTCTCCTACTCTTATGGGATCTTCAATTTGATTAAACAGAGGAGGTGAAGTGCAGATTTTGTGCCACTACTAAGTACCATGCCACCTGGGCTTTCTCTTCCAGTTACTATTTTTAGTCCTTTTCCGTTCATTTGGGCTGAGAAGACAACCGCCCTAAAATCTGGGATTTGATAATATAGCTATCACTTGTTCAAGTGCCTCACATCATCCAAGAAGTCCAGGAAGAGCGTGGGTGAAATGGAAGTGAAGGTCTTAAAACTGTTCTAAGGAAGGTTTTAAGCTATTGGCCAAAAAGTACTAAAGGAGAAAAGTCATGGGATAGCAGATCTAGAACTGGTATCAATCTTAGAGGTCATCTATGTCAAGCCCCTCATTTTATAAGTAAGGAACTGAGCCCCAGAGAAGTTAAGTGACTTGCCCAACGTCATCCAGGGTAAGGGGCAGAGCCAGGATTCAGTCAGTCAAAAAGCATTTAAAGGCTAACCATGTGTCTGTGTCTGGTACTGAGTCAAGTGCTGTGGATACAAAGCAGGGCAAAAAAAAAAAGCCCCTGCTCTTAAGGAGTGTGTATTCTAATGGATGAAAAAAGTGGATGAAGGCAATCTGAAAGGGGACAACATTAGAAACTGGAGGGATGGGAATAGTCCTTCCACATAAAGTAGGATTTGAACTGAATTTTAAAGGAAATAAGAAAAAGGAAGGAGCAGAGGTGAAAGGCTAGAGCATTACAAGCATAGCAGACAGCACGGAGCCAGGAGAGAAGCTGTCATGTATGAGGAACGGCAAGTAGGGCAATGTTGGAGTACTGGGAAAGGAGTAAGATGTAAGAAGTCTGGAGAGATGGAAGGGGCCCAGGTCATGAAGACATTTAAATACCATATAGAAGACTTTATGTTTGATACTGGAGGTAAGAAGGAGCCTTTGGAACTTACTGAGTAGGAAGGTAACATAGCATTTTAATTGCTGAGAAGAAGATGAATTTGAGCAAGAAGAGACTTGAAATAAGGACACTTGAGTGGTTAGAGGCAACTGTTGAAGTTTAGGTGGAAGGTGATAAGGGCCTGAACTAGGGCTGTGGCTGTATTAATGTAGAGAAGAGGATATAGATGGGAGATGTTCTGAAGGCACAGATGACACGATTTGGCAGTGGTTTTGGGTATGTGGGATGTGTGTGAGGAACCAAAGACAACACTAAGGTTGTAAGCCTAGTGACTGTAAAAATGGTAGTACCCCTGAGAGTTACGAGGGAATTCGTGGGGAAAATGAGGACTTCTGTTTTGGTCACATTGAGTTTGAGACGTCTTTGGAACATCGAGTTGGAGATGTTCAAGAGGTCAATGGAGATGCATGACTATAGCTCTGCAGACAGACTGGGGATAGATGTAGAGATCTGGGAATCATCTGCACAGAGATGATAACTGAACCCATGGGAGATGATGAGATTACTGAGTGAGATAATAATAGAGTGAAAAGAAGATGACCCAGGGCAGAACCCTGGAGGATACCAGTGGGCATGACATAGATGAAGAATCAGCAACAGATACTGAGAAGGAGCAGCTGGATAAATAAGAGGAGAACCAGGAGAGAAGTGTCACAAAAGCCTATGGAGGAAAGAGTGTCCAAGAAGAAAAGGCAATCAACACTGTCAAGTAGCATGGAGAGGTCAAGGAGAATAAGAACTAAGAAAAGGCATTAGATATGACAATTAAGAGATCAACGGTAACTTTGGAGGTGACAGTTTTGGTTGAAGAATAAGATAAGAAGTCACATTGCAAAGGGTTTAGAAGCAAGTGAGAAGAAGGGAAGTAGGGGTATCAAGGGCAGATGGCTTTCTCAAAGAGTTTAGCCATGAAAGGGAAAAGATACAGGATGATAGCTAGCAAGAATGATCAAATGAAGTGAGAGTTTTTCTTTTTTTTTTCTTTTTAACATGTGCTTTTAAAACTTTGGGCTACAAATTTTCTCCCTTCCTCCCTCCCCACCTACCCTCATTGACAAGGCAAGCATCTCGATACAGGTTATAGATGTGTAGCCATGCAAAACACTTCCATGGTAGTCACATTGTGAAAAACTAAGTATATTTCCCTTCATCCTATCCTACCCCCCATCTATTCTATTCTCTCATTTGACTCTGTCCCTCCTTAGAAGTGTTTGCTTCTGATTACCCCCCCAATCTGCCCTCCCCTCTCTCAACCCCCTGCTCTCTTGTCCCCTTCCCCCCTTATTTTCCTGTAGAGTAAGATAGATTTCCATACCCCATTTTGTAGGTTATTCCCTCCTTAAGCCAAATTTAATGAGAATAAGATTCACTCATTTCATCCCACCTTCCCCCATTTCCCCTACACTGTAAAAGCCTTTTCTTGTCTGTTTCATGTGAGATAATTTACCCCATTCTACTTCTCCCTTTCTCCTTCTCTCAGTATAATCCTCTCTCACCTCTTAATTTTATTTTCCAGATATCACCCCTTCATCTTCAACTCACCCTGTGCCATCTATCTATCTATCTATCTATCTATCTATCTATCTATCTATCTATCTATCTATACAATTTTTTCCCCTCCCACTACCTTAATACTGGCAAAGGACTCATGAGTTACAAATATCATCTTTCTATGCAGGAATGTAAACAGTTCAACCTTAATAAGTCTCTTATGATTTCTCTTTCCTGTTAACCTCTTCCATGTTTCACTTGAGTCTTGTATTTGAAAGTCAAATTTTATATTCAGCTCTGGTCTTTTCCTCAGGAATGCTTGAAAGTCCCCTATTTCATTGAATGACCATTTTTTTACTGAAGGATTATACTCAGTTTTGCTGGATGGGTGATTCTTGGTTGTAATCCTATCTCCTTTGCTGTGAGAGATATCCAGAATATCATACTCCATGCCCTCCGGTCCCTTAACGTAGAAGCTGCTAAATCTTGTGCTATCCTGATCGTATTTCCAAAATACTTGAACTGTTTCTTTCTGGTTGCCTGTAATATTTTTTCCTTGACCTGGGAATTCTGGAATTTGGCTACAATATTCCTAGGAGCTTTCCTTTGAGGATCTCTTTCAGGAGGTGATCGGTGGATTCTTTCAATTTCTATTTTGTCCTCTGGTTCCAAAATATCAGGGCAGTTTTCCTTGATAATTTCTTGAAAGATGATGTCTAGGCTCTTTTTTGATCATGGCTTTCAGATAGTCCAATAATTTTTAAGTTCTCTCTCCTAGATCTATTTTCCAGGTCTGTTGTTTTTCCAATGAGATATTTCACATTCTCTTCTATTTTTTCATTCTTTTGGATTAGTTTTACAGTGCCTTGATTTCTCAAATAGTCACTAGCTTCCAATTGCTCCATTCTAATTTTTAAGGAAGTATTTTTCTTCAGTAAGCTTTTGGACTTCCTTTTCCATTTGGCCAATTTTGCCTTTTAGGGCATTCTCCTCATTGGCTTTTTGAACCTCTTTTGCCATTTGGGTTTGGCTATTTTTTAAGGTGTTATTTTCTTCAGTATTTTTGGGGTCTTCTTTAGCATCACTCTCAGTTTTTCCTTTACCTCTCTTACCTGCTTCTCAAAATCCTTTTTGAGCTCTTCCATGGCCTGGGACCAATTCATATTTTTCTTAGAGGCTTTGGATGTAGGGAGTTTTGGCTTTGTTGTCTTCTTCTGGTTGTATGTTTTGATCTTCTTTGTCACCAAAGTAAGATAATATAGTCTGACTCTTTTTGCTGCTTGCTCATGATCACAGCCAATTACTTGAGTTATAAACTCCATGTTAAGGTAGGGGTCTGTTTCCAGTGTGGAGAATGTACTGTCCCAAGCTTCAGGGATTTTGTGCAGCTGTTTTCAGAGATACTTCCAAGGACCTGTAAATTTTCAGTTCTTCCAAGGTGCTATGATCAACGGCGAGGGTGTTTACTCCTATTCTAGCCTGTGCTCTGGTCTATGAGTGACCCCAAGCATTCTTTTCTGTCTTGGAACTATGAACAGGATTTGCTTTCCACAGCCACTACAAATTCCACCATGCCAATGCTCCTCTTCACCCCAGGACTGCCACCCAGAACTGTGACCCAGATCCAAGCACGGGCAAAGCGAGAGAATCCTTCACCAGTAGAGAGATTCCTGCAATTCCACTCTGAGCAGCCACTTGATTTCCCCTCAGTCTGCGGGCCTGAAGCTCAGGAGGCCGCGGCCACCCTGGGGCCGAGCTCAGGGAATGGGGCTGAGACCCCATGCTTCTCTCTCACAGCAAAAACAGACTTTTCCCACTGACCTTCTAAATTGTCTTTGGCGTTCATGAGTTGAGAAGTCTGGAAACCACCGCAGCTGCCTGTGAGTCAGTCCTCTGAGGCCTGCCCCAGGTTCACTACGGCCTGTGTGCCCATGCCGAACTTCGTTCCTCTCCCAGCCTGGTGTGATATACCTTTCTGATCAACCATCCTGGTTGTCTAGGGCTGGAAATTTGCTTCACTCTGTCTTTTTGTGGTTTTTGCTGCTTCAGAATTTGTTTAGAGTCATTTTTTATAGGTATCTGGAGGGGTTTGGGGGACAGCTTAAGCAAGTCACTGCTTTTACTCTGCCATCTTGGCTCCCAAGTGAGAGTTTTTTCAAATACAGCTTGGATAACTCCAAGCTTGGTACTCTGGATTCTGTAATATATATTCTGTATGGATTCTGTAATAATAATGTTAACTACACCTAGTATTCATATAGCACTTTAAGGTTTGCCAAGCACCTTGCAAATATTATCTCATTTTATCCTCACAACAAGCCAAGGAGGTAGGTGCTAGTATTATCACTATTTTGCAGATGAGGAAGCTGACGCAGACAGAGGTAAATGACTTGCCTAGGGTCACAGAGCTAGTAAATGTCTGAAACTGGATCTGAACTCAGTTTTCCTGATTCCATATCTAGTGACGCACCTAACATTCTTATTTATGTCATATCACATTACATATCACAGAACTGGAAAAAATATAGCTATTGAAATTAGATTTCAGTGGCATTAAAAATATACACTATAACTTACCTGCTGCATATCTCTCAAGTCTTTGTTACTCATAAATGCAATCAATAGGCTCACATCTTGAAATTCAGATTTGTTTCCTGTTGGAGGAAACTAAAAGAGAAAATGTATTACAAAAATATGTCTGAAGTAAAGGAGTAATAAAAAGCAATTGATTAAAAATCATTGAGCTAAAATGCTTTACAATTTGAATGCTACACCACTGTGTTGCGTGTTATTTGTTAATATTAATGAAATGTTATGTAAATTATAATTTTCTTTGAAAAAACAAAACTTTAAAAAAGTAACTTCAAATTCTCTTATGACAAAAAATTATTTACATCATATATACAGGGTTTAATCCAAATTTTGTTAAACTTCATACTCAATGATCTTAGAGAAATGGGCATTAAAATATAATGGAAATCATAATCTATATTATTCTGGTACATAAGAATTTTGTAATTATCAACATACTCTGGGGCCAAATGCTGTATTTTGTAATCATCGAAATTCTTATGTACTAAAAAATATGATTATAATCTCTATTATTACAATGGAGAATGAAATAGGCTGAGCAAAATCCTTTTACAAAGTAGAGAACTACTGTTTTTCTTAGGAAATGAGGCTGTACTAGAATGTTAGAAACAGAAGTATTGAAACTACAAGTATTTTCCCAATTTGATTACCAATACTGTACATGAGTTTTAATAACATAAATACCAAATCACTAATGTAAAAAGGAAATAAGCTTATTAATCTCAGTTTATATAAAGTTTGCTTGATTCCACAAGCATTAAAATAGGTGGAGAAAGTTAGTCAAGGAATTTGTTAAAAATGGGAAGGATTAGAAATTTCAGCAAAATGGCTGTAAGCAAACTAAATACACACACAATCAACATTGCCATACAATTTTTAACAAAAATAATAAATCCCATTCAAAATAACTACAAAATGCATAAACTATCTGGGAACACATACACAACATTCACATAAATAAAAGATGTTCAAAACACTCAACAGAAGTAAAAGGAGATTTAAATAAATGAAATATTCACTGCTTATGGTTGGGCTGTGCTAATGTATTAAAAATAATACTATTTTAAATTAATTCACAGATTAAGGGATTTGCCAAGAAAATTTCTGAGAAGATAGTTTTTTCCAAACTAGATGAACCAAATTCCTGGAGGAGGAAGAAAGAAATCTAGACTCACAAGGCAAATCCTGTGGGAAAAAATACAGATGAAGGGAGCATAATATTACTAGACATCAAATTATAAAGCAATAGTCATTACAACTACTTCATATTGATTAAAAGACATCAATAGGACAGGCTAGATAAGCAAAAACAAAAAAAAAACCCAAATAAACAAAAAATTGAAAACAGAAGCCCAGTACTTAATACACCCAAGAACATAAATTACTTTTTTGGAGGGGGGTGGGGATGAGCAGAAACTGCTGGGAAAAATGGAAAGGGATTTGGGAGAAAATATGTTTAGTTCATCATAGGTAAAAATGTTATGTGACTTGAATTTAAAAGGTCAAATCATTAAAAAAAATTAGAAGACAATAACAGGAAGTTCCTTTTGCAGTTGAACCTAGGGGAAGAATTATTAACCAAAGGATAAAGATACTATAAAAGACAAAATTGGTGATTCTGATTACATAAGATTTAATAACTTTTGCATAAGTAAAATAAATGAGGATGAAAGAAGAAGAGAAACTAGAGTGAGAAAAAAATCTTTGCATCAAACATTACGATAAAAGTTTAATGCTCAAGATTATGGGATTATGCACAAATATATATTACCATATAGCCACTTCCCAATAGCTAGGTGATCAAAGGACATAAAGATTTGAAAAACTGCAAATGATAAAATACTTTCACTATGTGAAAACATACTCCAAATAACTAATAGTAAGATAAGTTCAAATGAAAATAACTGTGATATTTCATCTCTCACACTGTAGTTTTGCAGAAATAAATGAGAACAGTCAATGGTAGAGGGGGTATGGGAAGACAGGTGATTCTATTGGTAACACTATAAATTTGGTTTAACTGCTCTGGATATCACTTTGGAATTACGTAGAAAAAAATGACTAAACTGTTCATAACTTTTTTCATGCCATGATCCCATTACTAACCACATGCTCCAAATAGGTTAAAGACAGAAACAAAGGAACAATAAACATACAACAAAATATTCATACAGATTCTTTGTAGTAACAAAGAAGAAAAAAAAGCAGTTCAGCAAAATTAACCAATATATCAACTAAGTCTGACAGTATATATGGTATACACACCCAGAGCCCTCCAATTCCAAAAAGAAGGGAGCAAGGTATGTTTTCATATCTCATTTTTGGGCCAAACTTTGGGCCAAAGTAATATAGCATTCACTAAATGCAACTTCTGCAAAAAGCCTTTCTTGGTTTCCCCATCCCCAGCCACTACAGCTTTCCCCTTTAAGATTACCTTCCATCTATTTTGTAAGCTTTCTCAGGGCGGGAAATGTTTTTGCCTTTATCTATATCCCTTACAACACTTAGCACAATGCAAGAACATAGTTAAGTGCTTAATAAATGCTAACTGATGAACTGATTTTTATTCTTTCACCTTAGGTTGTTGTAGTCATTTGTATACATACTGCTTTTTGCTTTTTTTTTTCCCATACTTACTTGTAAAGTGCCATTGGCAACCAACAATGCTTTAGCACCTCCTTTTTGTGCAATCTTAGCTTTTTCCAGAAACTCGCAGGTGCCCCATGATACTGCAACTACTTTGTTTGTTATTCCTGGGGAAGGAATGTCAGAAAGGTTGCAGAGTGGTGTGGTCAGATTCTCCAAACTAAATGAAGTCTGCAAATATAAGAAATATCTTTACTTTACATGGTAATTAATACCTCACTTCCCCCACCCCCAAAAGGCCCTTCTTGATAAGAAACCAGTACTAGTTTGACACATCGGCCTTGCAAATCAGATATATTATTTCATCTAAATTCATTCTTACAGCTAATTATAAGAAACTGCCAAACCAATCTTTCTACAGACTACAGTTTATTACAGCCAAGAGAATGAAATAAGTAAAATCACTCTTCATCATTATTTAACCACCATAAATTGCTATTGGCTCTGCATACTATAAAACTAATCCAAATTCACTCTCAGTATCTTCATTTTCATAGATTATCTACTTACTGCATTTTCTATTGTAGTAGGAAGAGTTGTCCAATAGGGATTATATAGCATGCAGTAGTCCTTAGATGGTAATGGTGTTCCATTTCCATATGCATGTATGATTCCTTCCTGAGCTGCTGTCTAAGAACAAAAGTTTCTACATAAATAATTCTTTTATACAAGATTTATTGGTGTTTATATGCAAGTTTAGGCATCACATTACACAACCACATTTCCTTGAGAAGAGTCTTTGAAGGACTTGCTTCTTATTTGCGGGATATTTTAAGACCACAAACATGATCAATCAAAAAACATTTATTAAGTGCCTACTGTGTGCCAACCACTGCATTAAGGGCTGGGGTACAAAAAGAGGCCAAAGATAGTCATTGATCTCAAAGAGTTTTCTAATGGGGGAGATAGGATAAATAGGAAATAATTGAAAGAGGGAAAGCACTAGAATGAAGAGGTTGCAGTATCTTCCTGAAAAGGTGGGATTTTAGTTGGGACTTAAGGGAAGTCATGTGGGTCAGTAGTCAGGGTAGAGGAGAGAGAGCATTCCAGGCATGGGAGACAGCCAGAGAAAATTCATGGAGTCGAGAGATGGATAATCAGATGGATCCATGCACAGAGTCGAGAGACGGATAATCAGACAGATCCATGCACAAACTGTGGGCAATTTTTTTTATGATGCATACACAATCTTTTGTGCAAATACATTTGTAGGCCTTGGTAAAATTCTGGGGAAGATGACTACAATAATATGATAGATTCACTAGTCCCTACACTTAGACTATGACTGTACTTCCAAACCATTTAATAATGTTGTTTGTTATCTTGTAGGCATTAAATAAAATGCAATGGGAATATCTAGCCTTTCACATTCCAATACCAACTACAGACACTCTATACGCTACTAATTTCAATCTCAGTGCACAGAATATTGTCAATTGGAAACAGGGACAAAGGTCAATACTCTTGACCTTCCTATCACATATTTACAGATATCTATTGCACTGACTTACGTATTCCAAGAAATGTAAAAGAAGTTGAAGAGCTGGTCCCTGCTCTCAAGAAAATGTGCACATCTTATCATCACAGAATGTCAGAGCTGGAGGAGAGCATCAAGTTCAACCTGTACCTGACAAAGAATCCGCTCTACCAGACTGCCAATAAGTGGTCGTTAAACCTTTGCCTCAAGACCCCTAAGTGAGGCAAAGCATGCTACCTATAAGAGCAGCTCACTCCACTTCAGCAGAACTCTAATTATGAGTAAGTGTTTCTTTACATAAAGCCAAAATCAGCCTCTCTGCCACTTTTATCCACTGCTCCCTGTTCTGTCCTCAGGAGTCATGCAGACCAAACCAAATCCCACTACCACACGGCAGCCCTTCAAATACACAAAGATAACTATAGATCCTCCCCGAGTCCTTTGATCTCCAGGCTAAATACCCAATTTCTTCAACTAGCTTTTGCTTTTTTTTTTTTAGCCAATTAGGGTTAAGTGACTTGCCCAGGGTCACAGATAGTAAGTGTCAAGTGTTTGGTCTGAGGCCGCATTTGAACTCAGGTCCTCCTGACTTTAGGGCCGGTGCTCTATCCACTGCACCACCTAGCTGCCCCTCAATTAATTTTTGTATGGTATAATAGAGAGGCCCTTCTCTATCCTAGTAACCTTTCTCTAGATAACTTTCTCTCCAGCTCATCAAATTCTCCCTATTGTATTTGTTGGAATAATTTTGGATACTACACCTCTCCTAACGTAGACTAAAACGGCATTGTTTGACTGTCATTTCACACTGTTGGCACATACTCTGTCTGAAAATCATACCCTCACACCTTGGTTTGTGTTATTTTTTTTTCTCCCCTCCAACACAAATGTATTATATTTATCCTTACTATATTTCATTTGGCCACAAATTATAACCTATCAAAATATTTTTCTTTCTTTTCATCAAATATATTACCTATCCTTCCCAGCTTAGTATTATTTGCAAATTTGAGAAGCATGACATTTATGCCTTTAACATGTTTAGCAAACAAAGACTCGAAGGACAAACAACACTGATACAAGAAGAGAACCCAGGGACATTGCACTAGACACCTCCCTTCCCAGTGACATCAATATATTAATGATTATTCTTAGGGTCTAGTCATTCAATTGATCCTGAATTCACCAAACTATAATGTTGTTCAGCACATTTCTCACCATCTTTTCCACAAGAACGGCTATATGCTTTGTTAATGTCCAAGTAAACTACAGCTACAACATTCTCCTAACCTTTTCCCCTACCCTTTGACCTGACATGACCTGTTCTTGATGAAACCATGCTGGCTCTTTGCGATCATAATTTCTTTTTGTAGATATTCCATCCTTTAAAGATTTGTTCCAGAATTTTTATCAGGAATCAGAGAAAATTAGTTCTTCTGTAGTTGTGCACCATCTCTCCCATTTTCTGCAAATGTTCAAAGGTTACTGATAGCAGATTATTAGTCACATCCATCAGTTCCTTCAACTGATTTATCTGTGCCTGATGACTCAAACTCATAAAGGTTAGCTTTATCTTGGGCATCAACTCACTATTAGCTCTTTTTTATTTGTCCCTTCCAGTCCAAAGAAAACAGAAACTATGGAGGAGTTGAATAGTTCTGTCTTCCTTCCATCATCTGCTCTCACATCATCCACCTTAAGGGGCAATCATTTCCCTTTTTTGATCCTGTTTTGCTCAATATACAAATCTTGTTGTTTCCTTTAGTATCCTTCACCATCCTCATCTCATTCTGAGCATAAGCATTGCTGACATTTCTATTAATTAATTTATTTAGATTTATCAACAATCATTTTCATAAGCTTTTGAATTTTATATTTTTCTCCCCCCCTCCCTTCCCAAGATGGCATGCAATCTGATATAGGCTATACATATACATTCCTATTAAACATATTTTCACATTGGTCATGTTGTAAGGAAGAATTAGAACCAACAGAAGGAACCACAAGAAAGAGGAAACAAAACAAAACAGAAGGAAAAAAAGAGCAAATTGTATGCTTCAATCTGCATTCAACCCATAGTTCTTTCTCTGGATGTGGATAGCATTTTCCATCATGAGACTTCTGGAGATGTCTTAGATCCTTGCATTGCTGAGAAGGGCTAAGTCTATAAAAGTCATTGCACAACGTGGCTGTTATTGTGTACAATGTTCTCCTGGTTCTGCTCACTTCACTCAGCATTAGTCCATACAAGTCTTTCCAGGTTTTTCTGAAGTCTGCCTGCTCATCATTTCTTATAGCACAATAGTATTCCATTACATTAATATACCACAACTTGTTCAACCATTCCCCAATTGATGGGTATCCCCTCAATTTCCAATTCTTTGCTACCATAGAAAGAGCTGCTATAAATATTTTTTGTACATGTGGGTCCTTTTCCCATTTTTATGATCTCTTTGGGATACAGACCTAGAAATGCTACTGCTGGGTCAAAAGGTATGCACATTTTTATAGCCCTTTGGGCATAGTTCCAAATGGTTGGATCAGTTCACAACTCCACCAACAATGCATTAGTGTTCCAATTTTCCCACATCTCCAACGTTTATCATTTTCCTGTTTTGTCATGTTGGCCAATCTGATGGGTGTGATGTGGTACCTCAGAGTTGTTTTGATTTGCATTTCTCTAATCAATAGTGATTTAGAGCGTTTTTTCATATGACTATAGATGGCTTTAATTTCTTCATCTGAGAACTGCCTGTTCCTATCCTTTGACCATTTATCTATTGGGGAATGACTTGTATTTTTATAAATTTGACTTAATTCTCTATATATTTTAGAAATGAGGCCCTTATCAGAGACACTGGTTATAAAAATTCTTTCCTACTTTTCTACTTTCCTCCTAATCTTGGTTGCATTGGCTTTGTTTGTGCAAAAGCATTTCAATTTAATGTAATCAAAAGTATCCATTTTGCATTTCATTATGTTTCCTGCCTCCTGTTTGGTCATGAATTCTTCTGTTCTCCATAAATCTGACAGGTAAACTATTCCTTGCTCTCTCTGTTTGCTTATAGTATCAGCCTTTATATCTAAATCATGAACCCATTTTGACTTTATTTTGGTATATGGTGTGAGATTTTGGCCTATGCCTAGTTTCTGCCATACTCTTTTCCAGTTTTCCCAGCAGTTTTTGTCAAATAGTGAGTCCTTATCCCCAGAATCTGGGGTCCTTGGGGTTATCAAAAAGTAGATTACTATAGGCATTGACTACTGTGTCTTGCATACCTAACCTATTCCACTGATCCACCATTCTATTTCTTAGCCAGTACCAAGTAGTTTTGATGATTGCTTGACATTTCTTACAAGATTGTACCACACTTCTGTATTCTTCTTCTATTACCTTCCCCTTGCATCCCATTTTTGGTACCTATTATTTTAAAATTGAAGTCATTCTATGAGTTGGCTAGGCAGCCACATTTACTCCTCTGTTTTTCTCCTCATCAGAATTACCTTTCTGTCCTCAGAATTTCTTTTACGAGAGCTTGTATTCCTCTTGAGTTTATTTCTCCTACAGAATCCCAGGCCATTTTCCCTTTCTCTTGACCCTCTGAAATAGACTCTACCCAAATGTACAGTACATATCAGACTATGCTTGGCTTTTCTTTCTTTCTCTATCACAGATTCAAAAATGAAGTGTTTACTTTCCCCAAAGCAGAAAGACTACTGGAGTTGAAGCCAAGAGACCCGGGTTCTAATTCTGCCTCAGACACTAGCTGTTCATTACATGTATTACCTATCTTATAGGACTGTTGCAAAAAAAGCATTTTTGCAAGCTTTAAAGCACCATATAAATAGTGGCTATTACTCAGCATTGTGGACAGATAACTAGACTTGGATTCAGAAGATCAGAAGATCTTATCTCATCTCAGACACTTACTAGCTACATGACTCTGGGTAAGTCACTTAGTTTCCCCCAGCTTCAGTTACCTTATCTGAAAAGTGGGAATTATAATAGATTTATCTCACTGTTGTTGTGAGGATCAAATGAGAAAATATAAATAAAGTGCTCTGTGAGCCTTAAAGAGCTATATAAATGTTAGTTATTATTATTAAAATTATAATTAATCTTTGAAATTTCTGATCTGATTAATACAAGATTGCCTTGGAGTAGCAGGGACTAGCAGTGTAGAATGGTAAATCCTATGGCCTATCAGACACAGGCATTGCATCAGCTGATCTTGCTTACTTTTTTTTTATTATTATAAATAAACAAGAGAAGGCTCACTGATGGGTTTAGTTACATAATGTCATGACGCATCAATAAAACAAACCCCCCAAAATTGTAAAGTAGCAAATGACTAAGTTCCCCATGAATGGTAAATGTCATAGGAACTTGGCTCACTTTCTTAGAAGCACTCTGGGAGTTTTAGGTATCTATAAGAAAACTCCTGGACTCTACTTCCTCCCCTCCCCCACCCCCAACAATGACTTCAGAAAAGAAGGGAGAGAAGGGGAAACATAAACCAATACAATGGACATTATTTGATGTTCTTCTTGTCATAGAATGAGTTTGGAAAACTGAATTCCCTCATCACTATTGTATCAGACTTTTGTATTATATTTGCGGTTTATTTCCTGAACTCATCAACTTGTCCTTCCTGGCCAGGTAGCCCTGTTATTCCCTACAACAATATTACTTTCTCTGTTGCTTTTAACCATTAAGCATTCTCTATTTAGTTTCTGATTATCTTAAAATTAATATATGTTCTTAATATACAATGCTACCTTGCTCCACTCCTCTTTTTGCTCTTTCTCTATTCTCTTCTTTCTGAATAATGAATTCCTTTCCAGAACCACAGTCCAGTCATGAGTCCCCATTCTACCAGCTCTCTGTGGACTTTGCTTCCTTACATTAAAATCTTCAGTTTATCTTATTACCCATACTCTGTGCATTTGTGTAGTCATCATGTTAGGCCCGGCTTAAACTTAGGCTTTTAACCTAAGCCAGAAGTTATCTTAGACTAGCTTCTTTCTTGAATTTACCTTCTATGAATTACTGGGAACCTTTACTGGTCTTTTCCTTCCTTCATGGTGGTTATTCTCTATGGTGTCTAGCTTGGTGGATAAACATGCAGTTTTCTTCATCCTTCCTCCTCACCCCCCCCTTTTTTTGTTTAAAGCCTTTGTGATTAAATTTGTAAGATTATATGCAAATACATATTTACCAGCTCTTTTTAGGTAAACTCCATCCTCTGGCAACAAATTCATTATGCCTATATTTTAAGCCAAAGTTAAGAAATTCATATTATGTTCTTGGGTACCATCTTCTCGGCTAACTATTCAATCTTATGAAGCCTCCCTTACTGGGGACCAAGATATCAATGTATGATAACTACTACAGGAAGTCAGAAAAAAGAGATGTAATCTAATCTGAACCAGAAATTTATGGAAATCTTCATGGAAAAGGTATGTCTTAAAACACAGTTGTAAGGAATTACAAATGAATGTTCTGAATCAAAGACTTAATACTTTTTTAATGAAAGTATTAAGGCGGTAAATATACAAATAAGTGACTGTTTCTGGAACTGCACATCCATTAGAGTAAAGAAACTGTCACATTAAGTCAAAACCATGGTCCATCTAACCCAACATTATGACTAAACATCTAAGTGCCCAGTATTATATGACTAAGTGACATGTGGTACAAGGACAAATTGGGTTCATAGCTGTCTTACATGACATTCAATTTGACAGATTTTGTTAAATGTTTTCTATATGTAAGGCTGTGTGTTAGGCACTGGAGATACAAGGGTGGGTGGAGGAGATCCTTCTCTTAAGCTTACAGTTTAATGAGGGGAAGCACATATACACAAATAACTGTGATAGAAGGGAGAGTGTGATAAATACAAAGAAGAGGTCTATGGCAAAGTGTTTAGAAAATTAGGAGGGAGAGATCACTTTCACCCAGTAGGTAAAGGCAGGAAAAGCAGGGTGGGTATGAGGGAAGGATTCACGGAAGAGATGCCACTTGAGTTGTACCATAAAGGGTAAGACTTCAATAGATAAATGATGGTAAGGAGATGAGTGTCCACTTGGGTTTTGGGGAATGAATGTGAGCAAAGGTAAGGTGATGTAAAGGGGTAAGTCAAGAATTAAAGATGAGGAGTAGTCTAGTTATGCTGGAATTAAGTGCATACCAAGGGGAGTAGTAAGATTTAGTTGAGAAAGGTAGGTTAGGGCTAGGATGTAGAGGATCTTAAATGTATGGGGTCAGGAGTTGATATTATTCTGCATAGGCCTTAGGAAGTCACAGAATATTTAAATAGAGGAATGGTACAGTGACATGCTCAGAGTGAAAGATTATGGGATATAGAGTACCATAGAAATCTCCAAATTCTTCATTTTACAAATAAGAAAACTGAGGCACAGAAGGGTTAAGTGACTTGCTGAAGTCACAGAGACAGTTAAGTGGCAGTGGCAGTCAAACCTAGGTTTCCCAGCTTCCTATGCAGCACTCTCTCCACTACACTAAGAACAGACTGAAGAAAGGATAATCCTGGAAGGAAAAAAAAAACCCAAAACAAAAAAACACCTCTGTTAGGATGGTAGTATAGTGTGTGCATGCGTGCTCACACACACACACACACACACACACACACACACACACACACAGGGGCATGAAGCTGAAGTAGGGTGGTTATAGTACAAACAAAAAGGAGAGACTAAGTTGTAGTGAAGGTACAATGAATGAATGAATGCAAAAAAAGTATTCATTAAGTACATACTATGTGTAAAGCACTATGCTTTGGGTGTACAAATAGGAAAGTAAGAACATACATTATCTGGCAAATAATTTGACTCACAAAGTAAGGGAGACGGAAAAATTTAAATGTCTCCAATGTTACAAGCTTAGGTGATGTCACCAACTGAAATAGAGGAACCAAATGAGGTTAGGAGAGTTTTGGAAGAGGGAGCAGAAATGAATAATTTTGATGTGAATGCATGAGTGTGAAATGCCAATGCCAGCAGAATGTCTAGATGGTTATATCTAGGAAACATTTGGAAACAGGAGACTGGAGATTTGAGGGGAAGTTGGGGAGGGGGGCGGAGTTACAGATTTGGAACTTTTCTACATAAAATGATTATAAAGTGATAGCGATCACCAACGAAGAGTGGGTAGAAAGAAGAGAAACAAGGACAGAACTTTAGGGGATATCAAGAGATTAAGAAGATGAGAGGGAAGAAATATGAGGATACAATGTAACAATCCAAAAGAAGACTTAGCAAGGAGATGATCTGTAGTATTAAGTGATGAAGAGACGTTAAGGAAGTCAATACATAAAAAATATGATTGATTCCCAAACATCCAAATTTCCTCTCAAATATCCTAATTTCCATTAGTTAATTCATGGGTAACAAGACCACAATGAGTTATATGAATCTTTTTTTAAAAATGTTGTTAATATTTTCAAGCTGTATAGTCTTTTTGTGGGAAAAAAAGTCTTTTTAGTAGACTCATTAAATATTAGGGCTGAAAAGGACCTGAGACCACCTAGTTTACCCCCTCATTTTTTTCAGATAAAGAAACAGGTAAGGTAAATTAATTAGCTTAATTTTACTTGTCTGGCTAGTGAAAAGACCAAGACAAGAACTCTGTTTCTTCATTGTCTTAAATATATCTCATTCTAGCATCCTGAGTATATCAGAATGTCCCCTTGACATATCCTTCTTCAATTGCATCCTTTCATCTTTTTCGCACTTAATTACTTCTTAGATTTGGTAAATAATGCCCTCTTCACTGTATATAGACCATTCATAATTTTATAGTTCTTGGGCCTATGATCTTCTCAGCATGGTCTTTTCAGACTTAAAGAGTTCTAATGTTTTTAAGACTGTCATCATAGAATAACCTCCCATACCTTTAATCATATTAGTTACTCTCCACAAACTAGTTCTCTTTTAGCTTTGGTGTGGTGAGGCTGCAGAAGAATCATGGTTTTGTATAAAGATAAGCTTTTTTTTGTTTTTAATGCCATTCTTATGAATGGTCAGTCTTTTCTTAGCCCTTTTGACTACAGCAATGCCTTGAGCTGACTTCTTCAAGGATCAGTCTACAATGATGTTTTGAGTCTCTTAGTCTGATGAATTTGTGTTGATTCCTCAAAGATTTTAGATGTCAGATTTTAAAAATCAGAATCGGTAATCACAAAGAGTTCTTACAGAACATTTAAAAAAATAATTCAAGATGCATTTTTGTTATACAAAATTTTCTTGAACTCAACAAATCCAAAACTGACCTCAGAAACCCACACCTTTTTTCCTTTCTGAGAAACAGAACTTCCTTATTTCTGTTGGGATTGCATCATCCTTCCAAACTTAGAGTCATCCCCATCTTTTCCCTTTCTCTCCATATCTAATCAAACTTATAGATACTATCTCCATATCTCTGAAATCTCTCCCCTTATTTCCACTCAGGGCAATTACTTCATTTCACATTGAGACTTCTAGCCTGTACCTCTATAACAGCTTCCTAACTGGTCTCACTTCTTTCAGTCTCTTTCATCTCCAATCCATGCTTCATACAGCTACCAAAATAATCTTCCTAATGCACAGGTCAGACCAGGTCATGTCTCCCTTTCCCAATGTTTCCTACTCTTCTCAAGCTTCATTGGTTCCAACTGCCACTAGAATGAAATACAAACTCCCTAGCTTAGCATTTAAAGGCGTATAAAATCTGGCTCCTGCCTACCTTTGCATACTTATTTTATATTAGTCCCCTTTATGCAACTAAGATTTTAGCCAAATTTGCCTACTTCCTGTTTCCTGATCTCCACATTCTATTTCCATGACTTTGCACAAGCTGATCTTCATGCCACACTCCTCCACAGGCTTTTTTTTTTCCTTAGCTAGTTATCAACATAAGACTTTTGAGGGTAGGGACTGTCTCACTTTTGAAACTATATTCTCAGAACCCAATGATACCTCATAATATAATGGTTTTCTAATGCTTAATTCCCCTCATTTTTTAGTGTCCATCCTGAAACTTGCATTTACTCAATAGTGTCCAAAATGTTGTATTTCACAAATAGCATATCATGTCCCTGAAGGCCAGGACTGTTTGGCTCTTGTCTTTGCATCCCCACTGCCTTGCAATTCCTAATTTGCTGAATTTAACTTATTGTGTTACAACTGATGGATCAGGAGGTCACCATTCTGTAAATTTGGTTTAATTATTTGTTTCTCTGCATGTATTATCTTGCATTTATGGTTCCTTCCTGACCATGTCACCGCCTACACCTCAATACAATCTAGTATCTCCCTATCACCTCCAGAATCACCAGGCAAAAATCCTCTGGTATTCAAAGCCCTTCATAACCTGGTCCCCCCAACCCCACTCCAGTCTTCTTATACCTTACAACCATCCACCAACTGCCAGGTCCCTATGTACATTGCTATCCAGTGATACTAACCTCCTTGCCGTCCCTCATACAAGACATTCCATCTACTGACTCCAGGCACTTTTACTGGCTGTCCCCCATGCCTGGAATGTTCTCCCTTCTCATTCTCAACTTCTTTAAAGTCCCAGCTAAAACTGAACCTTCTACAGGAAGCCTTTCCTGATTCTTCTTTATTCTAGTGCCTTCTATCGATTATTTCCAATTTATCCCAAAACTAGCTTGTTTGCACATAGTTATTTCCATGCTATCTCTCCTAGTAGACTCCTCCTATTGAGCTCCTCAAGAGCAGAGCACAGTGCTTAGCACAATGCCCGACACATAACAGGCACCTGATTGATAAATATTTATTGACTGACTAACTTCATAGGATCATAGGTCTAGAGCTGGAGGGACCTGAAAGGTCATCTCATCCAACTCACTTATTTTTATAGATAAGAAAACTGAGGCCCAAGAAGGTTAAATGACTTGTCCAAAGTCACCCAAATAGTGAGTATCAGAGGTAAGACTGCAGACTTTTCACTGCCTCTCCCTTGCCTACAATGAAACTATTGTTGCATCATTTAGTCTGACTCTAAGTTTTCTTGGCAAAGATACTGAAGTGGTTTGCTATTTCCTTCCCCAGTGCGTCCCCATTTTACAGATGAGGAACTGAGGCAAATGGGGGTTAAGTGTTTGCCTAGGGTCATACAGGTAGTAGGTGTCTGAGGCCTGATTTGAACTGAGATCTTCTTGATTCTAGGCCTGCTGTTCTTCCCCCTGCATCGCCCAGCTGCACCTATAATGAAACTAACATACAATTTTTTCTTCCCACTTGCTCTCAGACCTTATAGCCATAAGGTTTTTTTTCTTCAGAAGAGTAAAACTTCATTTGCAAACATGAACATTTTCCTATCTAATCCTTCCTCCAAACCTTTTATAACAATGTAAAGATTAGTTTTTGCCCTGATTTCTAAGGCCCAATTTACATCAATTTACACTTACCTGTCCACAGTAGGGTCTCCTTATCTAGACTTTTTGTTTCCAGTCTTCAAGCTATTTCCCTATTCCGGAAAACAATCTTCATCTCCAATTTTGAAAGAACTAAAAAGTTTAAAACAGTCTCTGGTATAGAATCTCATCAAGGGATTTTTAAAAACTTAAATAGATTTAATCCATAATAGCCAGCCTGTGTTCTTTCTCCCACATACCTTTAAGCTTCACTGGTTTGCCTATTTAACTCCAACTGCAGAATCATTCCTACTCCATATTAGAAAACCATTACTGACTTTGAAGAGAGTTGACATTGAGCTATTTTTCCTATAGGTCTCACTATGACGTTATTGATTCTATCTCACACAGTGGCAGGGTCCCTGCCCTTGTCACTCAGTCAACAAACATTTTATTAAGCACTTGCCATGAGCCAGGCTCTATGCTAAATGCTGGAGATATAAAGAAAGGCAAAAACATAGTCCTTCTTCTCAAGAAACTCACATCTTATTGGAGAGACAACAAGCAAATGATTATGTATATACAAATATAAATGGAAGAAAATCTCAGTGTTGTACCCCAGTGGTTTACCACTGATTTTCATTCCTTATGCCCAAGTTCTACCAGTTATCCCGTCTCCTGCTCAATAGGATCTCTGCCAGTTGCCAATCCCATTACATAACTGAATGAGCAACTTGGATCCTGGACCCCTTGTTGACAGTACCATAGCATAATACTTTCTGGGTTTTAGATTAATTTGTCAAAAAAAAAAAGAAAGCCTGTCCTATCTATTATTTAGGGTTACTTTACAGACCAAATAAACTTCACTGATCCACACTAGAAAGGAAGAAGTGTGGCTATATTAGTGAAGTGAAGGTCAAGGGTGGGGCCTGTAGAGTCTGTTACATCAACTCACACAAGTAGCTTAGGAGGTAATATGGTGGGGTACAGTAGTAATAATAACAATAACAGCAACTAACATTTACACAGTGCTTTGGTGTTCATGAAATGGGAAAGAGTAAATTGAAACTTCAGGAATAAATGAGGGGAAATAAGGAAAAATTTCAAATGACTTTGAGAAAAGGAGCGAAGGGGGGCAGAGCCAAGATGGCAAAGGAAAAGCAGGGACTTGCTTGAGCTCTCCCCCAAACCCCTCTAAATACCTGCAAAAAATGACCCTAAACAAATTCTGGAGCAGCAGAACCCACAAAAAGACAGAGTGAAACAAATTTCCAGCCCAAGACAATCTGGATGGTGGAAGGGAAAGGTCTGTTGTGCCAGGTTGGGAGAGGAGTGCAGTTCAGTGTGGATGGCACTGGCATAGACTAGGTCCCAGGAAACCCAGAGCAGGCCTCCTACAACTGAATCACGGGCAGCTGTGGTTATTTCTAGACCTCTCAACCCACAAATGCCAAAGACAACGTAGAAGGTCAGTGGGAAAGGTCTGTCACACCTGGGTGAGAGAGGAGTGTAGCGCAGCCCAGGGGTGGTAGCACTGGCAGCGTAAGCAATTGCTTCCATAGCTCTTAGCCCATAGATGGTAAGGGGATCAAACAACTGATCAGAGAAAGATTACAGGGATCTCTTTGCTGGCAATGAGGCAGGATTTTGCTGCTTTGCCCATACTTGGATCTGGGTTGCAGTACTGGGGTGAGGAGGAGCACTGGCATAGCAGAGCTTGTGGCAGTAGTGCAGAGAGAACCCTCTTCACAGTTGCAGGGCAGAAAAGAGAGCTTGTGGTCACTCACAGGTCTGAGTACAGGCCAGGAGAGGAGTAAACACCTCTCCTTAGATCATACCACCTTGGAAGAACTGAAAACTTACAGGTTCCTACAAGTATCTCTGAAAACAGCTGCATAAAACCTTTGAAGCTTGGGACAGTATGCCCTCCACACTAGAAGCAGAGACCTACCTTAACAAAGAGTTAAAAAGTCAAGTAATTGGCTGGAAAATGAGCAAAGAGCAGGAAAAAAACTCAGACTACAGAATCTTACTTTGGTGACAAGAAAGATCAAAAGACACACTCAGAAGACAACAAAGTCAAAGCTCCTACATCCAAAACCTCCAAGAAAAGTAAGAATTAGGGGCAGCTAGGTGGTGCAGTGGACAGAGCTCTGGCCTTGGAGTCAGGAGGACCTGAGCTCAAATTTGGCTTCAGACACTTGACAATAGCTGTATGACCCTGGGCAAGTCATTTAACCCCAACTGCCTCACCAAAAAGCAAAAACAAAACAAACAAAAAAAAATGAAAGAAAAATATGAATTGGTCTCAGGCCATGGAATAGCTCAAAAAGGATTCTGAAAAGCAAGTAAGAGAAGTAGAGGAAAAATTGGGATGAGAATTGAGAGTGATGCAAGAGAATCATGAAAAACAAGTCAACAGCTTGCTAAAGGAGATCCAAAAAAATACTGAAAAAAATAACACTTTAAATACAGACTAGGCCAAATGGTAAAAAAGGTCCAAAACAAGGAGAAGAATGGCTTCAAAAGCAAAATTGGCCAAATGGAAAAGGAGGGCCAAAAGCTCACTGAAGAAAATAATTCCTTAAAAATTAGAATGGAGCAAATGGAAGCTAGTAACTCTATGAGAAATCAAGAAATTATAAAACAAAACCAAAAGAATGAAAAAATAGAAGACAAAATGAAATATCTCATTGGAAAAACAACTGACCTGGAAAATAGATCCAGGAGAGATAATTTAAAAAATTATTGGAGTACCTGAAAGCCAGGATCAAAAAAAAAGAAGCCTAGACATCATCTTTCAAGAAATTATCAAGGAAAACTGCCCTGAGATTCTAGAACCAGAGAGTAAAATAGAAATGGAAAGAATCCACTGATCACCTCATTATAGCCAAATTCCAGAGTTCCCAGGTCAAGGAGAAAATATTGCAAGCAGCCAGAAAGAAACAATTCAAGTATTAAGGAAACACAATCAGGATAACACAAGATTTAGCAGCTTCCACATTAAGGGATAGAACATCTTGGGATATGATATTCTGGAGGTCAAAGGAGTTATGATTATGACTGAGAATCACCTACCCAGCAAAACTGAGTGTAATCAATGGGGGGAAAATTTATATTCAATGATGTAGAAGAATTTAATGCATTCCTGAGAAGCCAGAGCTAAACAGAAAAACTGACTTTCAAATACAAGACTCAAGAGAAGCATAGAAATGTAAACAGGAAAGAGAAATCATAAAGGACTTATTAAAGTTGAACTGTTAACACTCCTACATGGAAAGATGATATTTGTAACTCATGAGACCTCATTATTGATATTTGTAACTCATGAGACCTCTTTCATTATTAGGGTAGTTGAAGGGAAGATATATATATATATATATATATATATATATATATATATATATATATATATATATATATATATATAGACAAAGGGCATAGGGTGAGTTGAATATGAAGAAATGATAGCTTAAAAAAAATTAAGGAGTGAGAGAGGAATGTACTAGGAGAAGGAGAAAAGGAGAAGAATAATGAAGTAAATTATCTCACATAAAAGAGGCAAGAAAAAGCTTTTACAGTGGAGGGAAAGTGGGGGGAAGGTGAGAGGAAATGAGTAAACTTTACTCTCATCAGATGTGGCTTAAGGAGAGAATAACACACACATTCAATTTGGTATGGAAATCTATCTTACCCTATAGGAAAGTAGAGGGGGAAGGGGATAAGACAGGGAGGCGGTGATAGAAGAGAAGGCAGATTGGGAGAGGGAGTAATCAGAAGCAAACACTTTTGAGGAGGGACAGGGTCAAAGAAGAGAACAAAATAAATGGGGGGGGAGGAGAGAACAGAATAAATGGGGGGCGGGATAAGATTGAGGGAAATATAGTTAGTCTTTCACAAAATGACTATTATGGAAGTGTTTTGCATGACTACCCATGTATAACCTATATCAAACTGCTTGCCTTCTCAATGAGGGTGGGTGGGGAGGGAAGAGGGAAGAGAAATTAGAAGTTTTAAAAATGAATGTTAAAAATTGTTTTTGACATGCAATTGGGAAATAAGATACACAGGCAATGGGGTATAGAAATCTATCCTGCCCTATAGGAAAACAGAAGGGGAAGGGGATAAGAGAAGGGGGGGGATGACAGAAATGAGGGCATACTGGAGGAAGGGGTAATCAGAATGCACACTACCATGGGGTGGGAGGAAGGGAGAGATGGGGAGAAAATTTGGAACTCAAAATCTTGTGGAAGTGAATGTTGAAAACTAAAAATAAATAAATAAACTGGAGGGGAAAAAGAAAGAAATGATGAGCAGGTGAGCTTCAGAAAAACCAGAAAGTCTTACATGAACTGATGCTGAGTGAAGTAAGCAGTACCAGGAGAACATTGTGCTAGTAACAGTCATACTGTGCAATGATCAACTATGATTTACTTAGCTCTTCTCAGCAATATAATGATCTAAGACATTTTCAGAAAGACTCATGATGGAAAATGTGGTTCACATCCAGAGAGAACTGATAGAGTCTGAATGCAGATCAAAGCATATTATTTTCACTTTGTTGTTGTTGTCTTTTTTACATTTTCCTTTGTTTCTTCTTTCACAACATGATTAATATAGAAATATGTTTTACATGACTGCACATGTATAACCTATATCAGATTGTTTTCCATCTGGGGGGGGGAGAAGAAAAAGGGAGAAAAATTTGAAACTCAAAATCTTTCAAAAAAGGAATGTTGAAAATTGTCTTTATATATAATTTGAAGAAATAAAATATTATTAAAGCAAAAGAAAAGGTATGAAGAAGGAAAACAAAGTAACTTGGGATCAACAAGAAATATAGTATAAATAAAGAGAAGCATAGAAAGATTTACATGATTTGATGCAGTCAAGAAAACAATATAGAGAATGACAACAATATAAACTGAAAGAACACAAAACAATCAAATGTGAATGTTGGAAAATTATAAAAAAAAACCAAAAAACAAACCATAGCTCTAAAAAGAGGTGGAAGACACCCCTACCCTATTCTCTGTAGAGGTGGGAGATCAATAGGTATGGTATTTAACCCATATTTTAAGATTTTTTTGATATACTGCTCAGTTTTACTGACATTTCTCTCTTCTTTTTTGTTTAAAACATTATATATATATATATATGTATATGTATATATATATATATATATATATATATATATATATATATATATATATATTTAATATGAGATGGTTCTGGAAGGGGGATTTTGGGTGATGTAAAAAACTCCCAAAAGATATTAAAGTGTATTTTTTCAAGTACAGTAAATAACATAAAGCAGGGAGAAAATGGTACCTGCTGAGCAAAGACTACAGGATGCAAATGCTTCAAAGAACCACCTTATTTGAATTTCATATTGGATAGAGTCCCGGGCCTGCAGTCACGAAGATCTGAGTTCAAATTCTGCCTCAGACAGACACACACTTGCTGTGGGAACCTGGGCAAGTCACTTAACCTCTGTTTACTTTAGTTTCCTCAACTGTAAAACAGAGATAATAATAGCACCTATCTCCCAGCATTTTTGTGAGGAACAAATAAGATAATGTCTGTAAAAAGTCCTTAGCACGCTGCCTGGCACACAGTAGGTGCTACACAAATTCGTATCCCCTTCCCTTACTCTTCCCTCTCTTCAAAGAGTCAGAAGAAAGAGAAGGCAGAAAGTAATTAGGGGACATAAAAGGAAAAATGTAAAGTGAAGTACAAGAAACTTATTAAAGAATAATAAGAATAAGGGGCAGCTAGGTAGCGCAGTGGATAGAGCACTAGCCCTGGATTCAGGAGGACCTGAGTTCAAAAGCGGCCTCAGACACATGACACTTACTAGCTGTGTGGCCCTGGGCAAGTCACTTAACCCCATTGCCTAGCCAAAAAAAAAAAAAGAAAAAGAATAATAATAAGATTACTATTAAAGGATTTTTAAAGAATAATAAGGAAAAATCTACAAACCATGGGGATATAGGAAGGAGGCCAAGAGAAGGGCAACAGAGAACCTGACAGGAGAAATAAAGGTGTCAAAGGTGGAAAAGAAAGGAGAAATTTCAAGTAAGTCACAGAGGACTAATTAAAACCAAGCAAATATAGTGAAAATCATAAAATGACTAGAAATGCATAAGAAGTGGAAGGTAGGATATTGCAGCCTACTGGCCTCTGAGGCACAAGCAGGAAAATGGAAGAGAAATGGAATTAAAAATGTTTTATAGGGAATTGTGTTGAGGATTTGGGGGGGGTTGCTGTATTGGGGCAAAAACTGTAAATATATTTTATTTTTTAAAAAATATACTTTAAAAAGTTTTTAAAACCTATCAAAGGTCACATGAAAAGGTATAAAATAATACTATGAAAAATATCAAGAGCCAGAGAACACAGGGGAATTACATACTATTTGTAAGATATTTTGTAACTATACTTAGTATACAGGAATGTATACTCTCCCTCATTAGACTGTCAGTTCCTTGAAGACTATATATATACATATACATTTATAAACAATATACATGTATGTACACAGATGTGTATATATACATACACATACACATTCACTAATGCCACCAAAGGTCTCCCCAAAATAAAAGGCCACATTTTAAATAACAATATTATTCTAGTATTTTCAAATGTTTCAAATAATAGAACATCACAATCTCCAAAAGGGTATTAAGAGTAACATGGTAGATGTGAGTAGGTTGCAATAACATAAGGAACATAGTTCAAAGACTAGGGAGAAAGGAATGTCTTGGAGAAATAATTGTTAGAAAAAGATGGGCTGATGATTTTGTAAGGATGAATATCACTGGACAGCCCTAGTGATTTCTCTCAATATTCTCTCAATATCAGAAGAAAGGGAGGAAGTCGATAGCACCCCCAGTCGTGGAAGTTACAGCAAGTCAAAAGTTGCAGAGGATGGGCCAGTAGGTATGGGTTATGATCTGCACCATTAAAAGATCATTCAAATTAATGAGGTCATAAATCCACTTTAGTATTTCCCCCCAAAGACTTTCAGATATTTCACCTCATTTATATTTCTCATATAGCACAGAATACTTATTAGTACACAAGCATAAACTTGTGGAATTTAATTTATCCATTAATTATGAACCTTTACCACAACAAATGCTAACACATAAGCCTTTCACCAGTGTTAGTTTTAATTGAGCTAGACCTTATCAATATAGATTTGATATTTTAAAAATTAGTAAAACAGTATCCAGAAAAAATGTTTTCTGCAAGGTCTGCAGTATAAACCACTTACTAGTACATTCAAAGGCTAATTTAAAGAGGATTGGATTAGATAACCTTCCTTCTAGCTTTAAATCTATGATCACATATCCTATTTAAAGTTACACTGCTGTAAACTTATGAAGCGTCAAAATGAAACCTGAAACTAAAACAAAACTGAAATCATCGTACTAGCTTTGTGACCATTTCAAGTTTGAACTGCCGCTCCACGCAGTGATTTCGTTTCCTTTAAGTTATACAAAAGAAGTGTAATAAATGACATTGTAACAAAGCTCTGGAACAGTCTAATGCTCTACTTTAATGTCACTAATTTATGGAGAGAAGGGAAAAAAATTACCAAGTGCCTGTTTGCACAACTAAAACCCAATATATGTGGAAGTTAAACACTCTGGGAATGTCTAACTCTAGGGGTAGGGTGGAAGGATATTAAAGTTGTTCCCTAACGGGTACCTAACTCTTCGCAGTCCCGGGGGCAATAAATCACTGCTCGAAATAACATAGAGAATTGTAGAGGGGAGCAAGAATCAAGGGAAATGAGAGGGAGAAGGGAAGCTCCACCTACACCTTACCGGAGGGGTGGGGGTGGGGGTTGGGGTTTTAAGGCATTCCAGGAGACAGCAAGTAAAGAAGTGGCATAATACAGACGGAAAGAGGAAAAGAAACAGAGAAGACGGGAGGGTGGTTAGGGAAAGGAGGGGAATAGGAGGAGGGAGGGGAGGAATGAAAGGCAGAAGAAAGGGAATGGAAGGAAAGGGAAACGGGGATAGAAAGAGGGGAGGAGGGAAAGGGGGAAGAGGGAAAGCAAATACAAGGAGGGGAATGCAGGGCAGCCTGGGCGGAGGGAAAAGGAGGAAAGAAGGGGAGGAGGGAAGGGAGGGAAATCTGGGGGCATCCTCAGCCACGCCCTACGGCTCGGCCCGGGAAGGCCAAATGGGAGGGAGCCAGAGCTCGGTGGCCGCCCCGGCCGCCGCTCCCTTACCATCCTTAGCAGAAAGCCCCAGAGCAGGGCGGCCGCGGCCGGGAGCAGCCACCTCTTCGGCCTCATCCTCCTCGGCCCCTGGAGCGTCGGTTCCAGAGACCGTGGCTGCCACTCGGACCCGGCTCGGAGGAGGCCGGCTCCGGCCCGGTCCACTCCACTTCCTTCCGGCTCGGACTCTAGGGGGGTGGCTGAAATCTGCGGGGCCCCTGCGGTGGAGCGGACCGAGACTTCCGCCCCGACGTGTCCAGCGGGGGCGGGGCGGGGGTGGATGGGAGGGATAGGGAGGACTGGAGGAAAGTCCCCACGCTTGGCTACGCCCTGTGGGCGGGTTCCGGTGGGGAGGGGCGTGGCTGCAGAGGATGGGCGGAGCTGTCACTTCTGACCTCTTACTCCCCAGCCTTTCCTTTTGCGTTCCTCTTTTGGACAGTTTTGTACCCTCATAACCAACTCTCTCCTTTGTGGTCTGCCCCACATTCCCTTCAAGCCCTGTCCTAGTCCCCACACTCCTAATTTCTCTCTGGCCGAAATTAAAATTGTACTTTCTAGAACTTGAGGGCATGACCTCTCCAGAAATTCCCCGCAGCAGTAGAGCCTCGGATGCCTCCATTAGTACTCACTCATTTTTCACCTAGTAATGGAAAAGGTTACTGTGGTAGCTCGGGCGAAAGCTTTGGACTTGGCATGAGAGGACTTGGGTTTGAATGCAGACCGACTGTGTGATTTTGGCCAAGCTGTAGGCTTCACTTCCCTCACCTGTCAAATGAGATTAATAATACCTTTACTATCCAATAGCAATAAGTAGCTCTCACATAGCATTTGAAAGCTTATAAAGAACTTTACACATGTGATTACATGAACTAGTCAGAGTCATTACTGTGAAAGGTACCTCCCAGCCACCTCAGCCAGCAGCCTAGGCAATTTTTTCTCTTCTCTCTCACTCCCCATACTCAAGCAACATCCAAGTCCTCTGACCTATATCTAATTAGTGGTCAAGTCATTTCCAACCCCATAACATCTCTCCTATATGCCCCTTTTTCTTTTCTCATACTGCAACCACCTTGATGGATGCAACCCCCATCCTAAAGTGTAGTTCCCATATCACTCCCTATTCAACAAACTTCAGTGGCTTTCGGTTACCTCCAGGATTAATTTATAAAATCTTCTGATTCTCAAAGCCCTTTATAATCTGGCTCTTTCCTACCTTTCCATTCTTACACCTTACCCTCCTCTACATACTAAGATCCAGGGGGCAGCTAGGTGGCACACTGGATAGCGTACCGGCCCTGAAGTCGGAGGACCTGAGTTCAATCGGCCTCAGGCACATAACACTTACTAGCTGGGTGACCTTGGGGAAGTCACTTAACCCCATTGCCTAACCCCCCCAAAAACAACAAACAAACAAACATACTAAGATCCAGGGAAGATAGCCTCTTCTCTGTTCCTTAAACAAGATACTCCATCTCTCTATTGTGGTCATTTTCACTGGCTGACACCATGCCTGGAATTCTCTTCTTCCTCATCTCCACCTCTTAGCTTTCTTCAAGTCCCAACTAAAATTACACTTTCTACAGGATGCCTTTCTCAATGCTCCTTAATGCCAGTGCCTTACCTCTGAGAATACTTCCATTTAATATATATGCATCATATAATATTTATGTATACATACATACGTATGTATAAATGTGTCATACACATCTTGTTTGTGCATAGTTATTTGCTTGTGATCTCCTCCATTACTGTGATCTTGAAAACAAGGACTTGTTCTTTTCCCTTTTTCTTCAGATCCTCAGTGCTTTGTCACACTATATGCCTGGAATATAGTAGGCACTTAATAAATGCTGTTTGACTGACATAAATAATGACTAAGGTAGGATCTGAATTTAGCAATTCCCATCTCTAAGTCCAGAACTCTATTCACTGAACCACATAGTTCCCTGGTTTATTGTTAAGTGTCAAAGGAGAAGGAATCTAAAGAAGCTTTAAAGTCCTATATACTAATTATTATTGTTGCCAGATGTGTGATATTGAGCAAGTCATGTAATCTTTTTGAGCCACAGTTTCCTTATTTGAAAAAAAATGGGGGGCAGCTAGGTGGCACAATGGATAGAGCACCGGCCCTGAAGACAAGAGGACCTGAGTTCAAATCCAGCCTCAGACCAAACACTTAACACTTAATAGCTGTGTGACCCTGGGCAAGTCACTTAACCCCAATTACCTTAAAAAAAATGGGGACAATATATGAGACTCACCATACCTTCCAAACTGGTTGGAAGAGTAGTAAGGAGGTGTTAATGGGAGATCATCTGGTCGCTCAGGCTGGAACTTAAAAGATAGCAATACTATGTATGTCTGTGTGGGAGGGGCTAACATTCATTTATCAATTCATACAACTGCTAGGATGCACAATGGTTAGAGCTAAGTCTGAAGTCAGGGAAGGCCTGAATTCAAATTTGACCTCAGATACCATCTGACTCTGGGAAAATAATTTAACCTCTATTTGCCTCAGTTTCCTCAACTGAAAAATGAGGATAATTATAGAACCTATATCACCGGGTCTTTGTGAAGATCAAATGAGATAATATCTGCAACATACTTAGCACAATGCCTGGCATATAGTAGGCACTATATAAATGCTGCTGCTGTTGTTATTGTTGCTACTAATGGACAATTGCGCTGGGAGAGATTCAAAGTTTAGATAATGGGCCATTAGCCACCAGAAACTTACATTTTAGTAGTCTGCAAGTATGAGAAATCTACAAAGCAGAAAATATGAGAATAGGTGCCCTCAGCTGGTACTTAAGCCAGATTTGTGAATTTAGTTGATTCTCATTAATCAATTCCTCTCAACAAACATTTGTTACATCTCATCAATGTACAGTTTGAGCCATTGGGGATACAAAAAAAAAAGAAAAAGTTTCTGCTCTCAAGGAGTTTGTATCCTATTCTAATCAAACCCCTGTTATTGTTTTCACTTGTGTCTGACTCTTATTTTTATTTTTTTCAGAGCCGCAGACAGTTAATCTTTCCAAAATGAGATTAGGAAGAGAAATGAAGAAACCACTGGTAGTAAGTAGTAGGAGGCAAAAGTGTCTTCTTGGGTCTGTCATTTGATGAAATGGATTTTCAGTTACTGTGCATTTCCATTGCTTTTCCATGTATTACACATGGCAGAGACTTGGGAACCCACATGCCTGAAGCCAGGTTACTCTTATGTTCCACAACTACATTCTCCACAGGGCTGTTATTGCCACTGAAATTATCAGTGCCCCAGATGAAGATAGTGTTAGACTGCTCCCGCAAATCTTTGTCTCAGTCTTCATCACAAGGAGGGCATTGCTATGTGTTCACAATCAGAATCTCCAATCTGTAGTTCCTGAATTGGCTAACATGCAGCTTTTATC
Organism: Phascolarctos cinereus; assembly: GCF_003287225.1. Lineage (NCBI taxonomy): Eukaryota > Metazoa > Chordata > Mammalia > Diprotodontia > Phascolarctidae > Phascolarctos > Phascolarctos cinereus. Next base: position 163,098,194 of record NW_027555736.1, on the reverse strand, counting down.
ATTGGAGTTTGAGATAAAGCTTGAGATGTCATGGCTGATTTCAGTCCAGAGGGATCTTGGTGGCAAGCTTTAAGAAGACAGGTAGCCAATTTGTTTGCAACAACAGGGTGCTTCTTTCTGCATTTGATCAGATGATAACGGAACCTGCAGGCCCTAATCTGATGATTTTTATTATGTGGTCCTTATATAAGCTTCTCTGGATCTAAAGAAGCAACACAATTGTTACCCATATCTGCAGCGAAAAGGAAGCAGACCCAAGTGCTCTCTCAAAGCTGTGATTCAGGGAACCAGAAGTAGAATCCACCAAAAGACTTCGACTCAACAAAACAGAGTCAAACTCAGAGCCCAGCTGCATGCTTTTGTTGTTTCATTTTAGAATCATGGACGTTGCTATGTAATTCCCTGAAAGTAATCCAGCCTATTTGCCTGTTTTCTTATTCCTATTCAGTTCTGGGCCCAGTTAGTCATCTTTCTGTCAAGATGTGTGAATTAATGAACTATTTCAATGGACTGATTGCCCACCCAACTGCATCATCTACTTGGATGAAGAATATTGTACTGTTAAGCCACGCTAACAGTTTGGAGTGGTTGTGAATTTTGCTATGGTAGCCATGAAATGGGTATTTGTTGTTATTATTGAGTCATTTCAGTCATGCCTGATTCTCCATGACCCTATTTGGGTTTTTTTTTCTTTCTAACAGTCAAGTTGAGAAGCATTTATGAGGCACTTACTATATGCCAGGCACAGTGCTAAGCTCTGAGGATACAAAGAAAGGCAAAAATAAGTCCCTGCCCTAAAGGAGATGACAATCTAATGGAAGAGAGCTCACAATTACTGTACAGAGTAGAGATTTACAATTTTATGTGCTTTCTTCTTTTTCTGTTCCTCTTTGTATGGAGAAATGTTCATGTTTGTTAATTTTATTAAGTTCATAATAATAAAATTTTAAAAAACAAACAGGCGTACAGAAACTGATATGCAACAGATACACATAAAAATCATCTAACTCAATAAATCTTAATCACATGGAGAAAGATCCTGATACTGTGATATTTAGAGACAAAGACTGATGTTAAGGTATCCTGGAAATAATGGGTTTTATTTTGTCAAGATATTAGGAGACACCCTGTTTTCCAGAGCTAAGGCCCAGCAAGCAAGCTGTGTTCTGAGCTTGGCATAACAACAATCCTTTGCCTTCACCCTCTGGATGATCTCACCCTCTGGCAAAATCACATAATTATTGTATTGCTTGGACCAGCACCAGGTTTTCTCTGAGCTTGGACAAGCACCGGACAAGTACCCCTGTTCCGGTCATGAAGCCATACTCTGAATCAAACCTGTCTCATTACTGCTGTTGTCACTCATTGTCAGGGCTACAGCTCATTTTGTAGCCATTAGTATAAGTATTGAGATCTCCCCACGATGCCTCAGGTCCTCCTCAGTAGGGGCAGGGCCCCAGCACATCTCTAGATCCCCTCCTTGCTTGCAAGCCATTTTCCTCACTTCGAAATTAAACTTCTGTTTGATTCCTGACTCTCCTGTCGCTAGCCTGCTTTATTCAGCTCTGGTCACCCATAGGTTAGAGGTTGATTCCATCCAGTTGATAGTTTTAAGATGAATAATAACAGAAATAATTATGGTCAAAACTATTAAATTTCAACATGTGATTGCTCATTAATTTACCAGGAAAAATTTTCAAGAAAGTGATTGGGTTCAATTGCTAAATACTTTATACTCCACATTGTGTAGTAAAGTCGCCTGCTACAAGGAGGTGTTGTGAGCCTACATACAGTTAGCATATTTATAAATGGAATCATCTGCAAAAATGGGTAAGTAGATGCTGAGCTATAAAGGTAAACATCAGAACTGCAGAAACACACCCGTTTCTTTTTATTTAATAAAACAGAGAACCAAAAATATGAGAGGACAGTTATGGCACTAGTAGGACTGCATGTAGTCTGAAATAATTCTTGGCAGCACTTCCCAGCTTGGCACCTCATTCTTGTCCCTTTTCTCTTAGTCTCACTTGTTTCTAGTTCCTTTCTTCTGAGATGACTATCCCTTTAGACCTGCCAGGGCCAACTGCCAACCTATTCAGCCTTTATTCTTCTCGCTCAGGGACTAAGAGGTTGCTGATATCCCATGAGGCAAATCCAAAAGCATTATAGGCAATGTCAGATTCAAGAAGCTTTCCTAATTCTGGAGCTTTTTGTTTGTAAAGATTTTCACTATTTTGGATGGTCTGCTGTGCGTATAGTAACTTGTATGTTATTGTATATGTATGTAATTGCTGTCTTGCCATGTCCAAGTGCCACCAGTGAGAATGAAATGCACTCTTCTGTATGTTAATATCTCTTATTCCATTCAGGTGAAAAAAAAGAGGTAAAATCAGCATTGATCGCGATCAACCCCAAATAAAACTAAGAAAAAGAGGTTTAATGAATACAATTAGCAAGAAAGCCTATAAATTTTCCCATTTTAGTCAATTACCAATGGACATCAGTCATACACATAAGTAAACAAAAATAAAATAGTCAGTGGTCACTTGGTATCAAGAATCAGCTGGCTCTGAGTTCTGGACTAAAAATGTAGAAGGGGGATTACAGTCTCATGTTTTGTTTTTTTTTTAAGAGACCTCCAGAAAATATTTTGGTGATAGAAGAAGAAATTTCCTTTTATTGCTCTTTCCACTTAAGTATATTTTCTATCAGTTCCTCTGTCTTTCCAGCCAAGACACTCATTTTTGTCAAAGCGCTATCCATATTTTTCAAACTAGTGTCTAAACAAGGAATGTTTCATATGGTCTCAATATGGGCTTCTAGTTTCTGAGTGAACATCACTGCCAGTCCAGCAATTGTACCACCTACCAGTGGCAAATGGCTTCTATAGGCAATTTCTCCTGGCACAGGGGCTTCATCAGTCGATGTCTGAGGGCCCTCAGTACAGTCTCCAAGTGCCGATTCATCTTTGCAGAATCTCACTCTTTTGAGCTAGAAAGGAGGAACAACATTTGCTGTATCCTTTTCTAGTGTGAAGAGGTCAGTTTCCAAGGTCTTCTATCTAATTTTGGCTTGCATATCTTTAATCTGTTTGATTCTGGAGAAGTTTACAAAAAATATGAATCTTACATGAATCTAATATGTCCTGAGTGATGAGCCCTGTAGGCCAACAGTAGCCCCAAGGTGGTTGAGGAGGTCTCCAGGACCCAAGGGTTGGCAGCCACCTCCACTAGCCATCTTTCCCTGCCCAGGGGCTAGCCCATTTGGGGTTTTCTTGGCAAAGATACTGGAGTATCTCTGGTGTGTCCCCATTTTACAGATGAAGAACTGAGGCAAACAGGGTTAAGTGACTTGTCCAGGTTCATACAGCTAGCAAGTGTCTGAGGCTGGATTTTAACTCAGGTCTTCCTGACTCCAGAATCAATGCTCTATCCACGGCACCACTTACCTGCCCCTCCCCCCAATCAAACCCCAAAGAGGCTGATAAAACAGAGTAACAATTGTTCTAATTCATAATGAAAAAAGTAGCTTTCCAATAACCTGGATCCTTTTGCCTGCTGATTAGAAAGTTTTCTTTTTCTTCTAAGTAGGATTTTTTTTTCCTGAAAACCAAACCCTAATATTTTATTTGTGGTTTCAGAGCAAAGGGAATTGAGTAATCCTAATGGAACAGATAGTACCATAAAACCTTACAACCAGAAGCACTCATCTAACTTTAGGAACAGACTTACTGAATGAATTGAATAATCAAGTTGGTTCCCTTGGAACAATTCTGAGTGAACACTGACAAAGTCATAATATTCAACTCTCCTTTGTCTAATATTTTTTAATTAGTCATCCTAATTTTCTGGTGCAGGCTGTCTTCATCTCATGCCTAGACTACTATAATGGGCATGTAGTAGTCTCGTTGGTCTCTCTGCCTGGTCTCCCCACTCCAGTCCATCCTCCATTCAGCTTCCAAAGTGATTTTCCTAAAGTGCAAGTCTGATCATGTCACCTTCCAACTCAACACTCCAGTAGTTTCCTACTATCTCCAGGATTAAGCACAAAATCCTGTGTTTGACTTTTAAAGCCCTTCACAACCTGCCCCCTTCTTACTTTACAGACTTCTTATATTTATTTCACTCCAGGTATTCTATAATCCACTAATTATAGACTGGCGTTGACCTCCTTGTTTCTCATACTTCAATTCCATTCATTCCCTGGTGCTTGAAATGTTTTCTCTCCTCATCTGGGCCTTTTGACTTCCTTGTCTTCCCTAAAATCCCAGCTCAAATCCCCCTTCTGAAAGAGAATTTTCAGAGCAGTCTCACTTCAATGCTTTCCCTATGAGATTTCTTCCAATTTATCACACATACAATTTCTATATTTATTTTATGTATGGAATTTGTATGTTGTCTCTTCCATTAGAATGGGAGCTCCTTGAGGGAAGGGAGGGTCTATTTTTGTCTTTCTTTGCATCTCTAGTACTTAGCACTATGCCTGGCACAAAACAAGTATTTAATAAATGCTTGTTGACTTGACTCATAAGAGAGCAAAGCCCAGCTACAACATTATTTTACTTTATTTTAGTTATCTTTCAAATTGATAGCTTCTTTTTTAGCACTCTTGTCAAGACTCAACAACCTTACAAACAACCTTACAAAACACCTCTTAGGGTAGGTGTGTTACTTTTGTAACTTTCATTTCATCCAACCTATGGGGTTGATAAGAGACCCAAGGGTGTGGTGGGTTGGGAGCTGGCCTTGGAGTCAGGAAGACTAGTGTTCAAATCAAGCCTGTAACACACCGTTTGCTCTCTAGCCAAGGGCAAGTCACTTCATCTACTCATGCCTGAGGCAACTTCTCTGAGACTATAAATTGCAGAGCAGCTACAAATTTGCTTTGCCAGAATCTTTTCACTTAGAGTTCCCCATACCAATAAAATCATAGGCCAGGACTTCCCCTCTCCACTTCCTCACACCATCCTCCCCACTCTACCTGCCATGTTGATTTTGATTCTTATTGGATTCAATGTAGTGGGGTCGTCCATAAATACTGAGGATACAATCTATTAGGAGCCTGAAGTTTATCTATTCACTGAATACAGTGATGATCAAATGATAGTGAATATGCCTTGGAAAGTGCTATATAAAAGGAAAGACTCATTATTTTCCCAGACTATCAGTACTGACAAGAGTCTACTTAATATCTCTTCTCTTTTCCCTCTCTGGATGGTATACAATTATAAATAAAAGGTTCTTTTTTATTGGTTTCATAATTATCATTTAAAGGGGTACATTTTTCTGTGAATGCTATTTTTTTCATTATGTTATAAGCGAACTTCAATAATTCTCATTGATGTCAGTACTGGACACTTTCCAATATAACTTACCCATGCCTTTTTATCCCATGCAATTTTTGCATGCATCCTTCTATAAATCCTCAACAGAGACTCTATCCAGTGTACTAGAAGCCTTTTCATATTTTCTGGCAACCAGCATAGTACTCGAAGTGTCCATTTCTTATTCCTCATGTGTAAGTGTTCCCTTTTTTTTTTTTTTAATCTCATCACTTCTCAAATTACTGTTCAGGAATAAATGGTCCACTTTGTGATCTAGACAGCAATAGTTCTCCAAGTGTGGTCCAACCTAGGGAGTCCCTGAGACTCCATGGAGTCAAAACTAGTTTAATAATAATAATAGTAAGATGTTATTTGCCCATTAAAATTCTCTTCCCTTTTCCAACTACATATCTGTGTGAGGCCAGATTTTCTTTAGATAATTCAACTAAAACATATCAAAATAGATTGAATGAAAAAGCAGGTATAAGCATCCAGTTACCTTCTCTTAAGCCAGACATTAAAGATATGTGCAAAAATATGTGAAACAGGAGGTGGAGCCAAGATGGTGGAGTAAAAGCAGTGACTTGCTTGAGTTCTCCCCGAAACCTCTCCAAATACCTGTAAAAAATAGCTCTAAATAAATTCTAGAACAGCAGAACCCACAAAAAGACAGAGTGAAACAAATTTTCAGCCCAAGAAAACCTGAATGATTGATTGGAAAGGTCTAATGCACCTGGCTGGGAGAGGAATGCAGTTCAGTGTGGGAGAGCAGGCAAAAACCAGGCCTCAGGGAACCTGGAACAGGCCTCAGGGGACTGAATCACAGGCAGCTGGTAGTTTCCAAATTTCTCAACCCACTAACACTAAAGACAACTTAGAAGGTCAGTAGGAAAAGTCTGTGACTGCGATGAGAGAGAAGCTCAGTCCCAACCCCAGTCCCCAAGCATGGCCCTGGGGTGGCGGCTGCTTCCAGAGCTCCTGGCTCACAGAATGAGGGGGAATCAAGTGGCTAATCAGAGGGGGGATCTCTTTGCTGATGCTGAAGCAGGATTCTCTTGCTTTGCCTATGCTTAGATCTGGGTCACAGTTCTGGGTGGTGGTCCTGGGGCCATGAGGAGTTCTGGTGTGGTGGAGCTTGTAGTGGTGATACAGAGATAATCCTCCTCACAGTTCCAAGGCAGAAAAGAGTGCTTGTGGTCACTCATAGACCAGAGCACAGGCCAGAAAAGAGTAAACACTTTGCCCTTGATCATAGCACCTTGGAAGAACTGAAAATTTACAGGTCCCTAGACCTGCACAGCTACACAAAACCCCCAAAGCTTGGGACAATACATTCTCCACATTGGAAGCAGACTACTACCTTAACAAAGAGTTTAAAACTCAAGTAATTGGCTGGGATAATGAGCAAACTGTGCAAAAAAAGTCAGACCATAGCATCTTTCTTTGGTGACAAAGTTCAAAGCATATAACCAGAAAAAGACAACAAAATCAAAGCTCCTACATTCAAAGCCTCCAAGAAAAATATGAATCAGTCCCAGGCCATGGAAGAACTCAAAAAGGATTTTGAGAACAAGCAAGAGAAGTAGAGGAAAAACTGGGAAGAGAAATGAGAATGATGCAAGAAAAATCATGAAAAACAAGTCAACAGCTTGCTAAAGGAGACCCCCCCCAAAAAAAACCTGAAGAAAATACACCTTAAAAAATAGACTAATCCAGGGGCAGCTAGGTGGCACAGTGGATACAGCACCAGCTCTGGAGTCAGGAGGACCTGAGTTCAAATCTGGTCTCAGACACAAAACACTCACTAGCTGTGTGACCCTGGGCAAGTTACTTAACCCCATCGCCTAGACCAAAAAAAAAAAAAATAAAATAGAATAACCCAAATGGCAAAAGAGGTCCAAAAAGCCAGTGAGGAGAAGAATGCCTTCAAAAGTAAAATTGACCAAATGGAAAAGGAAGTCCAAAAGCTCACTGAATTAAAAACTTCCTTAAAAATTAGAATGGAGCAATGGAAGCTAGTGATTTTATGAGAAATAAAGACATTGTAAAACAAAACCAAAAGAATGAAAATACAGAAAACAATGTGAGATATCTCACTGGAAAAACAACTGACCTAGAAAATAGATTCAGGAGAGATAATTTCAAAATTATTGGACTATCTGAAAGCCATGATCAATAAAAGAGCCTAGACATTATCTTTCAAGAAATTATGAAGGAAAACTGCCCTAATGGTCTAGAACCAGGTGGCAAAATAGAAATTGAAAGAATCCACCAATCACCTCCTAAAAGAGATCCCCAAAGGAAAACTCCTAGGAATGTTATAGCCAAATCCCAGAGTTCCCAGGTCAACGAGAAAATACTGCAAGTAGTCAGAAAGAAATAATTCAAATATTGTGGAAACACAATCAGGATAACACAAGAATTTAGCAGCTTCTACATTAAGGGACTGGAGGCCTGGAATATGATATTCTGGAGGTCAAAGGAGATAGGATTACAACTAAGAATCAACTACCCAGCAAACCTGAGAATAATCCTTCAGGGGGAAAAATGGACATTCAATGAAATGGAGGACTTTCAAGCATTCTTGATGGAAAGACCAGAGCTGAATAGAAAATTTGACTTTCAAATACAAAACTCAAGAGAATCATGAAGAGATAAACAGGAAAGAGAAATCGTAAGGGACTTCTTAAGGTTGAACTGTTTACAGTCTTGCGTGGAAAGATGATATTTGTAACTCATGAGACCTTTGTCAGTATTAGGGTAGTTGGAGGGAAAAGAATTATATCTAATAGATAGATAGTTAGAGGGCACAGGGTGAGTTGAAGATTAAGGGGTGATATCTGGAGAATAAAATTAAGGGGTAAGAGAGGATTATACTGGGAGAAGGAGAGAGGAAGAGGTAGAATGGGGTAAATTATCTCACATAAAACACAAGGGAAGGCTTTTACAATGGAGAGGAAATGTGGGAAGGTGGGAGGGAATGAGTGAATCTTATTCTCATTAGATTTGGCTTAAGGAGAGAATAACCTACACACTCAATTGGGTATGGACATTTATTTTTTTTAAAATTTTTTTTAGTATAAATTTATTTATTTTTAGTTTTCAACATCCCCTGCCACAAGTTTTTGAGTTCCAAATTTTCACCCCATCTCACCCCTCCCCCTACCCCAAGATGGCATGCATTCTGAATATCCCTTCCCCTAGTCTGTCCTGTCTTCTATCTCTTCCCCCTTCTCTTATCCCCTTCCCCTTCTATTTTCCTATAGGTCAGGATAAACTTCTGTACCCCATTTCCTGTATTTCTTATTTCCCAGTAGCACGTGAAAACATTTTTAAAAACATACGTTTTTGAAACTTTAGGTTTCAAATTTTCTCTCTTCCTCCCTCCCCACCCACCCTCATTGAAAAGGCAAGCAACTCAATATAGGTTGTACATGTGCAGTTACACAAAACACTTCCATAGTAGACATGTTGTGAAAAACTAAGTCTATTTCCCTTCATCCTATCCTGCCCTCCAATTTATTCTATTCTTTCTTTTGACCCTGTCCCTCCTCAGAAGTATTTACTTCTGATTACCCCCTTTCCCAATCTGCCCTCCTTTCTATCATTCCCCTGCTCTCTTGTCCCCTTCTCCATAGCCAGAAATCTGTCTTACCCTACAGGAAAATAGGGGGGAAGGGGATAAGAGAGCAAGGAGATGATAGAGGGGAGGGCAAATTGGGGGAGGAGGTAATGAGAAGCAAACACTTTTAAGAAGGGACAGGGTCAAAAGAGAGAATAGAATAAATGGGGGGCAGGATAGGATGAAGGGAAATAGACTTAGTTTTTCACAACATGACTACTATGGAAGTGTTTTGTATGACTACACATGCATAACCTGTATCGAATTGCTTGCCTTCTCAATGAGGGTGCATAGGGAGGGAGGAAGGGAGAAAATTTGGAACCCAAAATTTTAAAAACAAATGTTAAAAATTGTTTTATATGCAACTGGGAAAAGATATACAGGCAATGGGGTATAGAAATCTATCCTGGCCTACAGGAAAATAGAAGGGGAAGGGGATAAGAGAAGGGGGGGAGATAGAAAGGAGGCAAATTAGGGGAAGGGGTATTCAGAGTGCAAGTTGTCTTGGGGTGGAGGGAGGGATGAGTTGGGGAGAAAATTTGGAACTCAAAATCATGTGGAAGTGACTCTTGAAAACTAAAAGTAAATAAATGAGAAAAAATATGTGAAACAATGCCACTCTTCTACATTTTTTGTTTGGAAAATATAGTTACTTTTCATTAAAATACATTGTTTCCATATAATGGGCTTATTATTGTTATTTTTAAAATGTATTAATAAATTATTTTAGAAAATTTCATTTTAAATTTCTAATGTAGTAATTATTGATGGAAGCCAGAAAAAACAAAAGTTGTTTGGGGTCTTCAATAATTTTTAAAAATTTAAAGGGGCCCTGAGAACAAAAAAATTTGAGAACTCCCTTAGGTCTAGGGATATTTTACTTTCCCCCCTCAATATAAAAGATTAAGTTTGAATGATAATTAAGTTTCTAACTTGTACTTGAAGAGACTTTAGAAATTATCTTGTATACCTGCCCCCCCATTTCCTAGGTGAAGAAACTGAATCTCAGGGTTAAAGTCACTTTAAGTTGGTAGAGCCAGGATTTTAACCCAGGTCTTCTCACTCCATGTATAGTTTCCAAGCCTATATACTTTGCAACAAACCTAAAAGTCAAGAAACCCAAGCTGAGGAAGAATCACTTTTTCCTCTTAAGCAAAAGTGTACTTGAAAGGATATCTGGTCTTATTTTAAACTAGTCATTGTCATGTATTCAGGAGTTTTGGATACTTGCTCTCCCCACCAATGGTCAAAAACTGGTTATGAATGTGAGGAATGGAATTGGGCATACAGGAGGGGAATCTTTCTTAACAATGGTTAAATTGGTCTTGGAGAAAACTACCTTTTGCTTTCTCACTTTAGGCCAGCACAGTAACAGATTTACCATTTCCTAATTCAGCTGAAGAATCAGAGATCTAGAGGTGGGTCTAGGAAGCAGAGTATAAGAGAAAGTTAGTCTTTACAAAGCCCAAGAGGACTACCATGGATAGAAGCAATAGCTTCAAAATGCCGTGGAGCATTAGGAGCTGGAAGGTAATTCTTTCCTAACTAGCTCTGTTCTCTAGAAAAGGGGTCCTAAGCTCCACACTGCATAGAAACTTCAAAACACTGAATATAGTGTTCTGGACTTGAAATCAGTAAGACCTAGTTAGACCTTTGCTAGTTATGGGACTCTGGGTAAGTAACTTGGCCTTTTTTGTGAATCTGTTCCTTATTTGTAAAACAGTGGTGGAGAAGAAAGGAGGGGAAGAAGAGATTGGACTCAAGGGTCTTTAAGTTCTTTTCCAGCTCTGAATCTAGGATCTTATATACTACTATGCCTCTTGTTTGTCTGAATATGGCAATTAAAAGTACTTTACACTGTACCTAAAGCATGCTCAAGACCTTTCCTGAGATACGACCCACCCAGGACCAAGAATAAGAAACAAGCTGTGTTAAGGTATCATAGAAATTAGAATTTGAAAGTTTCTTTTTCTTTTCCCCCTGTCATATACTATGGAAGAGAAGCTGAAAACAAGAGAGGGTAAATGATGTGCTTAAGAGCACACAGCTAGTTAGCAGTTTAGAATACTGGCTTCCTGCCCTTTAATCCAGTGCTCTCTTTCCTACACTGAATTTCCTAAAAATCACTTCAGGGAGATGAGTCTTAAGTCAACAGCTTTGAATCTACTTTAATATTCATTCATACCATATAGGCAGGGCTGTCTGTAGGTAAAACTGTGAAGCTAGTAAGTACTTTAAAAATAATCAATTTATTTTATCTGCAGGTCCACATTCTCTCCCCACTACCCTGAGAAAGCAGGAAAAACAAAAGTCCTGTTGCAAACACATAAAGTCAAACAAAACAATTTTCCACATAGGCTAATTTCTTAAAAGTCTCAGTTTATGCCATCATCTCTTTATCAGGAAGGAGGTAACATTTTTCATTCTGAATCCTCTAGAAGTGTTTGGTTATTGCTTTGATTAGAGTTCCTGAGGATTTCAAAGTTATTTGTTTGTACAATATTGTGATTTTATAAATTGTTCTCTTGGCTCTGCTTACTTCACTTTACATCAGTTCATATAAGCCTTGCCAGCTTTTTCTGAAAACATCCTCTCATCATTTTTTATAGCACAGTAATATTCCATCACAATCATACACCATAGCTTGTTCAGCTATTATCTAATTGATGGGCACCCCCTCAGATTCCCGTTTTTTGACACCACAAATAGAGCTTCCACAATTATTTTTGTATATATGAGCCTTTTTCCTTTTCCTTTGATCTCTTTGGGATATAAATCTATTTGCAATATCACTGGGTGAAAGGGTAGGCATTGTTCAATTAGCTAAGTACTTCTTTAGCATCCTCATCCTTTGCTCTCTCCTTGCTCTCTTTTCCTTTTTCTCTCCCTTCCATCAAAACTGCTTTCCTGAAAGGATCTGAAAAAATTATTTATTTTAACTTGGAAATAACTGTTAGAATTTTATTTTCAACTTTCGCAGCGGTGTTTATATTTTAACAGAGGAAAAGATTTCTGGGTGAAGGAATAGTGTTTTAATTTCAGAATTAGCAAGCCAAGTGGAGAGGTATTTTGGAACATAGAGAAAGCCTTTTTGGTACCCTTGCAATTACAACGTGTAGGTGGCTGCCTAATCTGCCTATGGCCCTGACTGTAGAGATTTAGTTAGATATGCTCTAACTTACTTGTCATGTCCCCCACTTAATGTAATCCTCCCCCCTCTTCACCTTCTTTCCTATGCTTTTATATATAACTTTCAAATTAGGAAGTAAGGCTAGACAAGGAGAAAATAATTTTTTAAATGACTAAAAATGGTATATCTTTCCCATCTACATTGTTATGTTAACTCATAAAATAATGTAACATGGCCGTTGAGTAAATATCCTTAGGAAATTTTGCTGACTCTAGGTAACTAACAGCATTAGAACGTACATTTTGTATCATAATCATAACAGCTGACATTTAAATAGCTCTTCAAAGTTTTCACAATGCTTTATGTTTGAATTTCACATGAACATTAGAATTGGGAGGGACTTTAAAGACCATCCCAGCCCAATTCTACTCTTTTTAACCTATGAGGAAATTAAGTCTCAAGGAGGTGAAGTGGCATGTCCAAGGTCATATAGCTGGTTATGGCAGACTAGAATTAAAATCTCTGCCTCCTGGTGTTTTCTCTCAGCTTGGTAGTCATTGTTAGAAAACATATTTCACTTATGAATAAATATTTTGGTAATCATATTTCTTTAATGCACATTTTATTCAGTCATTTATTCAATCTGGATTTAGAATAGGCTAAAATCTAGAGGACAACTAGATAACAAAGTGGATAGAACACTGGGCTTTCAGTCAGTAAGACTCATCTTCCTGAGTTCAAATCTGGCCTCAGACTCTTACTAGCTGTGTGACCCTGGGCAAGTCACTGAACCCAGTTTCTTCATCTGCAAAATGAGCTGGAGAAGGAAATGGCAAACCACTCCAGTATCTTCGCCAAGAAAACCCCCCAAAAGGGTCATGAGGAGTCAGACATGTCTGAAAAATGACTGAACAACAACAAAAATCTAGTGATTCTTCCTAGAATTTAAAATTTTGGTGCTGCAGTTTTTTCCTGGAAGACAGGTTAATTGCTAGTATTTGCCTCCCGTGGGCCTTTGGGTCCTCTTCTTATCTAAGATGAACACAGAATACTGTGTATCTAGAAAATTCATTCCTAGCTTAAATGCAAACCCCAGAGCAATTTTAAACCAGCCACTGCCAGTTTGTAACACCCACATGCATACAAATGTAGTTTTTAAAGGAGAAAAAAGCAAAAGCAATAAAGGCATTCTATTCCTTTAGGGTAAATACTTAGATAGGATCTAAAAAAATGCCATTGAAATTGGGTACCTATTTTGCACATTCTTCTTAATGCACTGTTGTTAACCTGTGAAAACAGCTATACAGATATTTGGAATTACTTCAGACAGCCTATATTTTACTTAACACTTGTCTTCACTCCTACACCTAGCTTACTTAAATACACAGTCTGACACCACATTTAATTCCCATAAACATTTGTGTGGGGGGAAGGGAGGAAAGGTTGTCTAGACACGTTATCTAAAATGATAAAGTATATAATTGTAAATTCAACCACAGCAGGAGCATTTCAAAATCTAGCTTTGATAAGTTTGCTTTGATGCATCAATTACTATGAACTTTTTCTTTCTCCTGGTTGGTTAAAAATTAAAACAATTTAATGGTCTTCATAGCAAAAGGGGTTAAATCCCAGAATTCTCAAGGTTAATCTTAAAAAAAAAACCCTAAACACCTAAGCTGCCAACAGTTGTGCTCCTGTGTAAACATTCCTTTCCATTATGGACATCCCTTCTTTTTTTCCATTCCCAAAGCTAGTTTGAGAACTTGTAAGTTAGCTTTATTTATAAGCTCAACACCTTAGCCATTAACTCTTAAATACTAGGAGTTTTCTTTTTTAAGAGACATCTTCAGTAGGTTGACTAGCAATTTTAGCTGCTAGTATGCCAAAATAATTACCACCAGTTATTAGCAAGCTATTAAATAACCACTTGGACTCCTCCAGTGAGGGAAGGACCTGTTTGAAATAAAGAACCAGCAACTCAGTAGCAATGAAAAGGAAAGTTTGATACATCTCAGTTTACACAGCACTTCTGCTGTGGCTTTGGGAGATGGTAAAGAGAGGGTGAGGTGATAGTGTGGGGAAATGGAAAGCCTGATGCCTCAGAGGTGAGAGAAGCTGTTTCCAAATCCTGGTTCTGCCAACTGGCTGTGTGACCTTGGATAAGTTACCTTGCCTCTCTGGTCTTCACTTCCCTCATCTATAAAAGAAGAGGGTTAGACCTCTCAATTTTCCACCTATGATGCCATAAAATCTATTATTTTGCTGTATAATGTGTATGTAGGACATACAGTCTCATTTTCTAGACAAATTTTTCATCTCTGACTTTTCTAGAATGACCAAAGTTCTGTCAAAAGTAGTTACTCAACCTGGTGGTGAAAATTTAAATTCTAAACTCAATGGCAAAAATGTACAAAAGTCAGTCAGCCAGTTAACCAACCTTTATTAAACATTTATTATGTACCAGGCACTGGGCTTAGCACTGGGGATAAGGCAAACAAACACACACACAAACAAACAAACTAACTAATCCGTACTCTCAAAGAGCTCACGATCTAATGGTGAACACAATATGCAAACAATTACTTACAAAGAAAATATATGCAAGACAAACTGGGGATAATTTCAAAAGGAGGGCAATAAGATCAAGTACAGGCTGACCTGTATTGGTTTTATCTGGATTATTGGAACGGTCTAATAATCTTTCTGACTCCACTCCAGCCTGTACTATCTACAATCTAGCATCCACACAGTGCCAAAAGTATCAGTCAATCATCCAGGAAAAAAGTGTACCTTGGAGGACTAACACCTGGGAGTGATTAAGTACTCTAAGTACTCCAAGGGCTCTTTGGGCAGGGGAGACACATAATTTAGACATATTTTAATTGATAGAGATCATAGAAGAATCTAGCTAAATATAATAAATATCATTGTTTCATCAAACTATATGTTAATGTAGTTTTGATGAGGTAGAAAAGAGTGCTTGAGGCAGATGGAGCAAGCAGCACATGAGATAGGAGATAGGATGTAGGATGTGACCAGCCAGAAAAGTGATCAAAGAAGAATATATATTGAAGCCCCCCACTGTGGACTTATCTGTGTGCTTTCACAATGCACCCTCAATTCCAAAACAGCTCTTCCCCTTCCCTTTTCTGTGTTCTTTGCTTATCACCTCCCGACTACCTGATATCCCAGGCATTTTGGAGCCATGCTTGCTCCTTCCACTCTCTTGTCCCCTTCCCTCATTCCATAAAATTGTGTTTAAACCATACCCTTGATGTAGCTAAATGCCTTTGCCTCCTACAGGAAGCAGGGGCCATTGTGCTTCCTTAGGGGAACAGGGCCTTTGGCCTATGCTCTGCCTCCCACTTGGAGTAGAGTCTATTGAGGCTCTGCTTCACAGGGAGCAGGCCTGCTTGGGTGCATCACCCCAATAAATGCCTTTTTTAAACTTGGAGACTGAGTGAATTCTTTCAGGACCCTAGGATCTACACATCTATTCCTCATCATTTCAGGTAGCACCCCAACATTCTTGGGGACCACCTTAAACTCATCATCAAAGAAGGTCTAAGTAAATTCTTTCACATCTGAACAAGCTCTCTCAACTCTAACCTCAATAGTTTTATTTAATTAACAAAGTACTGCATTCTTTGATAATTAATACCTAAGGAATTGAGTTCATCTAGGAACTAGTTCACCTAGTTCAAGTTGAACCGGAATAGGACTCCTCTTGAAAAAATCTCTCAGAGTTTTTCTAGTCCAACATCCTTGACTACTCTCATCATCAAATCTCTGCTTAAAGGTCCCTTATGATGAGGAACTCATTACAACCCAAGGTATTTGAAAAACCATAGAGCCTCCAGTAATACCTCTTTGACTTCATAGTTTCTTTCCATACATCTTTAGAACAGTAATTTTATATTGTACTGGAAATGTAACGTTTGGCACTTATACTGGAATTATAACACTGCCTTTGCAAGAACTGATAGCTTGACTTCAGTGGTTTTTTTTTTTTATTTCCTAACTTAGTGATAGAACTAGTTACGTTGAAGTTTGCCTCTTCAGCAAGACCGAAGGGAAAATACAAGAAGATAAAAGCAAGGCAGTGCAATTCAATTTCATTTATTTCAGCAAACATTTATTAAGTCCCTAGTGTACCTAAGAAGCTTTCAAGTCCACTGGAGAAGACAACCTGTATATAGATAAGTACAATGTAATTTGAGGATAGAGAAACACTAATGTTTAGGCAGAATAGAAGTTGCTTCCTATTGGAGGAGTCACCTAATCTGAACAGGGAAGGAAACTAAAGAATTTAAGAGGCAGAAGTAAGGAGAAGATTAAATTCCAAGCATGAGAGACAGCCTGTGCAAAGGTGTAGAGGTGGGAGATGCAAAGCTAAATTTGGAGAAAAGTAATTAAGGTTATTTAGATTAAATACAAAGTACATGAAGGGAGGCAATGTGAAATAAAGCTAGAAATGTAGGCTAGAACCACATTACAAATAGCTTTAAATGCCAAGCTACAAAGTTGGGTTTTTAAAAAATCAGTTTTATTTTTTATCTTAAATTTAATAGAGAGCCATTGAAGTTTCTAAAACAGGGGACTGACATGGTCAGATCTATGCTTTTGGAAAATTATTTTAAATAGTTGTGTGGAGGAAGACTTAGAAAGGGGAAAGCCAGTGGAAATTAAGGTAAGACAAAAATAAAGAGAACAAGAAAGGCTAAGGGGAAAAAGCCCAGAGATTGAAGTTTATTTACACATTTGTTCTCTGTGCCTTAAGTCTTTCCTCACTCTAGTCCATCCTCAGCTCAACAGGTCTGACACATCACCCCTCCCTCCCCCCATTCAATAAACTCCATTGGTTTTCTATTACTTCAGCAAAGAATATAAATGCTCTTTTTGGCTTTTAAAGCCTTCATAACCTGGCCTCTTCCCATGTTTCCAATCTTCTTATGCCTGACTCCTTTCCATGTTCTCTAACCATCCTGTGACAGTGGCCATCTAGTGACATTCTTTCTCACACCAACACTCTATCTTCTGTGTCTGTGCAATTTCACTGCCTGTTCTACCGTGCCTAGAATTCTCTATTTCCTCCTTTCCATCTCTTGATTTCTCTGACATCCTTCAAGTCCCAGTTAAAATCATACCTTTTGCAAGAAGCTTTCTTCAAACCCCCTTAATGCTATTTCCTTACCTCTGTGATTATTTCCAGTTTTTATTGTCTATATCTTATTTGCACAGAATTGTTTCATGTTGTCTCCCGCATTGGACTGAGTTCCTTGAGAAGAGGGACTGTTTTTGCCCTGCTTTATATCTGCAGTGCTTAGTCCAGTGACTAGCACATAGTAAGGGCTTAATAAATGCCTGTTGACCTGTTTTCTTGACATCTTTACTGAGAAACTTTTTTAGTGACTGCTGATTATCAGAGACACAGGCAGTTAGTCATCTAACACATTGGTTAAAGCATAGATATAATTCCTTTAATAAAATTGAATTGATAAAAATAATAAATTTGATACATGCAATGATATTTGCACATATTATACCTTCACTACATGAAGCTAACCTATATTTAATTAAAAGCATGTCATAAAAGTATGAAACAATTTGTGATATTAAAACAATTAAAATATTTTGTCACAACAAATAGCATTCTGTAAAGGACTATGTAGGCAAACAGGTTTTTTTGCTACTCAAAATACAGAATTAAAGCAATAGAGTTGTGCTGCAGATACAGGTAATAAAACCCAAGAATGTGGGCTAGATAGATGGAGAGCAATAACTGTTTTTTTAGTTTGCCTTTTATTCTCGATTAATTCATATCCGTGTTATGCATTGAGAATATCTGACTCTAAGTGAAGTAGATGTCTGGAATGGAGGGATTGTAATCTCTCTTCACAGATTTAGAGGTAGAAAAGAAAAGATTTAAAGACATAATTTTAGCCTGGAGGATTTCTAGTTGACATTCGTCTGCCAGGGTCCAGTGGCTAGAACATCTCTCTGATAAGGGTATGCTTGTAGCTCTTTAGTCGAAGGTCCTAGAATCAGCTAACCAAAGCCAGGCTTAGACTATGTCTTTTATTTTCAACTTCTTCCCATTAAATGACTCTCTCCCTAAAAGCTAGACTTTCCCAAGAGTTTCCTTTTAGACTTTCCTTTCTCTGGTTTAGCATGCAAATGAATTCAAGCCAGAATAATAATTAAATTAGGGAAGTAGGATTGTGTTCTCAACTTACCTGCATCTCTGTCTTTATTATGCTTAGATTTTGCTTTGGTACTATATTTTGGTGGCAGAAAAATCTTCTGTCTCTCTACAGATAAATAGCATCAAGGGAAAGATGATTCCATAACCTCTGAAAATAATAGACCTATAATAAAATATGTATTACTTCTAACCTGTAAAATGATATAAAAATGCAGCATGGTTAGTGAGTCATTCTTTCCTTTATTCTTGATCCCCTAATCTCTCATGGTTGACCTGATTTTAGATCAGTTTTGGGTTATCACTGATTAACAGTGTTCTTGGGGGGGTGGGGAATGAGAAGATATTTCTTTGGAGAAGTAGGATATTCTGGTCTGGGCCTAACTCCCTTCAGTTCCCTCCATTGTAGTACACCATTCTTCAGAGAAATCCAGAACCTCCTCCCAGCTGTTTTGTACTGGGGTGGGGACCAGGAAGTGATGTCAGCAGCTCAAACCTAAAGTTTCCTGAGCCAATCAATTCTTTAGGATGGTTTTTCCTTAAAAGGAAAAACTAGCAAATTCGCATGAAGGACAGAGTTAGGATACTGCTCCCATCACATGTGGGGGACAGTCTGTGGGTGTGGAATATTGCATATAACATCAGAATTTTTTCATTGTATTATTTGATTTTGCTGATTTTTTCCCTTTCCTTCCTCCCTCCCTCCCTCCTTCCCTCTCTCCCTTCCTTCCTTTCTTCATCCCTTCCTTCCTTCCTTCCTTCCTTCCTTCCTTCCTTCCTTCCTTCCTTCCTTCCTTCCTCTCTTGCCTTCCTTCCTTCCTTCCTTCTCTCCTCTCTTGCCTTCTTCCTAATTGTTATAAACAATAATTCTCTGGGAGGGGGGAAAAGAGGAATGAAGGGGGAAATCTACGTGATGTAAAAAACAAAAGATATCAGTGCTCACATTGTCAGCACATATACTAAAAACAAAAGATATTCACAAAAATCTATTTTTCAAAAAGTGCTCTTTGGACACTACGTAAATTCTGATTCAAACTAAAGACCTGAGCCTCTCTGAGCTCCATGTTTATACCTTAAAACTTCATTTTGCCCCAGAAACAACCCAGACTTTCCAGGATGATTACCACAAGTAACATGAGCTTAAGACAAACCTTTTGAAGCTGCTTGGACCAGATAGATGGATTTAAAGTCCACATGTCATAGTCTTTAAATGTTCAGAACACTTTATGTAAGCTTATGGAACTACCAAATGTCAGAGTTGGTAAGACCCTCAAAGGCTATCTTGTCCAGTCAGTATCTGAATTCAATTCAATAAATACTTATTAACATCTATATGTATATTGTTATTAAAAGTGTAACCTCATGAAATAAATGACAGAGGGTCATACTTGAAATAAGAAACTGATTTGTTTTATTGTAATGTGCTTTTAGATCTTGGAATAGTTTAATGGCTTGTCAGTAAATATCTGGAAAAGTACAGGAAATTCCAGTGTTATATGTTAAACATCTGGTAAAGTACTATAGTTTGAGAAACCAGACCAGGCTCCAGAGTGCTCTCTCTCTCTCTCTCTCTCTCTCTCTCTCTCTCTCTCTCTCTCTCTCGATGAAGCAGGGAAGAAGAGAAAAGAGATGGGAGTGATAAACTAAGGACTGCTTTCTGTGGGAATCATATCACTCATCTAGCTAATTCCTTTAAAAAGGTTTTCTTCCTTAGCCTGTATCACTTCTCATTCAATCTTTTCTTTCTCCTATTCTTCTAGTTCCTTTTTCTATTAGATTGTCCAAAGGATCAAGCAATTGCAGGTAACATGTTAAGAGATGTGGGGTGTGTATGTGAAGGAAAGATACCTTTTACGGATTGAATTCCGGGCCACCAATCAAAATTTTGCAAAGGTGCCTCTATCTACTATCCTGCTTCCTGCACTTCCTTTCCCAGGCATCTGCCACCAGAATTATCCACACTATTTATACTGGGAAAGTGGGCTTTCTCCTTTTTTTAAAAAAATTATTTTTTATTAATTTATTTTGATTTGTAAACAATCACTTCCATAAGCTTTTGAGTTTAAAATTTTTCTTCCCCTCCATCCCCACCTCCCTCCCCAAGATGGCATGCAATCTGATATAGGCTATGCATATACATTCCTATTAAATATATTTTTGCATTAGTCATGTTGTAAGGAAGAATTAGAATCAATGGAAGGAACCACAAGAAAGAAGAAACAAAACAAAACAGAAGGAAAAAAAGAGCAAATCGTATGCTTCAATCTGCATTCAAACTCCATAGTTCTTTCTCTGGATGTGAATAGCATTTTCCATCATGAGACTTTTGGAGATGTCTTAGATCCCTGCATTGCTGAGAAGGGCTAAGTCTATAAAAGTTAGTCATCGCACAATGTGGCTGTTACTGCATACAACATTCTCCTGGTTCTGCTCACCTCACTCAGCATCAGTCCATACAAGTATTTCCAGGTTTTTCTGAAGTCCACCTGCTCATCATTTCTTATAGCACAGTAGTATTCCATTACATTCATAGACCACAACTTGTTCAACCATTCCCCAATTGATGGGCATCCCCTCAATTTCTAATTCTTTGCCATCACAGAAAGAGCTGCTATAAATATTTTTGTACATGTGGGTCCTCTTCACATTTGTATGATCTCTTTGGGATACAGCCCTAGAAGTGCTATTGCTGGGTCAAAGGGTATGCACATTTTTATAGCCCTTTGGGCATAGTTCCAAATTGCTCTCCAGAATAGTTGGATCATTTCACAACTCCACCAACAATGCATTAGTATTCCAATTTTCCTACATCGTCTCCAACACTTATTATTTTCCTGTTTTGTCATGTTGGCCAATCTGATGGGTGTGATGTGGTACTTCAGAGTTGTTTTGATTTTGGGCTCTCTCCTTTTCAGGCCCTCCAAGTACTTTAGGCATTTCTTGGTCACAGCTACATCTGAGAACAAAATCATTAATCATTGCATTAAGTCAGTTGTAGCTTATCATTTTCTTGTTTAATGCGTAGTCTCAAAAGTATTTTAACAACAACTATCTGCTGCTAGCCCAGATGGGTTGGGGGCATTCACCCTGTCCTTCTAAAGAGGCTCCTAGCTGTGGACCCAGGCTCCAAACTAGGTTCAGGCCTAGAAGAGCATGACCTCTAAAGAGAAGGGTCAGGTTTTTTTTCCTTTGAAATTTCTGACTCTTTACACTCAAATCCATGAGAATGATTTAAAGCTTAGGTTTGGATCATATCTAGGATGTCTCCAAAGAGGGGGACTAGAAAGTACTCCTTCAAGTATGTAGATGATATATAGGGCAGTTATTTCTCTCTCACAAAACAAATGCTAAAAACACAAGAGATTTGCATGTGTAGGAGGCAGCTAGGTGGTGTTGGGATAGAGTGTTGGGCCTGGCATCAGGAAGACTTGATTTTGAATCCTGCCTTAGGCACATACTAGCTGTGTGACCCTAGTCAAGTCAATCATTATCTTAGTCTCAGTTCCCACATTGGCAAAACAGGATTAATAACAGCATCTGTTTCACAGAGTTGTGGTGAGAATCAAATGTGGTAACATATGTAAAGTACTTTGCAAACAGTAACATACCATATAAATGCTACTTATTATTGAGTTCACATTGACAAAGACTTAAGCATGAAACAATAACTTATGACTACTATTATACTCTCCTGGAAGATTGACACTTTTAACATTAAAATATAAAACATTTAATGGTACTGTTAAAGAGCTATTTCATCCCTCAAAGTCCATGTTTTTGGGCAAGGCAGGCCAAAGGTTGTGCTCAACTTCCACTTGGCAGCCTATTTTTATTATTTTAAAATAATATCAACCTTCTTTTAACTGAGATGCTCTTTGAGTAGTTCAGCTGTTTGAAGATTGAGTCTCTGATGTGCAGTGGTTTTGCGACACTGAAGGAACTGGAGCAGGTGGCTCAAGGAGAGCACCAAGTAGTAGACAAACTTAGACACTGTGCTCCCCTGCTGGATAATTAATATAGTGTCATGCTGTTTTTCTGTAGACTTAAGGTTAAGGCAAGCAGTGTGTGGTAATTTGGACCATTACGTTACTTCAACACTTCAGTGCTTCAAGTGTCAGTTCACTTATGGAGCACTGTGTTCAGTGATAAGAACCACAGTTTAGAAGGGACTTTCTCAAAGTAGAAAGAATTCAGAAGAGGGCAACCTGCTGAAGAGCCTTGAGATCATGCAACATGAGAATGGGTTAAAAAGAACTGGGGTTGGTTGGTTTGGAGAAGAAAAGACTCAAGAGAGATACAGTAGATGTCATGAAGTATTTGAAGGACCATTACCTAAATAAGGATTCAATTTCTGCTTAGATCCAGACAGTAGAGCTAGGAAAAAGAGGAGGAAGGTACAGAGAAGCAAATTTAGGCTTCATATAAGGAAAAAAAGAGCCTTCAATTCTTTCTAAAAGAGCTGTGTCAAGAGGTAGTAGATTCTCTTTCACTTGATGTCTTAGAGCAAAGGTCAGAAGACCACTTGTTGCCAATATTGTAGAAGGGATTCCTGTTTAGATATTACTTGTAGTCAGTGTACTCAGTTGAAGTTTGAGGTACATTCCAACTTCAAGATTCTTTAATTCTGTGAAACCTGTCAGGTCCAATTTAGAGAGCTACCTATTTGAACTATACCAGCTGAGCTTCATCCTGATTTCTCATCTCTCAAGAAGGGAGCTTTGTTCCAGGCACATATAACAGCTTCTGGACCCAAAAGGTAGAGCCTATGAAAAAATACGTAAGTACACATTAGCCTACTTAGCCCACTATATCCAGTTGGTCTCAGATCTCAGATCATGCTTCTCTTTCACATTTCATCCAGACATCCACCAAGGCCATTTGCCATCTGCCTTCTGCTCTTTCTCCACTTCCCGCCCAGAGCAGCACCCTTTGTATCACACCTCTGTATTCACTTTTCAGAATCCATGCCTCCAGCCCCTAGGGCAGTTAATCTACCCATCTTTAGAATGTTTAGAATTCCTGCCCTGGTACCCAGATGTTTTGATTGGTTATTGAAATGTGCAAATTAGTATGTCTAGTTCACCATATCTAGCTTTCAGAGAACCCTAAAGGATATGGATACTGCCCTTGATAATTCCTTTTGATCCATTCTATTCTAGTTGGTCCCACATTTGTAACCATGCTTTATCTACACAGTCCATCTATCCAAGTCATCTTGCCATTTGTCTGCTAGATGTGAACCCAAACAAGCTTCCTTCCCCCTTTCCAACTATTCTCTGGACACAATAAGACAGTATGGCAATTGACTCCTGTATGGATCACCTCAGCAGTCTGTGACTTCCCAGACCAAAATATCCTTCCCTGGACACCATTCCTCTATATATGTTGACTCTCTCTATTACATAGAAGCTCCTTAAGGGCAGAGACTGTCTTTCATTTTGTATTTGAGTCCCCAGCACTTAGTTCAATGCCCAATACATTGTAAATGCTTAATAAATGTTTTTTCATTCATTGATTAATTTCCCCAAAACTGCATTCATTCAAACCCTTAGTGTGTGCCTACAATATGTATATCATAAGAAAGAAGAAAAGTATATACTCAGTACTTTCAAGTAGTTCATAATATAGTTGGGGGAATAAGATGAATGTAATGAGGGGACTGGGCCTTAATTGGCTACTCCTCCCACTCCTTATTTTCACATGTGCAATATTTTGATAACAATGCTATAGAGTATATTATTAAGTGCCAAAATAATCAGCATATGTAAATAGTAATATGACTTTCAGGAGGCTATATCATAGAAATAGACTCTAGAGTGGAAATAGACTCCAGAGTTGGAGGATTTGGATTCAAATCCCTCCTTTGATGCTTACTACCTCAGTGACTTTGGCAAGTTACCCTATCCTGGATTTCAGTTTCCTTATTTATGAAATGAAGGGATTGGATTAGATGGCCTCTGTGGACTTTTCAGGTCCAAATCTAAAATCAATGATCCATGACAATCCATGTCCACAATCTCTAACAAAGGCATAACCAAGAGAATAGAGAATGGATCAGAAGGAATTATCACGAGTGCAGTAACAGCCTGGTCCAAATATGAAACTTAGCCAATGACACACAGCACAAGGGAACACTGAGATAGATAGTGAAAGGCAGCTACCAACAACAGAACCTCCCACCCCTTTAAGTGCACTATTTCACTATGAATAGGTTTCACCTGGCTCACTATCTTCCTTCTCCCACTTCCTCAGCAAAAGAGCTCTGTGACAAATGCAGAAGGACCAGTCAAACCAACATTAAAGTTTTGTGTTTCTCCTTTTTTTCCTTTTCTTTTTTTAATGAACATAGCAGTCAGCAAACATTCTATTTTACAAAGAAGGAAAAAAAAACAGGATTGTACATTAAACTATTAAATTCAGTGGCAAATTATTTTTAAAGGCATATTTAAAATATATCAAGGTGATATGAATATTGTTGTTTGATGTCTCTGAAGTACTTTTAAATTATCTTTTGTTTATTGTTTGTCCTACAGATGTACTTTTCCTTCTTTCTTTTTACATCTTTTGTCACTTCCCACTAACTCTACCCCTCCCCCCAAGCTCTTCTTTGTAATAAAGAAGTATAATTAAGCAAAACATTATTACATTGGCCATGTTGGAAAACATATGACCCATTCTGCACCTTCAATCCATTACTCTTCTGTCAAGAAAAAAGAGATATTCACTATCATCAGTTTTTGGTAGTTACAATTAATTACTTCATTAATCAGAGTTCTGAAGTCTTTCAAAATTGTTTTCTTTTACATTACTGTGGTCCATTATGTAAATTGTTTCCCTAGTTCTACTTATTTTGCTCTGTATTAGTTCATATAAGTCTTCCCAAATTTCTCTGAATTATCCATACTTACCATTTCTAATGGCAGAATAATATTGTATTTAGGAGGGGATTGATTGAGGGTTCTCTGGTCATTTAAATCCTGTCATTCCACTTGATAAAATAACAGGATGCAAGTAGTGGGTAACAGAGACCATGTTATCATGTATTCTTAGCTTGTAAAGGGCCTGAACCTTGAGTGGCTCACACTGTCATTGACAAGCTATAATATTATTTTATATTTATAATTTTATATTTAAATTTATAATTTTATTTGTATTTATAATTGACAAGCTATAATATTATTCACAAGCTATAATTTTATAAAACTGGAAGTGGCCCATTCCTACCTTGTAAAGAGTTTATCCCTGTCATGCTTTGGTGGAAAAATGTAAAGAAGTGTTCACGCTCCACAAGGAGGTATGAGGGTAGCTAGATAGTGCAGCAGATAGAGTCTGGGCCTGGAGTCAGGAAAGCTCATCTTCCTGAGTTCAAATCTGGCCTCAGACATTTACTAGCTGTGTGATCCTGGGCAAATTACTTAACCCTGTTTGCTTCAGTTTCCTCATCTGTAAAATGAGCTGGAGAAGGAAATGGCAAACCACTCTAGTATCTCTGCCAAGAAAACCCCAAATGGGGTCACAAAGAGGTGGACACAACTGAACAACAACAAAGAGGTATCAGCTTGGTGGAATGGCAGGTAGCATGGTAGCTAATTGGATATGCTGCTATTGGTATTTAAAAGAATGAGCAAACTCTGAGAATACAGTGATCTCTGGCAGTTGAGAAGAGAGTCAGATGCAGAAGAGCTACAGCTACTCCTTTTTCCTATTTCCTATTTCCTCTTCTAGGGTAATTTTCCTCTCCTTCCTCTCCTTTCCCCTCACTCCATAAACAGTGGTATCTTATAGCAACTTGCTCAGCAGGAGACATCACACCCAGCAGAGAGAAGACCCAGAACCCAGCTGACCAGATGTCCTCTGAGGTCTCTTTCAGCTCTAGAGCTACGATCCTACCTACCTTCAGAACATCCCTACTATACTTCTCCATTTGTATCCCTCTTGCCCCATGAATAATTAGTTTCTTTCTGCCTTTGAAAAAATATTAAACTTGACAACCTTGGTAAGTAAATTCAAGTCAGTTACCATGTGTCCGTTATACCTAACAGCTAATGTAGCATAGTAAAAATGGTGCTGGATTTGGAATCAAATGACTTGGGTTCATAGTCCAGCTCTGCTATCTATTCCTTTAGTGACTTCTCTGATTTGGGCTTCAGTTTCTTCATGTGTATAAAATGAGAAGGTGATGCTATATAATCCCTAAAATTCCTTCTAGCTCTAAATAGATGACCTTATATAATATGAACAAAGTGTATTTCATCTAAATTTTTTTTTTCACATCTCACTGCTACCACCATTCTTCATATTCTCTTCTCTTGGTGGACTATGATTGGTGGGAAAAAGAAGTCCCACTTCCTGTTTTGGTTACCTTTTTTACTTCAGGTTCTCTCTTCTTGGCATTCCAAAAACTGAAATGGCACTCTTCCACATGCCCTGTAAGTTTCATCAATGTACTTCTCTTTGTCTCTCAACTCCCACTTATTTACAGAAAACAATCTAATTTTATGAAGGTAGGGAATATTGGACCACATTGCACCTGATACAATAAACTGAGTAGCCTCCGCCCTATGGTAGGTCTGGAATCTATGTTCTTAGCACACAGTAAGGCATTATGATTTTGATTTACTTGTTTGTTTTGCCTGTGATCCTTAAGCTAACAAACATTTCACAACTCTAAGGGAATAAGGACAACTGAACTATTTGAACACTAATAAACACCAAGAGTTGGAGACAATGACCCTGAAGACTACCAGCCCCTCTCCTACTCTGAGGCTACTTGAGGGCAACAAAGGAAAGCAAGGATGCTGCTACTAGACATATATTCCAAAGAGGTTAATGAGAAAAGGGAAAAGATCATAAATACAGAAATATTTATAGTAGAACTTTTTTGTGATAGCAAAGAATGGGAACAAAGTAGATGCCTATGAATTGAGGAGAAGCTGAATAAATTTTTGGAAACGAATATAATAGATTTGGTACTCTCTCTGAACTACACTCCCCACCCCCACACTTGCATTTACAGTATTGCTTCTCCAGGTGATGACTAACATAAGTTCAAGGTACTCTGTGTACTCATATAATTACAGCTCATAAGCCCCAATCAAGTTGTTCACCTTTTATAGTTAAACAGGTGATACAATTAGCTCAAGGCAAAGGTATTTACTGAAATGGCATAGAATGAATAACAGTTACAGAATATAGCCTTCATAAACCTAGGGTACATTCTCCCACAAATACACATAGCATAAGTGATAAAATGGACACACATAGAATTCATAGGTAGAAAGGCATATATATCACTTGAGCCCACTAAAATCTCTGTATCTTTTTTTATAGGCACTCTTTTCTAACCATATCTTTTCCATACTGTACCTCTGAAGTTGATGTTTGAAGTCCATGTGTAGGATTGTATATTATCTGTAGTAAATTTCATGTTAATTAACTTAACTCATCATTTTATCTTACTTAGATAGTTTTGGATTTTGCTATCCAGAATGATAGACATCTCTCCCAGTTTCATATAGACAGCTATGTGGTGCATCCAAAAGAGCACTAGCTCTGGAATAAGAGGATTTGTGTTCAATTCCCATGTATGTCTGATGTTTACTACCTGTGTGACTTTGGCAAATCACTTAACTTTCATGGGCTTCAGTTTCCTCATATGTAAAGTAAAGGGACTGATTCATCTTAGTCTCTTCCTGATCTAGTTTAGGAACTATAAACTGTTAAGCAGCCTAGGAGGAAGGACAGATCCTTGGAGGTGCTGCACTGGGGACCATTCTCCATGTTGACTTAACTTAATCACTGCTTTTTGGATCAGATTATTTAAGCAGTTTGGTCAAGGGGGAGTTCAGTGTCAAGTCAGAGGTAAATGAGACGAAAAAAATTATTGGGCCACCTAATTAGACATTTGGAACATGTAAGAAGTGATAGAAAAGTCTAACCAGAATATGGAGAGAACATTAGTTGGTCATTTCATTCCATGCCTGAAAGATAAGTTAACAGTCAGCCACAATTGAGTAAATTTGGTATTTCAGAGACTAGTTGGAAGATTAACTAAAGGAATACAATGTTGCAAGGCTCAAAGTGCTACAGGAAGTCTGGGGAGGGTAGAAACAAAGTTATGTAGCACTATATGTGACGGACAATTAGAGCATGAAACAAACTTATTAACCTGGAAAGCTTACCTGATAAAGAAAATACTATACCAGTAGAAGTTTTCTTGCTGTTACAACAACAAAATAAGATAATAAAGCTATTATAGAAAGCAATAGTGACCAGAACATTGAGCTGGCAATGTCTCATGAAACTGAGGAAGTGACATTATTGGACCATATGGTAACAACCATACTAAGATTGTTAGAATGTTTCATATGGACTCTTAGTTTCCACTCCAATGTAATGGGGAAAACCCACTTAATTTGGGTCTTAGGACCTAGGTTTCACACTTAACTATGCTACAAACTACATGTATGACTAGATGGTACAGTGGATTGAGCACCAGGCCTGGAAGCAGGAAGACTTAGGTCATATTTGACCTTAAACACTTACTAAGTGCATGACCCTGGGCAAGTCATTTAATCTCTTGTTTGCCTCAATTTCCTTGACTATAAAATGAGGATAATAGCATCTACCTCCCAAAGCTGTTGTGAGATTGGGTCACTAATACATTGTTGGTAGAGTTGAGAACTGATCCAACCATTCTGGTGAGCAATTTTTCTGTATCCCAAAGAGATCACAAAAAGGGAAAAGGACCTACATGTGCAAAACTATTTGTAGCAGCCCTTTTTGCAGTGGCAAAATATTGGAAAGTGAGGGGATGCTCTTCAATCGGGGAATGGCTGAACAAGCTGTGGTATATGAATGTAATGGAATACAGTTGTGCAATAAGAAATAATGAACATTAAAAAAGAGAAATAATGAATGGACAGAGTTCAGAAAAACCTGGAAAACTGTACAAACTGGTGCAAAGTGAAATGAGCAGGACCAGGAAAACACTACACAGTATCAGCAACATTGTGTAATGATCAACTACGAATGACTCAGCTCTTCTCAGCAGCGCAATGATCCAAGACAAGTACAAAGGACTCATCAAAGAAAATGCTATCCACATCCAGATAAAGAACGGATGGACTCTGAATTCATATTGAAATATATATATATATAATTTACTTTATTCATTCTCATGTTTTTTTCCCTCCTTTTGATCTGTTTCTCTTTCCACAACTGTGATGAATATGGAAATACTTTTTTACATGACAGCATACGGATAAACTATACCAAACTGCCTACCATTTTAGGAAAGGGGAGTAGAAGGAAGGAAGGGAGAAAAATTTGGAACTCAAAATCTTGTAAAAATGAATGCTAAAAAGAATGAAAGCTGAAAATTTTCTTGATATGTAATTGTGGGAAAAAATAAAATACTATTTAAACCAAGGTAGTTGTCAGCATCAAATGAGATAATAGTTGCAAAAAGTGTTTAGCATAATGCCTAGCACATAGTGAGTGCTTTTTTAAAAAAATAATTTAACACCCTTAGGTCACAGTTTCCTCATCTGTAAAATAAGGGGATTGGAAAGGATGATTTAAAAAATGTAGCTGAATGCTGTATAATTAAAAGGACCAAGTTCAGTCTTGAGAAGAGTTGAGAAAGCATATCTCCTTCCTTGATGAGGCAGAGATTACTAGTGGGGAATTTTACATATATTACCAGAGAGTCAATATATTGCTTAGTTTGGTTGAATTGACTTTTTTTCTCATTGTTTTTAAAGTCTTTGTGTTGAGAAATGTCTCATTGCAGAAGGATATATTTGAAAATGAACATGACGTAGATATAAAAGACATCAACAAAAATGAGATTTGTTTTTAAAAAAGTGGTGGATAACATAATATTTAAGCTTCCTTCTAATCCTTAAATCCTATGATTCTGAGGAATGGATAAG
Source organism: Phascolarctos cinereus (assembly GCF_003287225.1). Classification (NCBI taxonomy): domain Eukaryota; kingdom Metazoa; phylum Chordata; class Mammalia; order Diprotodontia; family Phascolarctidae; genus Phascolarctos; species Phascolarctos cinereus. The sequence continues at coordinate 163,067,981 of NW_027555736.1, read as the reverse complement.
AATTGGGTGAATAAAAATATGACATCTCCAGGTTAATTTCAATATCTCTGAGGTTTTGTCCCAATGCTTAATCTTATGACCCTGGTGAGAGATGAAAAGCCTAAAAAATTAATGATTACTCAATTTCACGACTGAATTCTTGAAAATGGAGCCATTATTTAGGGAGGGAATGAGAGAAATATTTATAAAAGTAAATAACCCACAGGAAACCAAGAGAATATTAAAATATTTTATTGGAAGGACAGGAAATGTGTGCCACAGATGAAAAAAAGGATGCTTTAAAAATCCAGATGGCTCACTGGTAAAGTCAAAGAGACCATTGTGGAAAGAAAAGAGAAGGAATCCTTTTAAACACAGGAAATGAGGATGACAAGGAAGCCCACAATAGGTAGCCTCACTAGTTTAAACTAAAAATTAATCAGGCCGAAAAAGAATTTGAGGAACACCTTAGAAAGATTCCAAGGCCAATAATAAACGGTTCCTTAAATAAATCATAGAGAGAAAGACAGCTAGCGAATCAGTCAGACTGTTTGATTATCATTGTGCAAAAGTGCCCTTAGGAGATGAAAAGGTGACAGCAGAGATTCAATGAAATCTGATTACACACACACACACACACACACACACACACACACACACAGAGAAGAGAGAGAGAGAGAGAGAGAGAGAGAGAGAGAAATCATTGCTATTTGCAACAATTGTAGGAAATACTCTTAGTCTTCTAGGCCTAAATGTCGAACTGGATGGACCTACTGACAATACATCCAAAAATTTTGAAGGAACAAAAGGGAAACAATATGAAACTGTGGACCAAAAATGTGTCATCTGCTATTACTAAATTGGGTGGATTGATTGTTGACTGGATTGCCATTCATAAGATTGCCTCCAGATCTATACTTCTAAGGTAACAAAGCAGAGAAACAAAGACAGTGAAAGGGAGTGAGTGGATAGACATGGGATGAGACAGAGAAAGCAGTATAGTGTGGTGGAGAAGTATTGAATTTGGAGTCAGACCACCTGGATCCAAGCTCTGACTATCACTACCAATGTAGTGCAGTGTAAATAATGCTGGTTTTGAGAGTTAGAGGATCCCAGATTGAAATCCTGGCTCTGCTACTTTCTATCTAAGTGACCTTCCCAATTTATTTTGTCTCTGTGGGCTTCAATTTCCTAATCTGTAAAATTTGAGGGTAGGACTGCATGATCTCTACTGTCCCTTCCAGCTGTAAGGTAGAAATGAAATGCTCTCTGATGTACAGTGTTGAAGGATTAAATGAATTTGACATGTTGTATGTTGTCAATAAGAGAAAAGAAAAAATATATACACAATTTAAATATCAAGTTTTATTAATCCTTTTGTTTTTATATTCTAGTAATTTCCATGCATTCTCCTATTCTTACCCAAATATTCAATGAGTCTTTCCTTGTATAGCAGAAATGATAGGGTTGAGCACACTTACTTGCAGGTCATGTCTCAGTCTGCCACTTGATTCATTCCCATATTAATTCTATCATCTTGACCTCTTGTGTAATCCAGTGGTATGTTTGAATATTTTATTATTAATTAATAAAATTGTAACTTCTTTATCATTCATTGATTGGCCTGAACCCCCTCACCCCAATTCATAAAATATTACTTATTGAATAAGCTAGAGAAGCCTCCTTTCCCAATAGTAGCTTTACATATTTTTCCACTAAATACTTTAATTTCTTATGATTATGTAGATATCAAAGCTGTTGAATGCATAATTTATTAAAATTGTATCAATAATAAAACAGACAGATGATTACTTATAATTTTTTGGCTATGAGAAAGATAATAGCTAAAGTCACCTCAAACCCTTACTGTAACATCAGGTGACTTTGCTTCATTTCTAGAAACACAATTCAACCATTCAGTTTTCTAATGACACTGATTAAAATTTATCAAGAGTCCTCTTTACGCTACTAGTCAATTAAAAACTACTTGAAATAATTAGCAACTTTAGAAAAGTTGCAGTATATAAGATAAATCCAAATAAATCATCAGCTTTTCTTTATTTGACCAACAAAGCCCAGTAGTAAGAGATAGAAAGAGAAATTCCATTTAAAAAAACTGCAAACAATATAAAATACTTGGGAAGTCCACCTGCCAAGACAAACCCAGAAACTGTATGAATACAATTACAAAACACTTTTCACACAAAATCAGAGCTAAACAGTTGGAAAAATATCAATTGCTCATGGGTAGCCCAAGCCAATATAATAAAAAAGACAATTCTGCCTAAACTAATTTACTTATTCAGTGCCATACCAATCAAACTACCAAAAATTATTTGATAGAGCTAGAAAAAACAACAACAAAATTCATTTGGAAGGACAAAAGGTCAAGAATATCAAGGGGAGAATGCAAAGGAAGGTAGCCTAGCAATACCAGATCTCAAACTACATCATAAAGTAGTAATCATCAAAACTATCTGGTACTGGCTAAGAAATAGAGTGCTAGATCAGTGGAATAGACTAGGTGCGCAAGACACAAGACAGTAGTAAATAAGTAGTAAGACCATAGTAACCTAGTGTTTGATAAACTTAAAGACCTCAGCCTTTGGGATAAGAACTCACTATTTGACAAAAACTGCTGGGAAAATAATAAGACACAACCTAGGTATAGGCCAACAGCTCATACCATATACCAACATAAGGTCAAAATGGGTGCATGACTCAGACATAAACAGTAACACCATAAAACAAATTAGAAGAGAAAAGAATAGTCTGCTTGTCAGATCTATGGGGAAGGGAAGAATTCATGACCGACTAAGAAATAGAGAATGTTACAAAATATAAAATAGATAATTTTGATTATCTTAAATTAAAAAGCTTTTGTACAAACAAAACCAATGCAACCAAGATTAGAAGGAAAGCAGAAAGCTGGGAAACAATCTTTATAGCAAGTGTCTCTGATAAAGGCCTCATCTCTCAGATATGTAGAGAACTGAGTCAAATTTATGAGACTACAAGTCATTTTCCAATTGATAAATGGTCAAAGGACATGAACAGTCAGCCTTCAGATGAAATTAAAGCTATCTATAGGCATATGAAGAAGTGCTCTAAATCACTTCTGATTAGAGAAATACAAATTAAAACAATTCTGCAATACCACCTCACACCTATCAGACTGGCTAATATGACTAAAAAGGAAAATGATAAATGTGGGAGAGTATGTGGGAGCATTGAGACATAATGCTCTCTTGGTGGAGTTGTGAACCAATCTAACCATTCTGGAGAGCAACTTGGAACTATGTCCAAAGGGCAACCACACTGTGCATACCCTTTAATCCATCAATACCACTACTAGGTCTGTATCCCAAAGAGATCATAAAAAAGGGAAAAGGACCTACGTGTGCAAAAATATTTATAGCAGCCCTTTTCATGGTGGCAAAATAATGGAAATTGAGGGGATGCCCATCAATTGAGGAATGGCTGAGCAAACTATGGTATATTAATGTGATGGAAGACTATTGCGCAATAAGAAATGGTGAACATGCAGTTTTCAGAAAAACCTGGAAATATTTGTTTAAGCTGATGCAAAGTGAAATGAGCAGAATCAGGAAAACATTGTATATCATATCAGCAACATTGTGTATAGATCAACTATGAATGATTCAGCTCTTCTCAGCAACACAATGATCTAAGACAAATACAAAGGACTCATGAAGGAAAATGCTATCCATATCCAGATAAAGAACCTATGGACTCTGAATGCAAATTGAAGCATATTTTTTCACTTACTTTATTCTTTTTCATGTTTTTTCTTTTTGATTTGTTTCTTCTTTTTAGTTGTGACTAGCATGGAAATATGTTTTGCATGATAGCACATGTATGACCTATATCAAATTGCCTATCATTTTAGGAAGAGGGGAGGCAAGGAAGGGAGGGAGAAAAAATTTCAAACTCAAATCTTGGAAAAACAAATGCTAAAAATTGTATTGGCATGTAATTGGGGGCAAAATACTGTTCTTAAAAAAAGAATCCTCTTCACATTTCTTCACAAGATAAGTTAGGACATAAGTGGGTTTTTTTTAAACTTTTTTTTCTTTTACTCTTTTCAGCCATCCCTGGTAACAGTCTCTAGAATGCACTAAAAACTTCTAGTTCCTTATACACTCTTCACAGAATTCTCTTTGTAATGTTTCTAATTAGGACTAGATAGTTCCAACAAGGAAGAAATTTCATTTTATATTCCTTATCTGTCTTCTCCACAGATTCCTCACTGAGCCTAATCAAAGTTAATTCCCACACACTCTCTTTGATTCTGTAGGAAGGAGCCCTTCATAGAAAATACTTTAGAACTGTAATTCTAAACTTCCAGCCCAAAATGCTGTTTCCTCAAGATATCATTTGTCTCTTAAAGATAAAATAAGGGGGGGGGCAGCTAGGTGGTGCAGTGGACAGAGCATTAGCCCTGGATTAAGGACTCACTATCTGATAAAAACTGCCGGGAAAACTGGAAAGCAGTCAGGTCAAAATTAGATTTCGAATACTACCTCATGCAATAAATTACATTAAGCTCCAAATGGACAAATGACATAGATATGAATGATAACATTATAAACAAATTAGAAGAACATGGAAGAAATTACTTTTCAGATCTATGTATAAGAGAAGAGTTCATGAACAAAGGATAGAGAGGATAACAGATGATAAAATGGACAATTTTGATTCTGTAATGTTAAAAAGTTTTTACACAAACAAATTCAATGAAGTGACATTTCAAAGTGAAAGTTAACTGGGAAAGAAATCTTTTCAACCAGTTTCTCTAATAAAACTCTCATTTCCAAGATATATGAAGAAACAATTCAATTTTATAAGAATAAGAGCCATTTACCAATTGATAAACCTAAAGGATATGAACAGGTAGTTCTCAAGGGAAGAAATCCAAGCTATCTATAGACATATGAAAAAAATTACTAATAATTAGAGAAATTCAAATTAAAGCAACTCTAACATTCTATCACATTCATCAGATCGGCAAAGTTGACAAATAAGGAAAATACAAATTTTGGAGGGATTCTGGGAAAATAGCATATTCCTGGTTGGTGGAACTGCAAATTGACCTTCCCATTTTGTAAAGTAATTTGAAACTTTGCCCCCAAAGTTACTAAACTATGCATACCCTTTGACTCAGTGGTACCACTACTAGACTTATACCCCCAAAGAGATCAAAGAAAGAGAAAAAGCTCCTCTACATACAAAAATATTTATAGCAACTCTTTTTTTTTTTTATCATGACAAAGAACTGGAAACTAAGGAAGTGCCAATTAATTAGGGAATGACTGGCCAAATTATGGTAGATGAATGTAATGAAATACTATTCTGCTGTAAGAAATGATCAAGAGAATGGTTTAAGAGAGCCCTGGGAAGATAAGCACAAATTGTTGTGAGGTGAAGTGAGTAGAACAAAACGAACAATTCACACCATAACACCAAAGCTATAAAAGTGAACAATTTTGAAAAAGTTAACATTGATGAATACATGATTAATAATGCTAGCCACCTCCTGACAAAGGGATGATGGACTAATATGCAGAATGAACACATATTTTGGGGCATGGCAAATATGGAAATTTGTTTTGCTTGACTATGCATATTTGTTACGAGTTCTATTTTTCCTTTGCTTCTTTTCAGAACATGGGGATAGAGGAAAAGAAAAAAAAATTTAATTAAAAAATTGTTAAGCAAAACCAACTGACATAATAACCACATCTAACAGGACAACATTTTGTACTTGTTGATCCTTCTCTACACAAAGAAAGGAAGCCTCACCCCCTCATCCTTTCTCTGGGGCCAAGACCAGTTATTATACTCACTCAGTATTTGGCTTTATTTCACTGAAGAGTTATATATATATATATATATTATATATATATATATATATATATATGCATATATATATATATACACACACACACACATATATATATATATATATATATATATATATATATGCATATATATATATATATACACACACACACACATATATATATATATACATATATATATATATATTTTAAATTAGCCACTTGTAAACCGAATAGAATTATTTCATTGTGAAACTGAATATAGTAATTTCTTCTCATTTGTGCTCTTGTTATTTATGCTTTCACTAATTCAACTTCCTGCCCCAGACAAAAAGAAGCTTCACTTCCATCCTCCCATCCTTGCACTGAGATAAGTATTGCTCATTGTTGATGGAATAGTTCTTTTACACCTTAGTTCATTGTTTTGTTGTTCATCGTAAAACTCAGAATTGCATTCATGAAAAATATTCATTGCATTCAGGTAAACTCTTCCCAGCTGATTTGGATATGCCTCTCTTACCTTGTTCCCAGAGGATGCTTGAGGCACATGCCCAAGAAAAGTACTGCTTCCAAGTATAAAGCAATATTTGAACTGTGAGGAGAAGAGACAGAGAATTAGGCAACATAAAGACGTGGAGGCAGGCCTGTGAATGTTCTAGGAACCAACCCCATGTGCTGAGGAATTCAGGCTAGACAGACACAGATTGAAAGTAGTAAGCACACTTCTAAGACATGATGGTAGAAGGTTTCAAAGGAGGCAAGAGGCTGCTGTATCAACGTACACACTTCACACCCCTCCTAGGCCCCCATGGAAAGATGAGCCTTGAAAAGAGAAAGGCAAGAGAGATGAACCCTTAATGAAGAGCATTATAGCAAGGAGCCTGGAGTGCATGTGTGTGTGTTTGTGTATGTATGTGTATTTCTGTGTGTGTATGTGTGTAGAAAGACAAAGATAGAAACATAAAGACAAATGTACTAAGGAGTAATGAAGCACAGATACAGGATATGAAGGAGCAAACCTAGACTCCCAGGAGTGGGAAAACTGTGGCCTTGAGGCTGCAGGTTCCCCACCCCTGTGGCTTTTGCTGGTACTGAGTCATGTAGATTGTGCAGGTCCTGGGGGAAAAGTTAACTCTTAGCAAGTCCTATGCCTTTACCAATGGGGAATGTGGAACCTGCCAAGAAGAGGGGTTGATTGATTCCCTATTAACCCTGAGAGTGTATTACTACAAGCCAGAAGAAATATATAGGTCTTAGAGAAGTAAAAGGGGGCTTTTTATTGTTGTTATTGTTGTTGTTTTTTGTTAGAAAAGATCTTAGTGTGCATTTGTTTTTATCCTCTGCTTTAGTGTGTTTTAATGTCTCAGCATGAGCACTTGCAAGGAGAGTGAGGGCCCTTTATATGCACACACACACACACACACACACACACACAAACACACTTTTTTTTTTACATATCCTATGTTTTCCAGTATATATCCTTCCTTCTTCCTGCTCTCATAGATTTATAACATTTATAACAAGGAATAATTTATAACATTTAGAACAAGAAATAAAAAGAGAATAAAAGTTCAGTACAACTAAGTCACACATTTAAAAAGTCTGACATTCTATGCAGTGTTACACATGTATAGTTTCCCCTCGGCAAAGAAATGATGTGTATGTGTATGTGTGTATGTATATGCATATTTGTGTGAAAGTCTTTTTTGCCAGAGGAAAATAAGTCAGACGTTGATATTCTCATAGTTTCGCTGGATGAAGGCGTAAGCCACGGATATTTTGTGGACCTTCCAAAATAGTACCTGTATCTTTTGAAAGGAGCCAGAGCCCATATAGTAAATTGGATATAGTTTTAATACAAGGTAAATTGTATTGTAAAATTAAAACAATTCAATATGAATTTTGTGTGTATTTTTACTTCCCCCCTAAAGATTAAATCACAAAATTTCATTATGGTGTAGAGGTGACCTTGCATTCTCAAACCTGTAGCAGTGCTACATCATACTCTGCTAGGCCCTGCCAAACTGAAAATATTTTAAGTACAGACCCAGCAATAATCTGTGTGCCTGACATCCAAGGACTGGCGTCCCTAAAATTTACATTGCTGAACTGTCAACAGTCGAAAGAAAGATGCTGAGAAAGTATAAGCTTCCAAGAGTTTCAGTAAACTAAAAGTATCAGTAATATGCCATGGCAGTCAAAAAGTCAATGAGAATTTAGGCTGTACTAAGAGAGAAATGGTGTCCCTAATGAGGTAGGAGAAAAGTCATTCCATGCTCTGGCCTGATTAGGTCATGTATGGAATATAATGATCAGTTCTGGGCATCACATTTTATGAAGGTCTTTGACAAACTAGTGGATATCCTAGTTAAGTAGAAGGCAGCCAGTGTGGTCAGGGGCCTCAAGTCCCATAAGAATAGATAGGTTTAAGGAACCGGGAATATTTAATTTGGATAAGTCTATTGGGCTCCATGGTCCCAAGAACAAAGGATTGGTCTTGATCTTGGCTTCTGAGGGCAAAACTAATGGCAATGATAGAAATGAGAAAGAGGGAGAGAGGGGGAAATGGGGGTGGGGAGAGAGAGAGAGAGAGAGAGAGAGAGAGAGAGAGAGAGAGAGAGAGAGAGAGAGAGAGAAAGAGAGAGAGAGAGATCGAGAGAGGCCTCATGTGAGGAAAAAGTTCCTGACAATCAGAGCTGTCCAAAGTGTAATGGATTAGCTTTTAAGATGGTGGATTAAGATGGTAGAGATCTTCTAGGGAGGGCTATAAATGACCACTTTAGTGCCTTGCACATTACCTAGCACAGAATAGGTGTTTAACAAATGCTTATTGAGTTGAATTGGATAGCATGAAGGGCATTGCTAGTCAGTGACAGATTAGATTAGATGACTTTTAGTTCCTTCCTATTTTTGAGTTTTTGTAAGTCTGTGATTGATTCTGTTACCTCCTAGGCCTCTTACAGCTCTAGGATTCTCTGATTCAGTGAATTTTAAAGTTTCACATGCTTCTTAGGATCATAGTATTCTTTTCCCTCTCACAAGATCCTTTTACCCAATACTTACAGTGATTCAGTCATTCAGTTACTTAATCTCCAAGGGCTTTAAAATTCTATTACTCTAAGACTGTAACTTTTGGCTATAATTATATTTTCATGATGCTATTGTAAAGAGATGCATGAATATCTGGAAACTACTTTATTTTAACTCATCTCTATGTTTCCCTGAAACTGACTTTTTGGAGGAAATTTTCAAAAAACAAAATATCCTTTGCACTGGCTGAAGAACCATGAGCAACTTGCTCCCAAATAGGCCTATATTTCTGATGTCACTATTTACTACATAGTTAATCTTTTTACATTCTTTGTGAATTATACTGCTGGATAACGGATTTTAAATTGAATGTTTAAATAGGCTAAAAACACTATGGTTAGTGAGTTATATTTAAGTTACCACAGCAGTGATAAGACAGACAATTAAAGGGTAAGTGTCTTCCAAACCCCCTAATTTTTGTTAAAGTATTCATTTACCACTCTCCATGGGCAAGTTTGACTTTTGATACAATAGCAATGAAGTCAGATCGAGAAGTCTGCAGACTTTAGAATCTTCCCTACCCAAATATTACTGAGCCCACATTGTACCAAACTGTTTACGTTTACAAGCAATTTGGGGTTATTGGAATTGAGAGGTGGTTAATCTTTGACTAGACTGAGACAATGGAAGGAGTTTTAAGATAGAAATTCATTAGAGAGTGTCTCAAAGAACCTCAAAGAGTTGGACAGAGTTTGATATTATTAACTGAAGAAATGTGTAAATCAGAGGTTAAAGGCACAGTATCAGAAAGACACTTTGCTTAATGAAAAAGGTTCATTAAGAATCTGTGTCAAATGCTGTCTGTTGACTTTCTTTACTTCTACTTAGAATATCATAAAATCATAGACTTAGAGCTGGGGGAACCTTAGCAGCCACTTAGTTCAACCTACCCCCTTTTATAGAGGAGGAAACTGAGGCTCAGAGAGGTTGTGACTTGCCCATTTTATCATAGTTAGTCGCTTTCAGACTCAGGATTTGATTCCAGGAATTCTTCACTCAAATCTGCTTCATTTCTGCCTGTGCTGCCCCTGTATCTCTTATAGAATATCAAACTGTTTCATTTTTCCTTGAATCCTGTCTAATCATCAATGAACCCCACTTCATGGACATAAGGAATAATACTAAGAGTTATGGGTTTTAGGGAACATGGCTTATACCTAGTCTCTAAAGGAGCTCTCAAACCAAACATGTATGGAAAACTTTAAGGCTGTGAATCAAATTCAACTAGGAAAAATGAGAAAAAATTATAAATTTCTTAGAGCAGTTTTCTCAAACTCTGTTGTATGTACCATTAGAAATGGATATGATTTTTTCAATGAAAATAATATCAAGAAAGATTCATTACCATCTGTTTTGTTAATCTATACCATCAACAAAATTGACAGCCTACTCTCTTGACAATTTCTAACATTTACAAACAGACCCCCTGGGGGAGCCTTAAGAACTCTTCCTGCTCCTTTAGTCAACTGGCAGAAATTCTACCCTTTAAGGAATTGGGAAGAAGGAACCATATCTTCAAGTCAGTTAAATGATAAACTATTGAAATTTCCACCCACGGGGCTTTGATGGCCAAGGGAAATAAAAATTGGAAGGGACACAGAACAAAGTGAATATCATTGCCCTCAAGCCTCTGGCTTTGGAACAGGTCCTCCAAATTGGGTGGTCTTGGGCAAACTGGGGGCTGTGACTGTGGAAGATGACAATGTCTCTAGAGCTGTGGTGGGGAGATAGGGTGTAGTGGGGTTGGCAATATCCTTCCCCCTTAGGGCTCTAAGGCTAAGTGGCAAGGAGGGGTAGTAAAAGGTGAGGTTGATACTTTGGCCTGAGACCAGCAGGAAGGGGCCTCCTGTGGCCAAGCATAGGGGAGACAGGACTTCTCATTTCTTTCTCCTTATCTCTCTCTCTTTTTTTCCTTCCAACTTCCCTTGCTTTCCTTTTCCTCTCCCTGAACATTTTCTTTTGCCAAGTTATGCTGTGTGTTTGACTGATCTTGGACAGCTGCAAATGTTAAGCTTTGATAGATACTCTCAGAATATCCCAGCTTAAATAGCTCTGCTTCTCCTCACACCCTAAATAAACAAACTATTAAAAGATATATTAGAATTGTTGACTTAAATCCATTACAAAGCAGAAAGGTTCAAAAACTAGTGATTTTTGAGAGCTGTGGTTCTAGTATCTTTGAAATGATTACAAAAATCAAAATTTATGGACAGGTGACAAAAAAGATCCTCACTGTTAGTGGGATTTCTGCTATAAAAGTTTGACTTTTGTAGCAGATGGAAGAATTTTAAAAAGCGTTTTGTTGATGAACTTTTCTTTTCTCTTCTTTTCTTTTTATATCACTCTAAGTTCCTGGTGGCTCCCTATCACTAGCCCTAGAATTCTCTCTTGTTTTTTGTACTTCATTTATTTTAACATTGATTTTTTTAAAATGTTGAGTTCTGTGTATCAAGATAAGATCAAAATGGGTGTATGATTTAGATGTAAAGGGTAGCACCATAAACAAATTAGAAGAACAAAGAATAGTCTACCTGTCAGATCAGGAAGGGGAAGAATGACCAAACAAGAGACAGACAGCATTATAAAATCTAAAATAGATAGTTTTGATTTTATTAAATTAAAAAACTTTTATACAAACAAAACCAATGCAACCAAGATTAGAAGGAAAGCAGAAAGCTGGGAAACAATCTCTTTACAGCAAGTGTCTCTGATAAAGGCCTCACCTCTCAAATACGTAGAGAACTGAGTCAAACTTATAAGAATACAAGTCATTCCCCAACTGATAAATGGTCAAAAGATATGAACAGGCAATTTTCAGGTGATGAAGAAATCAAAGCTTTCTATAGGCATATGAAGAAGTGCTCTAAATCACTTTTGATTAGAGAAATGCAGATTGATTAAATCAATTCTGAAATTCTACCTCATACCTATCAGATTGGCTAACATAACAAAAAAGGAAAATGATAAATATTGGAGAAGATGTGGAAAAATTGGGATACTGATCCAGCAATGCCACTACTAGGTCTGTATCCCAAAGAGATCATAAAAAAAGGGAAAATGACCTTCATGTGCAAAAATATTTATAGCAGCCCTTTTCATGGTGGCAAATATTGGAAATTGAGAGGATGCCCATCAACTGAAGAATGGCTGAACAAGTTGTTGTATATGAAGGTAATGGAGTACTGCTGTGCAATAAGAAATGATGAACGGGCAGATTTCAGAAAACCCTGCAAGGACTTGTACAACTGATGCAAAGTGAAATGAGCAAAATGAGGAAAACATTGTACACAGTATCAGCAACATTGATCATTGTGTGATGAGCAACTAAGAATGACTCAGTTCTTCTCAGCAACACAATGATCCAAGACAAGTACAAAAGACTCATGAAGGAAAATGCTATCCATATCTAGATAAACAACTGATGGACTCTGAATGCAGATTGAAGCATATTTTCTTTCCCTTACTTTATTCTTTCTTGTGATTTTTCCCCCTTTTGATCTGTTTTTTCTTTCATAACTGTGAACTAATATGGGGGCAGCTAGGTGGCACAGTGGATAGAGCACCAGCCTTGGAGTCAGGAGGATCTGAGCTCAAATCTGGCCTCAGACCAAATACTTGACAATTACTAGCTGTGTGACCCTGGGCAAGTCACTTAACCCTAATTGCATTAAAAAAACTAATATGGAAATATTTTTACATGACAGCACATGTATAACCTATATGAAATTGCCTACCATTTTAGGAAGAGGGGAGGGAAGGAGGGAGAAAAAATTTCAAACTCAAATCTTAGAAAAATAAATGCTAAAAATTGTTTTGACATGTAACTGGGGAAAAAATAAAATGTTGAGTTCCAAATTTTCTCCTTCCCTCCAACCCCTTCTCCACCAATTGAGAAGGCAAGCAGTATGGTATCAAATATACATGTGAAGACATACAAAACATATTTCTACATTAGCCATGTTGTAAAGAAACTAAAAACAAGAAAAAAATAAGATAAATGAAAAAGGTATGCTTCAATCTGTACTCATGAGTTCATCAGTTTTCTCTTTGGAAGTAAGTAGCATTTTTCATCATGTGTCTTTTGAAATTGTCTTGAAATGATCCAAGTCTTTCGCAGTTGGTCATCATTGTGATATTTCTGTTTCTTTGTATGATGTTTTCCTGGTTCTGCTCACTCCACTTTTAGTCAGTTCATCTAAGTCTTCCCAGCTATTTATGAAACCCTTCCCCTTATCTTTTCTTGTAGTATAGTAGTGTCGCATCTCAATCACATACCACATCCAGCCATTCCCCAACTGATGATAGGCATCCCCTCAATTTCCAATTCTTTGTCACCACAGAAAAAGCTGCTATAAATTTTTTTTTTGTACACATAGCTTCTTTTCCTTTTCCTCTAATGTCCTTAGGATACAGACCTAGTAGAGGTATTGCTGGGTTAAAGAGTATGCACGGTTTGATAGCCCTTCGGGCATTGTTCCCAATTAGAACCCCTCCTTGTAACAAGAAAAAACAAATCAGCACATTGGCCGAATTTGAAAATGTATATCGCATTCTATGCCTGCAATTCATCACCTCTCTGTTGAGATGCATGCTCCTTTAGTCTTCTGAAGCCATGACTGGATATTTTACTAGTCAGAATTCTGAAGTTTCCAGTGTTATTTTCTTTACATTCTTATGGTCACCATACAAGCTGTTCACCTGGCTCTGAATCAATGAAAACTTCCCCAATATGTATCATAGGATCATAAATCAGGGATGAGAGAGACCTTAGAAGTAAATTAATTCAACCCCCTCATTTTTACCATGAGCAAACTGAGGCCCAGAGTTTCAGTATCTTGCTTAAGGTCACACAAGTAGTAAGTGACAGAGCCAAGATTCTAACCCAGGTCTTCAGATGCCAAATCTAGCTCTTTTCCCCCCTTGAAACATCTTGAAGGGATGGGGTAAGGGAGGAGGAGAGAAGGGAGGAGTATTTGGCCAAAGATGACATTTTTTATGGTTTTAGATTTCTATTAAATACTATTTTGAATCCAATTTTTCCTCTCTCCTGGAGTTTTTTTTTTTTACATCCATATGTCTCTCTCAAAGAATCAGTAAGTACCTCATCATGTGTCATGATCCTTATTCTCTCAGACAATGAGATGTCAGTATCTCTCCCACAGTGGCATTCAAAATGCTCCAGGCTTGGTGGAAGTTAGGTTACACAGGGAATACATTGGAAAGAAAAAACCACCTCTTTAGGTTTAAGAACATTTTAAAAATGTATCTTCTTTCTTTTTTAATTGTTGAAACTTAAACATACAATAAGAAAAGAAAAAGAAACATATTATAAACTTAGATATGGAAACAAATAAAACAAATAAAAAATAAGAAAAGAAAAAAAGCATGTTATGTGCATAGCAGAAAAAATGTTTCTTAAAAGGAATATTTTATAGTTTGTCCAACTGCAAAATGTGGGGGGAAATTCTAAAGCTTTAAAAACTTCAGAGGAGATGTCACTGATTCTAAAAAAGAGTAGAAGATTCACACCATAGCACAAAATATAATTGTTTGCTTTAAAAAATTAATAGCATTGTGCTTGGTGGGAAAAAAGGGCACCTCCTCTACCTGGCTTGGCTGTTTAAAAAGTACCATTTTTGGACAGTCTGCAGGTGAAAATCACTAATCCAGAGCAAGGCCTTTAGAGCATGGGATGAACAAGAACACAGGATAAGAACGCAGAGCTAGGTTGCATTCTGCAAGGTCAAAGAGAGGGTCTAGTGCCCATATCAACGAGCTATTGGGTCCTTTTTAATATTGAAGTTTACATATAACATAATAATAAAAAATTTTGTTCATTCAAAAAGTGCCCTTTTTGAATGACAGGCATTGTAGACAGTGTCGCACAGCTATTAAGGCAGTAAAGGCAGTTTTAGGGCATTACACAATCAGGTAAGAGCTGGGTTCAAATACTCTCTCAGACACTTACTAACTTTGTGACCATGGGCAGATCACTAAATCTTGCTGTCCTTAGGTTTCCTCATCTTTAAAGAGAAGTTAGGCTCTATGGCCTCCAAAATCCATTCTAGCACTAAATCTGTGATCCCCTTAAACTGCATGGTTGAAAACACTGAATACTATTTTTTAAAAATGTTTTTATTCCAGACATATCATTACCCTAAAACCTCTATTGAACTTTGGGAGCCAGCTCTCACTACACATACTCTTAAAGAGAGAGCAAGTGGAAAGAGGAGGAGTAGGTTGCTGGTCAGAGAACCATCTGGCGGCCAAATACTTCTACACCCCCTCAGCTGGTTAATTAGTTAATTATCTGATGAGCCAGCACTTTTCACTTCAGTTAGACGACTGATTCAATTGTATCTTTATATAGGTTGCTTCTCCATACCTCTGCCTCTTGGAATCCCTCATTGACTTCAAGGCTCAGAACAAATATCACCTCCTACAAGAGGCCTTTCCTAATTCCCTCCACCCAACTACTTTGTATTAAATTTGTCTGTATTTTGTATTTATTTACCCTTATCCTCTCCTTCCCACACACATACCCCTGAGTATGATACTATTGAAGAAATGGGAGAAAGGCTGGATTTTGGGTTTTGGTTCTGCCTCTTGGTTACTTTCTAGGCCACAGCTCAAGAAAAATTCATCCAAACTCCATTTTTGGATTTTTCTTCTGGGCATCTATGGAGGAGAGGGTGCCCCAAGCTGATACGTGGCAGATAAGTGAGGCAGAGACACAAAGAAAGATCTGAAATTGCTTCTGGAGGACTGTGGGACTCTTGAAGAGACCTGGGAAGTTGTGAAGCTAAGACAGATAGCAAGAAATGGCTGATGGTGGCAGGAGAAACATGCTATGGCAGGAAACACAGTTCAGGTGAGATCAAGCAAATTGCAGTGCCGTTGCTTTCTTCTCCCTCTCCTTTTGACAATTGTTGTTGTTGTTTTTAGGCAATTGGGGTTAAGTGACTTGCCCAGGGTCATACAGCTAGTAAGTGTCAAGTGTTTGGTCTGATGCCAAATTTGAACTCAGCTCCTCCTGACTTCAGGACTGGTGCTCTATCCACTGCATCACCTAGCTGCCCCTTCCTTTTAACATTTGGATGAAGAAATTAAGAACAGTTAAATCAAGTTGTAATTCCAAAGACTTTTACGCTTTCTTTGGATTTGTATGCTTCCTGATGGTTACACTAAATCACATAGCCAATAAGAGTGTATTGTTAAATCTTATGGATCATTGGATCCTAAATGAAGAGGAAGGAGTAAAACCATGGATCAGCTCATGGAGCAGAGATGAGGAAGATTTTATATTTTTGGTCATCTGTGGAGGCATATTCCAGACCACATCCTTAGACTTCTGTTGAACTCTGGGAGCTAGCTACCACCACACATAGGCTTGGGAGAGAGAACAAGTGGTAGGAGGAGAGTAGGTTGTTTACTAGTCAGAGAACCATCTGGTGGTCAAATAATTCTGTATCCTCCCAGTTGGTTAATTAGTTAATTGTCCAATGAACTGCTTTCTGTGAATAGCAGATAGAAAGTGAGCAAGCCAGGTGTGGGTGAGCATAACTCCATGCTATTCTAGCCCACCATTCATTATCTCCACACCACCTGTTAGACTTATCTGTGTATAAAAGTGGGTTGTATAGAGCATGTACAGATATTCTTTTTCCTTCTTATGATTGATCATGTGGGACTCAGGGGCTTTTTTTGGTCCTACGATGACCTTTTGCTGAAAGGACTTGGTGTTTTGCTATGATGTGAAAAACCCCAAGTATTTCCTTTGATTCTCTCCACCCGCACCTCCATCCTGTGACGTTAGTAGGGTGTCAGGGTACTTCATGTGTTAAAAGAAGAAACAGCTTTAAGCTCTACTCTCTTGGCTGCGACAACCCTCAAAGAAGTAAAATGTGACTCTAGGGAGGAATGGGGAAGGACAGAGTTCTTTACTCTGGTGTCTTTGTGATCCTGCCCATGTGGCTGGTAATGTTATTTCTTTTGCATTTCCTTTCTTGAATAAATAACCTTGTGAGCTCAAAAGGTTCAGATGTCTCTGTGTATAGCAGCGTGGTAATTGGCTGAGGCTTTGGCAGTGGCAGGTTGGGCGGGCAGCAAAGGATACTTCTGCATAGGAGCCAGACACCAAAAAAGAACACGAACCAAAGCTTGGCTATTTGATGAGCTAGTACTTAGCTAAGGTTAAATATAAATTGCCCAATTAGCATTAGAAAAAACTACCTTATGTCCTAATGAGGCTTAAAGATTAGGAAAGTAGTTAACAAGCATTGGGCACTTACTCTGAAGTGAGCAATGTGCTAGGCCTTGAAGTTACAAATAGAAGGAGAAAGGAAGACAGTCCCTATCTTCAAAGAGTTTATATTCTAAATAGAGGAAGACACATAGAAAGGGAGCTAAAAAGGTGGGGGGCAAGGTAAGCAGTACTCAGGTAGTGGCATGGTACCAAAGTCCTTAAGAGTCAGAAACACAGCTGGGAGGGGAATTGAACATGGATAGTATGGATCCATCCATGTAAAGGAGGCCCTGAAAGGAATTCACCAGTGGGGAATGTGCTGGTGGTGGGCAGGGACACCAGCATTTATTAAGCACTTACTATGTGTCAGGCATTGTGCTAATGCTTTACAAATATCTCATTTGATTCTATTATGATCCTCATTTTACAGTTGAGAAACAGAGGCAACAGAGGTTAAGTGACTTGACCAGGGTCACACAGTGTCTTGTACACAGTGTCTGAGGTGAGATTTGAACTCAGGTCTTCCAACTCCAATAAATTAGTCAACATTTATTAAGTGCCTACTCCATGCCAGGC
This sequence comes from Phascolarctos cinereus, assembly GCF_003287225.1. Lineage (NCBI taxonomy): Eukaryota > Metazoa > Chordata > Mammalia > Diprotodontia > Phascolarctidae > Phascolarctos > Phascolarctos cinereus. The sequence goes on along the minus strand of NW_027555736.1, from coordinate 163,050,230 downwards.
GTTGTGCTAAGCCATGATAACACAAAGAAGGCAAAAACCATTACAAGAAGGTTACAATCTAATAGGTGAGACAATATGCAAACAATTATGTATAAACAAGATATATACAAGTTAAAATGGAGATAATCTCAGAGAGAAGGTACTAAGATTAAGGAAGAGTGAGAAAAGGCTTTTTTTTTTTGGAGAAGGTGAGATTTTAGGAGACTTGAAGGAAACCAGAAAAGTTAGGAGGTAGAAATGAGGAAGGAAGGAATGTTGGGCAGGAAGATAGCTAGTGAAAATGCATGGAGTTGGGAGACAGTGTCTAATGTGAAAAATAGCAAGGAAGATCATATCACTAGACCATAGAGCAAAGATTGCAATGATTCTGTTATGCTTAGCATTCCTTTTGGTGGAAGGAATAAATTTCCTGTCCCATACTCAATGCCTACTGTATATTGAGTACCTGTTAGTTTCCTCCTTTTGAGGAACCCCTAGATCGTGCACTATAATTATCATCATCCCCAAGTAGGGACTTGTTAATGAGCCAGTGAGTGTCAGAAAAGAGGGTTCCTTCTCACCAGAAGGTGAGCTGTATAGTTCTAAACTCGCCTAATCACATGACTGGGTACAGGATAGGCAGGGGAGGATGCCACAGCTCCTATGGGCTCAGTAGATCTGGTCTTCAATGCTGGATGTTTACATGTTGCTGCCTCCTATTTCAGGAGGCCTTAACTTTTTTTTTCTTCTGCATATCATGGTCTCTTTTGGCATTCTGGTGAAACTTGTGGCCCCCTTCTCAGAATTATGTTTTTAAGTCCATAAAATAAAATGTGTGGTATAATGATAAACAGTTCTATTAAAACACATTTAGCAAAATACCAGCCATGGACCCTAATTTAAGAATCCACAACCCAGTGGAATATGGGCTCCTTGAGGGCAGAGATTGTTTCATTTTTTGTCTTTTACTCCTCTCTGATTAAATCTTTATCACACTTCCAACAGTGACTGTTCCAAACCTTTGCTCCTCTAGTGTCCTACACCATTCTCACCTAGTTTTCTCCTCTGTATCTCAACTTATCTTTTTAAATTATTATTATTTTGGAGGCAATTGGGGTTAAATGACTTGCCCAGGGTCACACAGCTAGCTAGTAAGTCTCTGAGGCCAGATTTGAACTCAGGTCCTCCTGACTCCAAGGCCAGTGCTCTATCCACTGTCCCATCTACCTGCCCCTGCATCTCAACTTCCTGACATCATCTCCCATTCTCTCTTCCTTTCTTCTGGCATCTGATGAAAAAATGGCCCTTCTCCATTCCAAGACCAACCTCTCTACATTTACCTTTCCTCTCATCCCCTTACCCTTCAAACACACCTCTCCTAGCAGATGATCCCCACAATCATCCCCTCTCTCTAATGTCTTTAACTACTATTTCTTTCCTGATGTCAAAAAACCTACACAGACATCCCTATCCTTAAAAAATCCTCACTAAGCTCTATTATTCTCTCGAACTATCATCCTGTATCTATTTCCTTTTGAAAGCCAAATCCCTAGAAGTTATCTGCTCTTATTGTCTCCACTTCTCCTTCTAAACTCTTTATAGTTTGACTCCTGGTTTCATCATTCAAAAGGAATCATTCCAAAGTTTTCTGATGATCTCTTATTTGCCAAATATGTTGGGGTTTTTCCCCCTGAGTCCTCAACCTTCTTGACCCCTCTGCAGCACTTGACACGGAGGACCAACCTCTTCTCCTAGGAACCCTTCTCTGCATTTTTGTGATCCTGCTTTCTCTTAGTCCTTTCCTTTCCTGACTGCTACTTTGAAGTTTCCTTTGCTGAATCATTATCCATATTTTACCCCTTATAGAGGCAGTTAAAGGCACAGTGGATAAGGAATAAGGATTCCACACATGGAATCGGGAAGACCTAAGTTCAAATCATTCCTTAGACACTTACCAGTTGTATAAATCCTGGGCAAATTACTTAACCTATGTTTGCCTCAGTTTCCTCAATTGTAAAATAGGGATAATAATAACATCTACCTCCCAGGATTGTTGTGAAGATCAAATGAGATATTTGAGTAAACACTTAGCACAGTGCCCAGCATATGCTTATTTCTTTCCCTTAACTGTGGTGTTCTCAAAGGTTGTGCCCTGGACTCTCTTCTTTCTCTCTTTATTCTTGATGATCTCATCAGATCCTATGACTTTAATTATTATCTCTATGCTGATGACTCACAGATACACACACACACAAACACACACACACACACAACACACACACACACACACACACACACACACACACACACCCCATATATCCAACTCAAATCTCTCTCCAAGCTCTGGTCCCACATTAACAACTGCTTATTAAACCCTGCAGTCTGGACATGTCACAGGCATTTCAAATACAATATGTCTGAAGATGAATTCATTATATTGTCCCCTTAACCCATTCCTCTTCTGAGCTTCCCAGTTTCTGTAAAGCGTACCACCACGCTCCCAGAAACCCAGCTTCATAACCTCAGTGTCATCCTTACCTCTATACTCTTCCTCTTCCCACATCCAATCAATTATTTCAACTATCACATCTCTCACATCTGTCTTCTTCACTCCATTCACACAGCCATCATCCAATTTCAGGTCCTTAACTCTGGCCTCAGAACTGGCCTCTCAGGCTTAAGATTCCCCTTCTCTAATCAATCCTCCACACAATTGTCAAAGAGATTTTCCTAAGCACAAGTCTGACTTTTATTCACCTACTCAATCAACTCAGATATTTCTCTATTACTTCTAGGATCAATACAAACTTCACTATTTGACATTTAAAGCTCTTACCAAACCAAGGTCCAATCTATCTTTGCAGCCCTATTATATATTACTTCCCTCTATGCATTCTGTAGTCCAGCCAATTAACTTAGCTGTTCCTCATGCAAAGGATTCCATCTTCCTCCTCTTTGCCTTTACATATAGGCTGTCCACCTTGCCTAGAATGCATTCCTGAGTAGTCCCCCCCAAATTACCTCACATGTATGTATTTATTTTATATATCTCATATATTTATATATATATTTATTTTATATATATCTTATATGTAGAATATATATCTATATTTTGTATAGATATATATTATATATCATATCTATATCATTGTATATAGTTATACATGTAACATGTCTGATAGACTGTAAGCTCCTTCAAGTCAATATGGTTTATATATTTATATATCTCTCCCACCTTAACACAATGTCTGACATAGAAGGCTAGGGACTGCACTTCTCACTTTCTTAGTAGGGGGAATTTCCAGGTGAGGAAATTCCCTCTAGCAGTGTAGGTTGGCACCTTCTTTGCAATCTATCATCTTACAGAATTCCCTAGAGCATTAAGAACAGGTTTGATCAAAGCCACGCAGCCAGTTTATGTTAGACTTGGGATATGAACTCTCTATCCACTATATCACTGTTTCTCTACCTGACACATAGTAGTTACTTAATATGTTTTCCTTCTTGGCACACAGCAGGTACTTAATAAATGTTTGTTACATTTAATAAAATTCTTAGCATTTAACAATATATTAAGGGAAAGAAGTAATTATTAAGCACCCATTGTATACCAGGAACTGGGTTAAACACTTTACAGATATCTCATTTGATCTTCACAAAAACCCTGTAAAATAGGTACTATTGTATCCTCCTTCTACAGTTGGGGAAACTGAGGCAAACAGGTTAAATGGCTTGCCCTGGTCACATAGCTACTAAATGTCTAAGGCTAGATTTGAACTCAGGTTTTGCTGCCTGGAGGCCCAGTGGTCTATCCACTTTGCCACAAAGTTGCCTAGGGTGCCACCTATAGTGGACTAACCATGGAGGAGTTAGAGGGGGAAAGACTTAAATGTGAATGTAGCAAGGTGAAGGTTGAGGAAAGGGTTTTTCTCTCTTCCCCTCTAAGGGGCAGCAGTGAGGACTTGCATAAACCCCAAGAAGTGGTATGTGTTTGCCCAGGTAACTTATGGCTCCTAGACATCAGTTTTCTGGCCTACTTTCTCCTTTCTCTTTTCCTTTCTGAGCGTAGGTTAGAGACTAGACTTTGTGAGAGTGGGTTTTCTCAGCCTTGGGGTTACCTGATTAGTAATCCCAAACTCAAGAATGACTAAGTTTGAGAGTTATAAAGTTTCCTAACACTAAGAAGAGTTAAAACAAACTAAAGTGGAGACTGTGTTGCACATGCAATATTCTGTATCCATTGTCCACTACCAAAAGTAGGGAGGTGAGTTTCATCATTAGTTCTCTGAAACCTAGATTAGACATTATGTATAACTGAATTCTGATGTTTTTAGTTTTGTGTCCATTTATGTTGTTACAGTTTTTGTACACATTGTTTCTCTGGCTTTCTTCCCTCTGCATTATTAGTTCATATGAGTCTTCCTGTATTGGAGTTCTTCATCTTCAGCATTTCTTACATCACAACAATACATGATATTATATATATGTATATATGTATACATTGTATACACATATACAAAAATGCACAATATAATGCATAATAATACATATATAATACACAATAATTACATAATATAATGTAATTTGTTCAGTCATTCTCTAATAGTTGCATGTTTTCTTTTGTCTCTAGTTTCTCACTACTATAAGTGTTGCTGTGGCTATTTTGGTGTATATGGGACCTTTGCTTATCTCCTTTGCCTCTTGGGGCATTCTAGGTATAGTGTGCATAGGGAAACCACTAGACCAAAAGGTTTTTACAGTTAAGTACTTTGAAAAATTTTTTATTTATTTTTAGTTTGCAGCACTCGCTTTTATAGGATTTTGAGGTCTAAAGTTCCCCCCTCCCATGCCGAGACTGCATGCAATCTGATATAGACCATACATGTATGCTCATATTAAACATATTTCCACATTAGTCATGTTGTGAAAGAAGAATCAGAACAAAAGGGAAAACCACAAGAAGGAAAAAAACAACAAAAGAAAGAGAAAATAGTATGCTTTGATCTGCATTCAGACTCCATAGTTCTTTCTCTGGATGTGGTTAGCATTTTCCATCATGAGTCTTTTGGAATTGTCTTAGATCATTGCATTGCTCAGAAGAGCTAAGTCTAACAAAGTTGGTTATCACACAATGTTGCTGTTACTGTGTACAATGTTCTTCTGGTTCTGCTCCCTTCACTCAGCATCAGTTCATGCAAGTCTTTCCAGGTTTTTCTGAAGTCCACCTACTTACCATTTCTTTCTTTCTTTTTTAAAAAATATTTATATTTTTTTATTTAGTATTTTATTTTCCCCCAGTTCCACGTAAAAACAATTTTAACATTCATTTTTAAAACTTTGAGTTCCAAATTCTCTCCCTTCCTCCCCTTCCCACCTCCCATTGAGAAGGCAAGGACTCGATATAGGTTATGTATGTGTAGTCATGCAAAACACTTTCCTAATAGTCATGTTGTGAAACACTGACTATATTTCCCTCCATCCTATCCCTGACCCATTTATTCTATTCTCTCACTCATTTCACCCTGTCCCTCCTCAAAAGTGCTTCTGACTATTCCCTCCCCCAATCTGTCCTCTCTTCTATCATGCCCCCTCCCCCTCTCTCTTGTCCCCTTCCACTTTACTTTCCTGTGGGGTAAAATAGACTTCTATGCCCAATTGAGTGTGTATGTTATTCCCTCTTTGAGCAAATTTTGATGAGAGTAGGGTTCACTAATTCCCTCTCACCTCCCCCCTCCCTCTCCACTGTAAAAGCTTTTCTTCCCTCTTTTGAGTGAGATAATTTATCCCATTGTATCTCTCCCTTTCTCCTTCTCCCAGTACATTCCTCTCACTCCTTAATTTTATTTTTTATGATCTCTTTGGGACACAGATCTAGCAGTGATATTGCTGGATCAAAGGGTAGGCACAGTTTTATAGTCCTTTGGGCATAATTCCAAATTGTTCTCCAGAATGGTTGGATCAGTTCACAACTCCCATTCAGTAACTTTTAGGACAAAGTCTTTTTAAAGCGAATGCAATTATTCAGTGAATAAGTAGTATAGACATGATGTCATTATTATCAGTAACAGTGCTTCAGTAATGACTATGGATAGATGTGTTTAAGTCATCACATCATTGAAGACAGTGAGCAGAATAGGATTTATAGTATCAAGGACTTACTGTGTACCCTAAAGAGGTCAAAGGGGCAAAGGTCCAACATCTATCAAAATATCGTTGTACTTTTTGTGGTAGCATAGATCTGGAAGCAAAGTAGGTGTCCATTGACTGGAAAAGAGTATGACTAAAAAACTGCCATTGTATATTATATATGTGTATGTGTATACACACACACACACACACATACACACATATACATACATATATATGTAGATTATAAGATTAATCTCATGATTATGAATTATAATAACAATAGCATTTATATAGAGAGCTTGCAAAGTACTTTACATGTATTATGTGTGTTATGGCCTCTAGGATCAAATACAAAATGCTCTGTTTGGCATTCAAAGCATTTCATAAGTTAGCCCCCTCCTGCCTTTCTAGTCTTCTTATACCTTACTCCTGATAGATAGTCTTTGTATTGGTGACCCTGGTCTCCTGGCTGTTCCACAAACAATCCACTCCATCTCTTGGCTCTGGGCATTCTCTCTGACTGTCACCCATGGCTGAAATATTTTCCTTTCTCATTTCCATCTACTGGCCTCCCTGGCTTCTTTTAAGTCTCACCTAAAATCCCACCTTCTATAAGAAGCCTTTCCCAACCTGTCTTAATTCCAGTGTCATCCCTGTGTTGATTATTTCCTATTTATCATATATGTATATATATATATATATATATATATATATATATATACATATATATATACATATATATGTATATGTATATATGTATATACAGTTATTCCTTTAACATTGCAGGGATTAGGGGCATGGAGCCCCTGCAATCTGGAAAATCTGTGTAAAACTTTTTGGCCCTCCCTTCATACCAGAGAAGTCTGAATTTTTTTTCTTTTTTCTTCTATAAAGTATATACAGTACCTCATAGAATTTGGATTAAGTATTTGGGGATAGGATCTGTGTCATCTGTGGCTTCTGCAAAACTCCCTAAAAATTCCCATTTAATTTCTTATGCCAACCTGTGATGAATTGAAACCATGATGGGGAAAGTTGAGATATGGAAAAGATAACTATAGTTTGCTTTGTATATATTTGTTTTCATCCTATCTCCCTTACTAGATTGTAAACTACTTTTTATTTTCCATACCTCCTGTCTTTTTAAGCTCTCTAAAACACACTCAAAATGTTTGTTCTCAAACTTTCTTGGTCCAAGGACTATTCCATGGCAAAAATATTTTCTCTTTTTGTATCTCCTGTGCTTAACACAGTGCCTGGCATATAGTAGATGCTTAATAAATGTTTATTGATTGATTATCTCATTTGATCCTCACAATAAGTATGAAGTAGGTACTATTATTATCCCCATTTTACAGAACAGTAAACTGAGACTGCAAAAGATTAAATGATTTGCCTAGGATTACAGAGCTAGTGTCTGGTGCTGGATTTCAACTTAGTTCTATCCTCATTCCAAGTCCAGCACTCTATCCACTATGCAACCTAGCTACCTCACCTCAGTGCATATTATTGTGCAAAAGAGAATAATGAATATGAGAAGAGAAAAATGGACAGATTTATGAACTGATACAGTGAAATAAGTAGAATCAAGAGAACAGTATTCATTATGACTACAATTATATGAATAAAAAGATCACTCAAAGTAAGTCAAATTCTGGCAGATTGGGAGAGAACTTAGAGCATAGAGAAAGAGGGCTTCTGTGAGGAATTTGGGAAATATTTCCTGGAACTATAAAAGGAATTTGAATAGCACATAAATCTTCTTGTATACATGGGGCATTTAAAAGAGAACAGTGCTAAGAATTTCTCAAAAGAAAGGGACGGTCTGCTGGCATTTGTTGGGATGTATCACTAAGTAGTGTTTGAGGAGGAAAGTTGGATGCATCGTATGCAAAGTCAAAGGTTCATGTGTCCTGAACCCTCTGATGCAGCACTAGAGCTGCCTGTTAAGGCTGTCATAGCTACGGATGTCCAATTCTGAGAAAGTATTCTCAATGCTTGTGGGTCTGAGAACAGAAGAAGACCTGATTATGACAACATAGTATCAGACATAAGAATGACATACTGAAACTTGGAAGCAGACATTACCTCATTGGTTTCTCATCAAAAAGGCACTATTCTTTGCATTAATCCTGATGAGACTCTCTCTGTCTCTGTCTCTCTCTGTCTCTCTCTATCTCTGTCTCTGTCTCTTTGTCTCTCTCTGTCTCTTTGTCTCTTCTCTGTCTCCCTCTTTATGTCTCTCTCTCTCTCTTCCTGTATTTCTCTGCTCTCTGTCTCTGTTTCTGTCTGTCTACCTCTCCTTCCCTCCTTCTCTCTTTTGCTTCCCTCCTTCTCTCTCTCTCTCTCTCTCTCTCTCTCTCTCTCTCTCTCTCTCTCTCTCTCTCTCTCTCTCTCTGAAAAGGAATAGATAGATTGGAATAGATAGTTCAGCAAATTTTGTTGTCTTGGTCAAGAAAGTTTGAGAAGAAACATTTTCAGTGTGTTTAGAGAGCTTAAAAAGACAAGGAGGTATGGAAAATAAAATCTAGAATCATAGAGTCATAATTAGAAAGGACCTTAGAAGCTATCTGGCTCATTCATCCCCTACCTGATGAATGAAACCTTTCTCTAATAACCTTAAGGGCAAGGCTTCCATAACATACATTAGTGCTAAAGATAATGTTTCCCTATGGCTTCTTTCTACTATGACACAGTTATGGGCATTATGCCTTTATAATAACCTTTCGATTTCATGGAGTAGAGAGATTAATTGCTCTGGAAGCGAGAAAGCAAAGTTTTGAATATACCTTGCATTTCATTTTGATTGCTTTTGAGTTCGTGAGAGATTCTTACTAGTGGGCCCTTTAGTGAACCTGGTTAAGGGTCTTGATGGCACAGTGGATAGCATCCTGGATCTAGATTCAAGAATACTTGAGTTCAAATCTGGCTTCAGATACCTACTAGTTGTGTGACATTGGCAAACTGCTTAATATCTGTTTGCCTTAATTTCCTCATTTTACAAATAGGGATAATAAGGGCATCAACCTCTTAGGGTTGTTGTAAGGATAAAATGAGATATTTGTAAACTGCTTTACAAATATTGAAGTACTATATAAATGTAATCTAATATTATTTTTATGTGGATCATAAAAAAAGCAGATAACCACAATGACCATCTAAGCCTGGACTAAAACTCCTATGTTTCTTCAACTTTTCTAGGTAAGTTAAAGTCACTTAACCCCTTATTGCTTCAGTTTCCTCATCTGTAAAATGAAGATGTTAATAATACCTATCTCCTAGAATTGCTGTAAGGATAAAATAGGATAATAGTTATAAAGTGCTTTGCAAAAGTGCTTAAAGTGCTATTCCAGTGCTAGGTCTTATTATATTGATCATAAACACATTCTTATTATGTTGATCATAGACAGATAACTACTAGTAGTATTCAATCCTCGATTAAAATTCTACTGCTTCTTCAACTTCCCTAGACAAGTTAAAAATGTGCTTTTTAAACTTGACACAAACTGGTCAGAAATACCAGACTCATGTCTGAGATTAGGATATAATTTCACAACCTGGAAATTTCAGTAGTAGCCATTAAAATGACCAAAAAAAATTGGAGCAAAATCATTGGGGTTCTCTGATGTTTTGCCTAGACGTGTCTCTCAGATCTCATGAACACTCAAAAAGTAAAATTATATCCCTAGCTATAATTAGATATACTTGTAGCTTGGGGCTGAATTTAAAAAAAAAAAAGGAGGGAGTGCTTTTAATTTGGACTTTCCATTTTATCTCCTCTTAAGAAGTGAAAGCCCCAGTATTAAGCTAATGTAAATGACTTTAAGGTCTAGGTGTCCTAAGTTTAAATATCCCAGATCTGAGGTGAGTCTGCCCTCATTTGGTCTTGTGCAGTCTTTCCCATTATCTCCTTAATTAGAGGGCTTATAACAACGTAGCTAAAACTGTAATACATATTACTGCAAACCTGTGTTTCTCAGGGCATGATGAACACACCAGCAATTCTGAAGTTCTTGAGGTCAACTTTTAAATACCCTTAGAGTTTGATATACCTCACTTCAAATATCTCATTTTCTACCAGCTTCTATCATTAGCTCTTTTGTTTGAAAGAGGTCAAGTAAGCTATATCTGGCTACACAAAAGGTTTTTCAAATAGATTTAAATAGTTCCAGGCATGAATCTAGGCATTCAATAGTTGTGGAATTGAACTAAGGCACTTAGTATCCTGTTGGTCTGTAGTTTTTACTATGGTTCACTGTCACTTAGAATATTAGTCATTAAGTATTTATTGTAGGCCTATAATGTGCTGAGGTCTATGCTAGCTAAGTACCTCGGGGAGCCATAGAGGGCTTACAAGCTAGTTGGGAAGAGATACAGGAGAGGACAGATCACTGAAGGTCTTAGAGGCTAGACTGAGGAGATTGGACTTGACTTGATAGGGAAAAGATAATCATTGTGTTAGTGACATAACAAAAGTAGTATTTTTAATATAAGTAGCATCTAAATAATGCAAGAATAACTATAAATACTAGCTTCTCATCATAACTATAGTAAGATATCTTTTACGTATGTGGGTTGGGGTTTTTGAATAATTTTCAGCAAATTTTGTGATAAAACTTCTTTTTTTCTCTCATTGAGCCTAGGCAGGAACTGAAGTGTTTAGCCTGAGGAAGAGAGGATTTGGTGAGGGGAAGACATGGTACCTGTCTTCAAGTATTTGAAGGCTTAGCATGTATAAGAGGTTTTTAGTCTTGTTATTTGGCCCCAGAAGATAAAATAAGGAATAGTGGGTAAAAGTTGCAAAGGGGAAAATTTATTGTTGTTGAGAGAAAAAATTTCTAATAGTTGTGCCTATTTAAAAATTAAACTATATGCCTTTTGAAGAGTGAGATCTCTTTTGCTGGAAGGTCTCAAAAAAGAAAAAGGCCAGATGACTACTTATGGAGGTACTATGGGGAATTCTATAAAGGTTGGACTACGTGGACTTTACCGTCACGGTCTGTCTCTAACATTCTGTGATTTTATGACACTAAAATGGTGATTTCCAATGCTCCATTGATAATTCTTCCTACCTTTTAGGAGTGCTATGTAAATAGTCTGTGTGGTGTATTTAATAGAGCATTGGATTAGACATCAGGAAGACTTGGATTCAAATCCCTTCTTAGATACTGACCAGCTGTGTGACCCTACAAGTCACTTAGAATCTCTGTGCCTGTATGCTTATCTGTAAAATGGAGGATTTGGTGGGAGGGGTTTGACTCAATGGCCTCTAAGGTCCCTGCTAGCTTTAAATCACAACCTGTTTATTCATTTAAAATTTTTATTGATAGCTTTAGTTTTTATATTATCTTTATTTCTGACTATATACCTCCCCCATCTCTTAGGGATTCATTGCATTTAACAGAATAAAAATGAGAAAGAAAAAAAACCAATTCATCAAACCAACCAATTATACCAATTCATCAATTGTGTTTGATACTATGTGTAGTATATTACCCTCCTTGCCTCCCCTCCCCATTCCTCTACTTCTGCAAAAAAGAGAAATAAGGGGAAAAAATTTAAAAAATTTCTTCCCTGGGGCCAATCCTAGTTGTTAAAGTTATACTGTTTCATTTCATTTGCTTGTTCTTCCATTTACATTGCTGTGGTCATTGTGTTTGTTATTTTCTTGGTTTTATTTGCTTCATTCTTTGTCAGTTCATATAAGTCTTCCCATGTTATTCAAAATGGTTAAACCAGTTTACAATTAATTTGCTTTAAAAAAAAAGAAAGTAGGTTTAAATTAATTTAATTTTGAGAATTTTAGAATATTTCTTGAGAAAACTTGAGAGGGCCTTGAGTACCATCAAACCAAAGTTGGGAATCATTGCTCTAAATTCTCTAATCTTGCTTGTTATTAGAAGGAGGAAGTAATATTGAATATGAATGAGCCACTACAATTGTAATTTTTGTAGCTTGAGTAGAGAGATGTGCAGAACTAGCATCTAAGTCCATCAAGCGTGAGACTGGCAAACCCAAGGGGACCCAAACGGATTATTCTTTGCCACCAGATACAAAGTTTGCTTTGTAGAATTTACCTTTCCTCATGCTTGTTAGAGACAATGATTTAACAGTTTCCTTGTAATGAGGAATCCAGGGCTTTTTTTTTTTTGTCTCCATGACTTGTTATTTGGGTCCAAAGTCTCTCCCAGAATTTGTTCAATGCATCTATGGATTTCATTCTACTCAAAGTATACGTGTGTAAACTCCCTCCCTTCTCCTCTTTAATTTGCAAGTTTGCCCTTAGATATGCCTAGATAACAGACTAAGAAGGTACATGCTGATTCTCTGTGATGTAGTTGAAAGAACAATGACTTTGGAGTCTGGGGTCCTGAGTTCAAATCTTGGCTCTGATACTTTCCATCTCTGTGGCCTTGGGCAAGTTATTTAACTTCCCTGGGCCTCAGTTTCCTCATCTGTACAATGAAAGGGTTGTGACTAAATAATCTCTGAGGCTCCTTCTAGCTCTAGAGCTATGTTCATATTTCAGAAGACAAAGGACCGAGCCCTTCTACCCAATCCAAATGGGCTTAGGATACCTCCCAAAGGACCTTGAATCCTGGAGATGCAGAATCTTTGATTTTCACCCAGTTGGGGCCCACATACGCAAAGTTTCTAAAAACCACCAAGGAGGAGACTCCATTTGACTGAGAGTACATTTTATCACTTTGGAACTGTTAGTAAATTATAACTTCCATTACTTGATTTGTATAAAATTTATATGTATTAGGGTGTATGAATTATTCAGTGAGAACTAGTGCCTCTGGTATGAGGGCCTGCTGAGTCCTTTTCAGGTCTGTTCATCCACCTTTGGTGTCCACCTGGCACTCAACTCTCACCTGTGGCTCCATGAAGCATGTGCAGTGGCCACACCCCAGTAAACCATCTCAGCAGATGGGCCAAACCAGGTGAAGGGTAAGTGAGGGGCCTCAAATCCATTGGTGTAGGGGGATATCTACCCCAGACATGTGAAAACTTCCTCCAGTGCATGAGAACAATTTGTTCCAATGGCCATGAAGGTGGCTGAAGCAGGTGCTGTGGAGCACTTAGAGCTTGGTCAGACATTGAAGACACTAAGGTCATCCACTGCATTCTAGGCCATCACCAGTTGTCTCAACTTTTGTCTTGCCATCAGACTCTGATAACTCTGGAAGAGAGAGAGTGGAGCTGACAACTTTGCGCAACTCTGCCTCACTTAGGTCCAACTCATGCCCAAGTCAGAATATCACCCTGTGATGTCATTGGTCCTCTTTGAACACAACATTATATGTGTTATTTTATGCACCAAAATCCTAACCTCTGTTCCTGAAGGCTGTGACAGAGGAGCAAGTTCTAGTAGGTGCTAAAAATCAGAAAGGTTTTAAGCCATAGTGCAATGGAAGGGGCACTGGCTTTGGAGCTCAGAGACCTTGGTTGGAATCCTGTCTCTGATACTTAGTACATGTGTGATATTCAAGTCATGTAACCTCTCTAGGCCTCAGTTTCCTCATCTGTAAATTCAGAGGGTTGGGCAAGATAACGTTTGAGGTCCCTTCCAGCTCTAGAGCTCCTAGGACCCCTTCCTGGTTCCCATCTCTCTTGCCAGATCCCTCGCCCAGGGCCTTCCTTCTGAAATTACCTTACATTGAGGCTGTATATATCTTGTATGTACAAGTTTTTGTCTGTTGTCTACCTCACCATAATGCAACCTCCTTGCAGGCCCAGACTGTGTTTTTGCCATACTTTGTACTTCCAACTCTTAGCTCAGGGCCTTCCTGGTGCATAGTAATCACTTGATAAGTGTTTGTCATTGACTGGTAAGTACAGGCCTGGTGACAGCCCATAATGTCAGATGTCTGAGGATTTGTTTTGTTAAGTTGCAAAGCTCCTTACTAGTTTGCCTGAAGGATGTTGCATTTTGTGTGTGTGTGTGTGTGTGTGTGTGTGTGTGTGTGTGTGTGTGTGTTTCCCCATAGTAGATCTTGAAGACCATTATCTAGGTCATAGAGCCTTGTGATTACTTTGGTAGAAGGGAAATCCATAGGGATATTCCATCAAGCATATATTATTCCTAGATATTTGCACTTTTTTTTACTTTGTAGGATCATAGATTTAGAACTGTATAGAACCTCAGAGGCCATCAAGTTCAACCCCCTTATTTTACAAATGAGGAAACTGAGACCCAAAGAGAGTATAGGACTTGACCAGAATCACACAGTCAGTATGAATCTGAGGTGGAATTTTTTTTGGGGGGGGGGAGAAGAGGAGCACCTAGTCGTTTTAAAAATTTTATGTATCACTGTGAAATCCAGCACAATCCAATCTGTTCTGACAGTTATTCCCTGTGGTCAATATCCAAGCAGCCGGCATGTATCCCTATACAAGTGATACATCAAAGGTGTTTATTGAGAAACACTAAGTTCCTTTAAGTCTACTCTGAGGAGTTCACATTTGTGTCAGACTGGAATCAGCATTTCTATATAGTACCAACAGCAAGAGACAGAAAGATAAAATCCTTGGGAATCTACCTGCCAAGACAAACCCAGGAACTATATGAACACAATTACAAAACCCTTTTCACACAAATAAAGTCAGATCTAAATGAACAATTGGAAAAATATCAATTGCTCATGGGTAGGCCAAGCCAATATAATAAAAATGACAGTCCTATCTAAATTAATTTACTTGTTCAGTACAATACCAATCAAACTACCAAAAATTGTTTTATCAAGCTAGAAAAAACAATAACAAAATTCATCTGAAAGGACAAAAGGTCAAGAATATTAAGGGATTTAATTTTTTAAAAAGTGCAAAGGAAGGTGACCTAGTCATACCAGATCTTAAACTGTTATAAAGTGGCAATCACCAAAACTATCTGGTACTAGCTAAGAAATAGAGTAGTAGATCAGTGGAATAGATTATGTACACAAGACATAGTAGTAAATGACTGTAGTAATCTTGTATTTGACAACCAGCTTCTTGTATAAGAACTTGCTATTTGACAAAAAACTGCTTGAGAAACTGGAAAACAGCATGGCAGAAACTAGGTATACAGCAACATCTTACACCATATACTAAGATAAGGTCAAAATGGGTGCATGATTTAGACATAAAGGGTGATACCATAAGCAAATTAGGAGAGCAAAGAATAGTTTGCCTGTCAGATCTATGGAGAAGGGAAGAATTTATGGCTAAACAAGAGATAGAGAGCATTACAATACAGAAAATGAATAATTTTGATTATATTAAATTAAAAAGCTTTTGTACAAACAAAACCACTGCAACCAAGATTAGAAGGAAAGCAGAAATCTGGGAAACAATTTTTATAGCAAGTGTCTCTGATAAACATCTTATTTCTCAAATATATAGAGAACTGAGTCAAATTTATAAGACTACAAGTCATTCCCCAATTGACAGATGGTCAAAGGATATGACCATGTGGTTTTCAGATGAAGAAATTTAAACTATCTGTAGTCATATGAAAAAATACTCTAAATTGTTATTGAGTAGAGAAATGTAAATTAAAACAATTCTGAGGTACCACATCACACCTATCAGATTGGCTAACATGACAGAAAAGGAAAATGACAGATGTTGGAGAGGATTTGGGGAAATTGGGAAACTAATGCACTCTTGGTGGAGTTTTGAACTGATACAATCATTCTGGAGAACAATTTGGAATTATGCCCAAATGGCAATCAAATTGCATACCCTTTGATTCAGTAATACCACTAATAGCTTTGTATTCCAAAGAGATAATGAAAAAAAAAGGGAAAAGGAACTACATGTGCAAAAGTATTTATAGCAGCACTTTTAGTGGTGGCAAAATATTAGAAATTGAGGGGATGCCCATCAATTGGGGAATGGCTGAACAAGCTGTGGTATATGAATGTAATGGAATACTATTGTACAATAAGAAATGATGAATAGGCAAAGTTCAGAAAAAACCTGGAAAGACTGGTATGAATTGATGCAAAGTGAAGTGAGCAGAAACAGGAGAATATTGTACACAAAATAACAACAACATTATGTGATGATAAATAGGATTGCCTTGGCTCTTCTCAGCAATACAATGATCCAAGACAATTCCAAAAGACTCATGATGGCAAATGCTATCCACATCTAGAGAAAGAACTGATGAAGTCTGAATGCAGATCAAACCATGCTGTTTTCACTTTACTTTTTTTCTTGTTTTTTTTTCTGTTTCTTCTTTCACAACGACTTATATGAAAACATATTTTATATGATTACACATATATAACCAATATAAAATTGCTTAATGTCTTGGGGGCAGGAGATGGAGAAAGGGAGAAAATTTGGAATTCAAAATTTTATAAAAAATTAAATGTTAAAAAATGTCTTTACATATAATTGGGAAAAATAAAATAGTATTAAAATGTATAAAATAAAATCCATCAGATTACAAAAGAAAAAAAATTCTGCAAGCTATGTTTCAGTAATATGTGAACTGAGAATTACCAGAAGAATAGAATGGTTTTCAAAGAGGCAGAGGAACTTAGAGACCAACAGAGTTCTAGAAAAGCATCTTCTTCTGCTTCATTGACTACACTAAAGCATTTTACTTTGTTGTTTGGATCACAACAAAATTTGGCAAGTCCTCCAAGAAATGTGAGTACTGGATCATCTTACTTGTCTCCTGAGGAACCTGTATGCAAGCAAAGAAGCAACAGTTAGAATTGAACACGGAACAACTGATTCATTTAAGATTGGGAAAGGAGTGTGACAAGGCTGTTTATTGTTACCTTTTAAATTTAACTAATGTGCAGAGTGCATCATGAGAAATGCGAGGCTGGACATATCAAAAGGTGGAATTAAGGTTACCAGGAGAAATATCACCAATCTCAGATATGCAGAAAATAACATTCTGATGGCAGAAAGTGAAGAGGAATTAAGAAGCTTCTTGATTAGGATGAAAAAGGAAAGTGTAAAGGGTGACCTGAAGCTTAATAAAAGGAAACAAAACAAAACAGAGATCATGGCAACTAGTCCCATTACTTCCTGGCAAATAGAGGGAGAAGAAATAGAAGTAGATTTTATGTTCTTGGGTTCAAAGATCACTGCAAATGGTGGCTGCAGCCATCAAATTCAAAGATGCTTGCTCCTTGAAAGGAAAGCTATAGCAAATCTGAAAAACATTCTAAAAAACAGAGATATCACCTTGCCAACAAAGGTTCATATAGTCAAAGCTGTGAGATTGGGGGGTGGGGGTGGGGGTAGAGAATATGATGAGTTTTGTTTTGGATAAGTTTGTACATCTAGTTGGGAATGTTTAATTGGCAGTCGTGATGCAGGTCTAGAGCTCAGGAGAGAGCCTAGGGCTGGATATATAAATTTGTGAGTCATCATCATAGAGATGATCATTAAGTCTATGGGAGCTGATGAGGTCTCTAAGAAAGTATGTGTAGAGAGAAAAAGAGAAGGCACAGGAATGAGCTTTGGAGTATACCCTACAGTTAGTGGGCACCTTGTGGATGATGATTCAGTAAAGGAGACTGAGAAGTCATCAGAGGAGTAGGGGGACGATCATGAAAGCAATCAGAGAGAGAGAGAGAGAGAGAGAGAGAGAGAGAGAGAGAGAGAGAGAGAGAGAGAGAGAGAGAAGCAAGGAGAGAGGAGAAGAGAAGAGCATTTAGAAGGAAAGACTGACCAATAGTGTCAAATATTACAGTGAGGTCAAGAAGGATAAAGATCAATAAAGAAAAGTTCATGTCTGATGATGTGATGATAACAGGTCACTGGTGACTTTGGAAAGGGCAGCTTCAGTTGAACGATAAGGTTGGAAACCAGATTGTAAATAGTTTAGATGTGAGTGAGAGAAAAAGTGAAGGCAATGAAAGTAGACAGGCAACAAGCATTTATTAAGCACTTATCCTGTGTCAGGCACTGTGTAAAGTGTTGGGAATACAAATGTAAGCACAAGTACAGTTTCTGCCCTCTGGGAGTTTGCATTCTAACGGGGATAAAAAGGGAGCTGAAAAAGGCAACAGAGAAGCAATAGCAGGGGTTATCTACTGGAGAAGACAGAAGGAGATGGGATAAAGGGTACATGTAGAAGGTCTGGCTTTGGCATGTAGAAAGATGACCTTTTCATTAGAGACTAGTGGTCTGGAGGAGAGAGAATATGGGGTGATGTCAAGGGCTTGGGAGTGGAAAGAAAAGGAAAAGAGGGAGTTCATGTGTTTTCTCTGAAAAGTAAGAGATAAGATCTTTAGCTGGGAAGGTGGGTGGAGACAAGGTTATTCAGGAAGAGAAGGTTAGAAAAGTCACTCTGGGTGATGGGATACAGAATAAAGAAGAAAAAAGTATTGCCCGGCTCCAGGAATAGACCAGTTGAGATTGGATAACATAAATTGTAGTGGATTCATGAAACTGAGGGCTATGGAAATTAAGTGAATTGTTCAAGATCTCACAGGTATATCAAGGGCTAGGTTGTTAGAGAGGCCATAGCAGCTATTCTTGTGTCCAGATCACTCATAATCAAGTGTTTGTAAGTAGGAGATTGTTTGCCACATTTTGTTTCTCTTCCCTACCTGGTTATAGGACTGTAGCATTATTTTTTACACACACACACACACACACACACACACACACACACACACACACACACACACTTTATATAATATATAGTATGTAAATCATATACTTACATATACCGATATGTATGTATAAATAATGATACTTTATTTTAACATTAATTTTTTAAAAATTTGAGTACCACATTCTCTCCTGCCCTTCCCCTACCAGTTGAGAAGGCAAGCAATATATCAATTATCATGCGAAGTCATGCAAAACATTTCCATATTAGCCATGTTGCAAAAAAAGCAAGAAAAATAAAGTAAATGAGAAAAGTATACTTCAGTCATGACTCAAGAGTTTATCATCTTTCTCTCTGGATGTAGATAGTATTTTTCTTGGTAGGACTATAGCATTCTTAATGGAGACAAAAGTAGTCAGCCCCCATAAATACTTTTGCCAAGCAACTATGATCCATTTCCAGTTCTCAGCTTTTAGTGCCTTGAGATTTTTTACCTTATAGGTTTTCAGAAGTAATTTGCCTACTTGTGCTATTTTGCATGTGTCTTTGATGACAGGTTCTCCTTCTGCTCACCTTATATACTGAGGTCTTTCTTGAGGCCTTGGTTTCTAATAGGTAAGCTTTTACCTTATCTTACCAGGAATCAGGCCATTATCCCATTTCCTGGCCATCTCTAAACCATACTGCCCGCTTACTGACCCTCTTCTTCCTCAACTGGAGCTTGGTCTCTTGTCCCTGACATCCTCAGATCTGACAGTTGAGCTTTCATTTTGTCTTGCGGAAACCAAGTCACCTTGTCAATTCCTAGCCAGCTCCAAACCAGGTCTCCTGCTACACTTGTACCATTGGCCATTCCTCTCCTTTCACAATTCTTCCTCTCTTATATGCATTGTCTTCCCTTATTAAAATATAAGCTCCTTGAGAACAGGACTAGCCTTGTTTGCTTGGATTTGTATTTTCAGCACCTAACATAGTGCCTGACCCCTAGTAAACACTTAAATGCTTTTTCATTCATACACAGTATTGCATGAATATAGAAATGTGAACCTTGGCTGGTTCCTACCTTTTTTAATAAGTTTGTGCTGGTGGTTTTGAGAGAAGCCACAGCTTCTATCGATACCAGTAGATCCAGACTTCCATAGATGTCAATAGGTAAGAACGTATTTGAATTCTGACCCTCTGAGGACAGAGAATAGAAGTGCTCAGATGGTCTACAGAGAGAACAAACCTAGCAAAAGAATTAAAAACTCTTTTCTTACTTTGGAAAATTAGTGTAATCCTATCTAGGAGTCTCCCAATTAAATACAGATTAGAGTATCAGCTTCAGATTGACATCTTGCTTTAATTTTTAGATATGGAAACTAGCTTCAATTTTGGGCAAAGTGATTAGATTTCAGATAATCCAGTCTTACGCTACAGGGAGGAGGTATTCTCTCTACTCTGAGATTATAAAAGCTATAATTTTTCCTGAGTTGGCTGGAGAAGAGGACTAATGAGGAAGGAAGAGAATGGAGGAACTGCAGTGGAATTGACCTGCGAAGTGAAAAGATTTTCAGGCTATGCTCTCACTGGGAAATGGAGGGCAAGATATACTTACCAGGAAAAAATGAAATAATCTGAGTTCAGGCTTTGCTGTTTTATGGTTCCAGGGCTGTTGGGTAAAGTTATAGCATTATGCCAAGGGGAAAAGGCATGTCAGTGATAGGACCCACAGGTAAAATGGATTATCACAGAGTATTTTTGTGAGTCACATAGGCAAGCAAGATGAAAAGATTAAATCAGGAATGCAATCCATTGGATCACCTTCATTTCAGATTTGTTTGGAAAGCGTTTCAAAGGTGGCCAAAATCCTGTTTAAACAACAATTCTTCTACAACCTCTCGACAACATTTATCAAAAATACTTTGAAGACCTTTGGTGATGGGAAACCCATCCCCTGCTGAGGCAGATCATTCCACCTTTGAATAGTCCTAATGTTAGAAAACACTGTAACATTAGGAAAGGCATCTAGGTGGCACAGTGATAGAGTGCAGGGTCTAGAGTCTGGAAGACCTGAGCTCAAGCTTCAGACACTAGCTGTGTGTCCTTGGGCAAGTCACTTAACCCTGGTTGCCTCTGTTTCCTTATCTGTAAAATGCACTGGAGAAGGAAATGGCAAACCACTTCAGTACCTTTGCCAAGAAAATCCCGAATGGGGTCATGAAGAGTTGGACACAACTGAAATGACTCAACAACAACAAATTGTTAGGAAGCTTTACCTTAAATTGAGTTAAAATCTACCTCTTTTCAACTTTTCCCCATAATGCCTAGTTCTATAGTGTCAAAAGTCTTTTGGTTCGTTAAGACTTTTGGGAGAACACAGACAGGTAGATAGGTAGATAGATAGATGGATAGATAGAATAAAGAAACTATTTTAAACAAGAAAACTAAAGGAGCCATCAAAACCATGCAAAGAAATGACAAATGAAGCCCAACAAGCTATTTACACTTCTTTATTCTCTTAGGAGGTGGGAAGTTCTTCAATCAGCTTAATGGAATTATAAGGTAGCTCAGCCATTGGCTGGATGAAGACTCAGTCATATCTCTGATAACCTTTAAAAAGTCAAGGGAGGAGAAGTTTTGTCATCTCCAGAGTGGAGAAGAAAGTCTTAGAGGGGATTACTCTTTGTCTGCCCTAGTGCCTCTCCCCAAGTCCTGAAGGGGGAAAAGAATCTTCTCTATGCCCTCGTTTCCCATCAGGAAGGACACATTGTGGCAGAACCCACTTGCCCAGTAGGCAGAGGTATCAAGCTGCAAAACTCCCAAGGGGCTTTCACCAGATAAAATGTAATTGGAGTATTTTTAATAAAATAAATAAAAATTCAATACAAGATAGATAATACTAATTTGTGGTTTTCTAAGCCAATATGAAGGCCTAAGGGGGTGAATCCTTTTCTATTTGAATTTGATTACCACTGCAGTAGGGAACTCTATTCCCCAAAGAAAGTGGACCCCGAGAGTCCATCCAGAGAAACTAGTTGAACAATAGAGTATTCTCCACTCAGGGCCTTCAAGTGGTAAATCATCCAGTAGAGTTGATGTACCCAGGACAGTAACTTGAGGACACTGCAAAAAAAAAGAAAGGACATTGAGGCTTTTCGATGCTGGAGGCTAGAATTGCCTTGGCAGCATGTATATGCCTTTTTGTTTACACTATGCATATGCCCACTCTTGCCACTAGATGTTATGCATTTTTGTGGGAGAGTTTGCCCCTGGTTTTGGAGGAAAATGTTTTGGTACTTTTGTTCACATCATGCCAGTTCAGTAAATTCCTTTTCTTTGAGCTAATTGTACCTTCTTGCAGAGTATTGAAGGTAAATGCGTCACTGGGGGCTTGTGAGTATTAGAAGTGCAACCCCACAGAATACCACCAACCTGGGGTACTTCTTCCCCAAAGAACTCAAACTCTGAGTTGGAGTTGAGGATTAGCCCCAAATGGGGCACTATAGCCATGGACCAGTTAATGAAAGATATCCTTAGGCTTGCGGCTATGGTAGCAGACATACTTTAAAAGAGTAGATAACCATGTGTTAAAGGATGTTTTAATGCTAAATGCTAAAGTCTAACCCAGAGACAGGGAAATAGATCTTTCAAAATCTCTTTCTGTAAGAAATCTACCTGGATATGCAGTGTCTTAGGGTGGATATTTAATTTTGACTTGTTGAGGCCAAAACCCTACATGACCTCTTCAGGGTCATTTCTGTGCCTTCTGTGGGCAGTCAATTTTACTTAAAAAGCTGTTTAGAACTGCCAGGTAAACATTTTAGGCTGGAAGTCTGTTGAATTGCTCCTCAGGAAATAAATTGCTGTGTCACTGTATTTGGAAAGCAATCATTTTAAGCTAGTCTTTAGGCAGGTGAAACAAACTGATTAGAAGGCAGCTGTCATCCAATCCTCTCAGGCCATTCTGAGGAGAGAGTGCCTCAATTAAGGGAATTGAGAAATAATTGCTGGCACAGATACGTATTTTGCTAGGATGCTGCCTCACCTTAGGTTTTAAGTTTCAACTATTCAGAACTGTAACAGGCTCCATTACTTAGAAAATTCCAAGTAAGCCCCAGAATGTCCAAGATAAGGGAGCCCTTTGTAAATTAAGGAGAAAAATAAAAAACACCAGCATACTCAAAGACTAATCCAGATATTAAGGGGCCTCCCAATGAGACGCACCCTCCCTTTCTTGTCTCTTGTTTCCTTGTTGTCTTAAATAGACAATAATATAGAGCCCTTAGCAGGGCCTTTTATAACAAAAATTGGTTATGGGACAGCCTTTGTTTCATCCATTGAAAATAACTAAAGCTCAGGGACATATCCAGAAGCATAAAGCCCTCCAAGAGTCCATCAGCACCTCCTACAGAAGGGCGCTGAAACTTGGGGTTGTTGGGACAGCTCTGTCATATTGGTGAGTGTTATTCTTCCCCCAGAGTCCTACACAGCCTCCCCATGTGCATAGTAACCACCTTTGGTTTTATGGCAAAAAAAAAAAAAGGTTTGAAGCTTGTTCATTACTCCAGATAAGATGCTATCTATGCAGAACTCAGGGAGATTGTCTTCTTCCTTTCTACAGAATCAAGAAATCTTCTCGGTAGAAGGTCAAGTGCTTGAATTCTCAGAATGGGGAGTTACCTATAAGGCAACTCGCAAAGATGGTGGTGGTGTTGTTCAGTCGTTTTCAGTCATGTCCGACTCATTGTGACCCCATTTGGGGTTTTCTTGGCAGAGATACTGGAGTGCTTTGCCATTTCCTTCTCCAGCTCATTTTACAGATGAGGAAACTGAGGCAAAGATGAGCCTTCCTCACTCCAGGCCTGGCACTCTGTCCACTGCGTCACCTAGGCGCCCATAGGAAATCTGCCAGAAGCGTCTTTCTGCCAGAAGGGTAGCTTCCAGGATCATGCTGCCTGGGTGATTCACAGTCTCTCATCTTTTGCACAGCTATTTGGGATGTAGTAACAGTGTCCTTGAAATCCTGGCATGGAAGCACATCAAGGCATTCCCCCCTCCCCCTTAAAAAACATGTTTGAAAGCAATCTATTGAAAAATCCACCAATTTTAAAATAATATATTTTTAAATACTTTTTTTTTAACTGGAGAGAAGTAGTATGATATAGTGAATAGAGAGCTAGCCAAGAAGACCTGGGCTTAAGTAACTGCCTCTCACACATACTGGATGTGTGGCAAGGTGCTTAACCTTCTTTGTGCTCTAGGCAACTCTGCCACTATAAGGTAACTAAGTGGCAAGTGGATGGAGTTCTGGACTTGGAGTCAGGAAAACCTGAGTCCAAATCTGGCCTTAGCACTTATTAGCTGCGTGACATTGGGCAAGTAATTTAACCTCTATCTCTCTTAGTTTCCTCAACTGTAAAATGGAGATAATAATAGCACCTACCTCCCAGAGTTATTATGAAAATGAAATAAGAATGTTTGTAAAGCACTTTGCAAACCTTAAAGTATCATATAAATGTTATTTAATTATCAGTTGCAGAGAAGATGCCAACCTGTGTTGATAGAAGGAATTTCCTCACCCAGAAATTCCAAGGAAATTACCAAAGAAAGAAGAGTACCAAGGGTTGTTGTTTGTCCTTCATTCTCTAAAAGGACCATGCCATCAGGGATGGTTATGACATGCATGTGAATTGGATTTAAGTGAGGGAGGGATGTACCAGGTCATCAGCCTCTTTCTCCTCTGGAGCCATCTGGAGTTCAATGGCTAGATATAGATCAGGATGACTGGAGATTGCCAGGGAGATGCTGGCCTTTTACAGGTCTCAGTTTGACTGAGGCATACCCATTCAGTGATTAATGCTAGATAAGAAAAGAGGAAGAGAATGGCCTTTTTATCTCATTTAAAAAAAATCAATCTGTAAGGGGAAGACCCTCGGGTTTTTGACCAAAATGGAAATAACTGCTATTTACATTCATTCTGAGCCAGTTAGGGCCCAATCAAAGACCAAGTAGGGCTTGGCCTGGGACCTCTTGTTGGCCAATCAATGCTAGCCAGAGTGATTTGGGTTTAGAAAAAAAAAAGAAAGGTTTCAGCAATCAAAATTTACATTCCTTTTGGGCAGAGCACTCGAAGGTAAGGATATGATACCCCATGTGGGAAGAAGAAAAGAAAAGAGCTGTATTGTCCAACTGACCAATTCCAGTTGGATCCCCAATGGGGCAGCTCTTCTTTTTCCTCACAGAGGTTGCTGTTTGCCCTTTGTTCTTGAAGAGGAACATGCATCAGGGAGGTGATGCCATGACATGCAAGTGAATTGGATTTGAATGAGGGAGGGCCTTGAAAAGTCCCTAGCCTCACTTTCTTCTCTGGAACCTGCTGGGTCTAGTGTCGAGATATAGTTAGGACAACTGGAGATTCCAAGGAAATTACCAAGGAAAGAAGGAAACAAGCATTTAGTAAGCACTTACTGTGTGCCAGAGGCGGTGCTGAGTACTTTACAACAGTATCTCATTTGATCCTTGCAACAGCCCTGGGAGGTAGGTGCTGTTATTATCCTTATCTTACAATTGAGGAAACTGAGGCAGATAGTGGTTAAGTGACTTACCCAAGGTCACACAACTAATAAGTGTCTGAGGCCAGATTTGAATTCAGGAAGATGTCTTCCTGATTCCAAGTCTACTGCTTTAAACACTGTGTCCACCTAACTATACCTACTGTGCTAGTATGTTCTGCTTAAAAACAAAAACAAAAACAAAACAAAACAAAACAAAAAACACAACAAAAACCACTTACAGGGTATGTTCCAAACAATGGAATTATTAGATCAGGTGGTATGATTATTTTTGTACTATTTACTGCAAATTGCCAGATTGCTCGACAAAAAGATTCTATAAATTTTCAATTGTATCAACAATTGAGGAATGTACTTGCTTCTCAACAACTCAATTTTGGGTTTCAATAAAAAATCTGACATGTGGATACGAAGTGATTCTTCAAACTGTTGTCATTTGCATTCATGATACTAGTGGGATTGAGCATTCAAGGGATCATTCATAATTTATGTCTCTTCTTTTGAAAAATGCCTATTCATATTCTTGTACCACTTGTCCATTGTAGTCTAGTTACCACTTCTTAATGGCTCTTTATATATTTTATGTCAAGATTTCATCTGTTATAATAGCTGAAAAGAATTTACCCCGTATATTGTTTTTTTTCTTTTTTCTTTGAATTGTATTGATTTTTGCTTTACAAAAGTTTTTTTATTTTGATGTAGTCAAGTACAACTATCTTGTCCTTAACGAATTCTTCTATTTATTGAATTAAAAAGCAATTATTTCCCCTCCATCAGTCACTCCATTTTCTTCCACTTTTTCTAGAATTTGTTATTTTTAAGTCCCTCATCTAGCTGGAATTCACTGGGGTATGAGGTGTAAGATGTGAATCCAAATATTTTCCTTGCCAAAATGTCAACCAATCTTCCCAAGTACATTTGTTAAATAATGACTCATTTTCCAATTTTTTAAAAGGTATATCAAAGAACAATTTTTTGTATACATTTGGTTGGATGTCTGGTATACTTATTTCATTCTATTGCTGCACATTCCCCCACTCCCAGTACCAGATAGTTTTGATAACTACTTTGTAACATTTTAAGGCCTAGAAATGTCACACCCCCTTCATCGACTTTCTCTTCATTTTTCTCTTTAATATTTTTCTCTGCTTGTTTATTCCATATAAATTTCATCATGACCTTCCATTAAAAATATGTGCCCCCTTCTGGTTTCTCTCTCATCTGTGCCCTTAGATTAGATGGCTTAGATGGTAGCTATCTTTGGTTTGTTGTACTCTGTGGGTCTGCATTGTTGAAAATATAGTTCATTAGCCCCCATTGATAGATTTAACTTTAGTAGTCATCCAGTAGACATAATTAACTCAAGGCAAAGGCATTTACTGAGATGGTATTGTGAGAACAACAGTGATAAAACTCTCCTGCCCCCATAAACCGGGGGTGCTCTCTACCACAAATACAATGTCAGTGTCAAGAGCAGGGATAGAGACAGCTAGGTGGTATAGTGAATAGAAAGCTGCATGTGGAGCCAGGATGACCTGAGTTCAAATACTGCTTCAGATACTTATGAGCTATGTGATACTGCATAATTCACTTAACCTCTATTTATCTCAATATCCTCCTCTGTAAAATGGGGATGAAAATAGCATTTACCTCCAGGGTTGTTGTGAGGATCAACTGAGATAATATTTATAAAGCACTTTGTAAATCTTACAATGCTATATAAATGCTATTGTTATTATTATCATCATTATTGTGAGAGTACACTTGCAGAGAATCACATAGACAAAGTCTGCATGTGGCCAAGGTAAGTCATACCTCTAGCACTGGATGGCCCCAATGTCTTTTTCCTCGTTGTTATATTTTCATGCTGTTACCCTAGATCTCAGATGTGCAGGTTACTCAGCTGGGCTGCCCATGTTTTTTCTTTTATCTTCATTCTGTGGGTATCTCTCTGCTTCAAATATGTTTCTTGTAAACAACATATATGATTGTGGTTTTTAATCCATTCTTTTGCTTCCATTTTAAGGGAGAGTTCATCCCATTCACATTTATAGTTATGATTTCTACCTGTATCTTTCTCTCCATCCTATTTTCCTCCCATTTATACTTTTTTTCTCCCCTTTCTCTCCTTTCCTCCTCACTAGAGTTCTGCTTTTGACCACTGCCTCCCTCAGTCAGCCCTCCCTTCCCTTTTCTTCTCCTTTACCCTTTCTACTTCTTCTCTCCCTTCTATTCACCCCCTCCTTTTTCTTTTCCCTTTCCCCTCCTACTTCCTATAGGGTAAGTTAGTTTTCTATACCTAATTGATTGTGTTATTTCCTCTTTGAACCAAATCTGATGAGAATAAGGTTCAAACAATGCTCATCTCCCTCCCTTCTTTCCCTCTACCGTATTAGGCTCTTTTTTTTTTAATCATGGCTTTCAGATACTCCAATAATTCTTAAATTATCTTTCCTGGATCTATTTTTAGGTCAGTTGTTTTTCCAATGAGGTATTTTACATTTTCTTCTATTTTTTCATTGTTTTGATTTTGTTTGACTGATTCTTGATGTCTCAGAGTCATTAGCTTCCACTGACCCAATTCTAACTTTTAAGAAATTATTTTCCTCAGTTAGCTTTTGTACTTTCTTTTCCATTTGGCCAATTCTACTTTTTAAGGTGCATTTCGGTGTATTTTTGTGTCTCCTTTTCCATTCAGCTAATTGTATTTTTTAAGGAGTTATTTTCTTCAGTCAATTGTTGTCATTCCTTTTCCAAGCTATTGAGTCTCTCTTGCATAGCTCTCATTTCTTTTCCGATTTTTCTTCTACTTCTCTTTTAAAATCCTTCTTGAGCTCTTCCAAGAAGGCTTTCTGGGCTTGGGACCAATTAATATTTCCCTTTGAGGTTTCAGATGTAGGTATATTGACAATGTTGTCCTCTTCTGAGTTTGTGTTTTGGTCTTCCCTGTCACCATAATAATTCTCTATGGTTAGTGTTCTTTTCTGCTTTTTTCTCATTTTGTTTGCCTATTTCCTGGCTTTTAAAGTTGAACTTTCCTACTGGAGCACAGGGTGGGGAGGAGGGAGGAGGAGGCACTGTCCCAAGCCTCTTGTGCTGGGGCCAGGAGTCTGGTTACTGGCTTTGTGTGCTGGGCCCTCAGGTGTTGGCAGGAGGCTCTAGGGGTCTGGCAACTTATTTGGTGTTGAGCCAGGGTCCTAATGGTGGCATCTGGTGTGTGTTGAGGCCAAGTGAGGTTTTTCTGCATTTCCCCAGGGCTACACTGAAGCACAAGTAGGTTTGGCTGCTAGAGGACACCTGCCCACCTGGGGCTGCACTGAAACATGAGGAGGTTGGCCACTGGAGGACACCTGCCTGCTTGGGGCTGCACTGGCACATGTGGTGGTTCTCCAAGATGAAGTCTGCTGGTTCCCCTGGCTATGCTAAGGCACATGGGGGGTCCTGGTGTTGGCATTTCAGTTCTACCACCCTGGGGCTCAGGATCTCCTGCTGGTTTGCTGAAGTGGGGCTGGTTTGCTGGGCTACCTCCTGTCCTGGACTGTGCTCTCCTTTTTACCCAAGTGAAATTGACCTTTCTTGGTGATCCTCCAAGTTTCCCAGGCTAAGAGACTGCTTCTCCCTGTCTTTCCATTGTCTCTGCTATTCCAGAATTTTTCCTGGGGCACCATTTTTTTGTGTTTTTTTAGAAGTCAACAGGGGAGAGACAGAGTGATTTACTGCTTAACTCTGCCATCTTGGCTACCAGTGGTCCTCTCTGCAGCTCAACTCTTGACACCTAGGGATGTCTCTTTTCTCATTGCTAGAGTTCACACTCTTCAAGGCCACCCTGTGGCTCCTTTTTTCTTCTGGGAGCAGATTCTTCTGCTGGGCAAGCAGTTCTGATGCAAGACAACATAGCATGATCAACGAAGAAAAGGAAGACATGGACATTTCAAACCCTTTCAAGAAATAAGGAACAATTCCCTTACAAGGGGTGGTTCTTCTTCCATTACTGAGCCTCTTCTCTACTGCCAGAGGTTACACTTTGAAAGCTGTCCCCTTCTTTGACTGCCTCCAGAACTGGTAAACATGTTGTTTAAAGCCTGTCAGGGTCACAGTCAAACTTTGGCCAGTCAATAATTAGCTGTCTTTTAATTTCATCAATAACTTTTTCACTTTTCATAACAGAGTAATGAAGGGAGTCACCATGGTATGCTGGATTTGAACTTTGTATGTCACAAACTTGGATAATTTTCTTGGTCACTATGGTCCTTTGTTTCTTAAACTACAAAATTAAGGGATAATAACCTTACAATTCCTTTATATTTCCCATATATTCTATGATACTGTGAAAATGTGAAGCACTTCTTTGCATTTCATTTAAGACCTTGACCCAGGGATATAGTTTCATTCAAAAGAAAGCTCATCCTATTTACATAGTACAGTGTGGCCATAGAGGTAAAGTTCATGGTACAAGAATGGTATTTGAGTAATGTATTCTTTTTTAAAATGTTTAATCTTTATTGATAACTTTCACTTTCACATCAGATTCATTTCCAAATATATCCTTCCTCTCTTGCCTCCCAAAAGAGTTAGTCATATCAAGACAACAAGAACTTATTAAATGCCCACTAAGTGCCAGGCACTGTGCTAAGTGCTGGGGATACGAAGAAAGGCAAAAAGCCTCAAGGAACTCACAGTCTAGTGAGGGGAGACAGCATAGTTGCAAACACACATGTACAATCAAGGTACATATAGGATAAATTGGACAATCTTGGAGAGGAAGCATTAAGGTTAATTAAGAAGGTCCGATCATGTCAGATTCCAGTGGCTCCCTATGGCTTTGAGGATCAAATGCAAAATGCTCTGTTCTTTGCATTCAAAGCCCTTTATAACCTACCTCTCTCCTACCTTTCCTGTCTTCTTACAGCTTACTCCCTAAAATGTACTCTTCAACCTGATGATGCTACCTTCTGGTTGTCTATGAACAAGATACTCCATCTCTGAGGGATTTTCTCTGGCTCTCCCCATGCCCAGAGTGCTCTCTCTCTTCTGCTCCTTGGACTCCATCCCTTCCATCCCTTCTATCCCTTCCTCCTTTCCTCCCTTCCTCCCTTCCTCCCTCCCCTCTCCTTTCTTCTCTTCCTCCCTTCCTCCTCTCCTTTCCTCCCTCTTTCTTTCCCTCCTTCCTTCTTTCTGTATTCTTAAATCTCAGCCATTCCATTTAGCTTGTTGATAAGTTGCATGTCACCTCATGTGGAGTGCCAGTGTGTTGTAATGGAAAGAACACTAGTTTAAGGATCAGGAGACCTGAGTTTAAACTTGCTTCACATAATTTACTATCTGACCTTGGAATCTTAACCTCTCTGATTTTATTTTTCTCCAATGCAAAAACATGGGGTCAAATTAGAAGGTTCTGATTCTAAGGTCCTTTCAACAGTAACATTCTGTGTCTCTCTATGTTGGTCTATAGGCATGATGTGGTTTTTGTCCTTTAGAAAGCTTTGAAAATAAAAGAGGGGCCTTGGCTTTCATAAAGGCTTGACTTTGTGGTCTAGCTTTGTCCTTGCTATGAGAATTAGAATTTTAGATGATTTCTTGTGACCCACATCAGACAGGAGAGAAGGTAGTACAGTATAGTTGGAATAACCAAACACTGATTCTGGAGTCAGACCAGGGTTCAAATAACATAGTACCACCCATGTGACTGCCACCATACTACTCATGGCAGCTAGATGGCACAATGGATAGAGTGTTGGGCTTGGAGTTAGGAAAGACTCATCTTTGTTAGTTTAAATCTGGCTTCAGGCATTTACTAGCTGTGTGACCCTGGGCAAGTCGCTTAACCTCATTTGCCTCAGTTTCCTCAACTGTAAAATGAGTTGGAGAAGGAAATAGAAAACCACTCCAGTATCTTTACCAAGAAAACCCCAAGTGGGGTTACAAAGAGTAGGATATAACTGAAAGATGACTGAACAGTGACCCAAGTGATCTTGGGAAAATTATTTAACCTCCCTGGGCCTCAATTTCATTATTTGTAAAATAAGAGAGTTGAACTAGATGCTCCCTTCCAGTGAAACTAGAAGTTTCTTGTTTCTAGCCACACTAGAGATTTCTTCCATCTCTTAATCTTTGGACCTATGACACCAGATCTTTCAGGTAAATACATATCCTGAGGTAGAAAGTTCTAGAACTTTCTCAATTACTATCATAAACAAAACAATAAACCAACTGGAATGAATCACTTTCCCCCTAGCTACTCCATGCTTCCTTTTCTTTAGTGACTAGTCAAGCTGGAGGTTTAATTATAAGTCCAAAGCTAGACCTCTAGATAACCCAATATTAGACTAGATCTGGGATCTCATCAGTATAGGTGTTCTCTTCAATGATACAAATTGCAGCTCATGGTCATGCTTTCCTATCCTGTGTGGTTCTTGTTCATGTTCTCCCCTAAGTTTGCCCCAGGGGTCCACCCCAGATGCTGGTGGTCTTCCTCTTATTCTCCTGACATTGCATGGATATCAGCAGAGCACATGGTTGTTCATTGGCATAGACCTTTAGGTACACAGCAATTACATTTGACTTTTGATGAATCTAAAGTTAAAAGTTAACAACAATCTATCACCGTCAATTAACTTTAAGCAAATTGAATTCTGTTTGGTGGCTGAAAGCCCCTGTTTGTCTTAAGTTTAAAAAAAAAAGGGTGCTGGTGAGGAAAAAAAAAACCCCAGTAAAATAGGAGTTGGGAAATTTGAGTCCCAGGGCCAGCTCTTCCATTAACTAACTAGCTTTGTGACCTTGGTCAGATCACTTATTTCTCTGGGCCTTAGTTTCTTCACCTATAAAATCTCAACTATAAAACAGAGTTGGCCCAGATAATGAATGAATGAGAGAAAAAGTATTAAGTATGTACTAGAATCAAATGTAAATTCCTCTGTTTGGCTTTGGAAGCTCTCCACAATTTGTCCCTTTCCTACCTTTCCCATCTTCTTATACTTTAGTCCCCTCCATATACCCCAAGGTCCAGTGACTCTGCTCTTTCTCTTGTTCTTCATACACAAACTCTATCTCTTGATTCTATTGACTGTCCCACATGTTGGGATATTCTTTCTCATCATCTCCACTTCTAATTTCCTTCAAGATTTGTCACAAATCTCACCTTCTGCAAGAGGCATTTCTGATTCCTCTCCCTCCATGGCTATCACCCCCAGGCCAATGCTGGTGCCTTTCCTCAGAGATTACCTCCTATTTACACTGTCTGCATCTTCTATGTATCCAGTTGTTTATATATGGTCTCCCCCATTAGAACATGAACTTCTTGACCTTAGGGACAATGTTTTTGAGGTTCCTTCTTACCCCCAGCACTTAGGACAGGGCTTGGCACTTAATAAGTGCCTAATGTTTATTGATGAGGATGAGGGTGGTAATAATGTTACAAAGTACCAAGCACTGTGCTGAATTTTGGAAATACAAATATAAAAATTGGGATAATCCTTGCTTTCAGAGATCTCACAATCTAATTGAAGGAGTCAACTTATAAAAGAGAGGTCAGCTGCAGGATGTATATCAGCTAGGTGGCAGCTGACAGCATGCTGGACCTGTAGTCAGGAAGACATCTGAGTTCAAATCTGGCCTCAGACACTTACTAGCTAATGTGACCCTAGGCAAGTAACTTAACCTCATCCTGGCTCAGTTTCTTCATCTATAAAAGAAGGATAATAACAGTACTAACCTTACAGAGCTGTTATGAGAATAAATAAGATTTTTTTTTGTTAAGCTCTTTGTAAACCCTGAAGTGCTATATAAATGCTAGATGTCATTTTCAGCATTATTACTTTTATGAATAGAAAGTCTTAAGAATGCAGAAACAGAGAGCATGGCCACACCCCAGGTCTTTAAGGGTATATCAACAGGTTTTAGGACAGTTCCTCTGGGGTTTGGCTATCAGGGTATTTAGTAAGACTAGGTGGGTCTTAGGTGAGGGAATATTGTGGTAGGGAAACGGGTGGGGAGTATTATAAGGCTAATTAGTCTTTCTTCTCACCTGGAGGATTAGAGTTGGTGTGGGAGCTTCTCTAAGTAGTAAAAGTAGCCATGTTGCTCTTTCCAAGTGGCTGCCCTTTGTGGAGTATGGAGGCTGGGAGTCAGAGGAAGGGCAAAGGGAAGGCAAAGGGACATTTGCCCAGGGGCAGGTCTGCAGCCACCAGATGAGGTCTGGAGGAGTTGGGAGGTGGTTGGGGCAGGTAGCAAAGGGAAGGCAAGGAGAAAGGACCAACCCTTTGAAGAGTGTTTCCACCTCCCCTACAAGGTTGGGTCTGGGCTAGGTGAGAGGTGAAGGCTCAAAGTCTATGATCCTATGATATTTAGTCAGTGTGACTGGTATTTCCAAGCCAAACCATTGTTTGGAATTTTGCCCTACTGTTATATACTGTCTCTTCAAACTCAAAAGCTTTCTCCCTATTGTCATTCATATACAAATACTCAAATGGATCTATGATGTTATCAGTTCCAAAGCTCCTTCCAATAATATAGCTCCCCATCCATCCATGTTTATCTAGCCTGTATAACTTTTTTTTGTCCTCCCATAAATTCACTACAGATTATTCAATCACTGTGCTGGAAGCCTTCCTTGTTTTTTTGTGACATTGAGAAGGTAGCAGTAGAAGATTCTAGATGTCCACCTTTTATACTTCACCCTTACCACATGACTAATTCATGTTCTCTTCCTGGCTCATAATTCCTTGGTGATGTCTTTTACTCTTGTTCTTTTCTGAAGTTTTCCCCAGATTATATGATACAGACTTCTCATACCTACCATATATTCTCTATTGCCCTTGGTGTGATATCAGTTTTTAATTAGCTATGCTCATTTTTAATTCTTTAAATACTATCATATTTCTTGTCTCATTGCCAAACAGCAAAAGTGGTAGACTGTTGGTATTAAAAGGTGAGCCTTTGTTTTCTCTCTTTTTTCTTTTAAAATTTTTTTTGTTTTAAATTTATGGAATAAAACAAGCATTTCCGTAATGTAGTATAATAAAAAAGATGATTGCACATGAAACTGCAAATCTACTATGAACAACTTGCTATTCCTTTTAAATATACAACAAAGTTATCATGTAAATTTCTTCTTTTTCCCATTTTTTTTCTTTCCTCCCCTGCCCCAGAGATGGACACCATTAGACACCAATAGATGTGTGTGCATGTATACACATACATACAGATATATATGTATGTGTATATGTATATATAATTATTCTATATAAACTTCAATTCATCAGTTCTTTCTCTGGATGCAGATAATCTTTCTTCATATGTCCTTTATAGTTAATTTGGGTATTTATAATAGTCAAAATGACTTATTCACTCAAAGTCATTCTTAAAACATTATTGCTGTTGCTATACATAATATTCTTTTGGTTCTGCTCATTTTGCTCTTCATTATTTCATGTAAGTCTTTCCACATTTTTCCAAAATCATTGGGCTCATAATTTCTTATAGCACAGTAATATTCCATCACAATCGGATACCACAACTTGTTCAGCTATTCCCCAATTGATGGGCATCCTCACAATTTCCAGTTCTTTGCCACCCCAAAGAGAGCTGCAATAAACGTTTTAGAAATATTGTTTTTTTTCCCCTGTTTCCCTAATCATCTTTGGAAATAGACCTAGTAGTAACTTTTTTTTCCCCTTAATAGTATTTGGGCCTTTGTTTTCATGGGAAACTTGAGGTCAATAAAAGAACTTTGAAATTTCCTTAAGGCAACCCAGCTCACTCCTCTCCTCTTACTTAACTCTGGGTCCAACTTGTCCAGCTATTCTGTCTTTCCTAAACGTAAATCATGATAGACAAGCTATATATATATATATATATATATATATGTATATATACACACCACACACACACACACACACATACATACATACATACATACATACATATATATATATAATCATCCATCCAAATGCATGTTGTGATTGAGCAATAGACATTCTTCATCCACTTGGTCTTTCCTTTCTAGATGGTCAGGCCAAACTCCTTTGAGTGATTGCAGATCTCTTCTAGGAGGCTCTGAAATGTTGTGGGGATTGGTTTAATAGGCACAATATCATTTGAAATCTAGAGCACCTGAAGGACTGTAGTAACCACTTGGGATTCCTCTCCAACTGAGCATCTGTGCCATCATATCATTTCCTCTATCATAGTAGAGGACACCTTTAATGAGCTACATGTTCCTTTTCTATGCCTTTCTCGATATTTATGACCAGAGGTCATTGGATAGAGTTATTTCTGTTGTTATATTTTCCAATGAATTTTGAATCATTTTGGTGTATGGATGGGATCCTCCTTGTAAAAAATGTCATAAAGCTACATTTTGCTCTCCCAAGTCAAATGCTTGTTTTGTGCTTAACGGACAAGCATGGTGGATCACATATTCTCTCCTAGTTAACTGTTAAATGGTAAAGCCCTAGCCCATTGTTGAATATGGTTTGTGACAACTGCTTTTCTCCCTACTAATTCCCTTATTGAGGAAGTCCTCTGAGAATGAACATCATTATGATTTTATACTGATTAGAGAGTGGACACATTGGTTGTACCTACTGATATTCTCAGTTGTTTTTTAATTAGTATTAATCAGGCCTGAGTTTTTTTCCATGCTTTTGGGCTATTCTTCTCCTTCATATTCTTTGTATTTCAATCCCTCAATGCCCTCCAAACACAACTCTCCTCTCTATATAGTTTGTCTAGCCCAGCTGCTTTCTCCATCTTTGTTTGCTTTGGGGACATTTCCTCTGCAGATATTTCCTCTATGAGCACATCCAGGCCTATGACATTAGGGTCCATGTGTAGAGGTCTCACTGTCCTTGATGGAGAAAATAATTTGCTATGATTATTTTTACAAATTTTTTGCCCATTTTGCTTCTGTTTGTTGTCCTTCCAATTTCATCTTTAAATGCCCCTGGGATGACTTTGTTAAGCTGTATATCTTGCCAAACTTTTTTTAAAATTGGTTTTTTATTCTCTACTGCTTCTCTCTGCTTTATGAGACAATGTTGCCCATAATTGTCCATCATTCTTATTTTTAAAATTTACAAATGAGTTTATATTTTAGCTCAATATTGCCTTTGGCAGCCGTCTCTTTCTTTGGCAAGCAAGTCAGATGGTTGCTGACTAATATGCTTTCTGGACTCTTTTGGTCTCCTTGCAGTGTTGGCTAATTTACATTGGTTAAACTTCTGTAAAAAGTTCTTATGGTTGATGTCATCATTTTTATTTTCCACTTCCCATCTCTGATCATCAATTACTTATTCAGGGTTAGGTTGTTTCAGTTGCAAATTTTTATCTTTGCTAATTCTGATGTTAGTTTTGACAATTCAATGATCTTACTGTACTCAGTCATAACTAACTCAGAAATAATTCCCAGAGAAACAAATATTTTTCTATCTATCAAAATATAATCAATTTCATTCTTTATTATATTATCTTGTGTTATCTATGGCCAGGGTCTATTAATTCCCCCCCCCAAGAAGGTGTACATGTTATAATGGCCTAAGACTTTCATATCATTTGCAAGTCTTTGTACTCTCTCTTTTTTCCTAAACCATATTTTATTTTTCAAATTGATCCTGAAATGCCATCTCCTCTGTGAACCTTCCTAGAGGGGTAGCATTTCCCTGGCATCTTGGCTACTTGTCCTTGTTCTTTGCCACTCCTCCTTCTCGAATTATGTGTTTGAAAGTTTATTAAGTAGTATTACGTACAAGATAGAATGATAGATGCTGAGGTTACAAATATATAACCTTCAAGAAGCTTACATTCTACTAGAGGGACTTGAAATGCAAAAAGATAAATATGATACAAGGTAATGAAAGAAGGAGGATAACGGAGACAGTATTGGAGGCGAGCTGGAGCCAGCTCCTATGAGCTTTGGAGAATAATGGTTAAATTTCCACTGTGATCATTTACATCATGGAAACTGGCAAATACTACAGAGTGGGGCTTGATTCATTATGTTGTTGATTGTCTAGGTTTAAGAAAGGGATGGAGAAAATATTAATAACGAAGATCAAGCTTAAACATATATCCTGAATTTTCTTTCTTTTTTTGGGGGGGGCTAGGCAATGGGGTTAAATGACTTACCCAGGGTCACACAGCTAGTAAGTATTATGTGTCTGAGGCCAGATTTGAACTCAGGTCCTCCTGAATCCAGGGCCGGTGCTCTATCCACTGTACCACCTAGCTGCCCCCTGAATTTTCTTAGAGTCAATTGTTAAACAGATACCAGCAGAGGCCTGGCTCAGTAGACCAAATACTACAGAAATATTAGAGGAAGACAGAGAACACTACTGGCTTGGGGCTCTGAAAAGACAGTACAGGTGATGATGATGATGATGATGATGGTGATAAATGGCACCTGAGTTGAACCTTGAAAGAAGATAAAGAATTTGAAAGTTGGGGATGTGGATGCAGGACAATTCAAGTATTCTAGGCCAATACAAATTCTCAGAATTGGGTTTTGGGAAGCTGAATTTGAGGAATACCTAGTATTCCAGTTTGTGTAACAGACCTAGAGTATATGAAGGTGAATACTGGAAAAAATAGGCCAGAAGTGTAGATTGGAGCCAGATTGTAAAAAGTCTTGAATGTCAGGCTAAGGAATTTCCATTTTACCCTTATTGTCATTCATCCTTTGTTTTTGAAGAAGACCAAAGACATCATGGATGATATCTTGACTTGTGTGTAAATTGGATTTAAGTGAGGCAAAGCTGCACAAAGTCATCACCCTCACTCTCTCTTCTGGTGTCACTGAAGTTCAGTAGCAAGACAAAAGTCAGGATGACTGGCGATGGCCCAGGATGCAGTGGGTGACCTTGGTGCCTCACAATGCCTGCTTTAGCCACTTTCATGGAACAAATTGTTTTCATCCACCCATTCTTGGGGTAGATATCTCCCTAACTCACCAATGGGTTTGAGGCCTGTTGGTTACCTTCAAGCTGGTTTAGCCCATCTACCAAGATGGTTTTACTGGGGTGTGGCTGTTGTGCATGCTATAGCTTCTTGGAGCCATGGGTGAAAGAACTGAATAAATTGAACCTACAGGTCATTTAGTCTACTAGATGCAGGGATCTATTTTATTTTAACATCTATCCTCTGCTCGAATATCTCCAATTACAGGTAGCTTATTACTTCATTGCTCCATGATTAGACAGCTCTAATTATTAGGAAGCTTTTCCTTGTATGGAGCAGTAATCTTTCCTTCCTCCCTTTTGTTTTATTTTTACTTTTTAGGACAAAAGGAAGGAAGGAAAGAAGGAATGAAACAAGCATTCATTAAGTGCCTACTATATGCCAAGAGCGTCACCAATTTTATCTGATTTGATCCTCACAACAATCCTGGGAAGTAGATGCTATTATTATCCCTATTTTAAAGTTGAAGACATCAAGCCAGGCAGAAGTGAAATGACTAGGTCACATAGTAGGAATTGTCTGAGGTTGGGTTTGATCTTAGATTTTCCTTATTTCAGGTCTAATACTCTATCCACTGAGCCACTAGCTGCCTCTAGTCTCTGGATATACCATTCACATATTTTAAGAGGTAGGTGGCTTGAGGTTGGGAGTTCTGAATAGAGGTGAGGCTAAAGCTAATTAGAGGTCCATACTAAGTCCAGCACCAATGTGATGAGCCCCTGGGGGCAAGGGGATGGCTAAGGAAGGCTGGTTGCCTAATGAAGGGTAAACCAGCCTAAGTCAGAAGCAGAGCAGATTGAAGCTTCCATGCCAATCAGCACTGGGATCAGGCCCTTGAGTAGCCTCTACACTTCCAACCTGGGTGAGATAGGGAGACCCATTCTCAAAAAAAAAAATGGCACCCATAACTCTACACAATGCTCCTAATTCCAACACAGTTGAAAGTCCAGTTCCCCTTAGTTCCTCAGTAAGTCTGACTTAATGCACTCAGGTGGGGAGCAATGCAGAGTTGTCATCTGCTGTCATCGAGGCTTCTCTGTGTTCAAGGTCTACTTGCAAGAATAAGAACTTATATATCTTAGAGGGAGATGGCTTCAGAGTCCTGTTGATGGGTTTGCAGACTAGAATAGAATTTTTGAAGTCATATGGCAATATGTAAGCAGTGTCTCAAAAAAAACCTGTTCATACCTTCTGAGTGATTCTATTTGTACTTGATGCTATTTTTTTTTAAGTTGGAGCTGTGATTTCATTAATATAAACTCCCAGGTAGGAACTTCCTCTACCACTGTAGATAGGTACCTACTCTGTGACTTGCCTGTAAGCTTTTATTCCATGAAAATAACAAAGGAACTCACTGTGAAAATATCAACAACTGATTTATTCACAATAAAAATGTCAAACAATTGAAAAATAGATGAACTATGTTGCATTTAAGGCAATTGAATACTCTGATGCTACCAAAGTGATAACTTTGAAGCATACAAGGCTATATAGAAGGATCTCTATGCAGAGATACAAAAAGAAATCAGCAGAATCAGAACCATGTATACATTGACTACAGCTATGTTAAAAATGAAGTAAAGGCTTTCTTTTTCTTCTCTTCCCTTTTGCCCCCTACACCCCAAAAAACAATGGGTAAGTTCAACTGAAGAATAGAGACACTCAAAAGGAATGCAGTTAAGAATCACTAAGGGAATTAAATGCAGCTAAGATATTTCAAAACAACATAATAAAAAACTTTTTAAAATGGAAAACAGCATGGAATGAAACCAAAAGTACAAGAGTGCAGAATTTAAAGCTAGAGGGAAACATCTCCCTTCATTTTCTGGCAGATGAAACTGAGACCCAAAGAGCCAAAGAATCTCAAGATTGAAAGGGATCTCTGCAATCATATAACCTTAAAGGGCCTATCTCTGGCAATATTTCTGTTGTCATTTGTCAAAGTGGTCATCTAGTCTATATCTGAAGACCTGTAGTAATGGAAAATCTACTACTTCCTGAGGAAGCTCATTCTACTTTTGGAAAGCCCTAATCATTAGGGAGGTTTTCCACACCTTAAGCCAAAATCTGCTTCTGCAAATTCTATAGGTGGCTGAGTTAACTCTACCCTCTGGGTCCAAGCAAAACAAGTCTCATCCTTCTACTACACAACAGCCCTTCAAATATATAAAGACAGCAATCACGTGTCTTTTCTAAGTCTCTTCTTCTGCAGGACAAGAATTCCTAATTCCTTCAACCAGATCTTCAAATAACAAGATCTCCACTGCCCTTTCAACTCTGGTCATCCACTTCTAGATATTCTCTAGCTTATCAAAGTCCTTTCTGAGATATGATGTGCCCAACATATCCCAAGGAGGTCAAAGACAGAAC
The DNA here is from genome assembly GCF_003287225.1 of Phascolarctos cinereus. Lineage (NCBI taxonomy): Eukaryota > Metazoa > Chordata > Mammalia > Diprotodontia > Phascolarctidae > Phascolarctos > Phascolarctos cinereus. The sequence continues at coordinate 163,009,673 of NW_027555736.1, read as the reverse complement.
GAAGGACTTACACATCTGCCAAAATATTTAGAACAGTACTTTTTGAGGTAGCAAAAAACTGAAAACAAAGTTAAGTATCCATTGATCAGCGGACAGCAGAACAAAAGGTGATATAAGAATGCAAAGAAATATTACTGCATAATGAGACATGTAGAATATGAAGAATTCAGAGAAATATGGACTTCCTTTCATCTGCTGACCAGTAGGGGGACAGGACCCATGAGTAGTCCCTGCCCTTAAAGGGGGAGGATGGAGAAAAGAAGGAGGAAGGGAAAGAGAGATGGAGAAAGAGAAAGCAAGAGAATAGGGAGCAAGGTAGAGGGAGAGAAAAGTAGAAGGGGTAGAGGGAGAAGGAGATGCCTAGAACTGAAGAGAATAATCTGGGTTGAGTGTGGCAGAAAAGAGTGGGAATATAACCTCCTTCACTCTTCTTGTCTTAATGACACATAAAATCACATTAGCTTTTCTGACTACTATGGCACACTGCTGGACAGACTGACAGGGCTTGCTGTCCACTGAAACCTCCAGATCTTGTTCCTTGAAATTGTCTTAATAATGGAGAAGCTGATTTTTTTTTTAGCCCCAAGTGTAGGGCTTTATTTATTAGATCTGGTCAGATCTTCTTGCCAATAGAAATCATTTTATATCTCAACTCTCTTACCCAGCACATTAGTTATTCCTCCCAGCTTTGTGACATCTGCAATTTTAAAAGCATGCACCTGTGCTTTCATCAAAATCACCGAGAAAGTGCTGAACAGCGTAGGATGCAGGATGTCTAACTGTAACCACAGAGATGCTCTAATTATCAACATAAATCAGGTAGACATATTTGAAGACTCACCACCTTCACAGAGATAACCTACAAAGTGCAAGTTGAAGAGAAATTTCCTACAAGATAGTGAGGTCCTCCATGTCCTTCTTTTTGCAAATGATTTCATGCTGACTGCATCAAGCCCTCAAGATACTTCAGAATTAAGATTCAAGAGCACTCAAGAGACCAGCCTAACACCCATACAGGTAAAACAAAATGGATGAAAAATTTCTATTAACATACAGATGGATGGGCAACTCAATGAGTCAGGCCATCAGCATGTGTCTTGAACAGGCACTGCAGATGTGCAATGAGAATTAAAGAAGAGAGTGAGAATGAGCTAGAGTGCATTTGGTGAAATACACATCACTTTCAACAATTTCAAGTAGCTCCCTGACACAAAAATCCATCTTTTTAGCATAATATTCTTTTGGTGATACTATATGGGCATGAACTTTGGAATCACCAAAGAATTAAAATTTCCAGTGACTAAAGAAATACATGGTAGACATAAGTAGGCTGTAACATACAAAGAAAAATAACTTGTGCCTAAAAACTAAAGTGAAAGATAACATCCAGGAAACATAAGGTCACAAAAGCGGGTGGGTTGTTCATTTACCAAAAGCAAGTGATAATAGATGAATGGCCAAAGGGATGCACTAGTACCTATGGAAAGTAAAAAAAATTTGTAAAGAATACAGCCTCTAATGCATTAGGTAGATCCTATATAAAGGGCTTGTAAGGCATGAATGGATTGTGATCTGTACCCTTAAAGGGAGTATCTGATATCAATGTAATCATGAATCCAGTGAAGTATTTGTTTAACATCTCTAAGGCATGGTGCTAAGGCCTGGGGATATGATGATGAAAAATAATACAATCTATACTTTACCTCAAAGGAAGGATAAGCCATGTATATAAATAAATGCGATACAAAGTAGAGCATGTAAGAACAACAGAAGGGTCTAGACAAGGGATGGGGATCCCCTTAAAAGGATTTGTTCTGTAAAACTTGGACTCAATCAAAATGCCACACCTAAGGACCTAGAAGGCCACATCTGTGGCTGCAGGGACCCCACCTGTGGTCTGGAAAAAGTGCTATGAGAAACTTGCAAAGCTAAAATCACTTTCAGCTAGGGGGATCAGGGAAGGCGTCATAGAAGTAGTAGCACCTAAATTGATCCATAAAGAAAGAAAAGGATTTCAACAAGAAGAAAAGTAGACTGAGTATAATCTAGGTATTTGGGGAAAAGGCGAAGGAAGGGAGAGCTCCAGGAATACAGAGGCAGGAGAATGCAGAACAAAAGCAAATAACAGCTTATAGTCCAGTTTAGCTAGAACACCAAGTACAGGAAGGGGACAAAAGTAAAAAGAGGCTACAGAAGTAAGTTGGCATTAGATTGTGGAGGGTCTTAAATGACAGACTGAGAAGTCTGAATTTAATTCTATGGGGAATTAGAAACCATTAAAAGGTTTTCAGCAGAGAACTGTCATGATCACACAGGACAGCTAGAGGCAGTTAGGTGGCACAGAGGATAAAGCACTAGATCTGAAGCCAGGAAGACCTGAGTCCAAATCCCACTTCAGACACTTTTTAGCTGTGTGTCCCTGGGCAAGTCACTTAATCTCCATCTGCCTCAGTTTCCTCAACTGTAAAATGAAAATAATAACACCACCTACCTCACAGGGTTGTTGTGAAGATCAAATTATATAATATTTATACATTTCTTAGCATAGCGCCTGGCATATAGTAAGCAATATATAATGTTTATTCCCTTCCTCCTTTCCTTTCCCTTCCCATCCCTGCAGACCTCTGCATTAGTAAGATTATTTTGGCAGCTATACAAAGGAAGGGGAAAGACTGGAGAGAAGGAAACCAGTTATGTGCCTGTTACAATAGTGCCAGTCAAGAGCTGATAAGGGACCAAACTAGGTAACAGCAGAAGTAAACAGAAGGAGTTTGGTGCAAGAAATACTGGGGAGATGAGAACAGAGCTTAAGTAATGTTATCTGGGGAGTGAGAAAGAGGAAAAAGTAAAAAATGATTCCACAGTTTCAAGCGTAGGTGAATACAAGGTTTGTGGTTCCATCAACAAAAATAGAAAAGGTAGAAGGAGGGGCAGTTTTGCTCAGTTCAATGCTGGACATATTGAGTTTGAGGTGCCACCAGGACATCCAGGTGGGACTGCCCAACAAACATTTAGAAATGTTTCATACTGGGGCTGAAGAGAGAGATTGGACCATAAATTTGGGAGTCATCTGTACAGAAGTGATAAAGCAATGGGAATAAATGAGATTTCCAAAAAATGTAAAGAGAAAGACTATACAGAGAAGAGAAAGATCTTTTCTTGGAGCTTTGGGGGATGCTCGCACTTGAAAAGAAAGAGGAAGGACCTAACAAAGAAGAATGAAAAGATGCAGTCAGGTGGATAGGGGGAGAATTTGGAGAACGAATTGAAGTCAAGGAGAAAGTATCCTTAAAGGGTAGGGGGAAAAGGAGGTGTCAACGATGTCAAACAGTGCAGAAAAGTCAAGGATGATGAACACTGAGAAAAGGTCATTGGACAGGACGATTAAGTCATTAGTAATTTTGGACAAAGCAATGCCAGCAGAGTAGCAGGAATAGAAGCCAGATTACAGGGAGCTGAAGAGAAAATGGGCAGTGGGAAAGAGGCAGCCAGTTCAGACTACTCTTTCTAGAAGGTTAGCAGCAAAGAGAAACAGGACAACAGACTGAGGGATAAGCACAGTCGAGCAAAGTTTTCATTTTTAGGACAATGAAGATTCAGCATGTTGGGGAAGTGAGTAAAATATTAGGAAAGAATGAAATTTTGAACATTGGTGCAGCTGCAAAGGGCAAGAACATGGGACAACAGACTGAGGGGTAAGCAGAGTCAAGGGAAGAATTTTTGTTTTATTGTTTAAAGAACAGAGGAGATTCAAGTGTGTCTGTAACAAGTAAGCTGGTGAAAGACAGGAAGATTTTAAAGATATGAGGGGTGGAAGTTGAGGGATGAGAAGTATGATTGTACAGTAGAATACCAGAGGAAAAGGGTATGAATGAGATCAAGGACTCAACAGCTGAGTTACAGTACTGGGTTTATAACCTAAAGATGTAAGCAGAAAGAAAAGCTTCTTATACATCAAAATATTAATCTAAGTTCTACTTACAGAAACAAAAATTTATTAGCAGATTACGTACCTATAGGAGGCAGCGAATGCCTGAACAAATTGTTGTATATAATGATAACAGAAAGTTACTCTACCATAAAGAAGGATGAACATGAAGAATTCAAAGAAATATGTTAGACTAAAATGAACTGATAAAGAGTGAAGAAAGCAGAACCAAAAGACAATTTACACAATGACTATAATAATGTAAATGACAACAGCACTAAAAGGCGACAGAATTCAGGTCAAATACAAAGCCCAACGATGACTCTAGATGACTCATATCAAAACATACTTCCTTTCTGTTAGGAAATGGTAAACTCTAAGAACAGAAACAGTTCTGTTTAGCTTCTTTTTTAAAGGGATAGTACTTGGTAGGAACTGTTTCTGTGAAGTGATTACTATTAAGATAAAGTGTATCAATTAAAAAGAAAAACTGGAGGGGTTAGCCTTGGCAAGGAGAGCCATTTCATACTGTGAGACTAGAGAGGATGGGTGAAATCAGACAGGTTATAATGTATAAAGGAGGCTGAGTGGGGGAGTTTAGGATGTTTAGCTTCAATTTTCTTGATAAAGGAGAACATTAAGAAAGGTTCATTAGCTGAGAGGGATGCAGGGATGCAATTAGGGGCTTGAGGGCCAAGGAGGTTAAGAAAAGCTGCTATGACAGGAGTCAAGAGATAATAAACAGGATTCACAGGACAGGGGAAGACTCAGTTAAATATTCCAGTTCTTAAAGTTTTGCTGTCTAAATTCTACCTAAGAATGACCAGAGACACAACAAAGCAATGACTTGAACAGGCCTTAATAACACTTTTAAGCACGTTTCCTAAGTGTTTCATGCTGGAAGCTATAAAGAAAGCAAACAATTTATGCTGATCTCTTCCCATTAAGCCTGAATAACTCTTTATTAAATAGGCAGCTAGGTGGTGCAGTGGATAGAGTGCTAGACTTTGGATCCAGGAAGACTGGAGTTCAAATTCAGACACAGGCACTTAATAGCTGTGTGACTCTGGGCAAGTCATTTGGGCTGTTTGTCTCAGTTTCTTCATCTGTAAAACAGGGCTAATAATAGCATCTACCTTGCAGGACTGTTATGAGGATCAAATGAAATAATATTTGTAAAATACTTTGTAAACTTAAGGTGCTATATAAATGCCAATTTATAAAATAATATATTTATATATAATTTATTTATATATATTTAATAATAACATATATTTATTTACATATAGTTGTTATTACTATTATATTATCATGTGAAGCTAATGAGCTACCAGTCTATAGTGTACAAATGTGATTAAACAATCAGTAAACGACCAAGTGACAGGAAAATACTTTCACATGCTAATATTGTATTTGTTTTGCAGAATGAAGTGAAATAAGTAATTCTTAATTCAAAGTTTTTCTCAGAAAGATCCACCCTATCCGTCTGCTGATTTCTGAACTTCCTGCTTTCTTGATATACCACCCGAGGCCTCCCTGGGAACACATTCTGACTACCACCCCTTCTACCCACAGCAGTCCATGTGTTTATGTCATTTGCCATGGTATTTAAAGTTGTACTTCAATGTCTTTAATCAAGTCTTTCTTCTACTGAAGGCAGGGAGGTTCCCATGACTTTAATTCATCATGCTATCAAACAGTTCCCATTCATATTAAATCATTTTCAATGAGAGTTGATTTAACTAGCCAAGATAGTTTTAGTGCTCCTATCCTGTTTAAGGGAACCAAATGAATTGTGGAATCTTAGAGTTGGAAGCTATCTCAGAATTGATCTAATTTAATCTCCTATCCAATAACATACTCCCTAATAGAGGCATACTCCTTCCCTTAGGGGGCTGAGGTGGCTCAGTGGATAGATAAAACACTAAGCCTAGGGTCAGGAAGACCTGAGTTCAAATCCAGGATCAGACACTTACTAGCTGTGTCACCTTGGACAAGATCACTTAACCTCTGCCTCAGCTTCCTCCACTTGAAAAAAAAATGGAGATAACAATAGCACCTACCTCACAGGGTTGTTATAAGGATCAAATGAGATAATATTTGTAAAAAGCGCTTGGCACTGTGGCTGGTAAATAGTAGGCACAATATAAATGCTTATTCTCTTCCTACCCCTCCCTTATTTCTCTATCTTCCTTATCAGAAAGTCATCTAGGACAAGGTACTGTTTAAAAAAATATGATCTGGATCATGCTTAAAAGCAATGAGGTGTGGGACAAAAGAGAAAAAGAGGCTAAAAATCAGAAATTGGAAAAGAATGAGAGTAAGGAAGGACAGGATAAGAAAGGGAAGATCATATAATACTATGAGTACAGAGAACCCATCCTATGTAGATGGGGTACTGTAATAAGTCAGGAAGGCTGGAGATTTATAGGAAGAGGGGAGGAATGTTATCAGAAGGAGATCTGGAAGGAGGCCAAGATAAAGGACAAACTCAAGCCTGGATTATTTAGTCTTATCAGCAAAACACAGAAGCTCTTCACAAATGACAGAAGACCGAAAGAAAAGGGAGATGAGGTGCTAGCTAATGTGTCAGGATGCATGCAGACTGTAGGTAAATGAGTTAACAAAGCATAAGGAACAATTAGGACAGGAGTATCAGCACTAGGACTAAAGGATATCAGCACGTGTATCTTGTTTTGGAAGCAGTTCCAATGTTTCTGTATGCCAGCAAGAAAGAAGTAAAGAACAACAAAAGTGATTGTGAATTAATATCATAAGCAGTAGAGGGTCAATACAAAAGTGAAAGGGAGAAACAAAGTAGTCAGGATTTGCCTGATATCATAGATATCAGTTTTCGTGATGAAGACACCTTGGATGCCAACTAGTTCAAATCTGTCATTTTACAGCTCAATTAACTGAAGGCCTTTGACCAGAGTAATCAGAGAAGGGAAGCAATAAGAAAGGGAGGAGAACGTAAACAGGACAGAGATTTGCCAATAAGATCAAGGTCACTCACATAAACTGAATCTGGGTAATCACTCATTTTCTGAAGGAAAAATACTAGCCCAGAAGTCAGAAGACCTGAGTTTTAATCCTGGCTTCATTAACTAGTTCTATTTTGGATCATAAGATCATAGCCTTTGAGAAAGTCACAAATTCTTTGGTTTTTAAGTTTCTTCACCTAAAAGGAAATAATAACTGCTTTACCAGGTCTGACTTGTGGTGCATCCAACTTAATGGTCTCTTTGACAGCAGTCACAAGAGATAATGTGGCACTAAACACCAAGAACAGAGTTTCTTGGTTTCTCTCAATAATTCATTATGGAGAAGCCATCTAAAATGTTTCTAAATCTCTCAAACATGCGTAATACACTCTGTGGAAAAGTACTTCGTTCTGTTTCATTCAACAGGTTTCAGCCAACAGATCTTACTCAGCACTGGCTTCTTGCCTAGCATTGTGCTAAGTGTAATGGGGGATACAACAAAATGTAATGTGATTCTTATGTTATCCTCAGGTCTTCAATTTAGTTGGTTGTCCTTCGATGCTGTGATGGTAATTCCTAGTTCTAACATATCACAATTTGATTAACAATTTAATATTTAACCTGTACATAGCCTTTAGGATTCTGTGACCAAATTCCCTCTTGGCTTTTTTCTTTCCTGAGTGAAAAGTCCTTCCACTTTTTAGTATGTCCTCATATAGCAGTTCATTTATCCTTTGACCAATTTAGTTGCTCTTCTCTGGATCTTTCTCCAGTTCCGTTATTCCTTTCCTGAGGTGCAGCAATCAAAAGTACACTCTAGATTACAAGTGTAGAAACACCACAGTCCATAATAGGGGTAAAATTGTTTGTCTCTAAAACTTTTTTGATTATATATGACATTCTTTGATTTTTAGGGCTATGGTATTGCAAGTAACAATTTTCATAAAGCAGGTATCTTTTTTTTTTAATTTTTAGGCAGTTGGGGTTAAGTGATTTGTCCAGGGTCACAGAGCTAGTAAGTGTCAAGTGTTTGGTCTGAGGCCGGATTTGAACTCAGGGCCCCTTAATCAAGTACAGATTGGATGACATGGCTTCTATGGTACCTCCAAATTGTGAGCCTCTATTATTCAGTGATTCTAATATTTTACTCTTTATTTTGTATGTTTACTTATTTGTTTTTATTAATTGTCATTAAGTCCATGATGATTACAAAAAAAAACCAAGAAACTTGATCACCTCTGTTTTGGAAAAGTGAATCTCTTGTTTTGGTGGCAAGAACCACATATCTTAAAAAGTAATAGTAGCTCTATAAACAACCTATTCAAATTATCTCATATCAGTCATTATACCAGAGAACACTTGGCTGGTAAATAAAAGTAGAATTCTATCCTTAACGAGTACTGTTATAACATCATGTTCTATGTAATGAGTTCATTTCGATGTCTTGGTCAGCAATTCTTACAAGCATGGCCTTGTTCCTGTAGTTACACATTCTATCAAATGAAAAATCTTTGTTCATTTAACAGTTGATTTAACGTAGCTGTTTTCCTCTGGGCATAATTTTTATGTACAGTCGCTTTATTTGGACACTGTATTATGTATAGCAGGAAGCAGTTTGGTATGATGTAACAGTCTTGGAGTGAAGAGTCACTGAGTTCAATGATGCTGAAGTAAGCTTCCTGACACTTGGCATAGAGATGGCAGTGTGTGGATGTGGAATGAAGTATGTACTGTCAGACATGGCCAATGGGTTCGTTTGTTTTGTATAGGTATACTTCTTTGTTGCAAGGGTGAGTTTTACTGACTGGGGAATGGGAGAGTCAGTGAAGGGTGATAGTACAAAAAAAGGGGGTATTAATAAAACATTTGTTTTTTAAAAAGTCCTGATCCAAACCCAACTTCTGACATTTCATAGCTGTGTGATCTTGGGCAAGTTACTGAATCCTGTCTGTGCCTCAAAAAACTTCCTAGGATTTATTTACCACATCAGAGATGGGCTGTGAACTTCAATGTTGTAGGAGAGACTCCCTTCTGAAGACAAAATCACGGATCCTCAACATATTTGTAGGCAATACCTACATCATATTGGTACTTATTAATATTGATACATAAAACAATCAATTATTCTATCTTTTTGGGTACTCCTTCCATCAAAACAGATCACATAAAACCCCACACACCTTAGTATGGAGGTGTCAAACACAGACCACAAGTAACAGTGGCCTACAACATTCCTGAGATTAAAAATTAATGGGGACATAAAAATAATGAATAAGAATACAATAAAACATTGTTTTTGTTGTTGAAGTAATGTTAGTAAATGGTTTTATAAGTTGATACATGGCCTTCAGGGGCAGCTAGGTGGCACAGTGGATTGAGTGCTTGCCTGAAAACAGGGAGCCCCCATCTTTTTGAGTTCAAAGCTGGCCTCAGACACTTATTAGCTGTGTGATCCTGGGCAACTCACTCAACCCTGTTTGCCTCAGTTTCCTCATCTGTAAAATGAGCTGGAGAAGGAAATGGCAAATAGCTCCAGTATCTTTGCCAAGAAAACCCCAAACGTGGTTACAAAGAGTCTGACACGATTGAAACGGCTGAACAACAACAACAACAATGACTGCGGAGGTCCTTCTGTGCATTTAAGTGGCCCCCATTTCTATTTGAGTTTGATGCCACAGCCTTAGTAGAAAGATAGTTTGTGAGCATTTATAAAGCGAAGCTGTGGTCACTAAGCGCCAGCCTAGCCTCACCAACAGATTGTGCTGGAGTAACCAAATCATTTGATAGGTAGTCTTTCTTGTTATCTTTGTGAACCATACAGGGAGCTGCGAGCTAGGTGACGTCAGATGGATTTGGAATGGGTTCAATGACTAGATATAAAAAGTAGGCACAAATGAATCAATATCCACCCGAGAGAGGTTGTTGGTAAGGTGTCCCAGGACACCAGGATATTCAAGATTTATGTCAGTGACTTAGATGAAGGCATAGATGCCATGATGCTCAAATTTGTAAATGACGCAAAGCTGGGGTGATTAGCTAGCAGGACCCAACAGGATCTTGATAGGCAAGAGCATGCGTACAGATACAATGTGATTCAATTAATAGGTATGACCACAAAGCTCTACAACTCAGATGAGAACCAAACAAAACAACCCATTCACACAAATATAGGATGGGAAAAGTGGGATTGGACAGCAGTTTGTGTGGAAAAAACCTTGGGATTTTAGTGGTATGCAAATTCAATTTGAGTCATGGGATCTTAGATCTAGAGCTAAAAAGAAACTTAGAGGCCATGTAGTCCACTCTTCTCATTCTGCAGATGAGGAAACTGAGTTTGACAGAGGTAATGTGCCAAGGTAATATAGACAATAAGTGACATAGTATGTTACGTCAAGAATATTGCATTGTAACTCCTCAAAAGCTCTTTTAATCTGAATTGAGAGACATAGTGTCCAAAAGAAGGAAGATAATTGCTCTGGTCAAACTACATCTGGAGTATTGTGTTTAGTTCTGTTGTCATTGACATCACTGTGCCTTTTGAGAACAGATACTCAACTTTCAAATCAGCCAGAGCTGGCGAAATTGCAAAATATCACATTGTATGCCAGCATCTGGCCCAGGAAGGCTTTAGGATGCTTTAAAGAGAATTTAGAGAAGAGAGGATTTAGTTCTGGTCAAACTACCAAAGTAGTGTATTTAGTTCTGAATACTACACTTTAAGAATGACACGAAGAAACTGGAATGCTTCCAGATGTGGAGACCGTGCCACATGGGGATTGTCTGAAGAACTGGGGATGTTTTGCAAAGAAAAGATTTAATGGGGGAGGGACAGGAAAGTTGTCTTTAAATATTTTAGAAGATAAAGCAAGAGTAATGGATGAAAGTGACAGTGACTTGATTTAAGGAGAAGCATTCTAACAATTCAAATTGCCTCCAGGTGGAGAAGGCTGCTTTGGTTTCCCTCTCACTGGTCATCTCTGAATGAGGACTAGCTTCATATACAAATTAGGAAGGATAATGCTTCCAATTTTAAGCTTCTGTGAATACAATAATATAATCCAATCATATAAAAACATATAGTCCAATAGATAATCAAAGTCCAAAGATCTGTATTTTCATGCACATAGGTGCTGTCTCTCCTTTGATACAGACGGTGACCCCTCTTTGACGTGGCAAAGCATCTTTGAAAGTTGCTGTGGTTGGAAATTTCATCACCCTGTGGTCAGTCTTGTAAAGGGCCTCTGAATATAAGTGAGCTGATCCTTGGATGAAAGACATATAGTTTGTCACTAGGTCAATACTAAATTTTTTTTAACTTGCTAGAACCCCAAAAAACTAATGTTTCAGGTTCTAGGGTGGGAGAGAACAAACATTTATTGTTACTGTTGTTTAGTCATTCAGTCCTGTCCAACTCTTCATGACCCTGTGGACTACAGCACACCAGTGTTGTCCTCAGAGTTTTCTTGGCAAAGATACTGGAGTGGTTTGCCATTTTCTTCTCCAGTGGATTAAGGCAAACAAAGGTTAAGTCACTTTCCCAGGGTCACACAGCTGCTAAGTCTGAGGCTGGATTTGAACTCAGGTCTTCCTGACCCCAGGCCCAGTGCTGTATCCACTGAGCCACCTTGAAGGCAAACAGAAGTTAAGTGACTTACCCAGGGTCACACAGCTAGTAAGTGTCTGAGGCCAAATTTTAACATTTATTAAATATCTGCTATTTGCCAGGCATTGCACTAAGCGCTTTATAAACATTACTTCATTTGATCCTCACAGTAATCCCAGGAGGTAGTTTTACATTTTACAATTGAGGAAATTGAGGCAGACAGATTAAGGGACTAGCCCAAGGTCACACAGTTAGGAAGTCTTTGAGGCTGGATTTGAACACAGGTCTTCCTGACTCCAGGACCACTGTATCATCTACCTTAAGTTCTTCCTCCATGAAGCTTTCACTAACAACTCCAGTCCACTCTGCTTCTCTGAACTCATGTAGTTTTAGGACTATTTTGCTTTTTGTGTGTGTGTGAAGCAATTGGGGTTAAGTGAGTTGCCTAGATTCACACAGCTAGTGTCAAGTGTCTGAGGATGGTTTTGAACTTAGGTCCTCCTGACTCCAGGTCTGGTGCTCTATCTATTGCACCACTTAGGTGCCCCACTATTTTGCTTTTTTTTTAAAATTTAATAGTATTTTATTTTTTCCCTAGTTACGTGTCAAAAAAAATTTTTTAGCATTCACTTTTACAAGATTTTTTTCCTTCCCTTCCTCTCTTCCCCCCTTCTGAAAATATTAGGCAGCTATCATGTGCTATCATGTAAAAATATTTACATGTTAGTTACAGTTGTGAAAGAAAAAACAAAAGAAAAAGAAAAAAAAGAGAGAATAAAGTAAGTGAAAAAAATATGCTTCAATCTGCATTCAGAGTCCATCAGTTCTTTATCTGGATATGGATGGCATTTTCTTTGTGAGTCCTTTGTACTTGTCTTGGATCATTGTGTTGCTAAGAAACACTGAGTTATTCATAGGTGATCATCACACAATATTGCTAATATTGTGTACAATGTTTCCTTGATTCTGCTCACTTCACTTTGCATCAATTCATGCAAGTCTTTCCCAGATTTTCTGAAATCTGCCTGTTCATCATTTCTTATTACACAATAGTATTTCATTACATTCATATACTACAGCTTGTTCAGCCATTCCCCAATTGATGGACATCCCTTCAATTTCCAATATTTTGCCACCATGAAAAGGGCTGCTACAAATATTTTTGCACACGTAGGTCCTTTTCCATTTTTTATGATCTCTTGGGGATATAAAGCTAGTAGTGGTATTGCCGGACCAAAGGGTATGTACAATTTGGTTGCCCTTTAGGCATAGTTCCAAATTGTTTTCCAGAATGGTTGGATCAGTTCACAACTCTACCAATATTGGTTGTCCCAATTTTCAGTGTCATCAGTGTCCCAATTTTCCCACATCCTCTCCAACATTTATCATTTTCCTTTTTTATCCTATTAGCCAAAATGATAGGTGTGAGGTGGTATCTTAGACTTGCAAGTATTTTATATTGTTTACAGTTATTTTAAATGGAATTTCTTTTTCCATCTCTGGCTGCTGCGCTTTGTTGGTCATATAAAGAAATGCTGATGATTTGTGTAGGTTTACTTTATATCCTGGAACTTTGCTAAAGTTGTTAATTATTTCAAGTAATTTTTTAGTTCATGCTCTAAGGTTCTCTAAGTATACCATCATATCATCTGTAAAGAGGGATAATTTCATTTCCTCATTGCCTATTCTAAATCTTTCCATTTCTTTTTCTTTTCTTATTACTATTGCTAACATTTATAGCACTATATTGAATAACAGTGGTGATAATGGGCATCCTGATCTTATTGGGAAAGCTTCTAGCTTATCCCCATTCCAGATAATGCTTGCTGATGGTTTTAGATAGATACTGCTTATCATTTTAAGGAATGCTCCCTTCATTCCTATACTCTCTAGTGTATTTAATAGGAATGGGTGCGCTATGTCATCAAAAGCCTTTTCAGTGTCTATTAAGATAATCACATGATTTCTGTTGGTTTTGTTATTGATATGGTCAGTTATATTGATAGTTTTCTTAATATTGAACCAACCTTGCATTGAGATATAAATCCCACCTGATCATAGTGAATAATCCTTGTGAAAGATTGCTGTAATTGCCTTGCTAGTATTTTATTCAATTATTCATTAGGGTAATTGGTCTATAATTTTCTTTCTCTGTTTTAGCTCTTTCTGGTTTAGGTATCAGTACCATATTTGTGTCATAAAAGAGTTTGGTAGGAGTTCGCCTATTTTTCCAAATAATTTATATAGTATTGGAATTAATTGTTCTTTAAATGTTTGGTAGAATTCACTCATGAACCCATCTGGCGCTGGGGATTTTTTCCTAGGGAGTTCATTAATGACTTGTTCAATTTCTTTGTCTAAGATTGGGTTATTTAGGCATTCTATTTCCTGATCTGATAATGTAGGTAACTTACATTTTTCTAAATATTCATTCATTTCACTCAGAGTGCTAGATTTATTGTCATATAATTGGGCAAAATATTTCCTAATGATTGCTTTAATTTTTTCTTAATTGGTGGTGATTTCACCATTTAAATTTTTAGTACTAGATATTCGGTTTTCTTTTTTTTTTAAATCAAATTAACTAATGGCTTATCTATCGTATTGATTCCTTCATAAAACCAACTCCTAGATTAATTTATTAGCTCAACAGTTTTTTGTTCTGTTTTGTTTTTAGATTTCAGTCTTATTACTCTCACCTTTGAATTTAAGGATTTCCAGTTTGGTGCTCAATTGGGGACTTTTAATTTGTTATTTTTCTAACTTTTTTAGTTGCATACCCAATTCATTGATCTGATCTTTTTCCATTTTAGTGATGTAAGAATTTAGAGGGGGCAGCTAGGTGGCACAGTAGCTAGATCACCAGCCCTGAAGTCAGGAGGACCTGAGTTCAAATCTGGCCTCAGACCAAACACTTGACATTTACTATCTGTGTGACCCTGAGCAAGTCACTTAACCCCAATTGCCTAAAAAAAAAATGACGTAAAAAATTCTTATGGGGGCAGCTAGGTGGCGCAGTGGATAGAGCACCGGCCCTGGATTCAGGAGGACCTGAGCTCAAATCCGGCCTCAGACACATAACACTTACTAGCTGTGTGACCCTGGGCAAGTCACTTAACCCCATTGCCTAGCAAAAAACAAAACAAAACAAAACAAAAAAAAAGAATTTAGAGAAATAAATTTTCCCCTAAGTATTGCTTTGGACGTATCCCACAAATTTTGGTATTTTGTCTTATGGTTGTCATTCTCTTTAATGAAATTATTGGTTGTTTCTATGATTTGTTCTTTGACCCACTTATTATTTAGGATTAGATTATTTAGTTTCCAACTAATTTTTGTCTTTTTTTTTTTTTGCTAGGCAATAGGGTTAAGTGACTTGCCCAGGGTCACACAGCTAGTAAGTGTCAAGTTTCTGAGGCTGGATTTGAACTCAGGGCCTCCTGACTCCCGGGCCAGTACTCTATTCACTGTGCCACCTTGTTGCCCCTCCAATTAATTTTTAATCTATATTTCTGCTGCCCTTTGTTGAATGTAATTTTTATTACATTATGATTGAAAAAGAATACATTTACTATTTCTGCCTTTTTGTATTTGATTTTGAGATTTTTATGCCCTATTACAGGGTCAATTTTTGTGTAGGTGCCATCTGCTGCTGAGAAAAAGGTATATTCCTTTCTGTTTCCATTCAGTTTTCTCCAAAGGTCTGTCATATCTAACTTTTCTAATATTCGATTTACCTCCTTAGTTTCATTCTTGTTTAATTTTTATTTGGATTTATCGAGTTCTGAGAGGGGAAAGTTGAGGTTCCTCACTAGTGTAGTTTTGCTGTCTATTTTTTCCTGTAACTCATTTAACTTCTCCTTTAAGAATTTAGATGCTATATCACTTGGTGAATACATGTTTAGTACTGATATTGCTTCATTGTCTATGAGACCTTTTAGCAAGAAACTACTTTTAGTAGTTTCCTTCCTTATCTCTTTTAATTAGATCTATTTTTGCTTTTACTTTGAGATCAGGATTGCTACATTTGCTATTTTTTTTTTACTTCAGCTGAAGCATAATAGATTCTGTTTCAGCTCCTTACCTTTACTTTGTGTGTATCTCTCTGCTTCAAGTGTGTTTCTTGTAAACAACATATTGTAGGATTCTGATTTTTGATTCACTCTGTTACCCACTTCGTTTTATGGGAGAATTCATCCCATTCACATTCACAGCTATGATTACTAACTGTCTTTTCCCCTCCATCCTATTCTTCCTCTTGTTTGTCTTCTCTCTTCTTTTACCCTTTTCTTCCTCACCTATGTTTTGCTTCTGTCTACCACCTCCCTCAATCTGCCCTTCCTTCTGTAAGTTCCTCCCACCTCTCCTACTTGATCTTCTTCCCTATCAGGTAAGATAGATTTCTATATTTAACTGACTGTGTATATTATTCCCTCTTTGAGCCAATACTGATGACAGTGAGGTTCAAATGATGCTCATTGCCCCCCCCATTTCCTCCTCCACTGTAATAGGTCTTTAGCACCTCTTCATATGAAATAATTTACCACATTCTACCTCTCCCTTCCTTCTGTACCCAGTGTACTTCTCTTTCTCATCCTTTAATTTTTTTGTCATTCCCTCAAATTCACCTTATTCCTGTATCCTCTGTCTTTGTATATTCCTTCTAGCTGTACTGTTAGTGATACAATTTTTATTATTAAACCAAAAAATTGACCTCCAATATTAATTAGATTAGATTTCTGGCCCTTTCCCATCTATCTTTGCAAGGTAGGGGAATCTGGGAGTTACTTCACGATCAAATGGTTGTCCCTAGGAGCCCTACCTTTCCTACACTCATCAATGCCTGGAACACTTCCCACTTCTTACTCCACCTTCTTAAGAGGGTAACAGTAGGAGTCATATTTATCATTCCCTTCTCGTCACTTGATTTGGAGGTCCACTGTGTTGGTAAGGCTACCACTTGGAATTCAGGGCAATGCTGCCATTTTCTCACTTCTATTCTCATCTTCAAGAGGGACACCATTATCACCATCACTCCTTCTAGTATACAGCCAAGTGTCCGCAAGTGACAGCACATGAAGTTGGCCAATTTAATGGAGGTCTGTGCTAAGATTAGCCATACTCATATACAACATGATTTAAAGGGCACAGAAAGGTCTTCTTTTCCTAAAGGTATCTCTTCACTATCCTGACATAGTAATAATAATAAAAGATAGCATTTATATAGCACTTTAAGGATTGTAAAGCACTTTACAATTATTATCGCATTTGGTCCTCACAACAACCCTGGGAGGTAGGTGCCATTATTATCTCCATTTTACAGATGAGGAAACTGAGACAAAGGTTAAGTTACTGACTCAAGGTCACACAGCTAGTAAATATCTGAGGCAGGATTTGATCTCAGGTCTTTCCTGATTCCAGGTCCAGTACCCTATCTACTGTGCCTCATAGCTACCCTGAAATTCCCATGTGACCTCAGAATCTAATGACCATTTAGATGATAAAATTAAGTTGATATAGCTATTCAGGAATCCAAAGTGTTCTTGCTGCTGGTCAAGGCTTTGTTGGTCTATGTACTCCAAGAGGGCAGGAAGAGGGAGTAGAAAGCACAATGACTCTGGAATGAGGGGATCTAGTTCAAATTCCATTTTGGCTACTTAACTACTTCTATGGCTTTGGGCAAGTCACTTCCCTGGGCCTCGGTTTTCTCATCTGAAAAATGGACTAGGATGGACCAGATGATCTCTGATATCTCTTCTGGACCCTAAAGGTCTTATTGGTGTCTATATTTCTACCATATCCTAATTACAATTCTACGCAGAGTAGGCTTTAATGAAAAGTGTAAAGAATTTAAGATTTAGAGGCAGAGGACTAGAGTTTAAAAAAACCCAACTAGATCTGCCCCTTAATATCTTTGTATCCTTGGGCAAATCATAACCTCTCTGGACATCAGTATCCTATATTGTAAAATGTCCCACCATTCCCATGCTGCCATCTTGGAGTATAATGATACCAAAAGGAGTGACCAAAGGAAAATCACCTTGGCTCATGATATGGCTATTTTAATTTAATTTAGGTTGGGGGAAAGGCCAAATGGAGTCTTTCTAGGTAGAACCCTTATCTGTCCTAAGAAGACTGGATATACTGGTGTGTAAGAGGAAGAAAGGTACAAAGAGGCAGTCTTTTTTTGCAGGCTTGTGAAAGGTCACCATCCATCAAATGAGAAAATATTGTAAAAAAGTGTTTTAGCACAGGGACTGGCATATAGTAGGCACTTAATAAATGATTATTCTCTTCCCATCAGAAATGATAAAGGCATCCAAGCACATAAACAGGAGAAACTTTCTTAAAAACCAGGTCTCCGACTTCTGCAGCAGAACAATGGAGCCCACTCACAAAACTAAAGAATAACAGGAAAAAAACCAACCCAACGAACCCCAATACTACATCTGGCTCTTCACTAATCTGCACTTTGCCTTGAGGCAAAGGGAGATGTGGATAACTCAGCCTCTCATTTCACCTCGTGGGAAAAACAGCACAAGAACTTTAAGGCTCCTTAACCTTTGAATTAGCAAAGGGAATGAACAGCTAAATCTAGGCTTCTTATTCTGTGTCTGCTTTCCTCTCTCGAATACCATCAAACTGAACTTTCAAAAAGCACAAGCCATCCCTCTGAGACTACCTTTCTTTCTCCTCCTAAGCACTCAGCACAGTGCCTGGCACACAGTAAATGCATAATAATTACTGGTTGACTGACTATTCTCTCTGCGCTCTCCCTCTTCACTTCTACATTGTAAAATCCCTTCTTATTGTTGATTATTATTTGTGATCCCATGGAACATAGCATGCTAGGCCCTTCTGTCCTCCACTATCTCCTGAAGTCTGTCCAAGCTTGTGTTTATTACTTCCAGGACATTGTGTATTCATCATATTTTCCACTTTTGCCTTCACTCTTTCCTAACACCAGGGTCTTTTCCAATGAGTCCTGTCTTTTTACTATGTGGCCAAAGTATTTAAGCTTTAGCTTTAGTGTTTGAAAACCCATAGCTTCCTTCAAAGGTCAGTTCAAATGTCACCTTCTACACAAAGTCTTTTCTCACCCCAGTAATTCCGGGGTTCTCAACCTTTTTACGTAACAAGGACCCTTTTTGCAGTCTGGTGAAACCTGTGGATCTATTTTCAGAATAATGTTTTAAATGCACAAAAGAAAATACAAAGGATTACCTATCCAAGCCCACAAACCCTCTGAAATATATCTATGGATCCTTTAGGCTTCCTTAGATTCAAAGTTAAATATTCCTGCCCTAAGATAACCAGAAAATGGGACTAATCAATGTTGGAGGGGGGATGGGAAGATAGGCACACTACTGCATTTTCAGTGGAGCTGAGAATCAGTATAAGCATTTTGGTAAGTTATTTGAAATTATACGAATAAAGTGACTAAAATGTCTATACCCTTTGGCCTAGAAATTCCACTACTAGGCATATATTCCTAGGAGTTCATTAATAGTAACATGGTCTCTATGTCCAACAAAAGATTTTTAGAAGCACTTTTTGTGATTGCAAAGAATTGGAAACAAAGTAGATGCCTTTCCATTAGGGAATAGTTAAACAGATAAATGAATATAATGGAATAGTGCTGACCAGTAAAAAAATGACAAATAGTATAAATACAGAGAAGCACGGGAATACAAATGAACTGATGGAGAATGAAGTAAGCAGAACCAAGAAAATACGATGACTACAACAACGTAAATGGAAAGAATGACAACCACAAAACAATCAAAAGTCAATATTGCAATGTTACAAAGAACAAGCACAGTCTCAAATAAGAGATATGAGAAGATACTGCCTCTCACTCCTTTGCACAGGTGTGAGGTTCATGTATGCGGCACGTTGCAGACATATCCTCAGACTTTTAAAAATATATTTATTGTTGTTGCTGATTTTTTTTGTCTTTTTTCCTCAAAAATATTCTTTGTTATCTGGTATTGCTCTTGATGGAGGGAAGGAAGACTGGGAGAATTTTAGGTGATATAAAAACCAAAAGATATCAATGAAAATTAAAAAAAAAGGAAACCCTGCTCTAGTTAATAACACTTTTTTCTTCCTTCCAAATTACTTTGTACTTATCTTGTATATAGTTTATATTTGTTTGTCTGCATATATGTTATTTCCCCCTCTAGAATGTTAGCTTCTTGGGGAGAGGACTGTTCAGTTTTTTAAAAAATTTAAATTAAAACTTAAATACATAATAAGAAAAGAAAAAGAAATGTATTATAAACTTATATATTAAAACTTAAATATAAAATAAGAAAAGAAAAAAACATGTCACATGCATAGCAGAATATGAGAAGATTCAAAATATATAGCAATAGATTTCCATTTCAAGAAAGACTGTATATGAAATACTATGTGCTGTACTGAGAGCTGTCCATCTTTTCTTGGCTTCCTTGTAGGTTTTCTTTGGTTCTTTGCTGTACACTTTTTACTTTGTTCTTTTCTCCCCCTTCTTCCCCCTCTTCCTCTCCTAGGCTACAATTAATTGTGGTTCATATATACATACATATGTATATGTATATATGTATATATATATATATATATATATATATATATATGTGCATGTGTGTGTATATATATGCAAGCAATATACATATACACACATACATACATGTGTACACGTATGCACATACATTCATACATATATAAAAATATGCTTTCCCTAACAGATTATACTCCTAATCTTTGTTGTTGTTTTTTTTTGTTGAGGCAATTGGAGGTGACTTGCCCAGAGTCACACAGCTAGCAAGTGTTATGTGTCTGAAGCCAGATTTGAACTCAGGTGTTCCTGACTCCAGGGCCCACGTTCTATCCACTGTGCCACCTAATCTTTGTTTTTATGTTTGTGCGTATCTCTTATTTTCTATCCCTCCTGATTTCTCTACTTTATTTCTACTCACTTCCTTACCCTCCTATTACTTAACTTACACCCCTCCAACAATCCCTCCTTTATCCTCCTAAGGATCCATCCCTTACCCTCCCATTCCCCCTCTAACCTACTCCATACCATCTCCTCTAAAGTTTTTACCTTTGCCCAGCATAAGTACCTGACCTAGTATCATTATCATTATTATTTATTATTTGGCCTGGCATATAATAGATGCTTAATAAATCCTTGTTGAATTAAATTATATTTATTTATTAGGGAAAAAAAGGTGCATCATAGCTTGGGTACAAGATGGAATATTCTAGAAAACTGTTTCCTGTTTGTTCTAGGCATAGCACACTAGAGTCAGTGAAGACATTTTTACATTTTTAACTTTATTCTTTTCTACAGTGGCCAGAATCATATGTTTGGAATCAAGTTGCAACTTTTACACCAAATATTTTTTTTGAAAAATGCATCAAAATCAAACCAAAGTCAGTTCTCTAATTTTTTTTTAAAAGGAAGAAACAAAAAAAAAGGGAAGGAACAGAAATAGCATCAGTTCCTTATTTTAGGATTTTCCTCATCAGCTCTAGAGTACCCAAAAGAAACTAGCATCAGAGCCCAAGCCTACATACAACCTCAGGGTTTAGTCACAATCTTCACAAAGACATTATGTAATTTTTCAAACTACCAAGAGACATTTCCCTAGGCACAGTACAGAGACCTACCCAGGGCTCTATCCTAGTGGATCTATTGAACATACAGCCCCCAGAGACTTCTGCAAAATCACTCTTTTCCAGTAATTCTTTTTTTAAAATTAAATTTTATTTTTTCAATCCATAAAAATCTTCCTTCTCTCCTTCCCACTGTTCCCCTCCTCACGAAGTGAGAAAGAAGAAAAAAACAAAAACCAAAACTCTGTTACAAAAGCATATAGTCAAACAAAACAAATTCCCACACTGGCCACATGCAAAAAATGATATGTCTCAAACTGCACTCTGAGTCCATCATCTCTCTGTCAAAAGGTGAGCAACATGTTTCGTCATAAGTCCTCTGGAATTTGTAGTTAGTCATCGTGTTGATTAGAATTCTTGTCTTTCAAAGTTGTCTTTACAATATTGTTTTTATTGTGTAAACTGTTCTGCTTATTTCACTCTGTATCAGTTCATACAGGTCTTCCCAGGTTTTTCTGAAATCTCCCTTTCATCATTTCTTACAACATAATAGCATTCTATCACATTCATTTACCATAACTTATTCAGCCATTTCCCAATTGATGGGCAACCCCTTGGTTTCCAATTTTTTGCCACCACGAAAAAGAGTTGCTAGAAATATTTGCATACATATGGGTCTTTTTATTCTTTCTT
This sequence comes from Phascolarctos cinereus, assembly GCF_003287225.1. Classification (NCBI taxonomy): domain Eukaryota; kingdom Metazoa; phylum Chordata; class Mammalia; order Diprotodontia; family Phascolarctidae; genus Phascolarctos; species Phascolarctos cinereus. Next base: position 162,987,862 of record NW_027555736.1, on the reverse strand, counting down.
TTATCTTTTTTGGGGTATAGACCTAGCAGGATCAAAAAGTTTGTTGTTCAGTTGCATCCAACTTGTCCTGACCCCATTTGGGGTTTTCTTGGCAAAGATACTGGAGTGGTTTGCCATTTACTTCTCTAGCTCCTTTTATAGGTGAGGAAACTGAGGTAAACAGAGTAAAGTGACTTGCCCAGGGTCACACAGCTAGTATGTATTTGAGGCCAAATCTGAGCTCAGGAAAATGAATTTTTCTGATTTGAGGCCCATTTACTGTGTCACCTAGCTGTCTGGGTCAAAAGGTAGAAACAGTTTAATTGCTTTTGTGGAGTAAATCCATAGCTGCTTTTTCTAGGGACCTTTTTAAAGAAGCTCTTTAATCTTTGCCAGCCTGCTTAGCCCTATGCATAGGTAAGATAGAAAGTCCCTACTCAGTGTGAGTATTGTGTGAGAAGGAACTGGTTCCCTAGTGCTTGGCCCCTAACCCCTATTTTTAGTCATTGATATTAGTTGATTTGGATGCCAGCTGGCTGTTCACCTCTCCAGATTCCTAGGGTCCAACTTTAGTCCCAGCTGGCCTTTCTTCTCCCCAGTGACATTGTTAACCTTTGTCTAGTTAACCCATTTTGGTCTGTTATTCGCTCACTTCCTCACTGTGCCCTAGGATCTTTATTATTTCCCTGCTTATACCTTTTTTCCCTCTTTCCTCCCTCTCTTCTTTTCTTCATCCTTTTCTCCTTTTCTTTTCTCCCTTCTTCCCTTCTTTTCTCCTTTCTTCTCTTCCCTTTTCTCTCCTTTCCTCCTTTTTTTCTGCTTCCTTTATTGTCAGTCTACCTACCTCAGATCACCAATCTGATTACAGGCTACTTATTTCCGTCCATGGATTTCTCCTCCCTTCAGTCTGAGTAAAAACTTATTATGCAAGTGGGGGAGAGAGGACTATTATGTTGTAGGAATTTAATTCAATTCAAAGACATTTATTATTTATTATATTATTATATATTATATATACCCACCATGTATTAGGGACTGTGTTAAGTGCTGCGGTACAAAGACAAAAACAAAATACTTGTCCTCAAGGAGCTTATGATCTGGAGGGTGTGGAGGATTCTTCCTATCTTCATGGTTGGAGGAGCCACTGCTGAATATAGGTACTTCCAGATGCAAGGAAGCTAAAGGAGAAGGGAGGAAAGCTGGGTGGAGCAGCGGATAGTTCTCTGGACATGAAACCCTGAGTTCAAATCTAGCCTTACTAGCTGTGTGACCGGGGGCATGTTATTTAACCTTTGTTTGCTTCAGTTTTCTCATCTGTAACATGGGAATAATAATAATACCTACATCCCAGGGTTGTGATGATTTTGCCACCTTGCAGATCACAAACTCTTTGAGAACAGTTTATTTTGTTTTTGTCTTTACACCTCAATGCTTGACACCATGCCTAGTACAGTGGGTGCATAATAAATGATTTTGAATTGAATTTAATTCCTGTAAAGTACTAGGTCCCTCTCTCTCACCTACACAATAAGTTCTTGCTCAGACTTGAGTGGGGAGAAATCCATGGATAGAAATAAAATATTGTCATTTGGAGATTGGGGATCTGGAACAAATCTTAGAGACCTGACTCTAAATACAGTACCTTTAAGCCACTCTATATTTCATTAGGTAATAACCACTCCCCTTTTCTGTTTCAAGCCTATCAATTATTATTTCTGTTTCTCCTAACTTGGTTCATCTCTTGGGCCTGCAGTGGTCTGGATCATTGCCTATATGAATATTTAGAAAACTCCCATGATTTCCTGCTAGTTTAATCTGGAGCCGATTTCCCCCTCTTATACTGGATAGGGTGGGCTATTGGGAAAAGTCCTTACAAAGCTTTCCTGGGAACTGAATATTTTTTTAACATTATGTGTGGGAAAATATTCTCAAAATATAGAAGGGGCACTGTTTTTTCAACCACTTTCTTCTCAAGCTCCATTGGGAAAAGAAGGTAATACAGGTCAAATCCTATTACAGGGAGTTCCAAGGGCGTGTCCAAATACTTTCATTGGACTGAACTGCTGTTGTGGTGGATATTGCTTGGAATAAGTGGTCATGAAGATCTTTGGGTTAGACAGAGAATGCATTGGTGTTTGTTGTTAAGCAGCTGGATCTATAAACATGGATCCCTCTTTGCCTGGGGTTCTTACCAGGCTTGACCCAATGGCTGGAATGGGAAAACAGGCTGTCGATCTTGTCTCCTGGCTAGCAGTCAAAAGAAAGGAAGGAAACACAGGCAAAAGTTTCTGTGAACTGAATGTCTGAGTCACCAAGGGAGAGTAGAAAAATAGCATGTGTCAACCTGGAATGGTCTTGGTTAGGTCAGTTTCTTTTGGCTAAAGTATTAGGACCCCCCTGGAGAGGACCAGAAGGCCTCACTTGGCTCTCTGTAGCTGAATTTTTGAGTTTAGGGTGAAACCATATTCAGGCAGATTCCATCTTCTTCACGAAGAAAATAGCAGTAAACGGAGGCCTTTGTGCCTCTGATTAATCCAGACCAGCATCTGAAATGGGGGGGGGAGGATCACTGTATTAAAATGAGCCAAGAATTCTACTCACCGCCCCCAAAAAAAAGAAAACCCAGAAGCCTCCCTGGCATTTGGTGCTGGTGATTTTGACTGGCATCACCTGGATTAGCAGTTTCTGTTCCAAAGGTCATGAACTTGGGACTACAGCTTTTCCCTTTTACTTCTATCTGGTGTTTCCTTTTCTTTTTTGGTTAGAAGTAAAGTCTTGTGTTTTACCAATGCAGGTCAGCACTTCCTCTGTATTATCTTAGTGCAGAGGTTCCCAAACTTATTTGGCCTACCGGCCCCTTCAAAAAAATAACTTAGCGCCCTCCAGGAAATCAATTTTCTTTAATCCTTTAACAGTTTTTTAAAAAAAATTTCCATCATTCCAAAAACATATATAAAACATTTTTTAAAAAAATTATGCATCTTAAATTTAATAATTTATTATAAATATGTAGTTTTTTCCCTGCATTGAAATTTTGATGATGTAATATTGCATCATGTAACAACCATATAGCATCGCATTATAAACAAGTCATTACATGTACATATTCCTGCTGATGCATACTGGACTTCCCTACAATACTTGCCTGCCAACACTTGCTTGTTAAGACCTGTCAGCAGACTTGACCACTGATTGGTTATAACTTGCATTTTTTGTGTTTATTTGGAAAATAATGTAATCATTACAACTTTAACTCTATCTTTTCTTCTTTCCTTATGTTTCTACTGCCCACTTATTTTTATTCAATGCTCCCCAATTTTACCAGAGGCTACTACTGCCTGCCCTGGATCATTCCAGCACCCCTCAGGGGGTATCACCCACTTCGGGAACCTATGCCAGGATTGCCTAGGTCACTGAGAAAAGCTTAAGTGATTTATCCATGATATGTCAAAGGTGAATTCAATCAGGTCTTCCTGGCAATTCAGTACAAAATGGAAACAAAAGAAGTAGGTATTTCCTTGTAGTCTCACAGATTATTATTCATGCTTCTTTAAAATTTAAAAACTCAGTCGACAAACCCACTTACTATTTGCAGTCACTCTGCGAGATATCTGATATACAAAGACAAAAATAAAATAAATCCTACTTTCAAGGAATTTATATTTTGAGGGTTCTTCTAAATCCATAGTTAAACTAGAATCTATGAGCTTTTAAAAAATTATTATTTTGATAGGTGTGTTTCAATATAATTGCTTTCCTTTGTAATTTTATATATTTTATTTTACATATTTAAACATATTAGTCTGAGAAGGGGTACATAGGCTTCATCAGACTGCCATAGTACAAAAAAGGTTAAGAATTCCTGCTCTAAATGAATACTGAGACCACTTTCTATATGAATGCCACCACAGGAATCTGCTTACCATTTATTAAAGAAAAGAATTACTAGTGAACTGAAGCCATTATTCAGATTTATTCTTTCATCTTCTTCAATTCAGCATACTTAAGATCAGTAGTTTTTAAATATAGCATTATTGCCTCTATTGTGCCATAAACACTTGAGATTGCAATGTATATTTTTAATATATTATCAATACAAATAGGTTGACCAAGCATCTCTCTGAAACAAAAGACCATCATTTTAATACTAAAGCTCTTCTGGTGATATTTTAAACACCACTTTCAAACCTCTAAATGGTCATCTCCTCCATAATAACCCTATGTTAGAGAGGTAATTTGACTGGGAGACATAGAACAACACAATCTCCAAAGAAGTGAAACTGAAGGTTACTCAGTGACCATGAGTAGGCCTTGGCACATTACCAACAATTATGCAGAAGAAGTTGCCAAAACAATGTTGCCAAAGAAATGTATGATAAAAAAGATTGGCTGGTCATGTGGCCAGAGGGAGGGAGAACTGGTGAACCGTCCAAGTCATTCATTATTATCCTTGAGATGATAAGAGAATTTAGGGAAGGCCCCTAATGCTTCAGATCAGTCTCCTGTGGTGAACTTGGAATAGCCAAGAGTTGTACAAGATAGGCAGGCATGTTTTGGGTCCACAAAATAGAGCTATTAATTATAGAACCTCAGATCTGGAAGGGACCTTTGAGGTTACTTAGTTCAAGCCTTCATTTTGCCAATGGGGAAGCTGCTATCACATGTATTTATGTATTTTGTTGCACAATTCTTAATCAATGAATTACATGGACTATTTGTGCAGGACCTGTGGTAGAGCCTTCTGAGCTCCTATTGGTCTGGTCAGCCAGTCAGATACCCTGGACCTTGACCCAATATGGTGATGTCATTTTGGTCCTCTTTGAGAACGAAGGACAACAACCACCCGAGAAATGGATCTCCAAATGTTTTTTTTTTATGTAAGGATACCGCACTCTATGTCAAAAATGTATTTCTATGAAGCAGAATGTAAATTGATTTCATTTTTGGAGTAAATTTTCCGATTGATTTACATCATATTTCTGCTAGGGTCAGTTTTAACTAACCTTTAATAGGCAATAGCTGATGCTTTTTTAAAAAAATTATTATTGTTCTAACCTTCTTGATTAGTTAAAAAACCCACTAGAATCACAGCTTTAGAGCAGAAAAGAAACTTATAGTGCAGTGGACAGAGCATCAGCCCTGGTGTCAGGACGACCTGAGTTCAAATCTGGCCTCAGTTACATAATACTCACTAGCTGTGTGACTCTGGGTAAGTCACTTAACCCCAACTGCCTCACAAAAAAAAAAAAGGAAAAAAAAGAAAGAAAAGAAATTTAGAGGCCAACTAGTCTAATCACCTCATTTTATAGATGACAAAACAGAGGCTAGAGAGAATAAATGATGTGCCCAGGGTTACACAGGTAGTAAGTCACAAAGGCAGGATTTGAAACTAGGTCCCCTGATTCAAAATACAGAGCTCTCCCTCAATGCTAGTTGCCTTTCCTCTGTTGATCATCTTCGATTTATCCCGTATGTTTTGTGTTCATACATGAGTGGTTGCATGTGGTCTTCTCCTTGAGGGCAGATGCTGTCTTATGTCTTTTTTTGTATTGTTAGCACTTAGCACAGAGCCAGGCACATAGTAAGAGCTTAAGAAATGCGAATTGATTGACTTTCCAGAATATCATGTTTTCTCTTTAAATTTAATTATGCACCCTGCCAATTAAAGGAATTCTGTGATGAATCCTTCTGTGATGGAAACATAGCCACACCCATCCTCAGGTGACTGTGTTTTCACATGTGTGTGCAGGTGCTTCTTCAGTCATCAGCCACTGTTACTCCAGCTGACTGTCAGGGTGATCTCACAAGGTCACCACCCGGACAAATCCATCTCTGCATATTTGTTCACCTAAGATTGAGGAAGAACAAACAAAAGAAACAGACAGTATTTGTCACAGAGACATGGTGGCCAGTTGGAGGAAATGCAGCTGCTTCCCCATCCAGCAGCCCAGGGCAATTCTTGCCTCACTTGCGTCCAGAAAGGAAAAGAGACAGAGGGGTCATCAGGCCAGCCCTTGTGTATGTGACCTCAGTTCTGATCCAGCACCTCCTAAGTTACTTGTACTCGTAGCCAATCAGAAGACTTTTAATCATTACATAGCATAAGACCCTTTAGTCATGTATGGCTAGAAATCAGCTTCTTAAGTTCCACATGTTAGATTAGAACCAAGAAAGAAATATTTGTATATGTTCTTTATAGATTACCAGGAAGGACAAATCCAAGTATGTTCCCAAGACCTGGGCCCTCATTGGCCAGTCTCCCCATCATACGTTATATGGGAGATGTCTGCTTAACCTTTAATGACCATCAAAGATCAGCAAATTTATAGAGCATGTCTGGGTGAATACTTGAGTTTTCAGCTTGATGGCTTATTTAGCTGATGGTTTTGGGCTTCAAATAGTATTTATTGAAATTTGGCCACAAGTTTATCTTTTTGTCTCCAAGGCTCACTTTAAAAACAAAAGCAAAATAACACAAAAAAAAATGACAAGATTGTCTTCAATGTCCTTCCCTTCTGCACCCCCTAATCGAATATAGAATGAACTCAGCTATTCAGTTCAAATACGTCAAGTGCCTTCCATGTGTTTAGTGCTAAGTGCCAACTATATTGGGAGGCGTGCCTGTGTGTGAGTGTGTGTGTGTGTGTGTGTGTGTGTGTGTGTGGTGTCTTGGAACTGAGAGGTGGTAAAGTACTTGTACTATTACATAGCAATACAGGTGCACAATTGATAGACAATATGCCTCCTGAGGCAAAACTGAGCTAGTTCTGCTTGCTTCTGGGTGGGTTTCAGGTATAAAGTTATGAAGTGAATAGCTGGCTCCACATCTTACACCAGAGTTGTGTAATAATTTTTTCTTTGTGATCAGGTTCCAACTCTACCATAGGGACTGAATTGTACGTCTTTAGAGGGTTGCTAACTTGAGTTGCTCCTTTTAAGAAAGGTGAGGGTTAGAAAGCGTGTGTCAGTGTTCAGGCCTTCTGCCGTAAGCATGTTTTAAAATGTAGGCTTCCTTGTCCCCAGGGGAGGCTATAAGCAGGGGTGTGCTGGTAACACACACTGTTTAACAACTGGGAAACATGCATGCACATGCATTTTTAAGTATAATCTGTGTTATTAACATTTGCTTAAGTCTAGACAATCAACAAAGCAATAAATAAAGCCCTGATTTGTAGGGGTAGATTTCTGACGAATAAATGCTCACACTGAAACTTTAACAGTTGGTTCTGAGGCTGGTTAGAACGGGCTGCGGCACATCCTAGTCTATAAGTCTGATTAAGGGAAGGAACATTAGGAGATAATGATGACACGGTAAATCTGGGCCTGAATAATAATGATTATGTCTGATATCAGGGAGGATGATCATATGAAGAAAGCAGAGCATAACTGATGGACAATCTGTGTGCTCTGCTGAATAACTTTGTGATATAAAGAGAGAGGGAGGCAAAAACATCAATCATTCTGCATATTACCAATAAAACACCATTAGGAGAGAGAAAAGAAATTCTATTAATAATAACTACAGAATGTATAAAATAGTAAAGAGTTCACTTTCCAAGACACACAGAATTATATGAATACAACTGCAATCTTCTTTATAGAAATAAAAGAAGACATAAATAACTGAAGAGATACTAATTATCATGGCCATGCCAATATACTTAAAAAGTGAAAGTGCAACCTAATTTAATTTATAGATTCAGGGTTATGCCAATCAAATTCCAAAAAGAGTTACTTTACAGAGCTAAGAAAAAACAAATGAAAAATGAAATCCATTTGGAGGAACATGAGGTCAAGAATCTAAAGGGAAATAATGAAAAAAGTAGAAAGGAAAAGGTACCCTAACAGCATCAGATCTTATCCTATGCTAACAGTAACAGTTATCAAATTTGATTATGGTTAAAAAATAGAAAAGTTGATCTGTGAATCTGTCAGGTGCAAAATACCAAGATAAACCAAGGACTGAGATTCACTACAGGACAAAACTGCTGGGAAAACTGGAAAGCAGTTTGTTATGCAGATAGGTACACAAAGTCCAAATGGAACTCATGCTCTGAAGTAGCTGACATGGTTTTCCATTCTAGATTTCCCCCCCTGATACTGTTCCTTTCTACCTATAGAGAGAATTCATCTATCAGTTCCAAAGTTGCTGTGCATTGTATATGATGCTTCTTCACTGATGACCTGAGTTTCAAAGAGGGGAGAATAACACCCCTGGCATTTCAGGGCACGGTTCCTAATATGAGAACCAATAGACAAATAGAAATTAAACAGAAAAAAAAATCCATCACCAGTACCATCAATACTATAGAAATGCTGGCAGGTATAGTACTCTCATTCCATCTGCTTTCCCCTGATTCATGGAGTAGTGAGGTTTTGACTGACGGTGGCCAAAAAATATGCAATAAAAAGTGTCAGTGTAGTAGTGGGATTAGGGGTGCTAGAAACTAAAGGGCTCAAAGTCAGAGATATTATGGTGATGTGGTGGTAGTGGATTATTTCCTTGACAGAGATTGACATTGAATTCACTCCCCAGGAATGACCAGACAAGGAACAGAAAAGCACCAACTGTCAAGAGTTCTGATTTTCACCTGACTCTAAGCCTATGCCCTGGGCTTCTAGAAGTCCTGGGTCCAGAGTTCCTGGGTTTTAATTTGAATGACCAGATCTATTGAATACATGAGTTGAATAGAACTTGCAAACTGTATTGCATTGTATATACTCTTTGGCTGGCTCAGAGGAGGGGGTGGAGGAGGACCTAAACAAATTGATACACACACACACACACACACACACACACACACACACACACACACACACATATTTCTTAGATTAGAACCTGGATTCAGAGTGATCTATGTATTTTTAAAAATGGCTTAGGTCTGGGAGAGGCTGCAGGGTACAGCTGAGCAGTAAATCTTTTGTTACTTATTGCTTTTATTGATTCTATGCCAAGAGGAGAACATAGTACATAGCTGAGCAAATTTGGTCTATTCCTATGTGAAAGTAATGTCATTACACAGCTAGGTGTATAGTAGGAAGCACAAAAGACATGGAGTCAGGAATCCTGCTTCAGATACTGTGTGACCATAGGCAAGTCATTTAAGTTGTCTGTACCTCAGTTTCCTCATCTCTAAAATGGAGATAACAGTACCTACCTCATATTGTTGTTGTGAGGATCAAATGAATTAATGTATGTAAAGTGCTTTGCAAATCTTAAGATGTAATAAATACTAGGTGTTGTTAGATGATTATGACAGTGATGAAGATGATGATGAATGTTGCCAAGCTCACATGACTTGGGCTCAGAAAAGTTTGTTCAAGGAGGAAGTAAGGTTTTGTAATAAGATAGGGGCTTATCAATGATTCTGATTGGGCAGATCCATCCTCCCTCGATACTGAGTTGGCACTAATATCCAGTGAGAAACAGAATTGTTGTTCATTTGTTTCAGTTGTAGCTGACTTTTTGTGACCCCCATTTGGGGTTTTCTTGGCAAAGATACTGGAGTGGTTTGCTATTTCCTTCTCTAGTTCATTTTTAAAGATGAGGAAACTAAGGCAAACAGGGTTTAGAGACTTGCCCATGGTCACATAGTAAATGTCTGAGGCTGGATTGAACTCAGGTCTTCCTGACTCCAGGCCTGGTCCCCTATTCACTGCCACGTAGCTGCTCTGGAGGATAAATACCATCTTCTAACCGTGAGACATAGAGAGTTTGACTCTTCTCCAGTTGTGGGGTGAAATGAATACCTATCTGCTAGGGTATGAGACTGGATCAGTATCTGAACTTTCCTATTGAATAGGATTAGGTTAGTAGCTAGCAGAGCTACTAAAGGTTAAAGGATTATGTTCAAAGTTCTAGGTGAAGAACTTAGTGACCTTGGGCAAGTTTGAACATTAATTTCCTCTTCTGAAAATGAAGGTTTAGATTTAATGACCTCTATGTTCCCATCCAACTCTAAGCCTATGATCCTAATTGTAAAGGAAAAGGTCCTGGTTTCAGGCGTAGGAGTTCTAGACTCTGCCCCTAGCAGCATGACCTTGGCAAAACCAGTTACCTTCATTGTGCCTTAATTTACTCATCTGTAAAATGAAGGGTTTGGACTAGGTGATATCTAGTTCATAAGCTAATAGAATCTGAGGCTGGAAGAAGGGGAATTGAGATCCTTCTCAAGTCTAATATCCTTTAAATAACTAATTTATATGTATTTTGTTATTAAGAGCAAAAAGCTCACCTGGCAGAGCTGAGGTGAACCTGAAGTAGAGTCCTAGGTTCCAGTGATGGGGAGATGGTTGGCGAGTGAGATCATTGTGGGGAGACTGCTGGTAATGGAATGAGAACAGGACAGGCATCTTCTGGTAGGTAGACCTTATTAGGGGAAAAATCATCAGCTCTTCCCCAGATTACTAATTTTCTGATCATAGATTGAAACTAAGACACAGATACTGGCACAGTGACTTGAACATAGTAGACATTTAATAAAGGTTGGAATTGAATTAAATGATTTTTAGCTAAAGGGCATTTAGGTAGTACAGTGGATGGAGAGCTGTGCCGGGAGTCAGAAAGACCTGAGTTCAAAACTAGCCTCAGACACTTACTAGCTATGTGACCCTGGGCAAATCACTTAACCCTGGTTGTCTCAGTTTCCTCATCCATAAGAGAAGGAAGTGGCAAAGTGCTCCAGTATCTTTGCCAAGAAAACCCCAAATGGGGTCAAGAAGAGGCAGACACGACTGAACAATAAAACATTTTAGCTGACTGAAAGACTTTAAAGAAGGTGAATGTAGATGTTTATCTTTACATTTCCCCCCCACCTTATGTAAAACTAAGAATTCTACTTAGTACAAATATTCATATTGTTTTTTGGCATTCAAAATGACCTAGACTGCTTGCTTGTAGGAACAAGGCTAAACTTTTAGCAGATTTGCTTTATACTTTGGAAGTAAATATTTCTTTGTAAAACCAAAAAAAAAAAGTTCTGAGAATTTCTGGATATTACCCAGAACATATTCAAAGACTCTTTAGCATATGTAACAGACCTTATAGTTACTTCATAGCACTGACTTTGGTCTGACTTGAGTGTGCTAAGATGTGGTCATCAGCCTGTTTGCCTGTGATATTCTGTAAATGCCATGTCAGAAGAGAAGTCCTTGGAATTTGTATCAATTTCTTGGGGAGCCTGAAATCCCAGTATGGTGAGAGTAGTTCTTTTCATTTTGTCTGACTTGGACTTCCATCTGGCTTCAGGATGGTCACCCACAGCTCTCCTGGCAGTCCTCTGGCTGAATCCTTCATCTTCTTATTGCCTGGCACTTGGGAAGAGCTTGGCCTTGAGTAAACGTGGTAGAGAGTTTCTGCTGTATGGATGGGGAGGTGGGATGGGGTGAGACTGGGACATAAAATTTCATGAATGAAGGCACAACACTTCATTAATAATGGTTTCTCCTCCAGCCTCTTCCCTACCACTAGGCCCTTACTAATTGTCTAGGAAGGATGTCTTACCCTACTTATCCCCTTTCCCAAACTCCTTTGTCTTATTTAGGAGGAAATAAATCTAAGGGATATCCTAATTCCTTTCTACTTCCTGTCTCTAAAAAGAGCTGTAACCAGGGAGGGAAAACCTGGTCTTTGTCCCAAGGTGCCAAATTTAGAAGGTAAGGACAAAATTTGTCAGTCCTTCCAAAGTATAGAAATGATGCAGCCCAGCACCTGGTTTGCAAGAATCATTAGTTAAAATGGAATGCTACCAGAAAATGGGTTCAGGGGAGTTTCTTTCTCAGCTCATCCCACCTACCGCTCTCCCCAAGGAGAGGGCCTCATGCCCTTGTCCCAGGGTCTCCTTTTCTCCACCATGGTGTGGTGTCCTGCTCCTCACAAAGTCACCTAAGGGCATGCTTCACACACAGGTGCTTAAACCTTGCTCAGAAATTCCTTCAAGACTCTGCCCCAAACTCCCCACCCTTTCCCATGATATCCTGTCCTTAGGTGACACATTAAGCTCCACAGAAGTTAGGAGAATATGCTACAACTTAAAATAATAGAATTTCAAATTTTGTAAACCTTGTCCCATCTCTGTATTTTACAGATGAATTTGCCTAAGATCACATGGCTAATTAATGGAAGAACTGAGACTAAAACCTAGGTTTCTGGACTCCCATTTCAATATTTTTTCCATTTCATTTTTCCATTTTCCATCTTTATTAGGCAGGAAATAGAGAGCTGCTGGGGAAAGAGGATTTATGTATCAGAAGTGGGAAAAACAAACCCTAGGGCTAGTATTGGGCCAGAGAGAGGGGGATTTGGGAAGTAGAAATTATGGTAGCCAAGGAATGATTCCTTGTTCAGACACCTAGATCCTAGAGGCATTCCTAGGTTACAGTGCCCATCTGGAAAGCATTCCTGGCTTGGAGATGGAGAATGTCCTGGGTTTTTGAAGGTCATCACTTTGTTCACATTGGGAGTGAGGGAGGGGAATATTTGTCCTAGTCAGGTGCTCAGGGAGAGAGAGGTAGGTAGGAGGTTGTCTGGAAATGTTGCTGTTACTGCCGCTTTCCTTATTAATCTTTTAAGTTGAAAACAATTTAGAATGTACTTCATTTGCTTTTTAACACTTTCTCCTTCCATGACCTCTAATCAATGTCATCATGCCCCTTTCTCATATACAGAATCATGGTTTTAGATCTGTAAAGTACCCTAGATCTCAAAAGGACAGCAAAGGCCATCTACTCCACACCCTCCAGTTCACAGATGAGGGAACAAGCCCCCAAAGATTAAATAGCTTTCTGAAGGTCACGCAGATAGTGATAGAGCTGGTTTTCATACCCACATCATCTGACATTAAAGCCAGTTCTTCCACTGTACTATCCATTTCCACTGCCATCCATTTTCCCTCATGTATTTTTCCCTTCCTTCTCCACAAACCCATGATTTCTGCCTCACCCTCTGGTGTATAGACACATCCATTCATTCATTTGCTCATTTATGAAAAAAAAACCTATTGTGTCCCCTTAAAAGTGTTCTGTAATGACATATGTCCTTTTCTGTGAAAAATCCTGTTACTTCTACTGGCTCAGGTGATCCCTAGAACTGGCCAAAACACCAGAGGTGCAGAGGGGATATAGAGGAACGAACTGAATATAGAGGAAAAGGAATATGTTCAGCAATGAGTGATGCACCTCATCCACTGTATGGTGTCCAGGCACTGAGTCCATCAATCAACAAGCATTTATTAAGCACCTACTATGTATCACAGACAGGCAGCCTAGCAGAGTGGACAGAGAGCAGGAAGATCTGGGTTGAAGTCCAATCTGTGACACATAATGGCTGTGTGACCCTGGGCAAGGAAAAACCCCAAGGGTGGGGAACCTGTGGTCTGGAGGTCCTCAAGTGCTACCCTTTATTCAAAGGGCAGCACTCGAGGACCTAGATGGCCACATGCGGCATCCAGGCAGAAAGTTCTCCCCCCCCCACCTCTCTGTACTTTCTAGGCAACTCCCTAGGACTCTAAGTTGAAGAGAATATGCCATCCTGTATTGGTCCAAGGGAGTTTCCTATTCCAGGAAATTCTTTAGACTCTGGAATCATAGGTCCAGTCTTCATCCCTACTATGTGCTAGGGCTTGAGGATACAAATACACAAATGAGTCAGTTTCTGTCCTCCAGAAGCTTACATTCTGATAGGATGATACAACACATATCCTGAAAGGTCCTCTACCTCAGTACAGCACAGAACCCAGGTGAGCTAGTGGATTGTAGGTAGGCTTTAGGAATCGGGGGAATAAGGTAAGATAGAAACGAAGCAGAAAGGGTAAATGTGCCTACATGGTGCTAAGAATACCGGCGTCTGAATGTGGACCTGGAGAAATCATTTAACCCTCTCATAGCCTCAATCTTCTCATCTGTAAAATGGGAATGATAATATCAGTGACACATCTCACTTTTTAAAGGATTAAATGAGATAACATAGGTAAAGCAAACCTTACAGCACTATGCAAACGTTACTTTTCTGGTTTAGTGCTGGGGGATTTTTGGGGGTGGGGTTGAGTGGGATGGTTTTGTGGAGGTTTTCCCAGGAGGCCTGAGTAGCAGCAAACTGGTCACGCATGCCTGGTAGAAATCTCAAAGCTCAGCCTTTCGCCAAGTCGGAAATTATGACTGGTGGAACTGTCGCTAGACTCTAGCGCCCCCCGGTGGCGCCCACGCGGCAATGTTCATGCTCACTTCGAAGGCCCGAATAAAGTTCCTTCTTCAAATAAACAGGAAATGCGTTCCAGGCCCGGGGCACGCTGGGCCTTCCGGGATGAGAAGGAAGCCGGCGGGGGGGGGCTGCGATGAGCGATATCGTGGAGAAGACCCTGACGGCGCTGCCTGGGCTCTTTCTGCAGCACCAGGCGGCCGGCGGCTCCGGGGTGTCCAGAGTGTCCGTGTCCTCCCGGCTGGGCAGTCTCATCCGCAGCATCACCGCGCTCACGTCCAAGCACGTAGGTGGCCGCGGAGGGGAGGCGGGGCGAGGGGGCGGCTCCTCGGGCTCCCCCCTCAGCCGGGCAGGAGCCCCGGAGCTCCGCTCAGCCGCGTCCCCCACCCCCGGAATCCCCTCCCCACCTAGGGCTCCTCCGGGGCCAAGGCGCCCCTGGGACTCACGTCAGCCTGTGCCCCCCCGGGGTCCCCTCTCAGCCGGAGCAAGGCCTCCAGCTCGTGGGGCCCACCTGCTCTCTGGGCTGGGGACGGCCGGGGAGGAGGGAGGGCGGCCCCCGGCTCTGACTCAGGTGGAGGGGCGTCTCAGGAGGCTTTCTCCAGACTAGTGCCTGAAGCGTGTGAGGCTCCCCTCGGCCTCCCCTGGGGTTTTCCTGCCACAGTTTTTGCTCCTGCTCGAGTGACTTTAGACTCTGACCCTCTCGCCCCCCCAAAGCAGGGACTATTAGACTTTTTTGGCCTTTGTTTGCACCCCCAGCGCTTAGTACTTAGTAGATGCTTAATAAATGTTTATTGAATTGAAATAAATTCAGCTGAAGCTGAGGAAGATCATGTGATTTGCAGGTTGTAAGGGCTTGAGAAAGAATCTGGACTCGGATCTCCTTGACTGCTAGTGACTGACTAACCCATCTCCTCTCTTGAAGTAGGAGTTTTCTCACATGAACTGCCAGGGACAGATTCACTTAAATCAATGTTTATTAAGGGTCCCCAAAGCTGAAAAAATGTCAAAATGTCTGCCTTAAAAGGATTTAAGGTCTTCTGAAGATTGTGTGTGTGTATGTATTATTGACTTACAGAGCGATGGTTATTGATAATAATGGTTACTGATAATGATAGCTCTCACATATATAATACTTTAAAGGTTTGCAAGAAATTTTAGGTGTCATTGTTCCTCACAACAATCGGTGCTATTCCTATTTTTGCAGATGAGGAAACTGAGGTTTTTGAGGCATGCTTACCCCCAGTTTCCCCTCCCGTGCAGACTTTTCAGCTTACTTGTGTATGTTGTCTTCTGGAATTAGATCTTAAGCCCCTTGAAGACAGGGACTGTCTTTTTCTTCCTCATATTTGAATCCTTAGCGCTTAGCACAGCCCCTGGCATATAGTAAGCATGTAATAAATGTTTATTGAATTGAATGGGGGGGGGCGGGCAGAGAAAGATCAGGTGGCTTGCAAATAGTAGGAGCTTGAGACAGGTTTTGACTTCAGGTCTCTTTGATTCTTAAATCCAGTGCTCTTGAACCCCTAGATACGAGATAACCTAACATAAGGGCTAAGGAGAGAAGGAAAGTGATCTAGGAAAGTTTGAGGAGGAAGAGATTGTTTTCATTTGGGAGGAGGCTGTAGATCAGGGAAGACTTCTTAGTGAAAGTGGCACCTTAGAAACATCTCATTAGGAGAGATGAGGACAGGGAACCTTGAGGAGTTTGAAAAAGATGAGAGATTTATAGGTATTGTGGCATAGTGGATGGAGTGCTAGACTTCCACTCAGGAAAACCTGGGTTTAAGTACTGTCTCAAATATGTATTGACCCTGTAACTCTGGATAAATCACTTAACTTCCCAATGCTCCTTGAAATTCCAAGACTAAATTGGAGAATAGCCAGATCTTTATTGGTACTTGAGAGTTCCTTACACCAGAGAAATCACAAATATAGACCAAATAACATAAGTGCATGCACACATACACACATATGTAAACATGTACATATAATATATCTTTATATATTGTGTAATATATGGTACGTATAACCTCACTTGTGGTTCCAAGAAGCTGTAGCATGTGCAGTAGCCGCACTTTGGTAACACTGTCTCTGCAGATGGGCTAACTGAGGTTGAGGGTAACCAACAGGCCTCAAACCTGTTAGTGAATTAGGAGGATGTCACCCCCAAGTATGTGAAGACTTCTCCCTGTGGAATGGGCAGATGAGAACATTTTGTTCCAATAGCCTTGAAGGCAACTGTAGCAGGTGCTGTGGAGCGCTCAGAACTTGGTCGGATATCAAAGATGTCACTGCATCCTGGGCTATCGCCAGTCTTGATTTTTGTCTGGCCACTGGACTTGGATGATTGTGGAAGAGAGAGCGAGGCTGACGACTTTCTGTAACTCTGCCTTGCTTAAAATCTATTTCATGGGCAAGTCAAAATATTACCCTTGTCATGTCACTGGTCCTCTTCGAAAACAAAGGACTGACAACAACATATAATAGCATATATGTACATGTGTTCTCTCACTGGACACTTACTGTGAGGTGGATGTTATCCCCATTTTACAGATGGGGAAAATGATTCTGAGAGAGGTTAAGTAATTTGCCTGAGGTCACACAGCTTGTAAGTGTCTGGGCAGAATTTGAACTCGGGTCTTCCTAACTCCAAGACAGCATGCTTACCCATCGCAATACCTAGCTGCCAAATGTATATAAACTATGGATCTTCCAGTATTGGGAGTACCAAATGAGATAATGTATGCAAAGTTTTGCAAATGAAAACCACTATAAATATCAGCTATTACTATGTATTAGTAATCTTAGTATCATCTTAATTCATTAGAGTCCAGATAGAAAATGGCCTTGCTATCCTGTTGTTCTTTTATGTGCATTGTTCTGTGGATCATTGTGCAGGTGACAAGAGTAACTTTTTTGCAATTTGAATAAAAGTTTTGGAATGTAAGCTGATCTTTAGTTGACTGAAAGCCTCTTTGGGACAAATACAGTGACAGACAAGGTAACAAGGTTGTTACGCATTTTATCATGTTTGCACATGACTATTATTTCTTCTTAGGTCTCTATATTTTGAAAGCTTTTTATTCCAGATAGCTTGGAGATTATTGGTATTTAGTATGGCTACATCTATTAAAATGTTGTCCTTACATTTTTCCAGATCAGTGTTATATCAGGGGGATTGTAGGCAACAGCTTTGTATGTGCTGACATGCCAGTTTTAATACAGTGGTTTTGAATTCTCACAGATATTTTGAGGTCTTTATTTGTGGTGTTAAGATTTGTCATCTTTTATTTTATGGAAGATAGTGGGCTTCTAATGTATAATTCTGCCCATCTGGTCATATCTTGCTAGGTATTTGGTAGATATTAAAGCATTATGATTATGATTATTTCAGGACAAAGTTGGGGAACAATCGATGGTTTCATTTCACTGGAATTAAAATATATGTAGGAAGGTGGGGAATAATAATGAGTCTGGAAGAATAGGCTGGAGCTAGACTGTGGAGGACCTTAAATGCCAGATTAAAGAATATATACCTTTTATTCTGTAAGAAATAGGGAGCCAATGAACAGGAGAGTAACCATGGTCAGACCTTTGCATTAGGGATGTTGTTTTGGCAGCTGCGTGAAACATGAGTTGGTGAGGAGAAACATAGGAACCAAGGATATCAGTTGGACTATTAAAATGCCTCAGGGTGAGAGGTGATGGGAATATAAACTGTCACACATAATAGTATGTGGAGCACTTAGTTGAGGGATCTTTCAAGCCTTCCAGTGTCTTGAAGGGATCTTAGGGACACTTAAAGTTTGCTGAAAAGCAATCAACTGAAGTTTCTAAAAAGTGGACAAGTATAATATATTTACTAAAGACTGCTAAGTGCCAAGTGCAGCTTGTACAGGCATGAGCCAAGCCTTCAGGCATTTATAAGCTAAAAAATTATTTTGCCATTTCTTTATTAAAGGAAAGCTGTCACTGAAGGAATATTGTAGCAACTATAAAAAGGGAGCTTTAGAAGAGACATCAATTAGAAGGAGTCATACCTGAAAATCATTGTTTAAGGAGTTGATGTCTGTGGTAAATTACTATTTACTCAACTGTTTAATAAGATGTTATTCTGTCCTGACCCCTCTCAAAGTGGAGAAAATATATCCTTCTGCATTTGTTGCTAACAAAAAAGAGCAGACTATAGAGCAAAACATGACTTTAAGGGCTTTCTTCCAGCCAAGAATTTATATATGCATACATTATCCTTTGCACATGTAACTACTGGTAACTGTGTTAAGTTACTGACCGATTAGTATTAGGAAATAAAGCACAAAACAGGGAGATACATTCTCACCAAAGGTGTTTGGCATTGTTGTGAAAGTTCTATCTAATGCTCAAGTGGGATGGGGGTTCACTGAAGATGCACCATTTTATAGATCATATTGTGCTGATTGCATCAAGCCCCAGAATATTACAATGCCTCTTTAATTAGGTCCATGATTATTTGAAGGAAATTGGCATATTATAATCCATATGGAAGGATCAAGTGAATGAAAAATGTATATTACCTAGCTAGACCATAGAGTTGGATGTCAGTTCATTGGATTAGTAAATTAGTGCATATATGTATGATAATATTGCTGTCAAAGAACTGGAAACTAAGGGAATGCTGTCAACTGAACAAAGCATGGTATAGGAACATAATGAAATACTATCATGCTTTAAGAAAAGGTGAAACTGAGGAAGCTCCATATGAACTTTTGGAGAGTGAAGGAGCAGAACCAGAACAATTTATGGTATAAAAACAACAAACTTTAGAAGACCTAAGAGCTCTGATGAATCCAGTGACTAGCTATGATTCTGGAGGACTGATGAAGAAGAATTTTACCCACCACCTGATAATGAGGTAATGGACTAAATACACAGAATGAGACACACATTGTTGGAGATAGCTGAAGTGGGAATTTGTTTTGCTTGACCATGCCTGTTTGTTATAAGAGTTACTTATTTTTGAGGGAGTAGGAAAGTAGGTGGGCCAGAGAGAAAAATACATGTTTGTTAATCAAAGAAAAATTCTAATTAAAAAAGGATAGTATTGGCAGGTAGACAATGAGTTGGGCCCCAAATTGAGTAATAGGAAGAGTGTGGGCTAGGTTACTTTTTGGGAAATTGCATAGTGCTTTTAATTGCCCCAAACTATTCCACAGCATAGAGCCTCAACATTTTTTTTTTACCACCAGTGTTCTTCTAGTGCAAATGTTAGAACACCGCATCCTCCAAAGAATCAAAGTTACAGGTGACTGAAAGGACAGATGGTTAGGCTATAGTGTCTCTTTAGCAATAATCCATAGACAGGTGGCATAAGGGATATACAAGAAATATGTGATTGACACATGACATCTTAACTTTAGAGCTGTCAGGAATGTTAGTAGTCAGGGTTCAGTTCTTTCATATTATAGATGAGAAAACTGAGACCCAGAGAAATTTAAGTGCATTTTCTCAACTCTTCTCTGGGGCCAAGCTTGATCATTAAAATTACATGGACTTTAAAAAAAAAATTCTTCCATTTGACTCTATCTCCCCATGCCTGTATTCCTGAGGCATGTCCTCAAAGTACATATACTATGTGAAGAGTTGAGAAAATGTAGCTCCTCCTCTGCACACATAATGGATATATACTCATAAACATTTTATTGATCTGCTTTTTTCCTCTTTGTTTTTTAATCTTTAAAATTTTTTTTTGTAAGAGATAGTTCATTAGGTAGAATAGGAGATAAGATGGGGGGATATATAAAAAAAGCGATATAAAGACAAAAGGATTTGACAAAATTTAAGATTTTTTTTAAAGTTCAGATTTAACAGTTCTGGAAAACATTTTGGAATTATTAAAGCTCTGAATCTATACATACTCTTTCTTCCAAGATCCTCTTACTAGACATGTATCTAGAGGAGGTCAAAGAGAGAAAGACCCTACAAATACTAAAATATTCATTTTTACACTTTTTGTGGTATCAAAAAACTGGAAACGGTGCATACCCATCAATTGGGAATGGCTGAACAAATTTTGGAAGAGTATATGAATATTATGGACTGTTATTATGCGGAAAGGGATGATAAATATGAAGAATTCAAGGAATTCTCATAGAATAGTATGGAAAGACTTATGAATTGATGTGGAATGAAGTAAGCAATAGATACATAACCACAATGAAGTAAATGACAAAATTAAAAGGAAGCAGAGCTCTGAGTAATTGCAATGACTGATTTGGGTTTCAGAGGACAGTGGGACATACCTCCTTCCTTCTGAGCTAAGGTAGTAGATACACTTAGAAAATGTTTCCCATGCTGTCAGCTTTGATCAGTAGATTGGTTTTGCTTATATGTTTTTTTTTGTTATAAGGGAGGATTCAGTGCTAGAGGAAGATTTATATCCAATTATAACTTGTAAAAGCAAAAGATATTTGTGAAACTTATTTGAAACAGAAAATCTCTTATTCTGGATTTTCATTGTTTTATCTTCTCTAACTTCAGCAAGACATTTCAGTATTTATGTAGCAACATAGGAGACAGGCAAAGGAAAGGAGTTCTTCCACTACTTTCCATCTTCCATTCTTTTCTTCTAACTTCATTTAAATTGATAACAATCATGAGAGGTCATAGAAATTTGAGTGAAGATGGGAATGGTTCATTTGTGATGAAGCTTTTAGGCTATCCACTACTGAGTTTGATAGTGAAAGTAATAGAAGGAGGGGAGGGATAGTAATACAGGACCCATAGTGTTCTTTGGATATAAAGTTGTCATATAATCCCTGAGATATAGGAACTGGATACTTTTGATGCCTTTAGTCATATTGAATGCAAATAATCTGGTCAGTCTTAATGCTCTAAAACTTTAATTTTATCAAAATAACTAATTTGTAAAGTAGCATTTTAATTAATATTATTTATGATTAGGAATAATTTCGATACCCTTCTGTTCTATAAAATGAGAATTTTAAAAAAAAGTGATCCTGTGATTTAAAGCCACTAGATGGCACTGGGTACAGAGAATTGGGAAGACCTACATTCTAATGGTACCTCAAATCCTTACTAACTCTGGGCAAGTCACTTAATCTCTCAGGCTTAGTTTTTGTATTTGTAAAATGAGGATAATAATAGTACCTCAGCTCATAGGGTTGTTGTGAGAAAGAAGTGAAATAACATGTAAAGTGCTTTGCCAACTTAAAATGCTACATAAATGCTATTATTATTAATATTTAATTATAATATGTTTATACTTTTTACAGGAGGAAGAGAAATTAATTCAGCAGGAACTGGCTAGTCTAAAGGCAACTGTTTCTGCACCCGGTACCACACTGGTAAGTTTGAAACGTTAATGCAAATAGGTTTTAATGTTCTTTTGTATTTGAGACTGTTGATTGGTGATGTTAGAGATTAGAACTATATATAGCATGTAGTTTACCAATTATATGAACTCTATATGTGTTTATCAGTATGAGACATTGCGGGGGGTGCCATTGGAGCACTTTGGATGTCCACCTGTCATCCCTTGTTCTTTCCACGTGACTAGCCTCTGCTCTTCCTATCATAAATTCCTTGATGACATCATTTACTCCTGTTCTTCCTTAGAATCCCTTGTTGGTTATATGTTGTAGCTTGTTCATACCTGCTATACAACTTTCCGTTTGGTTCACTGCTACAGCAACATAGGTAGAATGTTTGTATTCAAAATATGGGCCTTTGCTTTTCCTGAGAGACTTGATTAATAAAAGAATTTTTCATTTTCCTGAAAGCAATCCAGCTGGTTCTCCTTCTGTTCAACCTTGGGCCCAATTTATTGTCCATCTATACTGTCTGTCCTAGATACACCTACTGTTGGATAAGCTCCATATTTGTTCTTCCAAATGCAGCTTGTAATCTAGAAAGTAGACATTTTTAGCATATATCTCCCTGTTTTATGCTTCTTCTGATGCTCATTACGAGAGGAACATTCAACAGGGTTCTTTCTGTTATATCTTTTAAGGACTCAGGAGCATGGTATAATGGATAGAGCACTGAATTTGATGTTAGGAAGACAAGTTGCTTAACCTCTCTGTGTCTTAGTTTCCTCGTCTTCTAAAATAAGGGGTTGGGCTTGGTCTAAATGTATTATCCTATGCATCTTGAATGATTTGTGATATATGGAGAGGAGATACTTTGTTATAAAAGAGCCTGTAGGGCAGTATTTTGTTTTACAGAATCAATTGCTTTTTCATAACACACAAGCACAGTAGGATCATAAGTTCTCAGTTAAAATATTACTTAAGAAAACCTTGTTTTTCCCTACTAGTACCTTCATCAAGGATGCCCTTGGTTTATATATAAGTGACTCTTATAAATATATTGTATAGAAAGGAGAGTAGGCAGATAGGGCAGTAATTAATGATGTTCTCTTTTTCTTTTTAAAATATTTTATTTTTCCAGTTACATGTTAAAAACAGTTTTTAGAATTTAAAAAAATTTTTTGAGTTCCAGATTTTCTGTTTTCCCTCCTTCCTCATTGAGAAAGCAGACGATTTGATATAGGTTATACATTTGCAGTTATACAAAAAATATTTCCATATTAGTCAATTGTGAAAGAAAACACAGACCAAAAAAACCCCCCCAAGAAAAATAAAGTTAAAATAAGTATAGTTTGATCTGTATTCATACTTCTGTTCTTTCTGTGAAGATGGATAGTATTTTTCATCATAAGTCCTTTGTAATTGTCTTGGCTCATTACGTTGTTTATAATAGCTAAGTCATTCACAGGTTTTTTTGTATGTATAATATCTTTATGACATTGCTGTTTGTGTACACCATTCTCATGATTCAGCTCACTTCACTCTGCATCAGTTCATGTAAGTCCAAGTTTTTCTGAAAGCATCCAGCTCATTATTTCTTATGGCACATTAGTATTCCATCACAGTTATATTCCACAACTTGTTCAGGCATTCCCCAATTGATGGGCATCCCCTCAATTTCTAATTCTTTGCCACCACCAAAAGAGCTGCTATGAATATTTTTGCACATCTAGGTGCTTTTCCTTTTATTTTTTTAAATCTCTTTGGGATATAAATTTAATAGTGGTGTTGCTGGATAAAAGGGTATGTGTGCATAGTTTTATAGTCATTTGGGCATAGTGCCAAATTGCTCTCCGGAATGGTTACATTAGTTCACAGCTCCACCAAGAGTGCATTAGTGCCTCAATTTTCTCACATCCCCTCCAACATTGATCATTTACCTTTTCTGTCATATTAACCGATCTGACAGGTGTGAGGTGGTGCTTCAGAGTTGTTTTAGTTTGCATTTCTCCAATAGGGATTTTGAACATTTTTTCATATGACTATAGATAGCTTTGATTTTTTTTATCTGAAAACTGTTTGTTCATATCCTTTAACCATTTATCAATTGGGGAATGGCTTCTATTCTTATAATTCAACTTAGTTCTCTATATATTTGAGAAATGAGGCCTTTATCAGAGAAACTTAATTTTTTCATTGTTATGTTTACTGTATATTCCCGTCCATTCTGTTTCCCCCCTGTTATCTCTCTCTCTCTTTGTCTCTCTGTCTCTCTCTCTTTTTGCCCTGGCCTTCCTCAAAAGTGTTTTGCTTTTGACCACAGCCTTTCCCAATCCACCATCCCTTCTATCAGCACCTATTCCCCGTATGCCCTTTCCTCCTTTATCTTATCTGTTTACTTTCTTCCTTCCCTGTAGGATAAGATAAATTTTTATACCCAACTGAGTGTATATGTTATTACCTCTTTGAGCTAATTCCGATGAAAGTAAGGTTCAAGTGATGTCTGCCACTCCCCCATTTCCACTTCACTGTATAAGCTCTTTCACACTTCTTTTTTGTGAGATAATTTGCCCCATTCTACTTCTCTCTTTCCCTTTCTCCCAGTGCATCCCTCTTTCTCATCCGTTAATTTTATTTTTTTAGATATCATTCCATCATTGCCGAATCACACCTGTGCCCTCAGTCTATGTATATTCTCTCTAACTGCCTTAATAATGATAAAGTTCTTAGGAATTACAAGTATCAGGTTTCCATGTACGAATGTAAGCAGTTTAACCTTATTGAATACCTTATGAGTTCCCTTTCTTGTTTACTTTTTTATGCTTCTTGACTCTTGTGTTTTAAAGTCAAATTTTCTGTTCAGCTCAGATCTCTTCATCAGGAATGCTTCAAAGTCCTGTTTCATTAAATGTCTATTTTTTTCCTCATGAAGGATTTATACTCAGTTTTGTTCCTTTGTTCAAGGCTCGTGATCTTTTAATGTAGATTTGTCTTGTGTTATTCTGACTGTGGCTCCATGATACTGGAATTGTTTCTTTCTGGCAGCTTGCAATATTTTCTCCTTGACCTGGGAGTTCTGGAATTTGGCAATAATATTATGGGGAATTTTCATTTTGAGATCTCTTTTAGGAGGTAGTGGATTCTTAAAATTTCTATTTTACCCTATGATTTTAGGATATCAAGGTAGCTTTCCTTGATAATTTTTTGAAATGTGATTTCTAGGTTCTTTTGTTGATCATAACTTTTGGGTAGTCCATTAATTTAAAAATTATCTCTCCTTGATCTGTTTTCCAGGTCATTTGTTTTTTCATTGAGATATTTCACATTTTCTTCCATTTTTTTCATTCTTTTGACTTTATTTTGTTGTTTCTTGATGTCTCATGGAGTCATTAGCTTCACTTGCCCAGAACTTTTTTTTAACCTCCTTTTCTATTTGTCCAATTCTGCTTTTTGAGGAGTTCTTTTCTTCAGTGAATTTTTGTGTGTCTCTTATCATTTGGCCTGTTCTGTTTTTTAAGGTGATATTTTCTTTAGTAAATTTTTGTACCTCCTTTATAAAGCTGTTGACTCTGTTTTCATGATTTTTCTTGTGTCATTCTGATTTTTTTCCCCCAATTTTTCCTCTGCCTTTCTTATTTGACTTTGAAAACCTTTTTGAGTTCTTCCAGGCATTCTTTTTGGGCTTGAGACCAATTCACATTTTTCTTTGAGGCATTGGATTTAGCTGTTTTTTACTTCGTTGTCTTCTGAGTTTATGTTTTAACTTTCCCTGTCACCATAGTAACTTTCTGTGGTTATGTGTTTTTGTTTTGTTTTGTTTTGTTTTGGTGGTGGTGGTTGTTTGCTTTCCCCCAGACTATTTCTTGACTTATAACTTTATGTTAAAGTTGGGCTCCGCTTCTGGAATATGGTGGGTACTGTCCTAAGCTTATGGCTCTTCATGCTGCTGTTTGCAGAGATACTTCTGGGGTGAGTCTGTAAGTTTTTAGTACTTCCAAGGTGGTATGATCTAAGCAGAGATGTGATCACTGCTCTCTTGGCCTGTGCTGTGGTCTGTGAGCAAGCAAAGGCATTCATTTCTACTCTAGAACTGTGACCAGAATGCCTGTTCACTTGTGGCTGCACCCTCTAGTGTACTAGTGCTCCTCCTTGCTCTGGGACTAAGACCTGTAACCTTGTATGGGCAGTGCAGTGGAGAATACTGCACATAGTGCCAGCAAAGGGTTCTCAGTAATCTCTTCCTGTTTGACCCCCTTATTGTCTGTGGGCTGAGAGCTTTGAAAGCCACTGCTGCTGATTCTGTCACTCCCGAGGCCTACTGTGGCATGGCCTGCAGTTGGGGTTAAATGATTTGCCTAAGGTCACACAGCTAGTAAGTATCGTGTGTCTGAGGCCAAATTTGAACTCAGCTCCTCCTGACTCCAGGGCTGGTACTCTATCCACTGCGCCATCTAGCTGCTCCCCTTTTTCTTTTTCTTTTTTTTTTTTAAAACTATTTTCTGATCTTACCTCAGAAGAGTTGATGGTTTGGTTAGAAAGAAAGCTGACTCAGAGATAACTCCTACAGCAATAGCAAGTCTGCATCCCTGTTAAAATATCATCTGTTTTATTCTTTATGGCATCATTTGGTATTTGCCACATACAACTTGTATGTTTCTTTTTTGAAGAAGGTATTCATGGTATGGTAGCATGAGACTTTGGTATAACCTGCCAGTCTCTGGGCTCTTTCCTTCTTTCTTTCTGGACCTTGCTGTCCCACATAGTTCTCTCATTCATACTTTTTTCCCACCTTTGCACTGAAGTCATCAAGTATCAGAGTGCCTGTTGATTTGATTTGGAGGCTCTTATTCCTAGGATTCCTCATCCACTTCATTCTCAGCAACCAGTGTTCTTGCATAAACTGCAGTTATTTTTATGGTGGTCTTTTTGCAGATATTTATCATCAGTATTGCAACATGCTATGACAAAATATCCCATGAAATAATGTTTCCTGTTGTTTCTGTGCATCCAGTAAAATTTCCTTTATCAACTTGTTGGCCTCTCAGAGGAGTGTCTGTGAGCCATCCTTCCATTTAGCTGCTGTGTCCTTCTGCTTTAATTTATAGCAAGAATGTCAAGATTGATATGCTTTAGCTCCTGTAATAATATGTCTACTCTTTGACCATTGGTCAAATATTTTATATTTGAAGTACCAACTGTCAAAAGTTTATTGATAGTCTAAAAGTTCTGTGATTGTTCACATTTCTTTTCTTCTTTCCTGCCCATCTGCCAGTGTCCCTGCAAAAGCAGAAAGGGGCTGAGCCATTTTTAATTTTTATTTATTGTTTTGGGTGGCCATGCTCAGAATTAATCACCAGGTGCCTCCCTGTCATTAGCTAGTTTGGGAGTTGGAAAACAGAGTCAGTCTATTATAGGGGCCACTCTAATCCCTTACAACATCATAGATATTATGAGAGCTTGTGTTCTGGTGGTAGAGCCTTTGAGACCCCAGGGTCACCATGCCATGATAGAGCATTGGGGTAGGATTTGGTGGAGGACAAACTAGAATACAATTTTATTAATTTGCAGTGAGAAATGTAGCTGTTGAATTGATTAAATGCCAGCTGGTCAGAACACTTTTCAATAGGAAAATTAATTTAAAATATTCATTAAGGGAAAGGCTTTTTGGAAGGATAGAACTTAGTAGTAGGTAAGCCACCTGGTCACAATACATTGGGAGGTGTGTGTGTGTGTATGTGGGGGGGGAATATGTGGGCTCATAACTAAGTATATTTTAATACTTTTTTTTATAAGTGCACCTATCTTAATGCCAGAATTTTTGAACGTTTTAAAAACATGGCTTTGTGTAATGAGAATTTTTATTCAGCATTCAGCTAGTCACAGTTATAGCTTATACACTTTAATGTTGCCATACTGTCTTAATAAAACATTGTATCATCAATCAAATTCTTGCACATATGACATACATGGTTAGCCTGTAACATAGGTCTTGGTCCTGTGTCCGACACCATCATTCTTAATGACTTCATTGTAGATTGGTCATAAAAGAACATTATAAGATCCATTTATTTATTTATGTATATGTATATATATAATGTGTATGTATATGCATATATATACACACACACACACACACACACATATTAACATTTAATTTTTTTTTTCAGAGACTGATGAAGGAATGTATGGTGAGACTTATATATTGTGAAATGCTTGGGTATGAATCTTCCTTTGGCTATATACATGCTATCAAGTTGGCTCAACAAGGAAACCTCTTAGAGAAGAGAGTTGGTATGTTTGTAAAATTTCTGTCTTTTAATACTGTCTTTAAATTTATGACCATCATGTCCATTGAATTAAAGCAGACATGGTTTATCTTTTTATTAGAGCTGAATACACTGTAGTTTATAGACTGCTTAACAACAGTTTGCCTTCACACAGCACTGTAGAGTTTGAAAGCATTTTACATACAATTTTCTCATTTGATCTTCACCAGGTTTGAGGTAGGTGCTGTTATCATACTTATTTTATGATGGAGGAAACTGACATTTACATTGCTTAACATTTGTGTTAATGTTATTTCTGTGTTGTTTAAGATTTTTATTGATGAATGGTTGGACAAAGCTATAGTTGCCATGGTTATCAAATTTATAGATGACAAAGTTAGGTTAGAAAGATAGCTAATGTTGGATGACATTGTCA
The DNA here is from genome assembly GCF_003287225.1 of Phascolarctos cinereus. Classification (NCBI taxonomy): domain Eukaryota; kingdom Metazoa; phylum Chordata; class Mammalia; order Diprotodontia; family Phascolarctidae; genus Phascolarctos; species Phascolarctos cinereus. The sequence goes on along the minus strand of NW_027555736.1, from coordinate 162,959,680 downwards.
GGATCCAAAAGCTTTTGATAGGCTAGAATATTGGGCCAAATCTCCTGTGATAAAATTTAATAGGGCTGAATGTCTTGCACTTGATTTAAAACAAAATCAAGCTCAGTATAAGAAAATGGTGGTAGGGCAGCCACAAAAATTAATATGCTCTTAGGCTTTAATTAGAAAGGCATAAAATATAGGACCAGAGAGGTAATAATACTGCTGTATTCTGCCCTGGTCAGACGATACCTAATGTATCATGTTCAGTTCTGTGTTATATTTGAGGAAGGACGTTGATAAGTGGGAGAATATCCATAGGAGAATAGCCAGAATAGTGAAGGGCCTCAGGATCATGCCATATGAGCATAAGAACTAGAGTGTTTTGCCTGGAAAGAGAAGACTTATGGGAAAATAATAATTGGCTTCAGGTATTGGAAGGGTTATCATGTTGCAAGAGGCTTAGATTTGTTCCTTATGGCCCCAGAAAGCAGAACTAGGACAATGGAAAGTTGTAAAGAGTCAGATTAAGGCTTGATGTAAGGAAAAACTTCCTAATTAAAATTATGCAAGCATGGCTTGGACTACTTCAGGAGATAAATGTTTTACCTCATTGGTGGTCTTCAGGCAAAGGTTGGAGAATCATTTGTCAGGTATGTTGTAGAGAAGATTCTTTTTCAAGCATGAGATAGTAGTGACCCCTCATGGGAAGGCCATGGAAAGAGCACTAGCCTTGGCATCAGAGAATCGGAGGTTGAATACTGATTGCCACTTACTCCTGTGTAACTTCAGATGAGTCACTTAACTTCTCTGGGCCTCAGCTTCCTTGACTATAAAATAAGGGGGTTGGACTACATCAGGGGTTCTTCACCTTTTTTACTCACAGACTGCTTAGCATCCTAGTGAAGCTTATAAACTTCTCTGAATAATGTTTATCAGACATAGAATAAATAGGATTACAAAGGAAACCAATCATATTGAAATACATATCAGAATACTACTGATATCAGAATATCAGAAATAACTTATCAGATTATTAAAAAATAAGTTCATGGATTCCAGGTTAAGATTCTCTGAACTAGATGATTTTTTAAGATCCCTTCTAGCTATAAATGTATAGTCTTGTGGTTGCTGAGGGCCTTTTAAACTTGGAAATTCTGTGATTCTGAAGAAGGGCATTTGAATTAATTTATTTTTATTTTTATTTTTTTTTAGGCAATTGGGGTTAAGTGACTTGCTCAGGGTTACACAGCTGGTAAGTGTCAAGTGTTTGGTCTGAGGCCGGATTTGAACTCAGGCGCTCCTGACTTCAGGGCCGGTGCTCTATCCACTGTGCCACCTAGCTGCCTCCATTTGAATTCATTTTTAAAGTATGGTTAGCAAACTCAACTGGCACAGGGAATGGAGGACATTTCAAGTACTGTCTCTGCCACTTATTACCTGTGTGACCTTGGGTGAATCACTTAACTTCTGTAGGCCTCAGTTTCTTTGCCTGTGAGGTGAAGGGGTTGGGAACAACAATAGGGAACACTGAGCAAAAGTATAGAAGTGTGAAACTGTTTTTGGAGGATAGAGAGTTGCAAAGTTTGATTAGGTTATAAAGTTCTTGATGGGGAATAGTATGAGATAAGGCAAGTAAAGGAAGGTAGTGCCATACTTTGGAATGTCTTGAATGCTAGACATAAGCATTTGAACTTACTTGGGAAGCATTGAAGAGCCTTGAACATTGGAGAGATATGACCATATCTGGGTGTAAAGGAAATGAATCTGGGAGTGACTACATAATAGATGGAGCAGAGTATGGAGGTGGGAAGAACTGTTAGGAGATTATTTCAGTAGTGTAGTTGTGTGTTTCTAAAGATCTCTACTAAGATGGTGGCACTGAGACTAAAGAAGAGGGACAGGATGCAAAAGATATTGCAGAGGTACCAACAGAACTTAGTAACTCATTAAATATGAGAGGTGAAGGAAATGAATATGGAAGCCCGAGGTGAGTAATATTGGTGCTACTATTAGAAACAGTGATGTAGAAGGGGAAACAGGTTTAAAGTGAAAGATAATGAGGACATTTTGATTTTGAGGTGAGGATGTAGACAAATTAGGTTGTAGTGGGCTTGAAGAGTATTAGAACTGATCAGAATAAGAATGAACTCTCTAGAGGAGGCTGTATGGATTTGCAGTTTACATAGAAAGTTGTGAAACAGGTTGCCTGGGACTGGGGAGGTAGAGTGAAGTGGTATTATAATAGTATGGTGAAGGGATCATTTAATTAATCTTAAACAATAGAAGAATTTAATAACTTTGCCTGCTCCAAAGTTCTAATATTGTCTTTGTATGTCTTCTTTCTTCATATTGCAAAATTTTTTCAGGGCCTGTTTTCCTGCAGTGCCCATCACAGTGTCCTGGACATAGTAGGTACTTGATAAATAATAGTTAATGATTGACTTATAGTTATTGTGCACAGTTCTGGCTGTGATCTATCTCTTGGTCTCCAGTGTAACTTCATGGCATGTGACTGAGGTACTTTTCCTTAAGAAACAAGTTTCCACTGGCTACTAGAAAGAGAGATAGTTGGAAGTACCACATATCACCTACTCCTATCTGCTTACTAATGGAAGGAAATGATAGTTTATGTCAGCAGTTATGTAATAAACACCCAAATGCCTCCTCCCCTCAGCTGAGGTATACCAGGGTTTCTCTACCTTCACTTATTGACCTGATTTCATCCCAAGACTTACATGGATGGGTTGGGTGAGGTGGTGTTCAAGTTGAACTGAGCTGTGAGTTTTCAATCAGTCTGAAAAGACCTGACCTCTGTTTCATAGGCTGTCTTGGCGAGAGCCCTTCTGACCTTTATTTCCCACCTGGCTGCTCATCTGGACTCTAGAAACTCATTTTCCTGCAAGATATAATGAGCTCTGAAGCTCTCATCTTTTTGGTACCCTTTGCCTCTTGTGCCTCTCTCTCCCTCTGATGGGAGAGATTGGAGGGTGGACTTCAGAGAGCTTCTCCCAGATCTTCTATTTAAGGAGGGTACCTAGAAAAGTCAGCTTATCATTTCCTACCTGGCTGTAGGATTTCATGCCCTTCGCTGGGTGCCCTCCTTCCTTTCTCTTCTCCACCCCTTGCTTTTCAGGTGTTGTCTTTCCCCATTAGATTGTGACCTCCTTGAAGGCAGGGAGTGTCTTTTTTTGTGTCCCTATGGTTAGCCCAGTACCTGGCTCATAGAAGGCACTTAATAAATATTTATTAACTGACTGCTTCTTGCAGTTCCACTGCCCCTCTTTCCTGGCATCCCTGGAGTCTTCACCTCTGCTATTCTTTTTTCATTTCAGGGGTGATGCTGCCCATTTTGTAGATACAGCTTTTAGGTTGTAGTGAGATCAGGATGTCTGCTGTGTCTAAGTCTGTTCTTCTTTGGCTTGGGATAGTCAGTAAGAGGGGCAGATAATTACAGGATGAGGACAACCTTGGGGTCCTCCATCTACAGACCTGAAATATGATAAGGGGTGAAGTGCAACTTGTCAGTGAGGCAGTCTGGTAACTAGTCCATGTAGAAGAATAGCAGAAATAAAATAGTGTGAGACATCCAGATTCTAGGATCACAGATTTAGAGGTGGAAGGGACCTTTAGAGGCCATCAAGCCCAAGTTCTCCATTTTACAGATGAAGAATGATGGCAGTGTGGTTTAGTAGAAAGGAGTGATGAGTTTGGAATTAGATGAATCTTGACTCTGCCACTTACTGCTTGTGAGGCACTGGCTTCTCTTTAGTTTCCTCAGCTGTAAAATGAGTGCTTGGATTAGATGACCAACCTTCTAAATCTCTTCCACATCCATATCTATGTTCCTTTTATCTCTGAGGGATTTAATAAGGTATATCTGTGTGTTAAGTAGCGGGTGCTGGAATCAAACTGAGGTCTTTGGTTTTTAAATCCAGCCTACTTTCCACCATACCATGCCCCCTCTTGGAATATTTTGGTAGAATTGTTTTCTTTTACCTATTTAATGTTTGAATTCTTGCATTAAGAATTTGAATAACATCATGCAGCTTGCTCAACAATGCAATTGTACAATTCCTTCAGCAATTTTTTTTTTTAGGCAGTTGGGGTTAAGTGGCTTGCCCAGGGTCACACAGCTAGAAAGTGTCAGGTGTTTGGTCTGAGGCCGGATTTGAACTCAGGTCCTCCTGACTTCAGGCCCGGTGCTCTATCCACTCCACCACCTAGCTGCCCTCTAGCAATTTCAATAAAATTTTATTAGTTCGTGCCTAACCATAATTTATATAGACTATTTTGCATGTAAGTACCGAAATTTTCTAAAAAATATCTATAATGACATATAAGATTTGGATACTTTAAAAAAACTTTTCAAAAAGGTTTTGGAAACCTTTGAAAAACCATTAAATTTTAGGCCTCTTTCAGATACATGCTGTAATTATGGACTACATAATTGTCAGACAAGCCAGTTAGAATGTAGTGGAAAGACTACTAGGTTTGTAGTCAGAGAACCAGAGTTTGAGTCCTAGCCCCAGCACATACTAGCTGTCTGACCTTGGACAAATCCTTGAACCTCACTGGCCCTCAGTTTCCTTATGTATAAGGTGGGGATAATAATACTGTCCTATCTCATCAAGTTGTGAGCAAGTGTTTTGTAAATCTTAAAAGTGCTTTGTAAATGTGAGCTATTATTATAGGAAGAATCTGTAATCATTCACCTCACTTTGACATTAATATTCTTTGGATCTTAGGAAAATGTATAATCTGTTTCATATTTGACCCCTAACTTGTATCACTAATGCTTGAAGTTTGGCATACATTGCTTTATGTAACCATTTTGATTTATTTTTGGAAAGTAGTGATGAAGGGATTTTTTCCTTATTGTCTTTTGTAGGTTATTTGGCAGTGTCTTTATTTCTACATGAAAACCATGAACTGTTGCTACTTCTTGTGAATACGGTTGTAAAGGTACTATTTACATAGCCAGTTTGGGAAATATCATTATGATTTTAATCTTTAGAAAGTACATGAAGTTTCTCCTGTTGGCTTTTTGAACGAAGATCATTTTAGAAGAAGTGGAGCAATAAGGGGTAGTCCTCTTTTGCCAGTTACTAGATTCTATCCCTACTGTAATCCCCACTTGGTTTTGATTGAGAGAGTGAAAGTATGGGCACTGGTTGGAAGGAAATATGTAGAAGCAACACCACTATCACCATCCTTAGTACAGAATTAATAAGTACTTGTGTGTTCTAGAGACTGGAATAAGAGCTAGTCTGCATTTTTTTTTAAACTGGAAAGATGTTGGAGACTATTCTGCTATGGTAACGTGTAAGATAGAAATGGCAGCAAATTTTATATTATTTATTTGAATAGGAAAAAGAAAATAGTGGGGTAATTGAAATCCCTTTATTTTAGCAAATAGCTACCCCTTTCCACCCTTTAAACCTTTTTTCCCTTCCAAATTGCTGCTAATTCATAATTGATTGTTTTGAATTTTCTCTCCATATCTTTCTTGTGTATACCTTTTGATGGATATATTAATGAATAGTAAGTAGGAGATAAAATAGAAGGCCTTAGAAAATCTATAAGCTGGTGACTTTGGCATCAACCAGCTTCTGAGAGCTATTTTGCTATATTTTACAATTCTTATTAAGGTAGGCTTGAGGGCCTCCAAGCTATATCTAACATAATGGTATTTTTGAGTTTGTTAGTAAAACCTCAGGAGTGGGTAGATAGTTCTGTTTCACCTCCTCTTTCATACAGTGCTAATTGTAAAATACAACTTTTTTTTTAATGAAAGTTCTTTTTTTATCCAGCCTGTGGATTATCTCTGTCCTACTTTCAGCTGCTGTCTGTCTTTTGGCCATTTGAAATTTCATTGACATATGTATCAAGAGATAGGCAGGAGATGTAGAGACTTTAAAAAATTCACAGTACTTCCTTTTTTAATCCCTATTCCACATATCACTTAAATATATATATGTAGTATTGTCCTAAGGATAAACACTACCCCTACAATGTAAAATTACCATGCATTTTAGGTTTAGAATTTGGAAAGAACAAAACAGATCATAATTCTGTAGTGAATATTGTGTTTAGTCTGGAAACTTGATCAAAACGTTAAGGACAATTCATGACAATGCTAGGGTACAAGTCTGGAATCTCACTGCCGTAACATTTTAACATTAATTTTAATTTTTTTTTGAGTTCTTCCACATTTTTTTCCAAATATTCTAGATGCTAGAAACAGATTTTTAAAAGTTTATAATTTAGGTAATACTATGAGTCAAAGTCTGAGAAATTAAATTATTGAGTGGAAAAGAAAGTAGTAAAATAGTTTTTGCCTTTGGTCTAGTAAATTACTTAGTATAATGTCTTCCTTCCTAAACCTCTGAGGGGGCCAGAGAGTTATTATAAAGGGACTTTCAAGTGCCTATGCTGATAAAGCACATTTTGTTCTTCATTTGGGTCCTACAAACTATAAAACCTGAAAAAAAATAGATTTTCTGTTGAAAGTTATATATTATTGGTTTTTTATTTTTTTCTAATAGGAAGTTTTTTTTCAGGCCTTTGGAATGAAAACTTTTTTTTTTAACTAGGCCGCTTCTATTTAAGTTCAGAGTCTGAGTTGTTAACTCAGGTTTCAAGAGGTGTCAAATTTGTTTTTTCATCAATGGCATAAAAATTTATTTAAAAATTACTGAATATATATGTAGCTTTTCATTAGCATTTATTTTCTCAATCAGCAGGTGCTAATTGTACAACTGCTATCAAATGAGGGGTCTGCAAATTTTTTGACCTTAAAGGTTCTCTTACTTAAAAAGATTATCAACTACAATCTTAGTCAAAAAACACTACATTGGTCAGTATTAGAAGGGAAGTACAATTTCATTTTCTTTCAACTTTCTGTATTCTAATTTATGTTTTGACTTTGTTAAAGCAAATTAAATGGGAAATTCTTGTATAAACTACTGGTAAACTTGCATGAAATGAATGAATTGTGAATTAATACCAATCAACAGAAAAACACTAAAATTGTAGAATTCACAGGACTTTTGAACTAAGCTTCATTAAAACTTAAACATTAAAACTTAACCCCTGGAGTGTCCACATTTGCAACAATTGTAATTTTCTTTGATTAATAATCTTGATAGGACTTGCAGAGCACAAACCTGGTGGAAGTATGCATGGCACTTACCATCGTCAGTCAGATCTTTCCTCGAGAAATGATTCCTGCTGTTCTTCCACTTATAGAGGACAAGCTACAACATTCTAAGTAAGTCAATCCATTGTTTAGATACTTCCCTAAAATGAATTTCAAAAGACTGAACTTGAATGTTTGTCTTGGCTTTAACTTAAAGTGGTGTCAATGGTAGAGGATGCACTGTAATAAGAGCTTCATAGAGTCTATAAGGATTTGGCAGTGACTGTGGTTGATGCCAAAGTCACCAAACATGTAGAAATTTTCCAAAGCACAGTCTTTTATCTTAAATGAAAAACAGAGGGGATAGTACCTACCCTTCCTGCCTCAAAAAATTATATAAGTTAAGAAAATGGAAAAGATTTTAAAAGACTGTAAGTATTATAAAAATGAAGGGTGGTATTATTTTGAAGATGCCTTATTTTATATCAGAGCTACATCCCCATTTCAAGAGATACGTGAGAGTAAACATTAGCACATGGTCTTTTTACTAGTTTTCCTTTCTCTTATGTGTCCTTAACTCAAACTTTCTACATGAATCTTTCATTCTGAGATCAAGATTTTATTTTATTCATTTATTTATTTTTTTGGTTCTGGGCTAGGCCTCTCAGCCTATTAACTTTCCCTAAGTTTGGAAACACTTCTCATTTATGATACATTTTTCTTATTTCTAAAGGAACTTTCCTTAATACATCTAAGATCTTTCAGTTTTCCATCACATCTTTGTTAATGAATTTTTGTGGCTATTAAGACCATATTTCTTTATCTTTTATGCTTCTTGAAGTGATGCTTCCCAATGTTTCTCTCCCTTATAGCTTATGCCTTTGAGACAAATCTTGGAAAGTGAATCTTCTCAGCTAAAAGGCTATCTGCTACTGAGGTTCCCTACCTTAAATGCCTTATTTTTAATTTGCATAAAATTAAGAATTTTATCTTACCAACACCTAGAATAGTATTAACCATTTGTACTAGTGGTGTTACACATCATCTAGAATGGTGTTAAAAGATTATTTTAAACCTTTAAGAGTGTGCCAGCGGCAGGTTTGTAATTATATCAGAGCACAGAGTGAAGAAGTTTAATTAACATGAGGAGCATCTTTTACTTTTCTTTGGTAATTATCGATTACCTTGATCATAACAGCATATGATTGTTCCTTAAAAAAGAATTAAAGTGGCCATGATTATTAATTTGTATATGGTACACCTCAAAAAGTTGAGAAATGAAAGGTCCGTGCATTTTTATTGATATTTGTCACCTTCCCATTGTGATTCATCCTGTTTTACCCCTATACCCTCTCTACTACTTGTTGAACTTTGGAAAGTGTCACTGTTGCAAAAGTCATTACTTATTCCTCTAGAGCTAGAGAAGTTGGGAAGGAAGCTAGGGGAAGCCAGAAGTTACCCAAGGAAGATTTAAGACAAGGTTGGGACTAGCTGTTCTACGTCCATGCAAAGTTTCACCAACTCGGAACAAAGATTAGAATCAAGGTCTTCAGACTCCATCTGGCGCTGTCACTTTGGGTTGTGCTGTCAGCTGTGGCAAGAACTGTGTAATTACTTCCATTCCCTATTGCTATTAAAACACTAATACGGAATACCCCAACAGTCCTGGGGGAGTCTGAGCCTAATCTGCTTCTCTTTTCATAGAAAGAGTATTATATAAGTGCCAGAAAAAAATACTAAGGGTATCAGAAGTATGACTAACATTTTTTTTTGAATTCTTTCCATTCTAATCCTAATTACCTTTTTTTGATCTGTTGTTCCTTCACCATAGACCTCCTACCAGTTGTTCTCTTCCCATTGCCTAAAGTTGTTACTTTTTCAGAAAATATGAGGTACATAACCAGGCTTAGAACACCAACTCTAGTTTCCCAGTAGACTGTAAATGCCTCGAGGGTGAGGATAGTCTCATTTTTGTCCCTATATTTCCAACATTCAGCATAGTGCTTTTTACATTCTTAAAATGTCTCAAATTGGTGAATTGAATTTCTTAAGGTATCATGGGGTAGAAAAGAAGATTCTATAGAAAAATCTTTCTCTCTTGACTATCCCTGCTTTCCTTTCCAAATCTTAATAAATTCAGAAGCAAAATGGAATATTTAGTTACCCAGCTGTCACAATGGATATGCCAGAAGGAAGTTTTGATTTCAAAATAGGAGCTTCTACTTTGAGCTTCAATTTTTGGTTTAGAAATAGTCTTTCTTTTTTCAGCCTCTTTCACAGTTCTGCCTCTACTTTTATTTTCTTTTACTCCACAATACCTAATATAGCTTTCTTTGCTTGACTTCCTTATCCCTGCCCATTACTCAGATGGGAGCTGAAATTTAAAAGTCAAACAGCTGGTAGATGAGAATCAAGATAAGCGGTAGCAGCAGTTTTTGATGCTGTTGAGAGCCTTAGTCACCACTCACTGTCTAATTATAAGATGGGTCAGTGCCTTGTTATTCCCAGAGGATAAGGCCAGTAGTATACCAGGTATCTTAACAGGTAGTCCAGCTTGGCAATTTTGTCAGAATACAAATTGTCCTATTTTACACAAAAATGCTGGCAGATTTTATTAATTTTCTTGTTTTAGCCTCTTGGTCAAGATAAAAAATCTAGATGTCACAGAGGGCTGAGGGAAGAGTTGTGCTTTAGTCTCTTGAGTTAGAGGTTTTTTTTTGAGTTGAGGCTTATATTTTTTGCCTCTTTAAATTTATCTGAATGAATTGATTTTGTGTCTTTACCTTTTGAAAACTTTTTTCCTAAAAATGTGTTGATTCTGATATTCATTAATATGACCTTGAATTTAGGATTGAGGAGCAGATCTGTTGTCCAAGGCCAGTCTCTCAGCCACTGGTATAAGAAAGTTACTGCTTTTCCCCCCATCTATATCACATGAGAGGAAGGATTTTGTGCTGTTAGAATAGAGGCAGCCTGGCATGGAGGCGACTAGGTTAGACTGTGATTTCATTACTCCAGGAGACACTCAGGGAGGAAATTTCCTTTTACCAATATGTGTCAGGTGCTTTTCTTCAATTTAGGGTCTTAGAGAGTTACCTGGAGATAACATGAAGTGTTTAAATGACTTGACCATGGTCCTACGAGCAGTGTGTATCATATGGGCTTGAAACTCAGATCTTCCTGGCATTAAGGTCAGCTTTCTTTCCAGTGTGCCATGCTGTTAAATAGAAAGCTGTCCTCAGAGTCAAGAAGACCTGGATTCAAGTTCTGCCTCTGAAAAATTCCTTGCTGTGTGACTCAGTGTCTTAAGTAATTCTGAGGCAGTGGGTTGCAGAACATTGCTGCTGATCTGCTTTGATGAAGGGAGTGTCCTCTCTGGGAGCAGCCTATATGGAGGAAATAATTGAAGAGCTAAACCAAAACAAAAGGCAAACCCCTTTAGGCCAACTGTGCTCAAAGGGCCTGGTTTGGTATCACTGGCCAGACAAACAGACCTGTTGTTAATTGAGCTTCGTTACATGGACTTCACTTTTGTTCACTCTGTCCTATTTTCACTTTATCCTTAATCTCACTTCTGGTGGCGTGCCGGCTTTCGTTCTCTGAACCTGATTTTTCTTCACTATCAAATGGGAATAATAATACCATGTTGCTTTATAGGCCTATTGTGAGATTCAAATGAGTGAATGAATGTAAAGTGGGGTGTGTGTGTGTGTGTGTGTGTGTATGGTAGTTTTATTGTTTATCTTTATTTGCTCTTCCACTAATCTAAATGGAACTGGGATCAAAGACTCAGATAGATGACAGTGCTCAGCAGCTGATTTGCTACGGAGTGATGAAATTTTTGACTGTAGAAACTCTTGAAGACCACCTAGTAGGTTGTAGAAGGGTCACAATCTTCATGGTTGGAGGATGTATCTACACTGACATAATCACTGCTCTTTGAAGTACTGATCTTGAGGCAATAGTAAATTAAAAACGAATATTTTGCTGTAGTCCTGTACTTGTTTGAATTATAAGCTTCCAGATACTTGTGTCTAGGTGTTTTATGTTCTTTGTAACTTTCCCAGTGTCTAATACAGTGCTATGAATGCATTTTGCGTATATTAAGAGTCTTTTAATGGAGTAGTTGACAGTTTGATCAAGCTTATTTAGATAAATTTTATTTTTTATCATTAGGGAGATAATACGAAGAAAAGCTGTTCAGGCATTGTACAAATTCCATCTCATTGCCCCCAATCAAGTTCAACACATTCATGTTAAATTTAGGAAAGCACTTTGCGATAGGGATGTTGGGGTTATGGCTGCTTCTCTGCACATTTACCTTCGCATGATTAAGGTAAGTTGAAAATTACTGTCAGCATAAATTGATTAGTTTTTTGTTGTTTAGTTTAATAAGGAATTATTAATAAAGAATTATAGTAAAATATTATATTAAAACCATTTAGGTAGCTGGGTGGTACTTTGGGTAGTGTGTTAGACTTGGAGGAACTCCTGAGTTCCAGTCTAGCCTCAGACACTTACCTTAGGTGTGTCACTTAATCTTCCTCAGCCTTCATTTTCTGATCTATAAAATGGGAATAATAGTAGCACTCACCTCACAGGATTGTCGTGGGGCTCACTGTAAAGTGCTTTGCAAACCTTAAAGTCCTATGTAAATGCTACTTTTTGCTATTTTTTTATTTCTCTTTAAGTTTTGTGTAATTCTTTTAATTTATAGATTATTGATAATACCATATATGTTACAGAGGTTAATTACAAAATGTAGGTATTAAAGAATGATTAAGAATTCTAAACATTGCATTGTAAAGTACGAAATGTCTGTTGGCCACAACAAAGCCTTCAGAATTTGCAAACTTTCTTTCTTTTTTCTTTTACAAGCCAATTTGGGTTAAGTGACTTGCCCAGGGTCACACAGCTAATATGTGTCAAATGTCTGGCTGGATTTGAACTTAGTTACTCCTGACTGCAGGGTCAGTACTCTGTTCACTGTACTGCCTAGCTGCTGCTTGCAGACTTTTTGTACGCTTTTGAGTATTTGTGGTTTGTTGTCCCAACACATGCTTGTATGCCCTATTTACCAGGCTCTGTGAGGTGTAGGGCCTCTTGCTTGCCCGCAAAACTGATTCCATTTATCTTCTTCCCTACTAGGCAGACTAGGAGGGGCAAGTAGCACTAAAAGCTTCCTGCTCAAAAAAATACCTCCTGAATTGTGTTCTACTAATTAGAGATACATTTGGATTAATGAAATCCTCTTTTGAGATACTAGTACTCCTGAGAAGTTTGTCTTCTTCATAACTTAACATGAATTCCTATAAAAAGAACGCTACAAATTGAGTGCCCTTGCATGATTTGTACAGCCAAAGAACATTATGAATGTACTAGGTGTCTGGAATAAGGAAGGAAGTGGGAGAAGGGTTCAGAAAAAAAGATAGGATAAGAGAGGCCCTGGTGGCAGCCAAGTACGTATCGGTGGTGTAGGTAATCCCCTAGGCATTTTGTAGATTGCTACAATTCCCTAGCATGTAGAGAATAATTTTTTAAAAAGTATTTATAGACAAAGTATGAAGTTTAGTTGGCTTTTTATATTGGTAAGAATTATGTACAGTGCCTAATATTTTACAGGCAAAGTTTTTAATATTGGAATGTGCCTTTTTATATCTAGGAGTGGTAATACATGTTTCCTAATTAGACTGGAATATTCATGATGGAATGTATTATGAGTAGGTATGTACTTTAAGAGGCAGCAGAGTATACTGGAATTAAGTGCTGGTTTGGGAGTTAGGAATACTTGTTTTCATATCCTATCTGTTAAATACAAGCTTTCTGACAATGGCAAGTCATTTAACCTTTTAGCACTTCTGGCAATTGTCCAAGATCTTAAATATTGGACAGGCAAGTTGCAGATCTTGCATTGGTGAAAGGACTTTCCATACCTGTAGTTCCTTACATTGATGATATCATAGGTCTGAACCAAAAAAAATTCTTCTAATTGTTTTCTAGTGGTGGTAGAAAATTTTTTTAAATATGGCTTTCTTAGTACTCTATTGTAGCCATCTGTTGTTTATTGTTTAATGATTATAAATTGACTTCAGTTTTATGTGTTAGATGTTCTCTAGACATGGTTTGTATAAAGTGACAGCTAATTTCCTTTTCAGTGAGAGCCTGCCCAGACCCCACCACACTCGAATATTTAAGCAGCCATATTGGCTTTATCCTTAAGAGGTTAGTGGCTATTTAAATTTTAGATGAAAAAGCCACATTGAATTACTTTTTCAAATACAGTTCAGAGGAAACAAGTAGTTCTGGATTTGCATTCCAGAAGTCAAGTTATTACTGTTAATTTAAGTATGCCAGTTCTCTGTCAATATTGTTTTGCCGTAATGACTGATAGCTAAGGCTTCCAACTGAGTTTCACAAGGACTTTTGAACTGTTGACTGAACTGGTAGGGCTATCTCTGAGGTTGATTCAGCATGAGTTTGGGAAATCCTAGGAGCTCTATTTGTTTCCTTGTGTTGTCATGGAAGAAACCAGATGTGCAGAATTGAAATACTGCTTTATTAAATGCAAAGTATTAAATTTAGGCATATGAACTTGAAATATGAACTTGATCAGTTGCTTAAGGCACATGGATTGTATTCATTTCATATTTAATAAGATTCTTTGCTTAAAAGAAGTTTTTTTCCCCCTTGATATAGGAGAATCCATCTGTGTTTAAGGACTTGACAGGAAGCTTTGTAACAATCTTGAAGCAAGTAGTGGGAGGAAAACTCCCAGTAGATTTCAATTACCACAGTGTACCGGCACCTTGGCTACAAATTCAGCTCTTGAGGATATTAGGATTTCTAGGAAAAGATGATCCAAGGTAAATTTTTCTACATGATTTTATTTTTTGAAAATAAGGAATAAGCAAGGGATGGTTTGCTGGGTAGGGGAGGAGGGAAGAATATCTTTGGAGATAAAGGTAAATAATAAAAGATATTGATGACAATTAAAAATTTAAATATTAGTAAGAAGCAGAATCACAAAGCTCAAAACATTTAGTAGTTTCATCATGGCCCATATTTTCCTGGTACCTTAGTGACTTAATAGTGTTAAAAGAACTATTTTGGGGAGCATATAAATTCCTTCAGTTACTTCATTATGAGTTGTGTTCTCTTTTTTCCTTTTCTGCTTGTCCAAATTCTATCTGCCTCCAAAGGCCTATCTCAAATCTTAGTTCCACCTAAAGTGATCTCTTTGATTCTGTGAAAACTTATTCTGGATTCCAGTAGCACTTAATGTTTATATTATTTATTTGGCACTTCTCATATACTGCTTTGTTGTTAGTTGGTGTTTCATGGGTATATATTAGAGTTCTCTAAATATACAGTACTCTAAGCTGTTTGAGGGCAAAGGTTCTTGTCTTAAATTACTTTATATCCTCCAGAGTGCTTAGGCTATTGCCTTGCCCATAATGGGTGTCTAGAAATAATTATTAATTAATTTAAAGTTTTTCTTCCAGAGGTAAAAAACATTTTGCATAAGGGCATATGAATTTAGGTTCTTAGCCTGTCTCTAGTCTACTGCTTTCAGGAATGTCCTCACTAAGAACCTTATGAGAATTCCTCCTTTTACGGGCCTCCATCCACTTGAAAGAATGCCCAGGAAGAAGCTGTCTTTGTATTATTGTATTCACCCCCCAACCCCCTCCATTTCACTGATGTTAACAACTAATGTTTCTTTGAGGTGGAAACTAGAGTTGATAGGGCAGACAAGCACATAAAATATTTCTGCCGTAAATTTAAGAGACTCTGTAAAGGTGTTTCATGGTATAAATATAGTGTGAAAATAGTTATTTCAGGAATGCATTGTATTCTGTTGGGATGCAAGTTAGTAGGCTTCTAAGTTATTATTGAAGGAATAACTTAGGTATTTGTTGTATCAAACTTAATAAGAATTATAGTAGAGCCACTTGATTATTCTGGCGTTAACAACCTTCCTTACGAACCATGTAATACTAGGATTTTATTTTGTGTAATTATTGCTTATAGTAGGGGTCAGCAAACTAGAGTGAGAAGACCAAATCCTGCTCCTTTTTTTTTTAATCTGTGAACTAAAAATGGTTTTTACATTTTAGTCTTATTGTATTTAAAAATGTAAAAAATATTCTTGGCTGGAGGACTTGTACAAAAACAGTCAGTGGACTCTACTTTGCCAACCCATGGCTTAGAATATATGATTTGACCTTGATACTGCCAGATTATTAGATAAAAAAATCACAAGAGAAGTTCTATAGTAATTAGGAAAAAATAAATATAGCAGTTGTAATGCCCTTGTAATGGACAACATCTCTTTGGGATATTTATGTGCATTTCAAACTTATACCTGTACAGTTACTTCTAATGTCATGTGGTTATTTACTATTTAGAAATGTGTACTTCATTCACAAGGTAGAATTGAGAAAAGTCTAGTTGAACGTGAACTTTTTTTTCCCGTGTACATATGTTTGTTTTAAAACAATGAAAAATAGGATATTTCTTAAGGCAGATGTGACTCTTATTTCAAAATGCCTTATTGGTCTGAGTAAATTTTCTTCCTAAATCTGACTTGTGTAAAATGAATGTGGCCTATGAATGTCACTTTTCAGGACATACCTATGGATTTTTTTTCCTTTTCAAAAAGAATCTTAGAAGTGAAACCTCTACTTTGTACAATGTGACTTAGTTTATCCACTCTTTGTCCATGACTCTCTATCTCTTATTTATCTGAACCATTTTTCTATGGAATCCTTCTCTCTGCGCAAGATAATATTCGTTTGTCAGCATGCTATGTTTCTAGTAAATTTCTGCATTATTGAATTAGCAGAACATGAGAAGATAGTCCTTTGTCTCTGGTCTCTTGGCTGGAACAGATTCCTTTTACAGAATCTCATAGTTGAAAGTTTGCTCAGATGCCATCTAATCTGCTATGTACCTGAACATAGACTTCTTCTTACCTTCCCAAGTAGTGGTTGTCCAGCCTTCACTGGAAGATATTTAGTTGGGGAGAGCCAGCTGTTTTTTGAGGAAGCCAACTCTGATAGGAAGTGTTTCTTTCTGTGGAGCCTGAATCTGTCTCTTTGTAATGTTTACCTGTTGCTCCTATTTATAACTTCTAGGGCCATGAAGAAGGAGTGTAACCCCTCTTTCAATGACAGCTCTTCAGATACTTAAAGAGAGCTAGCTTTGTCTCCTCTCCACACTCTGTATCTTCTCTTCTTTGCCATAAACATTTCTAGTTCCTTCATTAGATCTTAATTTGACATCTTCTTTAGTTATTTCATCATTCTGGTTACCCTTCTTTGTAGGACCCTCTGGTTTGTTAATGTCCTTCCTAAATGCTGTGCCCAGAACTGATCACAATAATTTGGATGTGGCATGACCAGGGAGGACAGCAGGGCTTTGACTTCCCTCATTCTGGATTCTGTGTCTTTCTTATTGGAGCATTGACTTGTACGGAGCTGCAGGAAACTCAGACTTCAGATCTTTTTTACAGGCACTGTTGTCTAGCTGTGACTGACCTATTTTGTTCTTGTGCAGTTGATTTTTATGAATCCTAGTGTAGAATTTGACATTTGCTCTTATTAAATTTCATCTTATTCCAGTAGTCATATTATTCTAGGTTCTGACATTGTATAAAGTGTTACTATTAGCCAGTCTCTGAAAAGTTAATGGCTATCAGATATTGACCATAAAGTCACAGGAGAGGTATGGATCTGTTGATTCAATAGAAGATAATTGCAGAAACTTAATAGCAACACCTCTTAAATAACTATGTTAGCTAAAAAGTCTTTAGCTATAATACTGGTAGGGAAAAGGGGAAGGTCTCAAGACATCTCCCTGGACTACTATGCATCCAAATTGAATCTTGTCCAGACTGATTCCAATAAACTTGTAGTAAAATTTAAATAAGGTTTTGAATAAATATCTAGAGTGGTTTTTTTTATAAAGTTATAAAAATATCAATACTAAATAAAAAAGTTGATTTAGTAGTTAAATGGAATGTTGAAGAAGATTATGTAAGCCATTTTATCCACCAGTCTATTGATAAAACAGTAAATATAATCTATACATAATAAAGAATGAATGAAAATTATATTAAAACAGAAACTTAGAAACTGAAATTTTGCTAATGGAAACAGAGCTTGCTTTTATTAAAAAAAAATAAATAAAAAGGAACCCAAGGAATTCATTGATTTGTACAATGTTAGAGTTAAAAGGACTTTGGAGATCATCTAGTCCAGGCCCTTCAGATCAGACTATTGGCCTAGAGAGGGCAAATCTTAGTTTTAGCCTTTTAATTTTTTTCTGTAGTGAACATATCCACCAAAGATTTTGAAATACGAATTTTAAAGCTGTGTTTATTGGTTAGAGCTTTTATTTTATATTGTAAATAAATTATTTTTTAAACAGGACAAGTGAATTAACATATGATGTTCTTGATGAGTCCTTAAGAAGAGCTGAGTTAAGTCACAATATCACATATGGTAGGTAAATATATGTGGTAATTTTTAGTAACATAAATAGTAGAAGCCAGATGTGTCTCATAATATTATAGCTATGCATTAAATGCCATAGATTTTACTTTTAATTCAGCAAACACTTATTAAGTGCCTACAGTGTGCAAAGCACATTTGTGCTAGGTGTTGGGAATATAAAAATGAAGAACCACAGAGTTGCTGCACTTAAACTACTTTGAGAGAAATGGTTATTGATAATTAATGATTTTGGAAGATCCAGGTTTTTCCCCCTTTTTCTAAAGTCCTCATTTCAAGGCTCAGCCTCTGAAGGACAGGACTGATGATGGCAGATAACTTTAAGGTTCTTCTCTATCTGAGTACTGCTACCCCACCTAACATTACAAAGGATTTAATCTAAGGTTGAAACTCTGGCCCATTGTTTGGGGGATATAGATCCTTTGCCTGGATTTCCCCTAGGCTGCTGATGAGTTGGGAGTAAATGAGCAATCAGAGTCAAGTCTCTCTCCCCCACCCCCATTAGAATAGGCCCACTCTCATAATAATATTCATGTTCTCATTAATTGTTAGCCAGTTGAGTTGATTGCCACCCTCAGGAACACATACTCTTCCAAGCATATATAAACTGTGAGCCTACCAATTGATTCGTCTTTGGTCCAGGAGAGATGGCTGTCCCTTTTATTAATAATATGCTAGCATTAAATAAAATGATTGCTCAGAAACTGTCTCTTGAAATGTTTATATGTCACAACCTACAGAATAATAATTTAACCAGAAGCTTTTTAGGAATTCAGAATGTTGTGACAGAAGGTGGAAGGATATCAAGAAGCTGCACACTAAAAGGTTTCTGGTTTTAGTGGTGTGGATCGTTTCGTTGATGTAGGACTCTCTATGCCCTAACACAAAGTTCCATGAGTTGCTTTGACCAAAAATGTAACTTTTTTGAGCAATTCTGTGGCAAATATGAACAATGAGTATTTAATTAAATATTTGGAAGGCAGTTTAGTACAGTGGAAAGAGCATTGAATTTGGAGTCACAGGATAAGGATTTGAATCTCCCTCTCCTACTTATTTCCTGAGTGACCTTAGGCAAATCACTTATCCTCTCTGGCCTCAGTGTCTTCATCTATAAAATGAAGGGGTTGGATTTGATAACCTATAAGGTCCCTTCCAACTCTAGATCCATGATCTTATGAATCTATTACAGTATTTTTCATCTCTTCATTAAAGCATTTATTAAGCACATAATTGGATGTGATACCATGTTAGATGATACAAACCAAGTCCTTGGCTTTTTAGAAGATTCTCAGGCAGACAATGACTTGAATAGACAAAGAATAAAATCATGCCAACTTATGAAAAGATAGCAAGGTGTTTAAATGGATTATACATACATAAATTTACTTCCCTACTGACAGTCAGTAGGCTGTGTGAGTTGATAGTCTTCTTTTAGGACTTTTCAGTTGCTGAAAAAAAACCTCATTAAAATAGGTAGGAAAAAGTAGCCATGTTATTTTAAAATGAAATGCTACCATTCTATGAGTAGATGGGAGATATTTTCCTTTTTTTTTTACATCATTGCAAATCTTTTCTTTATTGCTCACATGTCCAAAACACATGGAAAGGGCCGTAGATTTGATTTGTTCAAATAGGTGATTAACTGTGGCAATTGTGACTGAAGAATTAAATTTGATAAAGAGACATACTCATTTTTTGTCTCTTCTCTTGAACCTCAGAAAGGACACGAGTCATGTCTTACTGTTCTTATTATCCTCTTTAGCACTTTGCACATATCGGTGACTTAGTATTTGTTGAATGAATTAATTATAAAATTTGGGCATAAAGTAAGTTTCTACAAAGATTATGGCCACGTGTTTTGAGTGATGAGCCAGAACAGCAAAGTCTTATTTTGATCTTTTAAGGGAAATGGGCAAAAATAATGCATTTTTGAGGAAATTGTAACTGATGATTAAAACATGACATTTCTGGTTTGATCTGCAAAGGTTCAAGGTCTATGACCAGAAAAAACTTGTGCCTCAGAGAGTCAAAAGTGAAGATGGTATTAATTTGTTCATGTAGATAAAATTAATATATTCGTAAGTACTTTGCAAACTGTAAAACTTGATAGAAATGTGAGGTGTGTTGTAATAATAACTATTATTTTTATTAATTTTATTCCACAAGATCAGGTCATGCTTGTTATGTAGAATTCCAAAGCACTTGAGAGACTCTTTCCTGTATAAAAGAGTAATTATGGTTTTTTCTTTACTATGACAATGCTCCAACGCACAGTGAACTTCTTTTTTTGTGAGGCAATTGAGATTAAGTGACTTGCACATGGTCACATGTAGGTGTCATGTGTTTGAGGTCAGATTTGAACCCAGGTCCTCCTGACTCCAAGGCCAGAGATCTATCCACTGTGCCACTTAGCTGCCCCATGAACTTTCTGTGAAATAATTTGTAACCCAAACCCCAGCAACATCATGCAAAATATTCGCTGGACATAGCTCTAAATGACTTTAGCCTGTTTCTAGAAATTAATGCGCTCTTAGAGAGTAAAGATTTGGTACCATGGGATAAATAATACTATAGTTAAAAGAATGTGTTAGAACCTGGAAGCAATACAAAAGAAGAGTTCCAAAAATATTTTGAGTAATGGCAGCATAATTGGAATAAGGCTTTTAGTAAAGATGACTCTTTTGAAGGGGACAGTATGTTCAGTTGGTCAAGTTTTGGCATGTTAAAAAGTCAATTCAATATATAGTAATTTTTTAGAGTAAAAATTTTTTTTATAGTAACTTTTGCAAACCCTTGAGACCACTTAGTATGTGTAATGTTCACCTAATTTTAGTGATTATATATAACTGATTGATGATGATGGACTCTGTATTTTTGTTGCACTTTGTATTTTTGTTAACTTTGTACTGTTCCTCATCACCACAAGGTGTTTGTCCACAAGGTGACATCAGAATTGATCATCAGAATTCTCAAGAAGCAGCTAATAAATTATAGAGGGGTTGGTAGCCTGCATCTATGCACAGAGTAACCCTAGTTATAAAATTATAGATCCTTGGAACATTGAAGTTTTTGGGAGTAGATAGGGATGGTCCAAATCTGATTTTGTTGTTGTAGGGTTCTCTCAGAAGGAAAAGCTGCTCTGCAGCTTGCAGTCTGAGAGAGAGTTAACCTGGGCTTCTGAGAGGCCAGGTACCTTGGCCAAGGTCATAGAGCTAGTATGTGTTAGCCATGGGACTTGAGCCCAAGTCTTTTATGCTGAGTATGTAACTGAAAATAGTAACATTGTAATTCTTTGATAATCTGTCAGTTACATTTTTGCTAATAGATAAGAGTCTTAACATTCTGTCAGTTTGATTAATAGCTTTTATGATTATATGTGTACTGTGTAAATATGTTCTTATATTTATTATGTTGAAAAAAAATTTGCCATTTGATTATCTCCTTCTAGCTATTTTGTTTGAATGTGTCCATACAATTTATACCATCTATCCTAAACCTGAATTGCTTGAGAAGGCTGCTAGATGCATTGGAAAATTTGTCTTGTCTCCTAAAATAAATCTCAAATATTTAGGTAAGACAGTTAATTACTTCAGGAATACTTTTGAAAAAGTCTGTAAAATTTTGTATATATTTGTTTCAAATCACTTTGTAGATTGTAACTTTTTTTCTAGGACTAAAGGCTCTTACCTATGTTATCCAGCAGGATCCCAATCTGGCACTTCAGCACCAGATGACAATAATTGAATGCTTAGACCATCCTGATCCCATTATTAAAAGAGAGGTAAATTGGTATTTTGAGTAGTGTTTGTGAGGTGTTACCATATCTTTAGCTTTTCTCACTGTTATTCAAATGCTGGGAAAAAATTCTGACCTTTGAGCATTCAGTAATGGCATTGGGCACTAATGTTTTTCCTATTCAATCAATGAAAGAACATTTCCAAAAAAATAAATGCAGCAGTATCAACTGGAGTGTACGTGAATTATTCTTTTGAATGAGAAGATGCAATTATCTGTTGGGTTAATTTAGACGTAGGCCCTCCTTTTTTTGGTAAGAGCACTGACTTCATAGTTAGGATACCCTACCTCTGCCATGGATTTGTAGTGTAATATAGGTTAAATAATTTCTTTTTTCTGCAGCCCAGTTTTTACATTTGTAAAAGAGATTAATCCTTGCCTGACTTCTTAAACAGGGATGTTGAGAGAGCAAATTAAAATATCCATAAAGTGATTTGAACTCCTTGGAAGGAAGGTGTATATTTTTATTTCCCCTTTTATCTATGGCCTGTGTAAAAGTGCTTTCAAATATGCATGTATATATGTATGTACATATATATTTATATATTATTTGTCTTTGTCTTTATATATGTGTGTTTAGACCTATGTGCAGAAACTATTCAACCTGCAAATGGGCAGTTTTCTGCAGATTAGTAGGTGGGAGTAGGCCAAATATAGAGGAAAAACTTGCATACTAACTTTTAAAACTAATTAAGTTTTGATGGGGAAGAAAAAAAGAACCAAAACTTCTGATTAAATAGTAAGTTCATTTAAAATATTTTAAAAAATAACTTGATATGATTAACAAAGAAAGAAGTATTAGACATTTTGAGTTAAAGACCTTATTTTTGAATAAATAAAAAGATTTCTTAAAGCCAAAGTTTTCTTTTTTTCATCTTTATAGTCTTATCTGCTCTGTTTTTAGGGTAGTTCTCACCAGTTTTCAGGGAGGGTAGCCTATTTGCAAAATGGGTTGGTTTCTGCATGTTGGCTATGTTTTATAGAAAGGCAAACTAAGAATAATAATAAATGGCACTTCCAGTGCCACCTACTCAGTATAAGGAAAGGCTCTCTCCAAGAGAGCAATCTGGGAGTTAAGTTTACTTTTTAGAGTGGAATAGTTCAAAAAAAATTGTCCAGTGACTAATTTTGATCAAATTTTCCAATGACATTTAGATATTGTACTCACACTTTAACATGAGGGTCAGAGGGAAAACTGGAATGCCAAACTAAAAAAGTTGTTAAAACAAGGAACAAATTTGGTACGCATTAAAAATGTCTCTTATTTATCTCATTGTAGGTCTTTAGGTAACATATACCTAATGTGCTTAATACATCCAGATGCTATAGATTAGGTGGCTTAATGTGGAGTTAGTATTCTCATAGTAATTGCACACATAAAAAAACTCACCCAATTAAAATTTTAAGAAGATTTATGTCTTACTGGAAGTGATGGTGATGAGGATTAAAAATACTTAACCAAGAAATACCTAAAAAGGTTAGTTTTGACAAGATAGGCAAGTGGGGTATGTGCATATTCTCTTATGAATAAGTAAACAGACTGGTTACCACAGAGATTGTTGGGGCTAGTAATGACCTCCTAAAATAAGAGAACTACTACCCTGGGAATAATCCAGTGGTATTTTGGTCTTATGCTACTTTCTGGAAACTTTGCTAGGTTAGAAAGCCTTTCCCAGGAACTGGGAAAGTTGCCCAATGTTTCTTGTACTAGTGGAGAGCTTTGGACCATGGGCTCATCTCTCATTTTGTATTGGGTCAGGAAGATTGAACATCAGTGAGGAAGTACTGTAGCCAGGAACCTACTTTCTTGGTACTTTTTTGGCTGTGGATATAGGTCTTGGTATTTACTTATCCAGATCCTTCTCGAATAAGAGACTATATAGTATATTTTCTTTGAGGGGGAGGAGAAAAATATTTCTCTTTCTAATTATTTTCTGCAAGCATAATTAGTTTTCATTCTCTCAGAAAGTGTAATTTTTAGGTGCCATGAGAAGGTAAGAGGCAATATTGTTTCTAATAGTGAATTTATTATTTAGGTTGCCAAACACATACATGTAAAAATAAAAGTCAGGGTAGAGCTATCTTTATCTTATAATTTTGCAGTTTTTTTTTAGAATTTTTAATGACCTCTAGCTTAGACACTTCTGGTCTTAATTATGTGTACCAAGATGTTCTTAGATACCAATTACCAATAGAGAGGTGATATGGCATGGATTATTAAAATGCAATATAGTTTACGTACACTACATATATATTTAAATGTCTTGGCAACATTGTTAGCTTTCTAATTGTGTTTTGCTTAGACTATTACAAGTTAGTATGCATTCATTGAATATATTATCTGAGAGCCCAGAACTTATTGGAGAATTTGTGGATAATCCAAAAAAGTAGATTATCCACACAAGGGTAAAATTAACTGTTATAAGCAGATATGATCTGATTAATTTTAATAGTTCAATGTGCTGCTTGTCTGCTTATAAATGACATAATTATGAATAGTTTGGTAATAATATTTTTATTTCCTTTCTTTAAATAGACATTGGAACTTCTTTATAGAATTACTAATGCACAGAATGTAAGTGTTATTGTCCAGAAGATGCTTGAATATTTGCAGCAGAGCAAAGAAGAATATATCATCATCAGTTTAGTTGGCAAAATAGCTGAGCTGGCTGAGAAATATCCTTTTCTGGGAGGGGTGAGGGTGAGCAACACATTACCTTTAGATTTAAAGTGACTAGACATTTTTCCTCTTAAAACTGACTAAAAGTGTTTATGGAAGTATTTATAGTTCAGGATGCCAATAGTAATCTTTTTTTTTTTGGTGGTTTTTAAGAGTTTTTTGCTAGCAAGGGCAGCACAGCAAGGCTTTTTTGAATGATGCACCTTCTCCTGAATCCTCTCTTTCAGTGAATAATATTAGGCTCAAAGATTTTCAACATGTATTTAAGCTGATCTTAATCTGTCTTTTATTTCTCTTATTAAATCCACTGGACAAAATTCCCATCCACCGCAAGAACAGGAAGGATCCTCTCCATTAGGATAATCCGTAGCTATCCTAATTTTTATGCTAGTATTTGTCATAATAACATTCCATTTGGAACATGATTCCTCTTTTACCACCTTTCATTTTTCTCCTGAAATTTCTGTAATGGGACTATTTTACCTGTTACTAGGACACAGGAGATTCTATTATTTCCAAAGCAGAAAATATTTTCAGTCTAAAAGAAAAAAAGGTGAATGAAAAAAACTCTTTAGGACTGAGTAGGTATGTGCCTAAATCAATTATATATTTGAGTTTACGTAGGCTGTAATATTAGGTCTTTATGATGCACATGGGATTTAATCTTTAAATCGTCAGGTAATGAATCCATTTTATTCATTTTTTCATTCAACAAATATAATTGAGTACTTTTTATGTGGAAAGAACAATGTTAGGTACTGAGACACTAACTTAGAGTTTGTGTTTGAGATTTTTCTCTGAGTTTAAACATAAAGCTGCTACCAAATATAATCAGTTTTTTTGGAAAGATTCCAGAAGAAAAGATAATTTCAGTAAGTAGTGTTGTGAAATACACATTTTCTTAACATTGTGACTACATATGCTCCTGATAATGAATGGTTTATCCAGACGATGAATGCTGTATTTTCAGTAGGAGGAGATGTGATGCATCCTGATATCCCTAACAATTTTTTGAGACTCCTGGCAGAAGGTTGGTACTTTTCTATAAAGAAGGAAATTAAAAATGAAATATATTTCATTACAACATCCACATATGATTCAGTGGTAATATAAATGATGTATTATTTCTCTATAGGTTTTGATGATGAAAACGAAGACAAACAGCTAAGACTCTATGCAGTCCAGTCTTATCTCAGTTTACTAGAAATAGAAAATGCACTTTATCCACAGAGATTTCTGCAGGTCATGAGCTGGGTGAGCACAGTACATTACAGAATACTCTGATCTTAAAATTTGTAGGATTGGTTGTTACAGTACCTCTGTAGTACTAGTGCTATATGATTGTTTTATTGATTTCAATGTTCTATTACTTTTAGGTATCTTTCCATTTTTTCCCTATCCTTACTGCCTACCACATATCTCTCTGTTCACTTCTTTCTTCTCCTTCCAATTCCTGAACTGTCTCACTTTGAATGTGTGTGTGTGTGTGTGTGTGTGTGTGTATTTGTTTCTATTTTTTTTTTCAGTTATATCAGTGCTGTCAAACTTAAATAGAAAAAGATCCCTGTGGGATGCATATTGACTTAGAAAACCTCAAATTAACATTATTTATATTATATTTTTATTTATTTTGTTAACATTTCCCAGTTATATTTTAATCTGGTCGCAGCCCACTTACTTGGGTTTTTGCTGGCAGACAGGTTTGACACCTCTAGTTTATGGAATTGTGTATGTGGTAATTAATAGATATTTGAATTTTTGTGGACTTCTACATATGTGTTCATCTATGCATAGGTACCTGTCTTATGGATATATCAGGGTGTGTGTTTTTATAGATCATTATTATAGTTAACCTTTATGTATCAGAGTGAGACGTAACCATTTTTGGAGATTTTGAAGCCACAGAGATAATTATGAGGGAGGAGGAAAGGGAAATGACCATTTTTAAAAAAGGAAAATACATGCAATGCATATCTTTTTAGCCTTACTTACAGATCTCAGATCACTTTGTTAATTTTTTTCATAAAATATTTTGTATACTAAATTTAAAATTATAGCTTGCTCAGATAATTACAAATCTGTTCATTGAATTTACTTTTAGATTTTTTTTTCCTTACAAATAGTAGCTATAACTTGCTGATCCTTTAGGATTCTAGCATATTTTAATTTTTTCCTGTTTATAAGAAGCAGACAACAAATTGACCTTAGTCGAAAAATGTTTAGTGCCAGGCATTTTGCTAAGCACTGGGGATACAAAAACATCCCTGCCCTCAAGGAACTTAAAATCTAATAGGGGAAGATAGTACACAAAAGGAAACTGAAAAGTGAGGGGTAGGGGAATGATGTTCAGAATTGAAACCAAGTAGAGTTAAAACCAAGCAAAGCCTCTCTGAAAAATGAAGAGTTACCTTGAGAGTTCTGAACCCTGTCTAAAGGAAGGCTTTAGGAGGAGTCTGTTGTTCTGCCCTCCAACACTCCAATCTCAACTGAGGGAGCTGAGAAGGTCTTGACTATCATAGATGAGTCAATCTGCATGATGAAATTTCAGGTGTTAAGTTTATTCTGGAGGAGTCATTGATATTCCTGCAGTCAAAACTCAGCAGATGGAAAATGAGGAGCACAACTTAGAAGAAAGCATTAACATGATAGTAAAACAAAATAGTTTTTATGGATGTAGTAACCTTCATGATGTCAAGGAGTTACAGAAAGTGTTTATTTTCAGAACAGAACTGAGGAAGAAAAAGAAAAAGGTGGGGTTAGGGAGAAAAAAATGAACTCATGGATTATAACTTTTGCTACCTGGAATTCTGTTCTAACTAGTCCAATCAACTGAACTATCAATAACACCAACTTTTTTTTTTCCCTGATGCTTCATTTGTGGTATCTTCATGAACTTTTAAAGGCTGAAAGGTTTGTCCAGATTGAGACAAGGTTCTTAACCTTTCATCTATTTGTTTAATTAATGATTTAGTATAACTGTGTTAGGCAGTGTGGTGTAGTGGTTTGAGATCTGGCCTTGGTGTTAGGAAAACCTGGGTTCAATTCTTACTTATGAAACATCCTGGGTAAGTCACTTCCCCTCTCAGGGAGAAGCCCAAGCAACTTTTAAACTTCTCTACAAAGAAGCTGCTTATTTGCATTAGTAAAGGAAGATTCCCACTGGGAACTACCTGCACTGTGAAATTATGGGTCCACGAAAATAACTAATTCTCAATGTGTAGGTATTATAATATTTTAGCATTGCATTAGGTTTTCTTTTAAAAAAATTGTTGCATTTTTTTTGAAGTTAAAATTTTCAGTCAATAAAAATATACCTTATTTTCCTTCCCACCTTTCTCCCCCCTTCTTTTAAAAAAGAAAGAAAGATAAAACTCTTGTTACAACCATTTATATTTGAACAAAACAAATTCCTGCTTGGCTATCTTAAAAAAAAGTATCAATTTGCACTCTTGGGACCATCACCTCTCTCTCAGGAGGTGGGTAATATGTTTCATCATGTGTCCTCTGGAATTGTGCTTGGTCATTGTATTGGTCAGATTTCCTAAGTCTTTCAAAGTTTGTCTTTATAATTTTTTTTATTGTATACATTGTTCTCCTGATTCTTCTTCCCTCACTAAGTATTTAAGTTCATACAAATCTTTTTAGTTTTCTCTGAAACTGCATAATAATTCCATCACATCCATATACTATAACTTGTTTATCCATTCCTCAATTGATGGGTACTCCATTTTCCAATTCTTTGCTATCACAAAAAGGGCCACTAAAAAGTTTTGTGCAGATAGGTCTTTTTCCTCTTTCTCTGATCTCTTTGGAGTATAGGCCTAATAGTGGTATTGTGGGTCATAGGGTATATACTGCTTAATAACTTTTAGGGCATAGTTCTGAATCACTTCAGAATGGCTGGAGTAGTTCGCATTAGCAGTATATTAATGTACTATTTTCCTATAACCCTTCTAGGAATTGTCATTTTCTTTTTTTGTTAACTTTGCCAATCTGATGGTCGTGTGTGTGTGTGTGTGTGTGTTGTGTGTGTGTGTGTGTGTGTTGGGGGGTCCCCTCAGTAGTTTAAGTGTGCATTTGTCTTAATTATTATTTATTTGAAGCATTTTTTATGTAAACTGCCTATTCATATCCTTTGACTATTATCTGTTGGGGAATAACTCTTATTCTTACAAATTTTACTCAATTCCCTCTTTATCTTGTAAATGAGACCTTTATCAGAGAAACTTGCTGCAAAGATTTCCTCCCATTTACCTACTTCTCTTCTAAGTTAGCTGCATTTGTTTTGTTTGTACAAAAACTTTTTAATTTTATGTAATCAAAATTGTCCATTTAAACTTCTTTGATTCTCTTTATATCTTGTTTATTCATGAACTCTTCCCTTATCAATAGATTTGACAGGAAATTTCCTTCCTATTCCTTTGTTTATGATGTCATCCTTTATGTCTAAGTCATGGACCCATTTGGAGCTTATTTTGGTATAATGTGTGAGAGATTGGTCTGTACTTGGTTTCTGCCAGACTCCTTTCTAGTTTTTCTAATGGTGTTTGCTAAATATTGACTCCTTACCCCAATAGTTGGGACCTTTGGGTTTATTAAAAAAAAAACCAAACCAAAACAAGTCTGCTGTGCTCATATTTGCTTCTGCATAATGTGTGCTTAATCTGTTCCACTTACTATTTCTTACCAGCATCAAATTATTTTGATGGCTACTTCTTTGTGGTATAGTTTAAGATCTGGTATTACCAGGCCCCCTTCTTTCTTACTTTTTTTTCATTATTTCCCTTGAGATTCTTGTCCTTTGGTTTTTCCAGATCAATTTTGTTATTTTTCTGGCTCTATAAAGCAAACTTTTAGTAGTTTGATTCATTGTATGATTTTATTATACATCTTTATTGAATTTTTTTTATGTTATCCACAGTTATTGCATAGCTTTTACAATTCATGTTGAGGGACTAAATGTCAAGTCACAATACATAAACATCTAATTAAAGAATTTTTTTTATTGTTTTTCAATTTTTTTCCAGACTGGTGTGGGGTGGGTAAGAAGAAGTCCTTGGAGAAAAAAAGGCTTTTTAAAAAAATTATTCCTTCTTTCATTTTTTGCCTCATCACACTCTCTTCCTCTACCCAGCCCTGATGGTGCTAAATTAGAAATATGCAAATGCTCTTTAGTCCCTGAGCCAATGAAATGTCAGCTCAAGGGTTGTTTCTGGTCCAGGAGGAATTCTACCTGTCATGAATGGATTAAATCACTTATAAAAATAATGTGTATTATAACCAGAGGCTGTGATAGACTACACATCAGTCTTCTGGGAACTAACCTGGCTAAGGTCAGAGAGAATTGTCACCAAATTGGCTGCAGGGTGATACTGGCCACGGCAACTCTTAAATCATAAAGGAGTTGTGCTCTGCATTGCTGGTCTGCCCCAGTTAAATCACAGATTGTTGATGTATACATATATATTTTAGAATGGTAAGGAAATGTAAATGTGCTGATAAAATCAGTAGCCAGAACTGATTAGTCTGGAAAGAGGTATCTTGTAATGATGTGCTACTAGCATATTTAAATAGTAAATGATGATGTCTGAAAATTGTCGGTATTTAGTTCCATTCCTTAAGTACATTTTCATATTAAAATGTGCCAGTAGAACCAGTCTCAAGAGTGCATTCGCTATTAGAGAATGTCTAATGTAGATAAAGTCAATTGTAAGGAAAGGTGTATTTATTGTTTAATTTTCACAGATTAATTTGCAGTCTGACTTGATATATGCCTGTAATCATCATTTCTTTGTTTATTATTCACAGGTATTAGGAGAATATTCCTACCTTTTAGATAAAGGAACACCAGAGATCGTCATAACAAAACTCTACAGGTTGCTTGTGAATAAATCTACCACTTCCGAAACAAAGGCTTGGATTATGGGTGCGGTGACCAAATTGATGCCCCAAGCACCCTCCTCTAAAACGGTTGAGAAACTAATCCAGGAATTCAGTGTATCCCTGGACACTTGTATGAGACAGCATGCTTTTGAATTAAAACATTTGCAGGAGAAGGTGGAACTTATGAAGAACTTACTTCCAATTGATAAAAGTTGTGAGGACTTAGTGGTAAGACATCTATACTCTATGAAAACTATACCATTTTGAAATATAACAGGGTATTTCTTTAAGTTTTTAGTAAAGTTGTTTTTAACATCTGAAGTAAAGTGTTTAGGAAACTGGGGATTGTAACATTAATAGGTCACAGCTAATGAGTATAGAACATACTGTGGAACAAACATGAACCCTACTTAGTTCATTGTCAAGGCAATTATAGTAAGGAGATCAGAAAGGGTTAAATGTTCAAAATCATACAGTTATTTCTGGATTATCTACTAATAAATTTTATTTATTATCTACTTTCTCTGTTGAGGTATTCTCAGAATTAGATTTTCCCCTTTAGAGACTCAAAGTGAGCCACATTTCCTTATCTTGGTCTGAATCAAAAAATTTTCAAAGAGAAGTCATTTATGTTCAGGTTTCTATGAATTAAACTGACCAAAGGATTTGGGAGAAGAAAGTAAAGAATTAGAGATCCTAGTTTGGGTTCTTTTTTCATTCATTATTTCAGTGAACTCATGTAGCATTGATGACTAATAGTAGAGGTATTTTGCAGCATACAAAGGAAATGGAAGACTCAGTTCTTCTATCACATCTTCTTGTTGTCAGACGAGCCATAGTATAATGGATACAACTCTAGATTTGGAGTCAGAAGCCATGGTTCAGATCTGAACTGTAGCTCCTACTACTTCTTTGACTTTGGGCAGGTCACTTAACCCCTCTGGACCTCAGTTCTCTTATCTGTGATGTGAAGGGGATGAACTAGATGATCCCTGTGGTCACTTCCAGCTCTGAATCCCATCACCTTAAGATCAAAATTAAATATAAAAAGGTCAAATATAAATAATTTGGGGAATATCCACTTTTAGATGATTGATGCTTTTGTAGTTATACATTAATTTGGATCAGAGTTATTATGTATATTTCTTTTCTTTCCCCTTCCCCCTCACTTTTTTCCACTATCACTAATTCCTTTTCTTTTCTCTCTTTTTCTTTTGATCTATCTTTTTATTACAATTAAAATGAAAAGTGAGAGCTTTTTGAATTCAAATAGCATAATTAAACTGATGTCACCATGCCTTAAATGTTCCATTGTAAGCAGTTCTGTTTTTTTCATTGTGTTTGCTGAGGCTGTCTAATTCATACTGCTGTATTAATTACTATTTTCTATGACTAGATTTCTTAAGAGGTCAGTAATTTGGGCAGATTGCTTTGGAATTTAGGCTTATGTTCATTTCACTGTAATTTAAAAAATTAGTAGAATTTGAATGTGTTAATTATATGGATTATGTGAATAGTATTAGTATAAAATGCCTTATTTTTTGTTGCCATATCAAGTTAAATTATTTAAGTTAAAGGGTGACTCCCTACATGCTTATGTTTTCAAAGAGACTCCCAATTTTATTCTCCATTCAATATAGGTAGATGCTTCTTTGTCCTTCCTGGATGGTTTTGTGGCTGAAGGACTAGATCAAGGAGCAGCACCATATAAACCTCACCATCAGCGACAAGAAGAAAAGCTTTCTCAGGGAAAAGGTGATTATAATTTGTATAGAACCAGTCCTTTGGGTAACACACCTTTCATTTGGACATTACTTTTAATCATGTTATAAAGCAACCACAAAAATTTAATATTTTTGTCGCACTTTAAGCTTCTCTGTACATTGCATATCCTGATTACATATCCAGAAGTAAAACATGCTGCCTCAGAAGTGTGTGAATCACAGGGCCGTGTGTATAGAGTAGAGTATAGGAAATTCACTGGAATAGCAGATATCCATCATGGAGTTTGGAAAAAATTGTGATAAGATTATATTAGTCAAATATCCTAGCACATATAATCGTTGATGAATGGCTCCTGTGCCAGGGGACTGGTATATTATAGTTTCATAAGAAGTGATATAGAGATGGTCCTGGGTACTCCAGATTAGGGAGTCATACTATCATATTATTTAATTCAGTTCATTCAGTAAACATTTAGGAAGCACCTACTACATGCCAGGCACTGTGCCAAGCCCTGGGTATACCACAGAGGCGAAAGATAGTCTCTTCCCTCAAGGAATAGTGTAGTGAAAGTTCTGATAAGCTCTTCATTTTGATCCAAGAAAGCGTCTTGTAAGTCATTGTAAATTGTTCCTTGAAGATACCTGCTTTATGGGGGCAGTTACGTGGCACAGTGGATAGAGCACTGGCCCTGAAGTAAGGAGGACCCGAGTTCAAATCCGGCCTCAGACCAAACACTTGACACTTACTAGCTGTGTGACCCTAGACAAATCACTTAACCCCAACTGCCTAAAAATTAAAAAAAAAAAGATACCTGCTTTGTGAAAATTGTTACTTGCAATACCATAGCCCTAAAAATCAAAGAATGCCACATATAATCAAAAAAGTTTTGAGACAAACAATTTTACCCCTATTAAGGACTGTGGTGTTTCTACACTTGCAATATAGAATGTATTTTTGATTGCTGCACCTTAGGAAAGGAATAATGGAACTGGAGAAAGATCCAGAGAAGAGCAACTAAATTGGTCAAAGGATAAATGAACTGCTATATGAGGACATACTAAAAAGTGGAAGGACTTTTTACTCAGGAAAGAAACAAGCCAAGAGGGAATTTGGTCACAGAATCCTAAAGGCTGTGTATAGGTTAAACGTTAAATTGTTAATCAAATTGTGATATGTTAGAACTAGGAATTACCACCACAGCATTGAAGGATGACCAACTAAATTGAAGACCTGAGGATAACATAAGAATCACATTACATTTTGTTGTATCCCCCATTACACTTAGCACAATGCTAGGCAAGAAGCCAGTGCTGAGTAAGATCTGTTGGCTGAAACCTGTTGAATGAAACAGAACGAAGTACTTTTCCACAGAGTGTATTACGCATGTTTGAGAGATTTAGAAACATTTTAGATGGCCTCTCCATAATGAATTATTGAGAGAAACCAAGAAACTCTGTTCTTGGTGTTTAGTGTCACATATCTCTTGTGACTGCTGTCAAAGAGACCATTAAGTTGGATGCACCACAAGTCAGACCTGGTAAAGCAGTTATTATTTCCTTTTAGGCGAAGAAACTTAAAAACCAAAGAATTTGTGACTTTCTCAAGGGCTATGATCTTATGATCCAAAATAGAACTAGTTAATAAAGCCAGGATTAAAACTCGGGTCTTCTGACTTCTAGGCTAGTGTTTTTCCTTCAGAAAATGAGTGATTACCCAGATTCAGTTTACGTGAGTGATCTTGATCTTATTGGTAAATCTCTGTCCTGTTTACGTTCTCCTCTCTTTCTTATTGCTTCCCTTCTCTGATTACTCTGGTCAAAGGCCTTCAGTTAATTGATCTGTAAAATGAGGGATTTGAACTAGTTGACACCCAGAGTTAGGAGTGACCTAGACTGTCTGTTATTGTGTGAGCTAACTTCCCTGTACCTTGGTTCCCTCATCTGTTTTCTCCTTGCAACGTGCTATTTGAGCTAAAGTACAAAAATAATACCACTGAAACTACCCAGCGATGTTTCCTTTGCTTAGTCACTAATTATCAAAATCCCAGATTTGACTACTGAAATGAATATATCTGACCTTTTCTGAAAATGCATTTGTTTTGATGCGCAGATAGTAGCTAAATGTTCTCATACATGTAGCTGTAGATGGAAGCTGTGGGCTAAAGGGATGCCCAGAGCCATAGCATTTGTACCTATTTATTATGTGAGCATGTAGGTTGCCTCTGGCTTATAACACTGAAATACAGGTTAGTTCTAGGAATCCAGATCAAGTTAACCTCTTCAACCCAATCTGGTCCAGACCAGTCCTGGGGGATTCATATTTTAGGAACTTAATATTATTATAGATTACTTACTACATAGAAAAGCTATATATTTATTTTAAGAAATTTTAACTCTTTTGGAGTTTTTTTAATTATTTGAAGTACAGTTGCATTTTCTGTTTTTGATGATTTGAAACATTAAAATGATTGTAGTTTCCCTGTAGATCATTACATCTATTTTGTCTCCTCTGACATTGTTTACTATGTGGACTTTATGTGACCTTGATTTTATTGGCAAATCTCTGTCCTGTTTATGTTCTCCTCCCTTTCTTATTGCTTCCCTTCTCTGATTACTCTGGTCAAAGGCCTTCAGTTAATTGAGCTGTAAAATGACAGATTTGAACTAGTTGGCATCCAAGGTGTCTTCATCACGAAAACTGATATCCATGATATCAGACAAATCCTGACTACTTTGTTTCTCCCTTTCACTTTTGTATTGACCCTCTACTGCTTATGATATTAATTCACAATCACTTTTGTTGTTCTTTACTTCTTTCTTGCTGGCATACAGAAACATTGGAACTGCTTCCAAAAGAAGATACATGTGCTGATATCCTTTAGTCCTAGTGCTGATACTTCTGTCCTAATTGTTCCTTATGCTTTGTTAACTCATTTACCTACAGTCTGCATGCATCCTGACACATTAGCTAGCACCTCATCTCCCATTTCTTTCGGTCTTCTGTCATTTGTGAAGAGCTTCTGTGTTTTGCTGGTAAGACTAAATAATCCAGGCTTGAGTTTGTCCTTTATCTTGGCCTCCTTCCAGATCTCCTTCTGATAACATTCCTCCCCTCTTCCTATAAATCTCCAGCCTTCCTGACTTATTACAGTACCCCATCTACATAGGATGGGTTCTCTGTACTCATAGTATTATATGATCTTCCCTTTCTTATCCTGTCCTTCCTTACTCTCATTCTTTTCCAATTTCTGATTTTTAGCCTCTTTTTCTCTTTTGTCCCACACCTCATTGCTTTTAAGCATGATCCAGATCATATTTTTTTAAACAGTACCTTGTCCTAGATGACTTTCTGATAAGGAAGATAGAGAAATAAGGGAGGGGTAGGAAGAGAATAAGCATTTATATTGTGCCTACTATTTACCAGCCACAGTGCCAAGCGCTTTTTACAAATATTATCTCATTTGATCCTTATAACAACCCTGTGAGGTAGGTGCTATTGTTATCTCCATTTTTTTTTCAAGTGGAGGAAGCTGAGGCAGAGGTTAAGTGACTTGTCCAAGGTGACACAGCTAGTAAGTGTCTGATCCTGGATTTGAACTCAGGTCTTCCTGACCCTAGGCTTAGTGTTTTATCTATCCACTGAGCCACCTCAGCCCCCTAAGGGAAGGAGTATGCCTCTATTAGGGAGTATGTTATTGGATAGGAGATTAAATTAGATCAATTCTGAGATAGCTTCCAACTCTAAGATTCCACAATTCATTTGGTTCCCTTAAACAGGATAGGAGCACTAAAACTATCTTGGCTAGTTAAATCAACTCTCATTGAAAATGATTTAATATGAATGGGAACTGTTTGATAGCATGATGAATTAAAGTCATGGGAACCTCCCTGCCTTCAGTAGAAGAAAGACTTGATTAAAGACATTGAAGTACAACTTTAAATACCATGGCAAATGACATAAACACATGGACTGCTGTGGGTAGAAGGGGTGGTAGTCAGAATGTGTTCCCAGGGAGGCCTCGGGTGGTATATCAAGAAAGCAGGAAGTTCAGAAATCAGCAGACGGATAGGGTGGATCTTTCTGAGAAAAACTTTGAATTAAGAATTACTTATTTCACTTCATTCTGCAAAACAAATACAATATTAGCATGTGAAAGTATTTTCCTGTCACTTGGTCGTTTACTGATTGTTTAATCACATTTGTACACTATAGACTGGTAGCTCATTAGCTTCACATGATAATATAATAGTAATAACAACTATATGTAAATAAATATATGTTATTATTAAATATATATAAATAAATTATATATAAATATATTATTTTATAAATTGGCATTTATATAGCACCTTAAGTTTACAAAGTATTTTACAAATATTATTTCATTTGATCCTCATAACAGTCCTGCAAGGTAGATGCTATTATTAGCCCTGTTTTACAGATGAAGAAACTGAGACAAACAGCCCAAATGACTTGCCCAGAGTCACACAGCTATTAAGTGCCTGTGTCTGAATTTGAACTCCAGTCTTCCTGGATCCAAAGTCTAGCACTCTATCCACTGCACCACCTAGCTGCCTATTTAATAAAGAGTTATTCAGGCTTAATGGGAAGAGATCAGCATAAATTGTTTGCTTTCTTTATAGCTTCCAGCATGAAACACTTAGGAAACGTGCTTAAAAGTGTTATTAAGGCCTGTTCAAGTCATTGCTTTGTTGTGTCTCTGGTCATTCTTAGGTAGAATTTAGACAGCAAAACTTTAAGAACTGGATATTTAACTGAGTCTTCCCCTGTCCTGTGAATCCTGTTTATTATCTCTTGACTCCTGTCATAGCAGCTTTTCTTAACCTCCTTGGCCCTCAAGCCCCTAATTGCATCCCTGCATCCCTCTCAGCTAATGAACCTTTCTTAATGTTCTCCTTTATCAAGAAAATTGAAGCTAAACATCCTAAACTCCCCCACTCAGCCTCCTTTATACATTATAACCTGTCTGATTTCACCCATCCTCTCTAGTCTCACAGTATGAAATGGCTCTCCTTGCCAAGGCTAACCCCTCCAGTTTTTCTTTTTAATTGATACACTTTATCTTAATAGTAATCACTTCACAGAAACAGTTCCTACCAAGTACTATCCCTTTAAAAAAGAAGCTAAACAGAACTGTTTCTGTTCTTAGAGTTTACCATTTCCTAACAGAAAGGAAGTATGTTTTGATATGAGTCATCTAGAGTCATCGTTGGGCTTTGTATTTGACCTGAATTCTGTCGCCTTTTAGTGCTGTTGTCATTTACATTATTATAGTCATTGTGTAAATTGTCTTTTGGTTCTGCTTTCTTCACTCTTTATCAGTTCATTTTAGTCTAACATATTTCTTTGAATTCTTCATGTTCATCCTTCTTTATGGTAGAGTAACTTTCTGTTATCATTATATACAACAATTTGTTCAGGCATTCGCTGCCTCCTATAGGTACGTAATCTGCTAATAAATTTTTGTTTCTGTAAGTAGAACTTAGATTAATATTTTGATGTATAAGAAGCTTTTCTTTCTGCTTACATCTTTAGGTTATAAACCCAGTACTGTAACTCAGCTGTTGAGTCCTTGATCTCATTCATACCCTTTTCCTCTGGTATTCTACTGTACAATCATACTTCTCATCCCTCAACTTCCACCCCTCATATCTTTAAAATCTTCCTGTCTTTCACCAGCTTACTTGTTACAGACACACTTGAATCTCCTCTGTTCTTTAAACAATAAAACAAAAATTCTTCCCTTGACTCTGCTTACCCCTCAGTCTGTTGTCCCATGTTCTTGCCCTTTGCAGCTGCACCAATGTTCAAAATTTCATTCTTTCCTAATATTTTACTCACTTCCCCAACATGCTGAATCTTCATTGTCCTAAAAATGAAAACTTTGCTCGACTGTGCTTATCCCTCAGTCTGTTGTCCTGTTTCTCTTTGCTGCTAACCTTCTAGAAAGAGTAGTCTGAACTGGCTGCCTCTTTCCCACTGCCCATTTTCTCTTCAGCTCCCTGTAATCTGGCTTCTATTCCTGCTACTCTGCTGGCATTGCTTTGTCCAAAATTACTAATGACATCTTAATCGTCCTGTCCAATGACCTTTTCTCAGTGTTCATCATCCTTGACTTTTCTGCACTGTTTGACATCGTTGACACCTCCTTTTCCCCCCTACCCTTTAAGGATACTTTCTCCTTGACTTCAATTCGTTCTCCAAATTCTCCCCCTATCCACCTGACTGCATCTTTTCATTCTTCTTTGTTAGGTCCTTCCTCTTTCTTTTCAAGTGCGAGCATCCCCCAAAGCTCCAAGAAAAGATCTTTCTCTTCTCTGTATAGTCTTTCTCTTTACATTTTTTGGAAATCTCATTTATTCCCATTGCTTTATCACTTCTGTACAGATGACTCCCAAATTTATGGTCCAATCTCTCTCTTCAGCCCCAGTATGAAACATTTCTAAATGTTTGTTGGGCAGTCCCACCTGGATGTCCTGGTGGCACCTCAAACTCAATATGTCCAGCATTGAACTGAGCAAAACTGCCCCTCCTTCTACCTTTTCTATTTTTGTTGATGGAACCACAAACCTTGTATTCACCTACGCTTGAAACTGTGGAATCATTTTTTACTTTTTCCTCTTTCTCACTCCCCAGATAACATTACTTAAGCTCTGTTCTCATCTCCCCAGTATTTCTTGCACCAAACTCCTTCTGTTTACTTCTGCTGTTACCTAGTTTGGTCCCTTATCAGCTCTTGACTGGCACTATTGTAACAGGCACATAACTGGTTTCCTTCTCTCCAGTCTTTCCCCTTCCTTTGTATAGCTGCCAAAATAATCTTACTAATGCAGAGGTCTGCAGGGATGGGAAGGGAAAGGAAAGGAGGAAGGGAATAAACATTATATATTGCTTACTATATGCCAGGCGCTATGCTAAGAAATGTATAAATATTATATAATTTGATCTTCACAACAACCCTGTGAGGTAGGTGGTGTTATTATTTTCATTTTACAGTTGAGGAAACTGAGGCAGATGGAGATTAAGTGACTTGCCCAGGGACACACAGCTAAAAAGTGTCTGAAGTGGGATTTGGACTCAGGTCTTCCTGGCTTCAGATCTAGTGCTTTATCCTCTGTGCCACCTAACTGCCTCTAGCTGTCCTGTGTGATCATGACAGTTCTCTGCTGAAAACCTTTTAATGGTTTCTAATTCCCCATAGAATTAAATTCAGACTTCTCAGTCTGTCATTTAAGACCCTCCACAATCTAATGCCAACTTACTTCTGTAGCCTCTTTTTACTTTTGTCCCCTTCCTGTACTTGGTGTTCTAGCTAAACTGGACTATAAGCTGTTATTTGCTTTTGTTCTGCATTCTCCTGCCTCTGTATTCCTGGAGCTCTCCCTTCCTTCGCCTTTTCCCCAAATACCTAGATTATACTCAGTCTACTTTTCTTCTTGTTGAAATCCTTTTCTTTCTTTATGGATCAATTTAGGTGCTACTACTTCTATGACGCCTTCCCTGATCCCCCTAGCTGAAAGTGATTTTAGCTTTGCAAGTTTCTCATAGCACTTTTTCCAGACCACAGGTGGGGTCCCTGCAGCCACAGATGTGGCCTTCTAGGTCCTTAGGTGTGGCATTTTGATTGAGTCCAAGTTTTACAGAACAAATCCTTTTAAGGGGATCCCCATCCC
This sequence comes from Phascolarctos cinereus, assembly GCF_003287225.1. NCBI lineage: Eukaryota > Metazoa > Chordata > Mammalia > Diprotodontia > Phascolarctidae > Phascolarctos > Phascolarctos cinereus. The sequence goes on along the minus strand of NW_027555736.1, from coordinate 162,920,269 downwards.
TTGTCTAGACCCTTCTGTTGTTCTTACATGCTCTACTTTGTATCGCATTTATTTATATACATGGCTTATCCTTCCTTTGAGGTAAAGTATAGATTGTATTATTTTTCATCATCATATCCCCAGGCCTTAGCACCATGCCTTAGAGATGTTAAACAAATACTTCACTGGATTCATGATTACATTGATATCAGATACTCCCTTTAAGGGTACAGATCACAATCCATTCACATGAATTAAGAAATCATCTTGCCAAGTATGCTTTCATTGAAGTCATTGAGAGGCCACTTTATGTGCGTACTCTGGATATGAGAAGGACCTTTGTCTTGAAGCTAGTCGTGAACTATATTGTCCAAAAGGATGATAACATAGGTAAAATGGCTTTTCAAGGTCTTTGATTCAGTTCATTTAGTTTGGCAGTCTCAGGACTCAGAGGAACCAGAGATAATGATTGTCTGAATTTTATACTGGGGCAATAAGGGAGATTTACAAGTTGAAGTCACTTTTGTAGGTAGGAGACATACAATCCCACTCCTGTAAATGTTTATCTCAGTGCTTTGCTGAACAGAAATAGGGTTATCCCCTCCAATCTTCTTGAACATTTTTATGTAAACGCATAATTTTCAAAAGAGACCCAATTTGACCATTCTCTGGTATCTGTTTTCTTAGTGACTTCAGTGTGGTGTGCTACAAAGGATGTTTACCTGTATTTTAAGTTTACTGCTGGTATATGACAGTTTTAGTTCATTATGTTTCTACTTATCTTGTTAATTAAAGAAATCCATTTAAGTCTAGGAGTGTGTGTGTGTGGAGTGGGATTTGTTCAGTTCCAGTAACCTGGATTTTTTTTTTGGAAACAGTGGGAGTTAAGTGACTTGTGGAGGGTCATACAGCTAGCTAGTAATTGTCTGAGGCCAGATTTGAACTCAGGGCCTCCTGACTCCAGGGGCAGTGCTCTATCCACTGCGCTACTTAGCTGCCCCCTGAATTTCTTGTATAACACTTTATGGTATGGTTTTGGAAACTGAGAACAAGGGATTGAAGTGTAAAAAGGACCCCAGGGAGCTGAAGCTTTAAGCTGTTCTGGCTGAGCATTTGGTCACTTTTAGAACCCCCATCTCATAGCTTTCAGTTTTTCAAAGGATGGATGTATGAGAGTGATGCCTTTACTTAGTCAGTGTGCCTTCAGAGAGCTTATTCTAAAAGGAAGAATTCTTTGTTAATAAAATATCTTTTTAAAGGTAAAATTTTACCGCTCTCAAATGCTGGACAGATTATAAAGCAACTTGTAAATGTAGAATCTCAGAATTAGATGGAACCTTATAGGCTCCAGTCACTCAACCCATGCCTGAACAGAAATTCCTTCCACAATATACCTGACAATTGGTTACCCAGCCTTTGCTGGAAGAACTTCACTGAAGGAGGAGGTAGCTTACTACCTCCTGAGGCATGGCTGTTTCACTTTTGGAGGGTCTTAATCATTCAGAAGTTTTTCCTTACATCAAGGCTAAATTTGCCTTTTTGTAACGTCAAAGTATTGCATCTAGTTCTGCCCTCTGGGGCCAAGCTGAACACTAATATCTCTTTCAAGTAACAACCTTTCAGTTCTTTGAAGCTGGCTATCCTGCTTCCCAGGTCATGCCCTCTTCAGTCATAACATTTTTAGTTCCTTCAACTAATTATCATAAAGCATAATCTTGAGGCCATATGACCGCTGGTAGCACATTGACCACCATTTCTTTTCAGACCTCCACTTAAACAGCCTAGGACTGTGAACACAGGTGCCCTGGGAAGAGCAGTGCCTCCTAAAATACTTGCTCTACTTCATGCCTCTCTCCCTGTAGTTATCATGTAAGGAAGCAATCACTATGGAAAAGGGGCCCATCCTCTTTGCCACTTCCAGCAATTACTCATCAGCTACCACCAATGAGCAAGTAAACTCAAGAGCCCTAAGAACACCAGGGATCCCTAGACCACTTATCCTACTTCCAGCCTAGTTCCTGCAGCCATCCTTCTGGGAAGAAACCTCTGGAGATGCAGTCTGTTGGTTGCTTCTGTAGGATCTGAAGTCTTTGCCTCCTCAGCAGCCACAGCTCCTAAAGAATAAGAAAATAAAATTCTTGACACCAAAGTCTTTGGCATTGTCAGATGGCTAAAAATCATAAACAAATGTGATTTTATCAATGGGAATATCATTATAAAAGGTACATTTCTGTCTGCTTTGCCATTGCACCTTAAGGACCATCAGATCTTTCCATATGACTTGCAGTTGAAATCTCCTATGTGTTATTTACCCCATTAGAATCTATCCTATATTATCTACCCCCTAGAATGTTAGTTTCTTGAGAAAAGGGATTGTTTCAAATAGTAAGTGCCTAACAAATGTTTTTTTCATTTGGTCATTTATCCTCATTGCTTTTCTTTGGACTGGGGGTTCCTTAACCATTTTTTTCCTACCATAGATCCCTTTGGCAGTCTGGTAAAGCAGATGGACCCCTTCTCAGATGTGCTTTTTTTTTTTTCCCAGAATGTTTATTAAATGCATAAAACATGTAGGATTAAATCAAAATGTTAAAACAAGTTCATAGACCCCAGGCCAAGAACCCTTTTTTGGATTGCTTTTCTTAAAATGTGGCATCCAGAACTGACTAGAATGTTACTTCTCTGCTCCTAGATACTTTGTCTAGAATTGTAAGAGCCCTTTTAGCTCCCATTGACTCAAATTGAGCATGCCCCTTGAGAGAGAGAAAATTAACAGTGTGGTAGAGGGGGAAAGGGTTAAGATGAGAGATGGATGCAAAAGGCAGTCATTGAAGAGAGGCAGATACTAGAGAGGCAGATACAGATGAAGAGGTTCTCGAGAAAATTTACTGTTTGGCACATTAATGTACTGTTAGGGGAGTTATGAATCAGTTAATATGGAAAGCAGCTTAGAACTGTGTCTCAAAAATTACTCAGTTGTACATATCATTTGGTCTATCTATATCACTGTTAACTGTTGTTGTTCAGTCATTTTTCAGTTTTGTCTGCTTCTTTGTGACCCCATTTGGGGTTTTCTTGACAGAGATACTAGAGTGGTTTACCATCCTTCTCCAGCTCATTTTATAGATGAAGAAACCGAGGCAAACAGGATTAAGTGACTTGCCCAGGGCCACACAGCTAGTAAGTGTCTGAGGCTAAATTTAGACGCAGGAAATTGAGTCTTCTTGACTATATATAAAACTTTCTTAGCAACTCTTTTGGTAGAGTCCTATCAGTTGGGGAATGGATGAATAACTTATGATTTATGAATATAATGGAATACTATTGTCCCATAAGAATGATGAAATGAATGGTTTCAGAGAAACCTGGAAAGATTTGTTATGAATTAATGCAGAGTGAAATGAGTAGAATCAAGAAAACAGTTTATCCTTTAACAATGTTGTGAACACAAACAAGGTTGGAAGACTGAAGATCTCTGATCAGTGCAGTGACCAACCATAATTCCAGAGTCCTACTGATGAATAATGTTACCTCCTGGAGACAGAGAAGTGATGAACTTAATATGCAGACATACATTTCTGGATATGATTGATGTTGGACTTTTTTTGGGGGGGTGGGGGGCCTAGGAAATGGGGTTAAGTGACTTGCTTAGGGTTGGTCACACAGCTAGTAAGTGTCAAGTGTCTGACACCAGATTTGAACTCAGGTCTTCCTGACTCCAGGGCCACTGCTATATACACTGTACCAACTAGCTGCTCCTTGGACTTGGTTTTGCTCAACTTATGCGTATTTGTACAAGAGTGGGGTAGGGAAAAGTGGGAGGGAGAGAAAAATACTTGCTAATTGAAGATAAAAGTTAATTAAAACAAAAAGAAAGCTACCTGTTTGTGTCCTGCATATGGTGGATGCCTAACAAATCTTTGTTTTTGTTATTAACAAATGCCAGGTTAGGAAAACCTGGGAGGATGAGTTTTGCCCATGATTTCATCTGGTTGTTTCCCTCAAACTATAATATAAACTGAGGCCAGAGTATAAGCAAAATAATAGAAGAGATTCAAGAGATGTGTAATTTGGAAAATTAACTAGGACCATAGTTTTCTTTGAACAGAGCACTAAATAAAGGATTACTGGGTCCGAAATCTCACACACACACACACACACACACACACACACACACACACACACACACACAGAGATGATTATATAATGAAGACCGGAAATGAAGGAAATGAATCTGCTCCTGGAAGATAAACCAGTAACAAGAAGGGATTAAAATCTGTTTTTCAGGTCGCCAAACAAATATTAACTAGGTCAAGTTTTAGCGAATGGGTTGCTTAAACTTGACTGAGCTTTATCAGTATGGCTAAAAGTCCATGTTCTGTGATTAAATTATAAGATAAAGGATGATGCTCTTTAAAAAAGGAAATTTTGGGGTGGGAGGTGATTGGGATTAAGTGACTTGCCTAAGGTCACACAGAAAATAAATGTTTTAGGCTGGATTTGAATTTAGGTCTTCCTGACTCTAGGGCTGGTGCTCTATCCACTGAACCACCTAGCTGCCCCTTTTTTTAAATTAAAAAAATTTTTTTTGGAGGCAGTCGAGGTTAAGTGACTTGCCCAGGGTCACGTAGCTGGTAAGTTGTCTGATTTACTATTCCAAATCAGTAAAGTAATATTAATTAACTTTTTACTGTGCCATATGTGAAAAATAGGAAGGAATCCATTGGGCAAAGAAATAGATGGGGGTTCTTTTGGGAATAGATAAATTCTGTGTTGAAAAGAATTTAATCAGTTGAGGAAACATTGTGTAATGGAGAAAGAAGGGGAGTAGTGGACTTAAAAAAGATGTAATACCTAGTCAGGAATACGTAGCTTTGAATCCTACTTCAGACATCTACTAGCTATGTGACCTTGGTTATGTCGCATAATCTCTCTTGGCTTCAGTCTCCTCATTTATAAAACGAAGGCATTTGGTTCAGTGATCTTTAAGTTGCTATTTGGCTCCGAATCTGTTACCCTAAGAAGGAACAACAGAGTAGGGAGATAAGATTATATTAAATTCATGGAAGCCTGGTGAAGGGCCTTTTAAAAGAGGAACTGGGATTCAGTTTAGAATATAGTATATTTTCATAGTCATGAAAGAATAGTATCTTTATGTGACAGTATAGGGAAGAAGAACAACTTCAGTATTTGTGCACAGGAGATCTCTGTTACTTGTCTGGAGATGATTAAGTCTTGTACTGGAGACTTGGTCATTCACATGGAGAAGGAATCGATGTTGACCATTTGCAGTGTATAAGTGATGGTTAAAAAATAAAAAACAAGGCTTTGTTTAATTTTTTTATTCTGAACTTAAATACCAAATAATATCAGCATTTCCATTTCCATTGTAGGACAGGGGAAGATTGTACATGAAACTGAATCTTTGTTATGTAGAACTTGTTTTTTCTTTTAAAGTATCTAATAAATTCAGTGTGTAACTTGGATGCAAGTGATATTCTAAAAGAGTGGGGGGAAATAGCTGTTTGTACTATGTGTCATGTATCCTGTCACCCAGTAGTTCTCAGAATGTGGTCCGGAAACCCTTGGGATCCCCAAGACTCTCTTAGTTGGATATGTGAGATCAAAACTTTTTCCATAGTAATACTTAGATTAAGAATACCAACTTTTATTTCTAACATGGTAAATATTGATAGCTCTAACTCTCATAAGTAAAAGCTCTTTGGAGGAATCATCAATAATTTTTAAGAGTATAAAGGGTCTGAAGACCAAAAAATTTAAGAATCACTGCTATAACCTATCTGGTTCTGAAATACTCCTTCTGTAGAAGGAATCGGCCTGTGCAAAGAATTTAATTCTCTAAGTAATTAAAGATAACTTTGCCCTTTTTTGTGTGTTTTGTTTTAAATTTGATCCCCTGTTGTCTTTTAAAATTCCAGTTCTCAATTTTGAACCATATGGACTGTCTTTTTCTTCAACTATGTCCTCATCTGGTTGCACTGGACGGCAGTCTCCAGCTGGCATCTCTCTTAGTTCTGATGTATCCGGGAATAGTGCTGAAACAGGACAGAAGGAGTAAGTTCCTTTCTTGTTGAAATTAGATGCTAGGTGAGAACATGTAAATATTTAAACGTCTGTCTTCCAGTGTGCCATTTATTTTCCATTTGTTTATGTTCTTGGCTTATTTTAATGGTTTAGAATGAATTCTAGGATTCTCATAATTTTTCTGGTGTTCAAATAATTCCCAAAGGGATAGTAACATCTGATGTAGCACATTTCATTCTAATGGCTTAATAATGTCCTTGGGTTACAAATTATTAGAAAGTTAATTTTTGAAAATGTTTAATGTCCTGTTTCAGTGCAGTATGCTAAATGTATAAGATGAAATCAGTAATACAACTTTAAAAAAAATAAATAACTTACAAGAGTCATGGCCCTTCAAAATAACCACACTTATTCAAGTGATGTTAGTGTTTAAATGTTTTCAAAGTATCTTCATAATTGCCTTGGACGTTTGGCATATATTTTGAATAATAATACTGATAACTCACATTTTTGTAGTATTTTAAGGCTTGCAAAGTGCTTTCCTTACAGTAACTTGTGTTGTAATCAGTGCAAGTAATATTATTCCCAACATAAGGATAAGTAAAATGAGATAAAGATTGGGACTTGCTTAGGGTCACACAGCTAATCCAAGTTAGTGGTCCAGTGAACACCTAGTGAGTCTCTAGACCTCTTCTCAGAGTAATGTTTTTAAACATCCAAAATACATAGGATTAAAAATTATTGTGATTTAAAAGTTGTTACTCATGTAGGTATCATTCTTTAAATGAGATAATTATGAAAAATAAATACATGGAAGCATGATGTGCTGAATAGAGTAGCATAAATTCCAATTGTGGTGGCGTTTTTCTCTTTGCGCCTAATATCATTTCCTTGCCTGCCAACTCAGCTAGGTCAAAGGGCAGTAGGTTTGGTCTGGAGTAGGGGTGGGGAACCTATGGCCTCCAGCCTCAAGTGCAGCTCTTTGATTGAATCCAAACTTTACTCCCCTTAATAAAAGGATTTGTTCTGTAAAACTTGGACTCAGTCAAAAGGCTGCACCGAAGGACCTAGAAGGCCACAGGTTCCCTACCCCTGGAGGAATGAGCCGAGAATGCAAATGATAGTTGGCAAGAGGGCTTAAGTACTAAGAAGCCAGGGGAAGAGGGAGGAAAGAAATGGCAACCCACCATTATTAAATAGAAATTAGCATAGCTCCACAGAACAGATGTCAGAAGATTCAAGTTGGACTTGGAGCTGAATACTTTGAAATTTTCTTATAAAGCCTACTTGTGCATATTTGTGACTTATGGGAATGGTAGCTTAAGAAAAGTTGTTTGAGAATGTTAACGTGCTGTGTGTAGAGAGTGGGGCACACAGGATAATTGTGTAGTCACAGAGAAGCTTCTTATTTTCTTCTCAGTTTCCTCTTTTAAATTTTTTACTGATACTTTTTATGGGTTTTTTTTTACATCACAGTCATTTCCCAAAATTAACTCTGTCCCATGTACAGTGAATTCTCCCTTGTAAAGAAAAAGAGTTAAACAAAACTGATCAGCAAAGCAACATTGTTTGAAGTATTCTGTACCTGCAGTTTCGTATCTCCATACTGAGAGGAAGGATGTGTATTTCATTCTTTGTCCTCAGTAGCCAAGATACTTCATTGAAATTTATCTGAGTTCTTTTTCATACTAGTATTTAGCCTACGGATGAGTCTCTCCAAATTTAAGTTAGTCAGACCCTCAGACAATAGACATGTGGTCTGTCACTGAGCTTTGGTCACATTTTACAATCAGGAAACCGGGATATATAGAAGCCAAGTGACTTATGTAAGGGCACATTGAGTAAGTGGAAGAGCTAGAATTCAAATCCTAGTCTTCTGAGGGGTTTGATGCTCTGTTATGCTACCCTACTTCTCAGTAGTTGAACATATACGTCTCTTTCCTGAAATTTCTATAAGATCGATGAGGGATATAGGTAATACTGACAATATGTCTGTTAATGAAATATATAGGGAAAAAAGCTTTTAAAAATAGCTATTAAGCTGCTTCTTAATTGTTTCCTCAATTTGCCAGTCTTAAAAAACAAAACAAAACTTTATTAACTGCATTTCTGTTTGAACTTTTTTGAATGTCAGCAATAGTAGGCCTGTGGGTGATATCATGCTAAATGGGACCAGTTAATATTCCAGAGGCGTATAATTAGAAATTAATGCAGCCAAGAATCAGCGTACAATTCACTCATCAGAAATGGTGCAAAAGGGAAGTAATGATAAGTAAGCCCAACAGTTTTCACCTTATTCTTTTTGAATAAAATGATAGGTTGATAAGTCAGATTTTTAAAAGCCATTTGGAACTTCTTTTTATTAGTGCCTCACTTAAGAAAAGCATAATTGCTTAAGGCTTTCATGTTAGACATGGTATAGGAAGTCAAGTTATATGGTCTCTGCCTAAGAGACTTGTCTGAATGTATCCTGCCAGATGCGATTATGCATGCTGTGATCCCTGAACAGTGAGCTCAGGAGTTCTGAGCTAGAATAGAAATAAAGCCAATTGAGTGTCCTCACTAAGTCTGATACTGATATGGTAAGCTTCTAGGAGTGAGGAGCTACTAGCCTGTGTAAGGAGAGGCAAACTGGCTGAGATTAGCAGTGGAGCAGGTCAAAGCTTCTGTGCTGATCAGCCTTGGGATTGGATCCATTGGTGGCTACTGTACTTTATGTGTGAGTGACACAAGTAGCCCCAAATGTTAAAAAAAAGTTCATTTTTTTCCTTTAAAAGTGTGTCTATTAGCAAGTGATGTCTTGTCCTTACATTCCTGGGTTCTGCAGCGTCTAGAAGAATGCTCTTCATGCATTGAGTTTCTATGTGTTGAGGTGTAAAGGCTTATTGGTGCTCCTGTGAAAGCTAGAGAGGGGCAGTATTTTCTGACCCTGCCATGATAACACTTGTGGATGTAGTTGATTGCAACAGTGCTGTAACAGTAACCTTTCCCACTTCCATTGTTTAAAGAGAAGAGGTAATACAGTCTATGTTTTGGATTAAGTAGTTAAATCTAACTGAATTTTCGCTTGGCTTCCTTATACATTTTATATGCCACTTCATAGGCCCTTGGGCTAGTTCCTGGCTCTGAGATTCCCTGCTTCTAGCCTGTTCAAACCCTTGTGCACAGTCTGGTATTATGTGGAGCATGTATGGCTAAAGGCTACCAATTCTATAAGCCTTCCTTACTTTTTTAAATCTGCAAATGAGGAAGAGGCAGCTGCTGGGATTAGAAAACATTGTGATCAGTCTATCAGTAAACATATTTACTGAGCACTCGCTACAAAACAGGCATTGTGATAATCATTACCACCACAAGCAGTGCACCTTTACCAAGACAGAGAGGGCGTCTTTATGATGCCAGCCACAAACTTCAGTGTCTGCATTCACTCATTCTATTATTTTTATCCTGGGGGTGCTAAGTAAGGCAAATTCCTGAATTTAGCTCTTCCTTGGGAAGATGAATGTGTAGAGTTAACAAATCGGTTACTTCTGCTAGCCTGGGGATAGGAAGCAGTAAGAGAGTAGCAACATTCTCGCTGTTGCTTTATCACTGTTTTGATCTGGGAAAGAGATGTGTTTTAGAGATCCTAAAAAACTACTGCTATTCTTCCTTCCTGAGTACTTCTTTCTTTTTCTTAAGAGCTTATTTTTAAAAAAATTATTTTAAAGTTATATTTATTTTAGAGAATGATTCTCAGGCCTTTCATTTACTCAGCATGCACATATATTAGTTGACAGTGTATTATTTACTTCGAAATCAGAAAACCCTCTGAACTAAAACTAAACCTAGGAACAAGCTGCACATTTAGAAAAGATTCTTTGTTTCTCAAAATGATTCCTTTAGTAATATGTGGCTATATGCTTTCATTGGTAGGGTATTCCTTTTTTTTTTCTTTTTTTTCTTTTTTGATGAGGCAGTTGGGGTTAAGTGTCTTGCCCACGGTCACACAGCTAGTGAGTGTCAAGTGTCTGAGGCCAGATTTAAACTCAGGTCCTCCTGACTCCAACGCCAGAGCTCTATCTACAGTGCCACCTAGCTGCCCCTGATAGGGTATTCCTAGTGTGGAAACTTTCTTCATTAGTGAATATCAATCAGTAACTTGTCTATAATGTATAACCTTAGAGAGTTCTCTGGGACACTAAATTTGCATGACTTGCCCGTGGTCACACAGGTTTATGTCAGAGGCAGGGCCAAATCCATGTATTTTTGACTCCAAGTTCATCTCTTTTATCTACTATGCATTGTTTTTTAGGTGTTGGAGTAGAGATCATTAATGATATGACAAAGAAATTGAAATTAAAGCCATTGTATAATGAAATATCTCTGGAATGTCACTAGTGGATTATCTCATTTTTGAAGCCTTCAGGAATATATTTATGTGTTAAAATGAGGGCACATATTCAGTGGATGATGCCTAGAATCTTGTGTCTTATTCTGGCTATATGGCATCTCTTATGTCTTGTGATATTAGTGATAAGCTACTGCAAGAAAGCTATAGGAATAGTGCTGCTTTTGGAAGAATATCTCAGGAAAGTAATTCTTTGGTTCTGAATTGACTTGGCTCATTACCAATTTCCTTAGGATAAATAGCCTGAAGCTGGAAGGTGTGAAAAAATTATGGGGAAAAGAAGGCTATCTTCCGAAAAAGGAAAACAAAGTGGGAAACATCCCTGAGCTTCAACCTGTTGCTCAGGACAGTACATTAGTGGAGAATGTGGATCAGATGATGATAAAGAAGGATCAGTCCCAGGCTCTTCATCATTCAGAGGAAGAGGCAGAAAAACAGCGTCTGGCTTCAACATTATTCGTTGGGCTGGGATCAGAAAGTGCGGTCAGTTTGGTAAGTAGTTTGTTATATTTCTCTGTATATCTATATTATCCATACTTTGGGCAGAAGCACCATGAAGAACAATCATGGAGGGACACAAACAGTGACATACAGTCTGGGCATGAATGGAAGGAGTTGATGCTTAGGAAAGTGAGAGGGCTATGTAAGGTTTGAATAAGACTGGACAGTAGGGAATATGATTAACAATAGAAGAAGGAAGTACTAGTTGTTGTAGTAGACTTTGAAGAGAGGAAATTGTGTTTGAGGATCCTAATTGCCCTGGAGAAAGGCAGATGATGCTTGCAGTAGCAGAAATAGTAACCAGGTACATCTTAAGGATAGGCCACATTTTTGCTTTCTGTTGAGAAACAGGGCCTGCAATCTTGTCTCCTTGAACTTCTTACCAATTTGCTTAAAACCACAGTATCACTGTGTCTACAAAGGAAGCAAAATAGGGGTTTTTGAGAAAGCTTAGCACTGCTTGCCATTCAGCCAGAGACATTCCCACAGGTCTATTGCGTATATTCCCCCTAAACCTATGCCAGAAAATAAATCATGGCTGTACATGGTGTTACATAGCACTTTGTGTATAAAATCAGGATAACGCATCATGTAATTTTACTGGCTGATAATATTAAGGATAGTAAGAATTTACTCAGTGACTATCCTAGAGAAAAACACTAAGAACCTCCCAAAAAGCAAGACTGTAATTTAATTAAATGAATACAATCAGTGAGATTACTTAGAGTTAGAGCATGGTGTAGTAGAAGGAGAAGTGAATCCAGAGTCTGGAGCCCTTGGTTTGAAGTCTAACTCTCACTTGTTGAATGTGATGAGGCACATTGACAAGGCATTTAAATCTTTTCTTAGCCTCAGTTTCTGATCTGTAAAATGGAAGTGATGATAATATTTACACTACCTACCTCACAGGATTATTTTGAGAGAACACTTTCTAAACTTAACCGAATACCACATATTTGTGAATTGACAAAGTTGTTATTATGATTCCTCTTTAGTCCAGTGCTTTCCATGTAACAGGTTCCTGAGGCTACAAAGAGGAGAAAAACTTTCATTCTCTAGGTTTATATTTAGTCTAAATAGATAATTGCACAGTTCTTGGCACATACTAGGTGCTTAATAAATGCTTGTTAACTTCGTGCTTCCCAGACACTTCCCTACATAGTTCAATACTTTTTTTTTCTACATTACTTTAAAAAAATGTGTTGGAGTGGGACACAAAGGCCCATCCAGGAGAATGCCCTCCCTAGTTAGGGAGGACAATGACTTGGCTGGATGATGAAGTGGAGGACCTGCTTCAAGAAGAATTTCAAAATGATCAAAATTTTTCTTAGCTTTCTCACCGTTTCTATTCTGGTACTTTCATTTTTATGAGCCACGCTGTGAGTTGTTGTCTTCAAGATGCCCCCTCCTTCAGGAGAGGGGAACCTGTGGCCTCAGGGCCCCATGTGGCTTTCTAGGTCCTTGGGTGTAACATTTTGACCAAGTACAAGTTTTACAGAACAAATCTTTTTATTAAGGGGGTTTGTTCTGTGAAGTTTGGATTCAGTCAAAGGGCCGCACTTGAGGACCTAGAGGGCTGCATGAGGCCTCAAGGCCGCAGGTTCCCCACTCCTGCTACTAAACTACATGGTGCCCCACTTTAGTGTCCTGGTAGGGACCAAGCAGGCAGCTAGGTGGCGCAGTGGATAGAGCTCTGGGCCTGAAGTCAGGAAGACTCATCTTCTGAGTTTAAATCCAGTCTCAGACACTTACTAGTTGTATGACCCTGGGCAAGTCACTTTGCCTCAGTTTCCTCATCTGTAAAATGAGTTGGAGAAGGAAATGGTAAACCACTCCAGTATCTTTGCCAAGAAAATCCCAAATGATGTCACAAAGAGTCAGACATGACTGAAAAACTATTGAACAAAAACAGTAACCTGTAGTCCTAGCTTTTTTCTCCATTTGACACTTAAAAAAAAAAAACAACAAAAAGTTACCAATCTTGAATCCCATTTTCTTAGGGCATTGCTCACTGCTAGGGATTTTACAAACTATTTCAAACTAAAGTATTAATAGATGATAATGACTTAATGTTATTCCATATAACATCTGCAACATAACAACTACTTTCAGTGCTTTAACACAAAGGAAGAGTAACTAATTGTGGAAATTTCAGGCACCAAGTTAGGCCAGTGATGAATTATTTTTGGTGAGAGAGATTATTTTCCCAGTGCTTTTCAAGTCACACCCATCTAGACATAAGGTGGTCTATAATGGGGAAGGGGAAGAAAACAAGCACTTGTTAAGCTCCTGCTTTGTGCCAGGCACTGTGCTAAGTGCTTATCATTTTTCATCATGTAAATCATGTAGTGCAGGCTCTGGTTACTCAGTTCTTGGTCCAAGCACTCAGCTGTCAGTCACACCAAAAGTAATCAGACCCTAATAGAAAAAGTCATGCTGACCAAATCCCAGTCCAGTCTTTTGATTCACTTAAGCTCTATTTTGTTTGTTGCACGTTAGCCTGCCAAAATTTTCTTGGTGGATTAAAATCAGTTAGTATGGGCACAAAGAGTATTTCTAAACAGATTAGTTAAACTTGTTAGTTCACCCATTTATGCTATTACTCTAGCATCCCTAGATACAAGTCAAGGAATTCACCAAACATTTAGGTACATAGTATTGTATTAGATGCGAGGAGGGAGAAAGAGATAAATAAAATTAGTCCTGACCTTGGAGTTTAGTAGGAACACATAGCACATATGCAAACAATCACAAAATGATTTTCTGAAATTTAAAATAGAAGCAAGCTAATGTGTTCATGAGAGGCAATGAGGTAGCTCAGTAGATAGGGCTCTGGGCCTGGAGTCGGGAAGACCTGAGTTCAAAGCTAGCCTCAGACACTTCCTAGCTGTAGGCAAGTCACTTAATCTTTGTTTGCCTTAATCCACTGGAGAAGGAAATGGCAAACCACTCCAGTATCTTTGCCAAGAAAACCCCATGGACAGTATTGGTATGCTGTGGTCTGCAGGGTCGTTAAGAGTTGGATATGACTGAACAACAGAAAAACAACAATGATTCCATGAGACATCAGTAGACACTTAAAAAAAATAGTCTTAATACTGAAAAGGGCAGGAAGGTGGCAGAGTGGATAGAATGCCATGCCGGAAGTCAGGAAGAGTCATCTTCCTGAGTTCAAATCTGGCCTCAAATAATTCCTAGCTGTGTGACCCTGGGCAAGTCACTTAACCCTGTTTGCCTCAATTTCTCATCAGTGAAATGAGCTGGAGAAGGAAATAGCAAACCATTTTAGTATATTTGCTGAGAAAACCCCAAATGGAGTCACAAAGAGTTGGACATGACTGAAATGATTGAACAACAACAAAACACTGAAAAAATAGAAAAAAATCTCGGCAAGAACAACTGACCTGGAAAATAGATTGAGGAAAGATAATTTAAGGATCATTAGATTGCTGTCTAAAAGCCATGGCTTAAAAAATGGTCATCACATTTCAAGAAGTCATAAAAGAAAACTGCCCAGATCTCTTATAACCAGAGGACAAAGTAGGAATGGAAAGAATCTATAGTAAACTTCCTGAAAGAAACCCCCAAAATGAAAATCCAGGAACATTACAGTCAATATCTAGAGCTTCCTGGTATAAGAGAAAGTACTGCAAGCAGTTAGAAAAAAAGAATTCGGCTATTGAGGAGCCACAGTCAGTATCATACAACATTTAGTAGTTAGCATTTTAAAGGAATGGAGAGCTTGGAACATGATATTCCAGGAGGCAAAGATCTTGGCTTACAAGCAAAACTGAGCATAACCCTATAAGGGAAAAAATGGATCTTTAGTGAAAGCATTCCTGATGAAAAAGCCAGAGCTGAATAAAATTTTTAGAGTTAGATATGACAGACCTAGAGAATTTTGAATGGATAGAGAAAGGAATGTATCTATTTCCCAACAATATATGGTACTTCACAGAAATAGACTGTACTAGGACATAAAAAAAAATTGCAAATGTAGAAAAGCAAAAATAGTTTGAATTTTTAAAAATCAACACCAATGGAATAATAACTACATTCGATAAAGGGTATTTGAAGCAAAGAGTAAAAGTTAATTGCAAAATAAATAACTTAATCCTAACAAATAGAAAAGTCAAAAGACTAAATTGCAGAAACAATAATTTCATCAAAGAGAATGACAGAAATGAGACAACATAACAAAATTTCATCACTAAAAGAGAGAACAAGCAAATCAATAAATTAGACATGCAAGTTAAAACACTAGAAAACCAACAAATTAAAAAACCACAATTAAACACCAAAATAGAAATCTTGAAAAATCAAAGGAGAGATTAACAAAATTGAAAGCAAAACATTCCCCCCTCCCCCCAGTACCTTGAATTAATAAATAAAATTAGGAGATGGTTTTTTTGGAAAACAAAATCTATAAAATGGATAAGCCATTAGCTAACTTGATTTAAAAAGGAAAAAAAAGGGAAAAGGTGAATTCACAATGAAGAAGAAATAAAAGAAATTATTAGGAGTTATTTTTCCCAACTGCGTGCCAATAAAATTGCCATTCTAAATTAAATGGATGAATATTTGCAAAACTATAAATTGCCCAGATTAATGGAATAGGAAGTATAGTACTCAAATAGCCTATCTTAGAAAAAGAAATTAAACAAGCCATAAGTGAAATCCCAAAGAAAAACTTCCATGACCAGATGAGTTTACAATAAAATGCTAACAAATATTTAAAGAACAATTAATTCCAATACTACATAAATTGTTCTAAAATAGGAAAAGAATGAATTCTATCAAATCCCTTGTATGACACAAAAACGGTAATAATACTTAAACCAGGGAAAGTGAAAACAGAAATAAAACTATCAACCAGTATCCCTAATTCCCTAATCAGTGGTGAAGCAAACATTTTAAATAAAATATTGACAAGGATATTACAGTAACATATCACAAAGATTATGCACTTTGACTGCATTGGACTTACATTATGAATGTAGGGCTGCTCTTATAGTAGGAAAACTATAAACAACATTGACTATATTAATAACACAATCATGTGGTTATATCAAGATGCAGAAAAGGCTTTTGAAAAGATACAACAGAGGGCAGCGAAGTGGCGCAGTGGATAGAGCACTGGCCCTGAAGTCAGGAGTATCTGAGTTCAAATCCAGCCTCAGACCAAACACTTGACACTTACTAGCTGTGTGACCCTGGGCAAGTCACTTAACCCCAATTGCCAAAAAAAGAGAGAGAGAGAGAGAGAGAGAGAGAGAGAGAGAAAAGATACAACAACAACAACAAAAAGAAAAGATACACCCATTCCTGTTAAAAACATTAGTAGAGCATAGTAATGAACAGAGCTCTTCTCAAAATGATAAATTAGTATGTTATCTAAATTGAAAGAATAAGCACAGGCATAAAAGAAACGTATTACTTTTTGCAGATAATGTAATGATTTACTTCGAGAATCCTTTAGAGTCAACAAAAAAGCAGCTAGTTGAAACAGTGAACAACTTCAGCAAAGTTACAAGATATAAAATAAACTCATACAAATTATCAGCATTTTTGCATATTGCCAACAAAATCCAGTAGGAAGAGATAGAGAAATTCCATTTAAAATAACTACAGAAAATATAAAATACTTGGGAACCTTCTCATGGAGATATACACAAGAATTATATGAACATAATTATAAAACACTCTTTACACAAATAAAGACAGATCTAAATAGCTGGAGAAATTTTAATAACTCATGGGTAGGATGATCCAATATAAAAATGGCAGTACTTCCTAAATTAATTTACTTAATCAGTGCCATGCCAATCAAACTACTAAAAACATTACTAGAAAAATATTAACAAAATTAATCAGGAGAAATAAAAGGTCAAGAATATCAAGGGAATTAATGAAAAAAATTTCATTAGTGAGAAAGAAGGGGTCCTGGAAGTATCAGATCTCCAAAGTTGTTTACAAAATTGTAATCATCAAAACAGTTTGGTACTAGGTAAGAAATAAGTTGATCGGTGAAACAAATTAAATTTACAATATAGAAACAAATGAACATACTAATCTGTTTAATAAAGCGAAAGATCCAACCTATGTGGCAAGAACTCACTCTTCAACAAAAAAACTGCTGGGAAAACAATCTGGTGGAAACTATCAACATCTCACACCATGTATCAAGACAGGCACCAAGTGGCTATATAATTTAGACCTGAAGGGTGGTATCATAAACAAAACTAAAAGATCATAGAAGAAATTAGGAATCTATGGATATGGGAAAAGTTTGTGACCAGATTAGAATTAGAAAGTTTCATGGGAGGTAACATAAGACAATTTTTATTATATAAAATTTAAAAGTTTTTGCCCAAACAAAGCCAGTACAGCTAGAATTAGAAGAAAAGCAGGTATATGGGGGAAAAAAATCAAGATTTCTCTAATAAAGACCTCCCTTCTAAAATATAAAGGAAGCTGAGTCAAATTTATAAGAATAAAGACTACTCCTCAATTGATACATGGTCAAGGGATAGGAATAGGTAATTTTCAGAAAAAGAAGTCCAAATTTTAATAGCTTTATGAAAAATTGCTCTAAAGCACTAATAAGTAGAGAATTGAAAATTAAAATAACTGAGGTAGCGCCTCACACCCTTCAGATTGGCTAAGATGACAAAAAAAAAGAAAATGACAAATGCTGGAGGAACTGTGGGAAAACAGGTGCATAAGTGCACTGTTGATAGAGCTATGAACTGGTCCAGTTGTTGTGGAAAACAGTTTAGAACTGTACTCAAAAAGGTATTAAATTTTGTATACCTTTTGACCTAGTGAATACTGCTACTAGGACTATGTCCTAAAGAGATCAAAGAAATAAGAAAAGGACTCATGTATTTTTTAAAAAATGTTTATAGTAGCTCCTTTTGTGTGGCAAAGAGTTAGAAACTGGGGGTCAGGGGATATCAACTACAGAATGACTGAACAAATTATGTTAAGTGAATTTGACAGAATATCATTATGCTGTAAGAAATTACGAGGATGGTTTTAGAGAAACCTGGGAAGACTTGTTTGAACTGATACATAGTGAAGTGAACGAGGAGAACAGTCTATACAGTAACAGCAATATTGTTAAAGATAACCAACTTTGAAAGACCTAGGAATTCTGATCAGTACAGTAACCATCTGAGGACTCATGATAAAACATACTATCTACTTCCAGATAGAGTTGATGAACCCAGAGTGCAGATTGAAGCATTTTTTTTATTTTGGACATGATTTATGACAGAATTTTTTTGCTTGACTATACTTATTTGTAGCAGTTTTGTTTTTCTCACTTTCTGTTGAGTTGGGGAGGGAGATGGAAGGGAGAGAATTCAGAACTGAAAATAAAATAAAATTGAATTAAAAAAAGAAATTGAATAAGAGAGAAGGAATGATTGAAGGAAGGTCCTGGATGTGATGAGAAATCTTCATTGATGTGCATTAAGAATGGGCCAGATGTGTCATGTGTTCTATGTATGCTGCATATGGATAAGTTTATATTTACGTATAGTATTTTAAAGTTTTCAGTGTGCTAACAGTAATGCTATAACCTAGATAATACAAGCAGTTTATAGTTGAGAACACTGATGGTGCCAGAGATTAAGTGACTTGCACAGGTCATACAAGTAGTAAATGTCATACCCAAGTTTCAGGCTCCTGTCTCTTCTTACTCTCAAGTTCGACTCTTTTTTTTTTATTGCCTCACCATATTTCCTTATTATGTGTATATGTGTGTGTCTACCTGTGTGTATATATGTATGTTTCTCACATTTGGTCTTTTAAATGTTAGGTTCTTCATTTACATTAGTTGCATTTTGTTCTAGTTTCAATTTATTAGGGATTCTATCTGGGCACAATTTTTATGCCAACTTCTAATACACCTTGTGTTACATTTTTAACAATCATCAGAGATAGAATGTATGTTTTAATCATAATTAGAATAACTTCTTCACATTTAACTATTTTTCCTTTGGACTCTCATTTTGGCATCATTTGGATTCTCAGAATTTTTTTCATGTCCTACAACTTACTGATTTGCATCACTAGCTTGGTTTCTGCTATGTCCTTAAATGGGGCTGTAAATGTAAGTAATGTTATATCTTTTATAAAATGTAAGCAGTGTCATATTTTACATAAAAATACAGAGGATATCCTTCACAAGGTTCATTTCAACCATCCCTTCAGTTTGTAGTAGAGAACTGGGCTGTCTGGTTTTATAGTCTAATGCTTTAGAATACAAGAGATCTTCAAGTTTAGGTTAACGTTGGCTTTCTGACCTCACTTCTAATTTTGAATAGTTGAAAATAACAAATAAAATTTAGTAAATTATTCAAAGCTGTGCAGTTGCAAGAATAAATTTCTGGGCTTATTAACTTTCTGTATTGTGATTTTCATAGTTTCTGCTTTGCAATACAGAACCTCTCCAGGCTAATGAAATTGTTCATTTGAACCTGCCTAGATTTAGGCTATTATTTTGTTAGAATATATCAAAACTCATGATCGATGGAATAGTTTCTTTTTTTTTTTTCTGCAGCTGGGAAAAACAGATACGGTCTCTCACAAGTTCCGAAGGAAATCAAAAGTCAGTGACACCAAAAATAGAGAACTAGCCATTGCACATAACATTAACTGCTCTTCTTTCAATCCTTTGTCAAATGCACCTTATGAAGATGATGATCATCTGAACAATTTTCAGGGCAAAGGAGACACGGGATTAAAGAAATGTTCTCTTGGTTCAGAATTTTTGGAATCAGATTTAAAATCTGAGTCACTCACTGAACTGCATTTGGTTGAGAATCTCTCAGCTTGCAGCCTGTCTCCACCTTCTTTGTTTGAAGATAATAGCATGGAGATTTTTCACCCTGCTAGTCCTATTCTTTCCTCCTTTGCTAATGAAATCTCTCTAACTTCTTCCTTATTGGAAGAGCTAAATGAACATGTACATTCAGATTTAGTGGAACTCTGTAACAATGAAATATTAAAAGTATCTTCTTGCAAAATTTGGAAAGATGACTGCTTATTGCTGGTCTGGTTGGTTGCCAACAAGAGCAGTTTGGAACTGAAGAGTACGAATTTAGAAATTACACCTACAGAAAATTTCAAGGTAAGAAAATTGATGGTTCATCTTTTGTGGCTTTAAAGGGAGACTTTTTGTTTATCAGTATTTTTCTTATGGGTTATAGTACTAGCTCACAAACTTATTCCAGCCACCAATTTTTACCCCTCTACAAAAAATAAAAAAGGAAAAGAACTGTCATAATTTCCATACTTTCAAGAAGGTGAGAATGAGAACATTGTAAGAATGTTAGGAGCCCCAATTAGAGAAATGAATGACTTAATCAAGAGGGTTGTTTTTTTTTTAATTTTAAATTGGTGCCATTTCTTTCAGATTTTTTTCTTGTTTAATTACTTTCAGATATCCCCACCATTGTTATGAAAAATGCAGAAAAACACTTACCTATCAAAACAGAACAAAATATGCATTCAAAATCTAAGAATTTGAGGAGAAAAGTGGGTGAAGCAGGTAGTTGACACAGTGCACTGAGCCTGGAGTCAGGAAGATGAGTTCACATCTAGCCTCAGACATTTGCTAATAATTCTGTTACTCTGGACAAATCAGTAACCTCTGCCTCAGTTTCCCCAACTGTAAAATGGAGATGATAATAGCTCCTACTTCCAACATTGTTGTGAGGATCAAATGAGATAATATTTGTAAAGCCCTTAACAAAATTCCTGGCACAGAGTAGGCACTTACTAAATAATTGCTTCCTTCACTGAGAGATAAATGTGTGAATGATGCCGCCTCTTTCCTTAGTAGCATGCAGGGTACTTCTTTTAATTTGTTTATTTATTGCCTTGCATTAAATGACTGGGTGTTGTTTTTGTTTATTCTTTGGTTTTAGCAGACTGCAATTGTGATCTATAATAATGTCTTTTCTGTTGCAACAAAGTAATTTGGAATTTGTTGTAATGGGATTTGAATTATTTTATAGAGCAAATTGTATTGGACTGACCAAGGGATTGAACTAGAGTTTGTTTTTTTGTTGTTGTTGTTTTTGTTTTGAATATAGCTTGGACCATTGGCAAAGATTTGATAATCTTTTACAAAAATTTTGGTTGCATTAACATTTTTATTATAAAATTTAACCCCAGTAACATTCTCTCTTGATTACTTTTGCTCATAGAGGGGGAAATTTTCAATTTTCAAAAAAGAAAATGGCAGCTATCCCATGTTAATTCTATTGATACTTTTTTCCAAGATTTTCAGTACAGTGTTATATTGCTTTACAGATCCTTGAGCATCCTGGCTTCTGTTTTCCTATAATAGAAGCAGAAAGCACCAAAAGCATCCAGCATCATGTGCACATAGAAAAGCCTTTTACAGAGGAGGGTCTTTCTGGCTATATTAAATGTCAAGTGGAAGAGGATCCATATATTCAGCTGGATTTTTCAGTAACCTTATCACTACTGGATTTCATTAGGTAATTGATTTCTCACCATTTGGGACAGCAGTTTAACTGGATTGGTTCAACCTAAAATTTCTCATGTTTCTTTTTTCTTTTAAAGCAGCTTTTTTCTTTAGGTATAATTCATTTATCTCATTAAATGTTCTTTGATCCAACTAATTCTTATGGGAAAATCTCTTCTAATAGAATATTTAATTTTTTTGTCATTAATAAGAAAAAATAACACTGAATATCCATTGTGTTCAGAGCACTCTTCTGGGCAATGTGAGAGGCTATAAAGGAAAGAGAGAAAACATAATCTCTAGGGAATTCAGTATTCTTTTTATTTTTTTCATATATACCATTCAGGTCAGCATTCTTTTATGATGGTAGAGAAGAAGGGAACACCAAAGATTCTGTTAAAAAAAAAACTTACAACAAAACCCCTAAAAAACCTCAGACTTTCAAGTTTTGCTTGATTTTTACTTTTTTTCTCCTGTCTTTAAAATGTTATAGTAAGCGTATATGTAATACTTATTAAATGCCTACCTGAGTTAGGCCTATGGGGGAAAGAAAACTATAAGATATAGTCCTTGGCTTCAAAGAACTTCTAGTCTTTGTCTGTGAGTGCACATCAGAGCAGTAAACATTAGCAGACGAAGTGTAGTATTTATTCTAAAGTTCATACTTTATTAAAAATTCTTATTTGCTTTTGGTCTAATCCAAGGATGGGGAACATGCAGCCTCAAGGCTACATGTGACCTTCTAGGTCCTTGGGTGAGGCCTTTTGACTCAGTCCAAGTTTTACAGAGCAAATTCTTTTATGAAGGGAATTTGTTCTGAGAAGTTTGGAGTTAGCCAAAGGGCTACATTTGAGGACCTAGAGAGCCACATGTGGGCTTGAGGCTGCAGGTTTCCCACCCCTGGCTAATCCCTGCTATATGATTGTATTTAAGTATTAAAATGAAAATACATGTGAAAGAAAATATTTTGAAGTTGTAATAACATTAGTCATAGAATATTACCAAAAAAAAATCGCACTTTGACTCATTGAGAAACCTAAATAAATCTGGGTTCAGTGGGGTACAAACTCTGATAGGTCCTTCTAAGCTCAGTATGCTTGCAGTAAGGACCTGGCAGTAGATTATATGTTTGTCATCACCTTAACTCATTATGGGGAGGTTTAGCACTGAAAGACTGGCCAACAATTGGGTTGCTATGTGCATTGTTGAAGGGGATACTTGGACTGATGAAATCACATTGATATAATATTTATTTATAATTATTGATATAATAAAATTAATAGGTAATGACGACTCATCAATGTGAAGTGTAAACTGTAAGTTTGGAATTGAGTAGTACATTTCCTGGTGCAAGTGTTTTGTTTTTTTTTGTATCTAATTGGAAGTTAAAATTATGTCTTCTCATTAAGAGGAACAAGGTTGCTTTGCTTTTATACTGATTGTTAGGATACATATTTTTTATTTATATCTTTGACATTTGAAAGGTTTTTGTGTTTTAAATAATTTAGTTCTTTTGGAAATATGCTAATAAAAAATAATTTCAGACCAATGAAGATTTGTACTGAAGACTTTGGCAAACTTTGGCTATCCTTTGCAAATGATGTGAAACAAAACATAAAAGTGTCAGATTCTCAAGCCAATTTGCCTTTTGTCCTGAAGACCCTGCAGCAGAAGCTAAGACTGCACATCATTGATATTATAGGTTTGTAGAATAATTTTTAAAAAAACAAACAACCTTATATTTATAATGCCTTTTCTTTTACCATTTGTCCTCTCATGCCACATGCAAAAAGCACCTGTAATTATATATTAGACACTTAAATATCACCATAGTGCCTACAAATGACCACTGTTCATCCTACACCTCTAACAGCTGGCTGGAACTCTTGGGCTGTCTTCTTTTGGAACTAGCTGAATTGCTTAGAGACATACTTCTATGGCTTTTCAATTAATATTTTAGAAGAAATAGGTACATAATTTATCAGTTTTTAAGTATCTTAAAAGCATATTGATTTATTAGCAATTATTATGTACTTGAAATATACTGTTATATGATTGGTACTCAAGGCCCCATTTACATTTGGTTTTTTCTATTTTTAAAATTCTGGGCTTAACAAACATGAACTAAAATGAGCACTTCCATATACACAGTAAAACAAAAAGAGCATATTACATGAAACTGCAAATTTCTATAATGAATAGCTTACTTTTCTTTTAAAGTGTATGATAAATAGAAGTTACTTTCAAAGCTGTCCTGCTTGTCTGTGATTCCTTCTGGCTTTCTTTCTGTTCTCTTCTGTGCATTTAAATAGCATGTTTCAATAATTTTTTGGAGGGGGGAGGGAGGAGGTAATTCTGTCCCTAACTCTCCTCTCTGCACTTCCCTTTCCACTGAGAAAAAAAGAAAAACAAAACTTTTTTTTTTTAAGGCAATTGGGGTTAAGTGACTTGCCCAGGGTCACACAGCTGATAAGTGTTAAGTGTTTGGTCTGAGGTCGGATTTGAACTCAGGTCCTCCTGACTTCAGGGCCAGTGTTCTATCCACTCTGCCACCTAGCTGCCCCAAAACAAAACTTTTTTAACAAATTCATAGATAAGCAAAATTAATTTCCATATTGTCTGTGTGAGAAAATGTGCATCTCAATTTGCAACTTGGGTCATCTCTGTCAGGTGGACCCAAGGCACACTTACAAACAAATTGTAAAGTGTTTTTTATTTTTTTACTTTCTGACTTTGTAAAAAAAATGTTTTTTATTACATAAAGAATCTTATTACACTAAACTTTGAATGTTTACTTGTAGAGTAGTAACTGGAGCATTATTACTTTTGATAGTAAACACTTTTTTTAAATTTTGCTTATAATCATTTTATTTTTATATGTGGAAAAATTAAATTTAGTATTATTTACATAATCGGTTTTTATGCATTTCATGATTTTATATATAATTCTAATTTTTCTATCCACAGAATAAAGAAATAGATATAAATTAATGTGTATTGTAGAAGTAAACATTATAGTGACAGTTTTTTGTTATTGTGGCAAAATATAAAATGAGGAGGTCATTACCACATTGACCAAAGGCTGTCCTTTTATTGACCATAGTTAGTCTCATAGATCATCTACCAGGTATTAGAAAAGTTGCCATCTGATTAATGGAATCAATATAGTATCAGTGTATTCATGGTTCCTTACATGACAGTAAAATAATTGAAAGCATTGATGTTACATTTGTGTACCACATATACAAATACTGTTTTATAACCATGACATTTATCTTGGATCATTTTCCATTCAAAACAGTGATGTTTGTCTTAGATCATTATCCATTTAAAAATAAATTTTCCATCATGATTTTTCTTCTCAAAAATAAAATTTAGAATTTTAATGATTGATGGATAAAGTATTAAGCACCTAGCCTAGTATCCTGCCTAGAGGAGGTGCTTAATAAGTAACTGTTGTTTGGGAGAACAGAAAGGTGCTTACATGAACTCGAGTGAACCTTTAATGGTAGACTTCAACATTGTTTCCTATCATGTATTTTGGATTCTTATGCTACTGAACTGATTGAGACTGAGGATATATAATTTTTGTTTTGTTTTAGGAAATGAAGGAATATTGGCCTGTCGTCTGCTCCCCTCAGTCCCCTGCCTGCTTCACTTAAGGGCTCATGAAGGAATGGTTGCTCTGTGGTTCAGATCCTCTTGCTCTTCTCTTCCGGATTATTTATTGTATCAGTGTCAAAAGGTGATGGAGGAATCCTGATCAAAACTCCGCTTGTTTTCTACTTTGAAGGCTTACATAGAAAAAATTATTTACCAAAGTAAAATGAACTCACGGTACATGTAATGAAAATGAGAATAATTTGGCTTTTGAGTGTTTCCTAAAGGTCTTTTAGATAAGAAAGAGCTCGAAGAAACTGTACCTTTATCACTTTGCTCAGGATTGTATAGTATTTGTGTCCTCCCAAAAGTGACCTATGTTAGCGTTTTAAAACTTAATGGTTTAACATGATCTAGAGCAGAGAGACTGAAAATATTTATTTTGTAATAAGCAGTTTTCTAGTTAGCACATTTACTCTAGGACTAGTGGATTTGTAGATAAGGTGAAGTCTTAGTTATCTGCGCTAATGGAGAGAGAAATAAGTGGATAATCCCAAGTGTAATTAATATTTGGTTTTGAAATGCATTATCTGACTTCTGCTAAACTAATCTTCCTAATTATGTTTTGATTAGACTGGTATTAAAATTAGTTTACATCCTTTGAGCCTACACCAAATGATACTGGTGATGGGAGTCCAGAAGCATGTTGAATGACGAGAAGAAGTCATCTTGACCTTTACTGTGTTACATTTAATCCATACATGTATAACTGAGAATTGACCACAAAATCTGTCCCTTTCTCACACAGTTACTTTTTTTAAGCTGAAAATTAATCATTGTGCAGACTATATATTTTTTAAATACCCACTTAAACATTGTTATATAGAGATAAAATCCCTAATTGGGCATATTACAAAAACATACACTTCATTTATAGCTAATATCTTGGCATCATTTGCTACTTAGGACATTTAAGCTAATTTAGCTTTAGGAGTAAAATGGCATGCATTCTTGATACTTGTTGAATATACCTGAGTAACAATGGCACAGATAACCTGTATAGGTGTTGCAGCAAAGACATGCCATTTTCTCATTGTCTGGTTCTTTTTTTCCTTCACTTGTTACATAGGTAGCTGGCAGCCTCTGAGAATCACTATCAAAACAGCAACTTCTACCAGTAAAAGGAACTTAATGCTAAACTGAGTTAATATTTCCAAAATTTTAAGATTGTAGATTAATGTTAAAACTGAGGTAATATTTTACAGTCTTAAATACTTTCTGAAGCTATTATTTCATTTTTCAAATGGTTCAATGTAGATTCTTCAGGCAATACCATTTTAAATCATAGATTTAAATCATAGATAGGAGTTAATTAGTTATTTCATTTATAAGGTCAAAAGCACCTAATCACAGCTGATGAAAAAATTAAAGGATTTTCTTAGACCTGACAAATTTAATTAGTTGTATATGTGCTATAGAGTATGCCTTTCCAACAACAAATTATATTTTCTCATAACTATTTTAAGTTGCTCATTTCTTTAAGTAGTACTTCATTATGACCTATTCATTTAAACATATAGTAGAGTCCTGCCGGGGTTAAAGGACAAAAGAATTGTCTGCATTATGAACTGTCCATGCTATGAAGAGGGAGACTACCCTCATTCCTCCCATGCCTCAGCAAGGGGAGAGAAGGCAGTGATGTGTTGCATCTGGGGGGTACGAGGCAGCAGTGACATGGCAACCTCCCCTAAGGCTCTGTTCCATTCCAGCCCTAGAGAGTGATATATTTATCCTGCCCTTCATGCTGTTTCTGCTACTGCTACAGCCATTAGTGGAGAAGAAACAATCCTCTGTCACAGTGCAAAAGCATATAGTACCATATGGGAACTTGAGCTCCCTCCCTCCTTTCACTTGCTAGGGTAAGCTTGTACTCTTGAACTCATCTGGGATTAGTGTTTGGAGTACTCCTCAAGCAGGTAGGTAAGTGGCTCATTTGGAGTGAACACTGCAAGCCTCTTTTGTCTCCCCTTGGTTATAAGGGGGTACAATCCTCCCTTGCTCCAGCAGTTGTTGCAGCAGGAGTAAAACCAAGGGATGGAAGCTGTGGACCACAGAAACCAGTGAGGAGAGGGACATATACAAGGAATAGTTGAAGGCTTATCACACCATTATTGTTTCTGCTATTTGGAGTTCTTCCATAGGAGACATGCTTTCCCTTATTTAACAGCTGAATCTAATCACTACAGCACTGCTTTAAGACTTTAAATTTTTTTTACATGTGTGATTTCAAAACCAAATGTTACAAATACAGCTTATGAACAAAACTCATTAGATTTTAAAGTATTCAATAACAGTGCATGTGATGCTTATTTTTATTGAATGTTTAAATTCTAAATCAGGGATCATCCTCTGTACATTTTATTCAGTTTGACTATAATGGGATGAGACTGATTTCATGTGGGATTTGTGGAACCAGTCTCATTGCTGCGTAGTCAACTTTCTGTGCTAAGTTTAGGGACAACACTAAGAATGTTGGGCCGGTAATGGTGGCTGGGGTACTCAGCAGTATGAATATTCCTCACTCTGGGTATTCACAGTGGGCCCCTTCACTGTGGCAACAAATGTGAGGTTGGAGTGAATAAAAGGAAAGGTGGTAAAGATCTAAGTGCAGTGATGGTAGATGGAAGTAAGATGGTATGGTCCTCAGTGGAAGGACATTTGTAGAAGGGGAAGTTTTGGTGTCCTAACAAAAGCATCCAGTAAGAGTGAACCTTAGAGGAAGGGGAGGAGAGGACGCAGTGAACACTGTGGAGTGGAGGTTGTAGGTAGTAGTGAAGTAGTGACTGAGATGCCAGTCTGTGATTAGCATATCAAATGTTGCAAAGCCCTGTATCAAATATTTAATGTTGTCTAGGAAAATTTCTGTGTGGTGGAAAGACAGTGTTTTATTCCCCTCACCCTCTTTTTATTTAATGTTAATATTTTGAAAATGTTAAACTATCTTTTTTGTGGAACTATCTTTTTCCATGGATAGAAGCCATTTTTGTCTCATTGTTATCAGCCAATGAGTTATTGAAAGTGCACTGAACTTACTCGTTTGTCTGTAAGTATTTTACTGTGTTAAACTTTTGGGAGAGAAAATGAAATGTACCTTAACAGGCAGTAATTTTCATGTTTTGGAGTTGGGTTCTATAATTTGGAAAAGTTCAATTAAATGTAAAACTGGCATAAATTGTCAATACTAATTACTTCTGATCCTTGCATTCATTATTTTGTAAGCACTTAAATAATAATCAAATAATACCAGTGAAGCTAGTGGTACTGACTAAAAGAGTAGAGGCAACAGAGAAAAGTGTACATAGGAATAACTAACTGGCTCTACTTCTGTAGTGGTAAGTTAGTAAAGCTATTTACTTATTGTTCCCTCAGTAGAGAGAAAGACAATTTAGACTGTAAATTAATTCCCATATTCCCTCTTCAAATGATGGGGGAGAATTCACCGTTACTCATTTAGTGCCATCATATTCAAAGAAGCAAGAAAATATAAGTCAAGCTATACTAAAAATATAATAAAAAGAATACTTGATCAGAAGTCAGTGTTAAGATACTGACATTGGCATTCACTATCTGTGACCTAAGGCAAAAGACAACTTCTCTGGGCCTCACTTCCTTTATCTGTAAAATGAGAAAGTTGGAAAAGGTGACTTTTGAGGTCCCTTCTAGCTCTAAATCTGTGATCCTACGAAGATTTTTTAGGGATCAGGTTTTATACTGGCTAATGTATCCCCTACAGATCTCCAGTCTGGCACTGAGGATGCCTAATGGCATTTGGAGGCTTATCATTGATTTTCAGGGCTTGAATAAACCATATTTTGTCTGCCTAAGTTGTAGCCTTCTTCCTGTGGTACTAGATGGCTCTAGTGGGTTTTGGATTCTTACCATTGGTTTTCCTCTCTCACTCTCTCTGTCTCTCTCTGTCTCTCTCTCTCTGTACACACACACACACACACACACACACACACACACTTACACTCACGAGGCAGTCGGGGTTAAATGACTTGCCTAGGGTCCTACAGCTAGTAAGTGTCAGGTGTCTGAAGCCTCCTGACTCCAAGGCCAGTGCTCTACCCACTGTGCCACCTAATTGCGCCTCACAAATGTGTATGTTTAGACTTATTTGCCTCCCTTATGCTTCATTCCATGACTCTTCAACCTTTTATTTTACAGGGCTCTGTGAAACTGAGATGAGACAGCAATCTCCATTTGAGATAGAATCTAGTGAAAGTAAGGACAGAAAGGACTCAAGCATATCTAGCAACTACCCCACCATTTGCAGTTCTTTTTAGATGAAATGGGTTTGAGCAAGAATTCATACCACACTACAGTGAATGAATAGAGCCTTTCTCAGTGTCATTTGCCAAGACTGAGCTTCTGGAGGGCTGAACAGGAACATGAGAAGGGCAGCAAAGTGTGTAGTCAATCTTCCTGAGATAGTAGTTAATACACTCAGACTTCATAGAGAGGCTCTAGGGACTGTGGTGATGGAGGGGGAGTATGCAGAGAGAGGCTTTAGAAAACAAATATGACAGAGAGATAAAATTTTGTTAATCACTTAGACTATTTCTTGACCTGAGATTTGAGACTGTGGTAAGTTCACACACAATATTCCAACTTCACTTATCTGCCATTTGGAACACATCGAAGTGAGTGGATGAATATATATAGAAAGAGACCAAGCAACAAATCAGGTGACTAAAATGAGCTGAAATGGATGGTACTGCATGAGGGAGCTGTGGGATTGGGAATTTTAGGTCAAGGGTCATGAAGCACCACTCAAATAGAATGTGAATTCACATTACTCAGATGGGAAAAATGTTATTCAAGCAGATAACTAGATGTGGAAGGTTCTAGAAGAATGAGTATTAGGAACAGATTATTTGGAGATTAGACTAATTGAGAACCAAAGTATAATGATCTTAAAAGAGAGAATCCAAAAGCTGTCTTGGATGAGATAAGTCACACTGAGCCACGAAGTGGTCAGTGAGCTCCTGTTTGGGATAATGGACAGTATAATATACATTGCTTCTCTGTCAATTAGTAATAGCAAAACTTGCTGATTTGTATATGTATCTGTTTGGGTGGCCATCCAGAACAAAAGGCAGTTGGATTGCACAGCTCCAACTCCAACATTGTGGGGTCCTCATTCAAGTTTGCACTGTGTAGTCAAGAATCTTGGCTCTTAGCATGACTTTATTGCATTATGTAACTCATATTCTTATGTATCCTTTCTCTGCTATCTCCGTGAAATGATTCAACTCTTGTGGTGACTGTGCCAAATAGTTTCTTTCCACTTAGCAGAGAACCTGGCCCACTGAACTGATACAAAAGAGAAACAGTATGACAAGAAATTCAAATATCTCATTGTTATGAGTATTTACCTGAGAGAAATCCTCCAAAGGAATTGACTCCTTTTATTCAACTACTGACTTTATTAGTGATTTCCTTCAGTCCCTAGCAAAGCAAACCATGGAGTCTGAGGGTGGAACAGAGACCCGGAGAGGCAGAGCTAAGGCACTGAGAATCACCAGTAGATACCACTGGGTATGAAGAGGGCCAGCTGTGCCCTCTTCCTGGTCTGCCTCTTTTTGACTAATAAACTCATCCTACCTGTTTCTCTCTTAATCCCTGGGATGAATTAGAACTATGTAAGAGTAAACTATACCACTCCCTAATCCTTAATTCTCAGGTCTGCCCACCTCTTTAGGTAGGCTTTCCTTCATACTTCCTGATTCTGCTTCTTGGAGGAAATTGGAATACTTCTTTTTTCTCATGATCACTTCTAGACTCTCCCTTTGCCAGTCAGTATCAATCAGCAGCCTCTCCTCTTCTGTTCACTCCATTCAAATTTATAACCTATTTAAGATACTAGTAGCAGTTAAGACATTCTCCCTCATTTCCCAAATTTAGCACCTGTCTTCCTCTCTATCCCCACTCCTGCCCTTATATATTAGGGGCTTTCAGTACTGATGGGTCCCACAAATTCTCTAATCTTGGAATATTAGACTATAGAATGCCTAAATCTCCACCCCAGCTTCATACAGAAATGGTCACACCCTTGATCTTTTTTTTTGGGGGGGGTGATTAAGTCACAAAGCTAGTAAGTGTCAAGTGTTTGAGGCTGGATTTGAACTCAGGTCTTCCTGACTGCAGTGTCAGTGCTCTGTCCACTGTGATCTAGCTGCCCTCACACCTTTAACCTAACGGTCACCCAGTAGTGTTTCACTTCAACAATTAATAACTCCAAAGTTTTTTTTTTTTTTATCAGATCAGAACCTTTTATCTTTTCTTGTTTTCCTTTTCCTTACCATTCCTAAACTTATATTTTGGAGAACTCCAGTCCTTTCATCCCTTAGTATTCTCCCAGGTTCCACCTTAATTTTAT
Organism: Phascolarctos cinereus; assembly: GCF_003287225.1. Taxonomy (NCBI): domain Eukaryota; kingdom Metazoa; phylum Chordata; class Mammalia; order Diprotodontia; family Phascolarctidae; genus Phascolarctos; species Phascolarctos cinereus. The sequence goes on along the minus strand of NW_027555736.1, from coordinate 162,888,808 downwards.
TCCTTTTGAAAGATCAGTCTTACAGTTAATAGTTCAACGTACTGTTCTCTGCTCTCCAATCTCTTTCCCTGCCTGCGTACTTGATTCTTACATGGGAAACCCTAACCTTGGATTACTCCTAAACATTCACCCCCTTTGCTCGTTTACTTCCTCGTTGTTGAAAGGAGCTGGAAGAAAGCATTCAAACAAGCTGAGTTCCCTATAGATGTTACCTAATCTCTCTCAACTGGGCCCTCACTGCAGCAACTCAATCATTTCATTTTTTTAAGCTATTCACTCTCCCACTCTCTATAGTGCTAGTTTCACATCGTCTCTGAAGCCTCCCATGGCAGCAATTCCTTTCACCCTTTCAGCAGAGAACTTCATCTCATATTTTTTGAAAAAAATTGAGGTCATTTGCTGTGAGTTCCCTCTTTACTTCTCTTCCTTATCTCATATCACTCAGACATGTTCTTCCTCCTGTGTGTGTTCTCCTCCCCCATCTTCTTCACTCCTAACATGCATAAAGAGGTAACTCTTCTTGCCAAGTCCAAATTCTCTGTAGGCATCCTTGATCTCAACTACTTTTTTCAGAAAATTGCTCCGATTGTCCTTTCCAGTCTTTTCATCTTCAAATTCTTCTTGTCTTTTGACTCCTTCCCTACTACGTACAAACACTTTTAAAAATTTTTTTTAAAAAATAATTTATGTTTAGTTTTCAACATTCATTTCCTTAAGCTTTTGAGTTTTAAATTTTCTCCCCCTTCCTTTGTGCCTCCTTCCCCAAGATGGCGTGCAATCTGATATAGGCTCCACATATACATTCCTATTAAACATTTTCACATTAGTCATTTTGTAAAGAAGAATTAGAACCAATAGGAAGAACCACAAGAAAGAAGAAACAAAACAAAATGAGGGGGAAAAAAAGCAAATTATATGCTTCAATCTGCATTCAGACTCCATAGTTCTTTCTCTGGATGTGGATAGTATTTTCCATCATGAGGCTTTTGGAGATGTCTTAGATCCTTGCATTATTGAGAAAAGCTAAATCTGTCAAAGTTAGTCATTGTACAATGTGGCTGTTACTACGTACTACATCCTCCTGGTTCTGCTCCCTTCACTCAGCATCAGTCCATACAAGTCTTTCCAGTTTTTCTGAAGTCTGCCTTCTCATCATTTCTTATAGCACAATAATATTCCATTACATTCATATACTACAACTTGTTCAGCCATTTCCCAACTGATGGACATCCCCTCAATTTCCAATTCTTTGCCAGCACAGAAAGAGCTGCTATAAATATTTTTGTACCTGTGGGTCCTTTTCCCATTTGTATGACCTCTTTGGGATACAGCCCTAGAAATGCTTATTGCTGGGTCAAAGGGTATGCACATTTCTATAACCCTTTGGGCATAATTCCAAATTGGTCTCCAGAATGGTTGGATTAGTTCACAACTCCACCAACAAAGTGCATTAATGTCCCAATTTTCCCATATCTTCTCCAGCATTTATCATTTTCCTGTTTTGTCATGTTAGCCAATCTGATAATTGTGATGTGGTACCTGAGAGTTTTTTTTTTTGATTTGCATTTCTCTACTCAATAGTGATTTTAGAGCATTTTTTTCATATGCAAGTCTTCGCTTCTTAAAAGAATCAAAATAAAACCCAAAAAACATCACTTGGACTTTGATAACTATCTGAATGAAAGGCAGAGTGCCCTATTTCCTCACACCTATTTGAGCAAAACCCTGAAGTTCACATCAGAATGATGAAATCCAGTGAAAAATTACAATAACATCTACCCCTAAACTGAATAATCATTCTCAAACGTATTTGTCAATAAGAAAGAGGGTTCCTTAAGCAACGGAAATGTCAGCGTGACCAGAGTTAGGACAGAGCTCTTTGTCAAGAAGCATAAGACTGGGAATTGTGGGATTCTCTTGAGAAAACACAGGGTGGTAGTCAGAAAGTCCCAGGATGGGGACCTTGGAAGCTCAACGGAGTGGCAACCATCAGTAACCAGGAACGATCAACAAAGTGCCGTAACACTCAGATTAGGATAGCCGAGGCCCAGAGGCTCTGAATTCCCTAACAATTTGTCCTGAGATGCCAAAGAGTACCCTGAAACTAGCACTAAACCTCAAAGATCAAGGGGAACTAATCATAAAAGGTGGAAGTCAGTGTAAGAACAAGGGTAAAACCAAGCAAAGCCAACTGCCTCACTCAAAAGTGTAGCAGGGAACAGAGCCTGGTCCTGGCACAAAGCCCCAGTCCCAGAACTAAAGATGGTGATATGAGTAAATCAAATAACTATTTGGAATTATGCCCAGAAAGTTGCTAAATTCAATATCCATTGAATCCTTTATAGTTCTTCTAGGTTTATACCCCAAAGAAATCAAGGAAAAAGGAAAAGGATCTCTGTGTACAAAAATATTTATAGCAATTCTTTTTGTGGTAGCCAAGAATTAGAAACAAAGGGAGTGTCCTATTGAGGAACAGCCAAAAAAAAAATTGTGGTACATGAATATGGTGGAATATTATTGTGCCATAAAAATGGTGAAATGAACTATATCAGAAGAAACTGACATCTTGGTGCAGTGAAGTGAGCAGAAATAGAATGATTTATAGAGTGATAACAGAGAAAAATAACTTTGAAAGATTTTAGAATTCTGTTCTACACAATGATTGAGCACAATTCCAAAGGAATGAATATGAAATAGACCACTCATCTTCTAACAGAGATGATGGACTTGAAATGTAAAAGAAATATATTTTTGGACATGGCTAATGTGGGAATTTATTTTTCTAGACTATTCAGAGGGCTTTTTAGTTTTCTGATTTTTTTGCAAAGTTGGTGGGGAGAGGAGTAATGGAAAGAGATTAACTTTTAAAATGTTTGTTGAAGTATTTTTTAAAGAAGTAAATCAAAGTGGTGCCAACCACTATAAAAATATAATTCCATAAAAACTGCAAGCAGGACTCAAAGGAAAAAAGTGGGTTTTCCATAAGTACTACATGAATACCTAGAAGTGAAGAAAGAGGAAAAAAAATGAAATAAAAGCTCTTAAGGGAAGATGTGGAAGGAGAATGAATAGCTTAGATGAGAAAGTAGTAAATTTTACTTAAGATATGGAAATTATGGGGGTGGAACCAAGATGGTGGAGAGAAGCCAGAAAGTTGCCTGAACTCTCCCCGGTTTCCCCTTAGAAACAATGTTAAATTAAGCTTCAAAAAGAATTCTGGAGCTACAGAATCCACAGAAAGACAGAGTGAAATTAATTTTTCAGCCCAAGATAATTTAGAAGGACTTTAGGAAAGGTCTATTTCACTTGGGTAAAAGGGGAACAGAGCCCATTGTGGATGGTGTCTGGGCAAGCGAGCAGGAGGCTCTCAGCCACAGTACAGATCAGCAGCCGAGGCTGCACGGTTCTGGCTTAGCAGTGGTAGAGCACGCCAGCTATGAGGCATCCAACCCCAGCACAGCAGGCATGACTAGGCCAGGCCACCCTAGTGCAGTGGGCAAGCCTTCAGCTCCAGAGGTCCTGGCACAGAAAACCACTGACCAGACCCCTGGTCCTCCAGTGCAGGAAGCTTGGGACAGTGCCCCCTGTATCTCAGGACCAGAACTCGACTTTTAAAAATGAACAAAAAGAAAAAAGAGCCTGACCATAGAAAGCTGCTATGGCAACAGGGAAGATACAAACACGCAGAAGAGGGCAACAATGTCAAAATGCCTACATGCAAAGCCTTTAAGGGAAATATGAATTAGTCTCAAGCCCAAAAAGTGCTCTTGGAAGAGTCAAATAGGATTTTAAAAAGTAAGAAAAGTACAAGAAAAATTGGGAAAAGAAACTGAGAGTTATGCAAGAGAATTATGAAAAAAAAGCAGCTTGGAAAAGAAAGTGCAAAAACTGACCAAAGAAAACAACTCCTTAAAAAAATAGAATTGGTCAAATAAGGAGAAAAACCCACTGAAGAAAACAACTCCTTCAAAAGTAGAATTGGCCAAATGGAAAAGGAAGTACAATAGCTAACTGAAAAAAAAAAGTTTCTTAAAAAAAGAATTGGGTAAGTAGAAGCTAATGACTCTATGAGACATCAGGAATCAGTCAAACCAAATCAAAGAATGAAAGCATAGAAGAAAATGTAACATACCTCATTGGAAAATCAATGGACCTGGAAAATAGATCCAGGAGAGATAATTTAAGAATTATTGGACTACCTGAAAGCCATGATCAAAAAAAGAGCCTGGACAGCATCTTTCAAGACATTATAAAGAGAAAAGGTAAACAGAAAAGAAAAAAAACACCATGGTATTCAATAAGGTTAAATGGTTTCATCCTGACATGAGAAGATACTTGTATCTCTTAAGAACTGTATCTCTATTAAGGAATTTAGAAGGAGTATAATTATAGAGTGTGGGTATAAGTTGACTTTGTGATGATAAAAAAAAATTAAGGGGTGAAAAAAAGGATTGTACTGGGAGAAAAGGAAAGGGGAGGCAGAATGGGGTAAAATTATATCACATGAAGAGGCATGAAAAGACTGTTACAGTAGAAGGAAGGAAGGGAGTGAGTATTGTTTGTACTTTACTCATTGGATTTGGCTCAAAGAGGGAATAACATACACACTCAGCTGGGTAAAGAAATCTTTTACTCTCTGGAGAAGTAGGAGGGGAAGGGGAATAGAAAGGAGGAGGTATAGAGGGAGGACAAAATGAGGGAGGCAGTGGTCAGAAGCAAAACACAAGTGAGGGACAGGGTGAAAGGAGAGAGAGAGAAAAGTGTAAACAGGAAAAATACGATGGAGGGATATACACAGTAATAACTGTGAATGTAAATGGGATAAACTCTCTCATGAAACAGAAGGGGATAAGAGTGAATTAAAAACCAGAATCCTACATTATGTTGTTTACAAGAAACACATTTGAATTAGACACATAGAGTAAAGGTAAAAGACTGGAGCAGAATATATTATGCTTCAGCTGAAGTTTAGAAAAACAAAACCAAAACGGGCAGCAATCCTGATCTCAGACAGAGCAAAAGCAAAAATAATCTAATTAAAAGAGACAAGGAAGGAAACTACATTTTGCTAAAAGGTACCACAGACAATAAAGTAATAATACTAAACATGCACCAAGTAGTGTAGTATCCATGTTCTTAGAGGAGAAATTAAGTGAGTTACAGGGAGAAATAGACAGCAAAGCTATACTAGTGAGGGACCTCAACCTCCCCCTCTTGGTACTAGATAAATCTAACCACAAAATAAATAAGGAAGAAGTTAAGGAGGTGAATATAATTTTAGAAAAGTTAGATATCATAAACCTCTGGAGAAAATTGGGACAGAAAAGAATATTTCTCAGCGGTATATGACACCTGCACAAAAATTGACCATGTGTCAGGGCATACAAACCTCACATTTCAAATGCAGAAAGGCAGAAATATTAAATGCATCCTTTTCAGATCATGATAGATTAAAAGTTAATTGGAAACTAAATAATCTAATCATAAAGAGTGAGTGGATCAAACAACAAATCATAGAAACAGTCAATAATTTCATCAAAGAGAATGACAATGAGACAGCATACCAAAATTTATGGCATGCAGCCAGAGCAGCACTTAGGGGAAATTATGTATCTCTAAATGCTTATGTGAATAAAATAGAGAAAAAGCAGATCATTGAATTGGGCATGCAATTTTAAAAGCTGGAAAAAGAACAAATTAAAAATCCCCAATTAAACACCAAATTAGAAATTCTGAAACTCAAAGAAGAGATTAATAAAATTGAAAGTAAGAAAACTGTTGAACTAATAAAATAGACAAACCTTTGGTTAAGCAATAATTAAGAACTATTTTGCCCAACTGTATACCAATAAATCTGACAATCTAAGTGAAATGGATGAATATTTGCAAAAATGTAAATTGCCCAGGTCAACAGAAGAGGAAATACTAGACTTAATCCCTTTTTAGAAAAAGCAATTGAACAAGCCATCAGTGAACTCCCTAAGAAAAAAATCTCCAGGGCCAGATGGATTTACAAGTGAATTCTGCCAAACATTTAAAGAATGCTCAGTTACAATACTATATAAACTATTTGGAAAAATAGGCAGAGTCCTATCAAATTCCTTTTATGACACAAATATGGTGCTGATACCTAAATCAGGAAGAGTCAAAACAGAGAAAGAAAATTATAGACCAATTTCTCTAATGAATATTTATGCAAGCATTTTAAATAAAATATTAGCAAAGAGATTACAGCAATTTGTCACCAGGATAATGCACTATGACCAGATGGGATTTATACCAGGAATGCAGGGCTGGTTCACTGTTAGGAAAACTATTAGCATAATTGACTATATCAATAACAAAACCAACAGAAATCATATGATTATCTCAACAGATGCAGAAAAAGCTTTTGACAAAATATAGCACCCATTACTATTAAAAAAAACCCTAGAGAATATAGAAATAGATGGAGCATCCCTTAAAATGATAAGCAGTATCTATTGAAAACCATTAGCAAGCATTACCTGTAATGGGTGATAAACTAGAAGCCTTCCCAATAAGATCAGGGTGAAACAAGGATGCCCATTATCATCACTATTATTCAGTGTTCTAGAAATGTTAGCTTTAGCAATAAGAGAAGAAAAAGAAATTGAAGGAATTAGAATAGGCAACGAGGAAACAAAAGTATCACTCTTTGCAGATATATGATGGTATACTTACAGAATCCTAGAAAACTGACTAAAAAACTACTTGAAATAATTAACTTTAGTAAAGTCACAGGATATAAAATAAATCCACATAAATCATCAGCATTTCCATATATTATCAACAAAGCCCAGTAGCAAGAGATAGAGAAATTCTATTGAAAATAACTGGGAAATTAAATTTGGAAGCCTACTTGATAAGACAAACCCAGGGATTATATGAACAAAATTACAAAACACTTTTCACACAAATAAAGTCAGATCCAAACATTGGGAAAACTACCAATTGCTCATGGGTAGGCTAAACTAATACAATAAAAATGCCAGTTCTACCTAAATTCATTTACTTATTCAGTGCCATACCAACCAAACTACAAAAAAATCATTTTATAGAGTTAGGAAAAATAACAAAATTCTTCTGGAAGAACAAAAGGTCAAGAATATCCAGGAAAGTAACCAAAAAATGTGAATGAAGGTGGCCTGGCCATACCAGATATAAAACTATTATAAAGCAGCAATCATCAAAACTATTTGATGCTGGCTAAGAAATAGAATGGTGGATCAGTGGAATAGATTAGGCACAGAAGACATAGTAAGTCAGTGACTATAGTAATCTACTGATAAACCCAAAGACTCCAGCTGTTGGAATAAGAATTCATTCTTTGACAAAAGCTGCTGGGAAAACTGGAAAATAGTATGGCAGAAACTAGGCATGGACCAACGTCTCACACAGTATACAAAGATAAGGTCAAAATGGTACATGATTTAGACATAACGGGTGATACCATAAGCAAATTAGGAGAGCAAGCAATAGTTTACCTGATCTGTGGAGAAGGGAAGAATTTATGACCGAACAAGAGATAGGAAACATTATGAAATGCAAAATGGCTAATTTTGATTACATAAAAAGGTTTTGCACAAAGCCGCACAACCAAAATTAGAAGGAAAGAAAGATGGGAAACAATTTTTACACTCAGTGTTTCTGATAAAGGCTTCATTTCTCAAATATATGGAGAACTGAGTCAAATTTACAAGCATACAAGTCATTTCCCGACTGATAAATGGTCAAGGAATATGGCAGTTTTCGATGAAAAAATTAAAGCTATCTACAGTCATATGAAGAAATGCTCTAAATCACTATTGATTAGAAAAATGCAAATTAAAACAACTCTGAAGTACTATTTCACACCTATCAGGTTGGCTAATATGACAGAAAAGGAAAATGATAAATGTTGGAGAAGATGGGGGAAAATGTGGACACTAATGAATTGCTGGTGTTGTGATCTGATGCAACCATTCTGGAGACAGATTTGGAACTATGCCCAAAAGGCAATCAAACTTTGATCCAGCAATACCACTACTTGGTATGTATCCTAAAGAGATCATAAAAATGGAAAAGGACCAACATGTACAAAAATATTTATAGTAGCTCTTTTTGTGGTGGCCAAGAATCAGAAATGAGGGGTTGCCCATCAATTGGGGAATGGCTCAACAAGTTGTGGTGTATGAATGTAATGGAATACTATTGTGCTATAAGAAATGATGAGCAGGTGGACTTCAGAAAAACCTGGAAAGACTTACACGATGCTGAGTGAGGTGAGCAGAACCAGGAGAACATTGTACACAGTAACAGCAACATTGTGCGATGATGGACTTTGATAGACTTGGCTCTTGTCAGCAATATAATGATCCAAGACAATTCCAAAAACCTCATGATAGAAAATGCTATCCACATCCAGAGAAAGAACTGTGGAGTCTGAATGCAGATCAAAGCATATTAATTTCACTTATTTTGTTTTTTGAGGCTTTTCCCTTTTATTCTGATTCTTCTTTCACAATGTGACTAATGTGGAAATATGTTTACATGATTGCATATGTATAACCTGTATCAGATTGCTTGCCATCTTGGAAAGGGAAGATGGCAGGGAGGGAGGGAGAAAAAATGTGAACCTCAAATTTTTGTAAAAAAGGAATCTTGAAAACTGTCTTTACATATAATTGGAAAAAATTAAATATTGTTTTTATTTTTAAATGGGAATTATGAAAACTAGACTAGAACAAACACAAATCAAAGACTACATGGAACTTAATAGGAGCCACCACTCTGTACATATGGATCCCTGTAATGCTATGTTTTAATGCATTTTAAAACTTTGTTAAATGTTTCCCAATTATATTTTAATCTGGTTCAGGCTGCATTTGGAAATGTTGAGGTCAGCAAGCCATTGGTTTAACACCTCTGCTTTATGAGACAGGAAGAAATATTGGAACGAAATCCAAAGATTGAACTCTGACGTCAGAAACAGCTGGCCTGGAAAACAGGTCAAGGAGAGATAATTTATGGCATTGAACTACCTGAAAACCATGAGCCACTCCCCATTCCCCTTCCCCGAATGCCTAGACACATATTTTAAGACATCTTACATGAAAATAGGCCAGATTGATTAGAACCAGAGGATGGCCAAGTAAAGGTTGAAAGAATCCACTCACTACCTTAAAAGGAACCCTGAAAGGAAAAGTACCAAGAATGTTACAGCCAAAATCCAGAGCTCCCACATTAAAGAAAAAATAAAATTGCAATCATCCATAAATAAGCAGTTAAATACCAAGGAGCTACAATCAAGATCACACAAATTCTAACAGCTTCTGTTGAGAATGATACATCTTGGAATAGAATATTTAAAAGGCAAAAAGTACAGGCTTATAACCAAGAATAAACTTTGCCAAGTTGGGTATAACCCTACAAGGAAAACAAATGCACCTTTAATAGAATGGGCCTCATAATTCATGTTTGATGATACACAAACATGGAGAGGAGGGATGAGGGGAATACATATCAAATGAACCTCGCTCTTACCTGAATCAGGCACAAGAGAACTGAACCCCCACACAAGCAGTTTGGTGTGGAGATGCATCCAACTCAACTGGGAGACTAATGAGGATTGGGGTGGCAGGAGTGGTGAAGAGGGAAGATGATACAGGGGAGGGGATAGTGTCATAAGCAAAACAAAATTCCTGAACTGAGTTGGGGGGGAGAAATAAAGAGGGAGGGAAGAAAAGAAAATGACTAGAATCCAAGGCGGGGCTTTAGATTGCCTATTAAATACTTGGGGGATGGCTGAACAAATTGTGTTTTATGAATAGGATGGAATGTTATTGAGCTGTAAGAAATTATAAGACAATTTCACATAATCTTGAATAATATGAAGTGACAAAAAAGTGAAGTGAGCAGAAACAGAATAATTTATTCAAGGATAATACCCTTGTGAAGAAAAACATCTTTCAAAGCCTTAAGAGCAATCCTCCACGATGTCTCTATTTCCCACATGGCTGCACTCCTTTGGACTTTTCTGTCATTCCCCCAGGACAATACCTTCTTCCCCCTCTCTTCTCTCCTTTTCAGCTTTCTTTGGTGTTGTCTTCTTCCATTAGATTTTAAGCTTCTTGAGGGCAGGGACTATCTTTTTCATTATTTGTATTCCTAATGTTTAGCACAGTTCTTGGCACATAATTAGGACTTAATAAATGTTTATTGACTATTTGATAGAGGAACTGTGATGAAACATGTTACCCACCTCCTGACAGAGAAGTGATGACGTAAGATACGTACATTTTGGACATGGCCACTGTGTGGATTCATTTATGCTTGTTACCAAAAAAAAAAAAATCCCCCTTTTGTCCCTAGGTTAATGGAGGGGCTGGGGTTTTAGCAACTGTGATTCCATTGAAACTTTTTTTTTTCTAAAATGCACTGAAGAGAACAGAAATACAGACAAGCAAGACAGTCTTGAAAGAAATGTGTGGAATTCATTATAATCTTTTTTTTTTAAAGTAATTTATGTGAAACAAATATTCATGATTTCATATAAAATCCTCTTTTTGTGTTCTGCTGTGTGCATGGAAATGATCTTTTTTGATGTTTAAGTTTGGAATGCAAAATATAATTTAAAAACTAATAAAATAAAAAGATGGAGACCCACTGGCTGGCTGTTCATACTGAGCCTTATGAGCCAAAAGTTCAAGGAGGGTCATTCTGACCTCAGGGTCGAAATCTAGTCTTAAGCATTTCATGCTCAGAGACTTGATTTTATCAGCCTATGAAGATAGTTGATCAGGCTCTGGGAAATAATTCTTGGTAACCAAATTCATTAAAAGACTGATTAATAAACTAGAATTCCAATTTATTAAATTATGAAGAGGAATAAAACTGCCAACATAATCAGGAACTTAGGTTGGCTGGTCAGCACATTCCCTTCCCATTAACAAAGTCTACTTGAAACAACAAGTTAATAATAGATAATGATTTGCTAAACACAGACTCTAGGTAAAGGGAACTAAACAATCTTAAAAAATACTGCCCTCAAATTATAATAGCTTCTAATTATTGGGATATGTTTGGCTAAGTGACAGATATTGCTGTCAACTGATCAGGGGCCACACTTTCTATAATGATGCAATAAACATCCTAACAAATTCTTATTCTTTGGTACTCCTTATTCTGAATTACATACAGATCCTTCTCTGTTAGCTTTTGACGCACATGTTACTCTAGGGTCAGCTGCCGAACTCCTTTTCCTGAAGCACAGGTCTGACTAGGTCATTTCCATACCCAATAAATTCCAGTGGCTTCCTGTTGCCTCTGGTATTGAATATAAGCTCCTCTGCTTAGCTTTTAATGCTCTTTACACTGAACCCCAACCTACCTAACTTTATTACTTCCCTTTTCATGCTATTATCAACACTATTATCCAGCCAAACTAGCCTCCTAGCTGTTCCTCATGCAGGACACTTCATCTCTCAACAGTACCTTCCCAGTTAGTTGTTCCCCTATACCTGACTTGCACTGCCACCTCTTGTCTATCTTGTTTCCTTCAAATTTCTGTTCAAATGCCACCTTCTAGGTGAAGTTTGTGCAGATCACCCAGACATTAGCATCCCCTCCATTTTACCTTGTTTGTCTGTCATCTACTCTCTCTCTCTCTCTCTCTGTATATATATATATATATGAAATAGAAGACAATATTTGTGGGTGTGTTTTATCCCTAATAAAATGTAAGCTCCTTGAGGGCAAGCACTATTTCAGTTTTGTTTTTGTATCCCCATTATCTGGCACTTAATAAATGCTTGTTGGTTGATCAATGGACAATAATTGTCTTTACATTTGTTACATTTTAGATGGTCAATTCCCTGAGATTCATGACCAACTATCTCTCTTAGGGTAGATTCCTCTTGTACTCATTTAATCTCATCTAACTGATTGTGATTTGTGTTAGCTTTCATTTCAGAGGGTGACAGTTTCTAATTTTGTCTCAAATATATTATGTGTCAATATTTCACTGAAGGGGTCCCTCTTCTAATTTTATAGATCATAACCCATACACATCCCATTTTATTCATGACCTCCCATAAATATTCCATACAGGACCAACCCAACACACTAGATATCTTCCTCTTAAGTCTTTTTAATTCCATGAGAACAGCACTGTATTAGTTCTTATTCTTGCTACATGAGTACTCTATCTCCTTTTCCAATCATGCATCTTTTTTCTTTTCTTTTTTTTTTTTAAAGTGAGGCAATTGGGCTTAAGTGACTTGCCCAGAGTCACACAGCTAGGAAGTATTATGTGACTGAGGCTGGATTTGAACTCAGGTCCCCCTGACTCCACGGCCGGTGCTCTATCCATTGTGCCACCTAGCTGCTCCCAATCATACATTTCTTGACTACAAAATTCATTACTACTACTTGTGAACAGCAAAAAGAATATATACACACACATACACTTATATATGTGTGTATGCATATGTGTGTTTACATACATACAATATAGAAGGATTAGCACCTCTGTCATGAGCGCTTGTTGAACTCTTCAGGGCTCCTCATCCATCTTTGGCATCTGCCTGCACCCAACTCTCCCTTGTGGCTCCAAGAAGCTGTAGCACGCACAGTGGTCACACCCTGGTAAACCATCTTGGCAGATGGGCTAAACCAGGTTGAGGGTAACTAACAGACTTCAAGCCCTTTGGTGAGTTAGGATGACGTCATGTCTATCCCAAGCATGTAAAGACTTTCCCTTATGAAATGGGCAGATGAGAACAATTCGTTCCAATGGCCATGAAGGTGACCGAAGCAGGTGCTGTGGAGCACTTAGAGCTTGGTCAGGCATACTTGGTCATCCACTGCATCCCGGACCATTGCCACTTGTCTTGACTTTTGTCCTGCCAGTGGACTTCAATGACTCAGGAAGAGAGCGTGAGGCTGATGACTTTGTGCAATTCTGCTTTACTTAAGTCCAATTCACTCACAAATCAAAATATCACCCTGTGATGTCACTGGGCCTCTTTGAAAACCAAAAGACTGAACAGCAGTAATCTGCCCTCTCTAGGATGTATGGGAAAAAAGCAATCAAGATGTCTGGAAATGTCATTAATTTCCTAAAAGTTCACTTTTAAGCTTTTAAAATGTGATAAAACTGGCCAACAAAACCACAAGACTGGCTGTATTGTATAGATGCACATATACTGATGAGGGGTGAGAATGGGTTTTCTTTTAGAGATGGAAGACATACTTCTTTAGCTGAGTTGAGCTGAACTGGGGGCTAAGTCCAGAGGAACAAGGAGTAGGGTGGGGCATTTGACATTTACAAGTATTGAAAAAGAACAGGAGGTCAAATATACCTGAGATACTGGTGTATTCATTCTTTTTTTTTTTTTTGCATAGTAGTATAAGGGAGTACATCCCTTTACGATAGTGCTCTTTTCATACAAAGCAGTTTAGAAAAAGCACTTTTGCTTTTTAGGGAAAAAAAGTTATGTAAATTGATAAAGAATATAAAGCATTGCCTCTGTTATAGATGAACACATTGTTCCTGAAAGGAGTAAGAAAATAACTTCAATTTTTAAAAAAAAGCTTTTAAAATATGTATGTGAAGAAAGTTTTGAGATTTGAGCAGTTTTATAGAGAAAGTGAACTGTGATACAAATATAAAGACTTGGTTTAAGTAAATAATATGGGGTTAATGCCTTGTTTGAACATAAACAATTTGACAGTTTAAAGGGGGCAGAGAAGGAACTTTATTAAAAACTAGAAAAATGTAACTACGAAGAAACCATTAGACCATGTTGAGAACTTGAAGATGTAGGATATTTATGGTCTCTTGGTTCATCTGTATATAACTATTTTAAGGCTTAAGATGATAAAACTAAAAAAGAGAGAAATCATATAATTAATATGAAAATGCTATATTATTTAATAAAGTCTGTTGATTTTATAGGGGAAATTTCTGAGTGTAAGTCACTGAGTTCCAGGAAACATTCAATATTTAAACTACTGAAGGGAAGAGGCTGAGGCTGAGTTTAAAGAGTAAAGAACCTGGCAGATGAAGATTGAGAATGTCACATGTTTGAAGAGATTAGTAATAGAAGAAGTCCATTGACAAGCAGGCATTGACTGTTAGTTCCTGATTGGCTAAATAAAGATTGAGGGTTCTAGCTACTACCTTTCAGTGCCACCTAGAACTTAAGAGACAGAAGCTTCTCAGAAACTTTCCCCTCTAGTTTGAGAGTAAAAAATCTAAAGAGGAAAGACCTCTTGCAGTTCCTTTGTTGTATAGTAAAATATACTGATATTTAATTGGATGACATAGAATCCTGGTGAGTGAAGGTAGTCTTTCTCAGAGAGTAAAAAATGAGCTGTTTTGCTACAAATTCTGCTTGTTACAACTTGAATGGACAATACAGCATGCTGGTAAATTAATTGGTTAATAGATTAATAGTCTGGTCTTTAGTGCTGAGAGGTGGGACTTCAACTAAGACCCTGAGAAGTGAAAGGACAGCACTGATAAGCTTTATAGTTCTTAGGCTTAAATGGAAATGCTATCCAAATTAATAGAATAGCATTTTTTCTAATGTCCTTTTTTGTTTTTTAAATTTATTTACTTTTAGTTTTCAACATTCATTTCCATAAGATTTTAAGTTCCAAATTTTCTGCCTGTTTCTTTCCTTGCTCTACCCCAAGGCAGCATGCAATTTGATATAGACTCTATATATACATTCATATTAAACCTATTTTCACATCAGTTATGTTGTAAAGAATTAGAACCGATGGGAAGAATCATAAGAAAGAAGAAAAAAAAAGAGAGAGAGGAAGTAATATGCTTTGATCTGCATTCATATTCCATAGTTCTTTTTCTGCATGTGGATAGCATTTTCTATCATGAGGCTTTGGGAGTTGTTCTAGATTGTTGCATTGCTAAGAAGAGATAAGTCTATCAAAGTTAGTAATCACACAATGTGGCTATTACTGTGTACAATATTCTCCTGGTTCTGCTCACTTCACTCAGCATCAGTTCATATAAGTCTTTCCAGGTTTTTCTGAAGTCTGCCTTTTCATCATTTCTTATAGTATGATAGTATTCCATTACATTCATATACCACAACTTGTTCAGCCATTTCCCAACTGATGGACACCCCCTCAATTTCCAATTCTTTGCCACCACAAAAAGAGCTTCTACAAATATTTTTGTATATGTGCATCCTTTCCCCATTTGTATGATCTCTTTGGGATACAGACCTAGAAGTAGTATTGCTAGGTCAAAGAGTATGCACATTTTTATAGCTCTTTGCACATGGTTCCAAATTGGTCTCCAGAATGGTTGGATCAGTTCACAACTCCACCAACAATGCATTAGTGTTCCAATTTTCCCACATCTTCTCCAGCATTTATTATTTTCCTGTTTTGTCATGTTAGCCAATCTGATAGGTGTGATGTAGTACCTCAAAGTTGTTTTGATTTGCATTTTTCTAATCAATGGTTATTTAGAGCATCTGATGCCCTTTTAATGTGATCATAAGTTGAAAGAGCTTGTAAATGCTACATCTGTTCTTGAGGATAGAAGAGATTTTGCCAAGCTGGAGTATAGTGAGGACCAAGAGATAATCAGTTAACAGAGAAACTGCTTTGTGTGATGTAAATATTTTCCAATGGATCAGTGACATCAAAGCCTGCAGCCCAGAGTTACCAAAATCACATGAATTTTCCTTCATAGTGTGCTTCTTTGCTAAGCTCCTGTAAATGTGTGCTTATCCTCCCCAAAGAAATTGAATGCATTGGTGAGAGAGTGCTACCTAGATTTATGTGAGGATATAATACATTTCCTTTAATATATATGACATTTTTCTTTTGCATTTTTGCTAAGTTAAATGGTTATCTTTAAGATCTAAAAGTATCGTTATTGTGAGTGGTTAGTATAAATGGAAATGCATCAGTTGGGACTCAAGAGCTAAAGTGGTATCCCTAGAACGCTAACAGAATGTGGTTGTAACCACAGAGTGATGTTCTGTGGTAAGTATGAGAGCAGGTTGAAGTAAACAAGCCAACCTAAAGATGAGTTTTATAGTTCTTTGGCTTAAAGGGAAATGCTATCCAAATTAATTTTCTTACTAAGGTATAGGCATCTACACCCCTAGGTTATAGGTGTAAAGTGCTATAGAGTAGATGGCCACCCCATGCACATATTATGTTAGGCTAAAAGCAGAGCTCAAGACACAGCCACTTAGCCTGAGATCAATTTGGTGACTGGTGTGGCTCCTTTTGAATTTCAAAAAAAGTGCAGCTTCCAAGGGGAAGGGGAAATCAAAGGGCTGAATAAGAAAGCTTCAAATTTGAGCCCATGTGCCCTTGACCTAATCATTATTATATTACCATGGTATCCCACCACTGCCTAATCTCAAGTAGTCCCCCTAGAGTTTAGACGATCAGACATCTTGTCAGCTTCTATTGAGTGATTGAGGGATAGGGATTGGATCTGTGATTTAATTAGTATTGGTAAAATGATGGGGAAACTCCCTCTACCAATGCAAATCAGCACCTTCCCTGAAACTTATTGTCTTAGAGAGTTGCCATGGTCACTGAGAGGATAAATGACTTGCCCAAGGTAGTAAGTAGCACAGCTGGAATCAAACTTGGGTGACTTTCTTACTCCAAATCTGTCTTATTTAACACATAACTAATATATTAGATGACAAGAAAAAACATCTCAATAGCTTAGAACAAAAAGATGAACACAGCCAAAGTATAAGTAGAACAGGGTGACAGGGATTTTCCCCAGAGGACCAAAATGTAGAGGGTATAAAATATACACCAAATAAGCATCTAACTCTGCTCTGCTTCTCCCTAGCACTAGCCTTGATGTGTCCCAGGTCTTTCAGACTCCAAGACCAGCTCTCTATTCACTATGCTGTGGTGCCTCTTGAGTAGTCTTTTGAGATAATAAGTTTTAAATTATTTTTCTGTTAATGTAATGTATTGCATCAATAGTCTTTCTTGCATTCCTAGGATAACTTCTACTGGATAACTCTCCACTATGTTATTGCCTTCTGTTTGCTAAGATTTAATTTACTTTTATGTTTATGCTTATGAGTGAAATTGCCCCGTGGTTTCTTTGTTGGTTTATCCTTTTCAGGCTTGGAGTTTAAAATCAGATTTGCTTTATAAAATGAGTTGAGTATCATTCCATTCTTTTTTATAGTTTGGAAATTTTTATATATGTAAGAATTATTTGAAATTTTAGAAAAAATTCTCCAGTGTATTCAGCAGGATTAGGGGGCTTTTCAGGGGGATAATTTATTTATACCTTTTTCCATTTCTTCTGTTATTGCTTGGTCAATTCATGCTTTCTGTTTCCTGTTTGATCAATTTTGGCATCTTCTGTTTTTATAGTCACATAGCTTTTAGACTATTGAAAAATATTAATTTAACTATTGGTATTCTAAGTGCAAAATCTGTGTTGAGCAAACTAGGCGTTAAAATACTACTGACTTTCCCCCTGTTGACTTTCCCAATATAAGCAAAACTGTATGAAATAAAAGGTGAAGATGGCTTACAGTTCGTAGAGAAGTGAATAAAAAAGAGGAGTTGGTTTTATCATTTGCAAACAAACAAACAAACAAAAAACCAAAACAAAAAACCAACCCACAACAACAACAAATCCCTGATGTATTTATTTAGTAAATCCAGACAGGTAGAAATTCTATGTTCTACAGTCTTAAACAACAACACAATAAAATGTTTTACCATCTTAAATATTTCCTGGGTCAGGAAGGAAATCAAAACAGTAACAAAATATTTTGAAAATGACCAGAACAGAGACGCCACATATCAAAGTGTATGGGAAGCTGCCAACCTGGTACTTAGGGAGAAATGTGTTGTTCTAAATGTCCAAATGAATAAGAACAAAACACACAGAGAGGGACATCATGAATTAAGTCTGCTTTAAAAATCTACGTTGGGAGCAAAAGGAAGATCAAAGACAGAATGAGACCATTGCTCAATGGTGATGGGGCAAGGCTAATGAGTGATGAGGAAAAAGCAGAACTACTGAACTCTTGCTTTGTTCCTGGGTTGTTTTTAATTGCCGAAGAGGATGATCTCTGGATTAAGCAGGACAGAGAAAAAATGGTTAACATGTATTTGACCTCCAGGATAAGGGAGGAGATTGCTAACATTTATCTAGTGCTTTGATATTTGCAAAGCACTTTTCATAGATTATCTCATTTGACACAACAACCCTGTCAGGTAGATGCTATTATTAGAGAGCCTAGATGTATGGATAGAAAGGAACTCAGAGGTAATTGAGGCCAAACCTCTCATTTTTCTGATGAAGAAACCAAAAAAATTAAGTGATTTGCCTAAGGTCATAATATCAGGGCTAGGATCACACCCAGTAACCCTCATACTCCAAATCTGTCTTATTTGACACACACTAATATACTAATTGACAGTGAAAAAGGTCTCAATAGCCTAGAACAAGAGGATGATTCCAGTTGAATTGTAAATAAAGTAGAGTGACAGGGGCTTTGCTCCAGGGGACCAAAATGTGGAGGGTATAAACATTTACATCAAGTAAGCATCTAGCCCCACTCAGTTTCTCCCCAGCACCATGCTTAAGGTATTCCCATGGTCTCCCTCCAATAGGTACATTTGTTGTCATTTGCTGTAGGCAAAATTATTAGTTGTGAGGCAGAATCTAGTTCCTAGATGTGTGATGAACTCAATAGGGGAAGATGTAAAGTCTACACTTGGGTTTCAAAAATCAGCTTCACAAGTACAGATTATAGAGAAGGCATAGTTAGACAATTCCTTCCTTTCCCTCCTTTCCTTCCTCCCTAATCCTCCCACCTCTTCCCCCCTTCCCTCTCTCTTCCTTGTCTCTTTTCCCTTCTTCCCTTTCTTCCTCCTGCCTCTTCTTTTTCCCTCTCTACCTCTCCACCCCTTCCTTTCCCTATTTTTTCTTCTTTCTCTACCTCTCCACTCCTTCCTTCCCCTTTCTATTTCCTTCCTTCCTACATTCCCTCCTTCCTTCCCATTTCCTTTCTTCTTTCAATTTGCCTTCTTTACTTCACACCATTCCACATTCTTTATGACGTCAGCAGTCTTGTTTCACAATAACTGAAATGTTACTGTCAGAAGATTAGGTCATAGGAAGTCTGAAAGGGGTTGGACAAATGTTGAGATTGCCACAACTAGATGAGGCGTTTCCAAACCTCTTTCCAGTTCAGGGGGCTAGGAAATGAAATGATTGCAGGTCTGCAAGAGATAATGGGGCAACAGGACATAGGCGAGGACTAGGGTATATGGCAAGGGACAGCTGAGAGCCAGCCTAGTTGCAGTGAGTGCTAAAGCATGGAAAGAGAAATAGTGATTGTGGTCAGTAAGTGAAGGTAAATTCAGAGGATGGAGCCCACACTGTTACATTCTGAATATGCATTTTTTAGTATAAGAAGATATGTGTAGGGGCAGCTAGGTGGCGCAGTGGATAGAGGACTGGCCCTGAAGTCAGGAGGACCAGAGTTCAAATCCAGCCTCAGACCAAACACTTGACACTTACTAGCTGTGTGACCCTGGGCAAGTCACTTAACCCCAATTGCCTAAAAAAAAAAGGATATGTGTGGAAAGGTGCAACACCTAGAAGCCCGTGGTAGAGCATTCCTATAGCTACATGATCAAAGTGGTACATGGGGGTATATATGAAATTTACGATGTAGTTGTTAGTATCCCCCACACAATGTTTATCTTTATGGATCCAGCCATGATTGGGGCTATATAGCTTATATGAATTGAGGGTAACTGTGCTCACCTCCAGGATTCTGTTTTCCATAGAGTGTTTTGAAGCTGAGGGGTGGGGAAGAAAAGAGGGGAAAGAAGAGGCAGAGTACCAGGCAACTGGCAACCTAAAAATTATTACATATTTACATTTTTTAAAAAACCAATTTTACATCTAGAGAATAAAATTGAATAATGATTTAGTTATTGTATTTACCAAACTAATTGGAACACATACTTACGAAGGCACTGCATGATGAATCATCTTCAATTCAACCACTTAATTGTGGGTAGTTGGCTATTTATGGGTATTTTTTGCTATGCTGTATTAGGAGGAGGATAATCATCAGCATAAACAAACATTTAAATTGTTTGGTTTAATTAAAACAACCAGCTTATGTATTCTGGATATTTTTAAGCAATAAAACATGTTCAATTATTTTTAATAAAATAAATATTTTTAAGATAAGCATTTATTTTTGGAGGCAGCATGGCATAGTAGATAAAGGACCTACTTGCAGCCAGTAAGACTTGGTTGTGAGTCCTGCCTCTGACACTTTCTAACTGTGTTACCATGAGTAAAGTCATTTAACCTTTCAATTCTAATATATAAATTACAGAGGAGTTACTGACCTACATTGGAGAAGGAAAATTTCCATATAGTCAGTTTTGCGCACTGATGAAATCAAAGGTTCAGATCTCCTTCTGTCCCTACAAAAGCATTAAAAAAATTAACCAGAAGTATAAATTGTGATTTTTTAAAAAAAACTAAATGCATCATTTGGGACAGCTGTGTGGCACAGTGGATAGAGGACCGGCTCTGGAGTCAGGAAGACCTGAGTTTCAATCTGGCCTCAAACACTTATTAGCTGTGTGACCCTGGGCAAGTCACTTAACCCTGTTTGCCTCAGTTTCCTCATCCATAAAATGAGGTGGAGAAGGAAATAGCAAACCGCTCCAGTATCTTTTGCCAAGAAAACCCTAAATGCAGTCATGCAGAGTGGGACATGACTGAAATAACTGAACAACAGTATTAAAATGAATCATTTTAGCTATGAGAAATTGCAGATATTGGATTATATAGCTAACTCTTTTTTTTCCTCTTCCCTTTTTTATATTTGTCTTTTGTTGGGAAATGGACTAAATATCTTTTTGATGCTTTGATGAAATCAAGACTGACTATTTATTTGCTAATAATCACCCTAAATAACCTATAGTGCCTTTGACCCAACAATAGCACTTCTAGGTCTGTATTCCAAATAGATCATAAAAACGGGAAAAGGACCCACATGTTCAAAAATATTTATAGCAGCTCTTTCTGTGGGGGCAAAGAATTAGAAATCGAGGGGATGCTTATCAATTGGGGAATGGCTGAACAAACCATGGTATATAAATATAATGGAATACTATTTTTTTTAAGATTCACTAATTTGTTTATTTTTATTCTTCAACATTCACTTCCACAAGATTTTGAGTTCCAAATTTTCTCCCCATCTCTTCCCTCCCACCACCCAAGACAGCATGCATTCTGAATACCCTTTCCCCTGATCTGCCCTCCCTTCTATCTCCTCCCCCCTTCTCTTATCCTCTTCCTCTTCTATTTTCCTATAGGGCAGGATAGATTTCTATACCTCATTGCCTGAATATCTTATTTCTCAGTTGCATGTGAAAACAGTTTTTTAATATTTGTTTTTAAAACTTTGGGTTCCAAATTTTCTTCCTCCCTCCCTCCCCACCCACCCTCATTGAGAAGGCAAGCAACTCGATACAGGTTAAACTTGTGTAGTCATGCAAAACACCTCCATAGTAGTCCCGCTGTGGAAAACTAACTATATTTCCCTTCATCCTATCCCGCCCCGCCATTTATTCTATTCTCTCTTTTGACCCTGTCCCTCCTTAGAAGTTTTTGCTTCTGATTACCCCCTCCCCCAATCTGCCCTCCCCTCTATCATCTCCCCACTCTCTTATCCCCTTCCTCCCTATTTTCCTGTAGGGTAAGATAGATTTCCATACCCAATAGAGTGAATGTTATTCCCTCCTTAAGCCAAGTTCAATGAAAATAAGATTCACTCATTCCCTCTCACCTTCCCCACGCTTCCTCTCCACTGTAAAAGCCTTTTCTTGTCTGTTTTATATGAGATAATTTACCCTCATTCTACCTCTCCCTTTCTCCTCCCCGTATAATCCTCTCTCACCCCCTAATTTTATTTTCCAGATATCACCCATTCATCTTCAATTCACCCTGTGCCCGGTATCTATCAATCCATCTATACATATAATTTTTTCCCCTCCAACTACCCTAATACTGACAAAAGTCTCATGAGTTACAAATATCATCTTTCCATGTAAGAATGTAAACAGTTCAACTTTAATAAGTCCCTTATGATTTCTCTTTCCTGTTTACCTCTTCATGCTTTTCTTGAGTCTTGTATTTGAGAGTCAAATTTTCTGTTCAGCTCTGGTCTTTTCATCAAGAATGCATGAAAGATCTCTATTTCACTGAATGTCAATTTTTTCCCCTGAAAGATTATACTCAGTTTTGCTGATTCTTGGCTGTAATCCTATCTCCTTTGTCCTACGGAATATCATATTCTAAGCCCTCTGGTCCCCTAATGTAGAAGCTGCTAAATCCTGTGCTATCCTGATTGTGTTTCCACAATACTTGAATTGTTTCTTTCTGGCTGCTTGCAACATTTTCTCCTTGATCTGGGAACTCTGGAATTTGGCTACAATATTCCTAGGAATTTTCCTTTGGGGAATCTCTTTTAGGAGATGATTGGTGGATCCTTTCAATTTCTATTTTACCCTCTGGTTCTAGAATGTCAGGGCAGTTTTCCTTAAGAATTTCTTGAAAGATGATATCTAGGCCCCATTTTTTGATCATGGTTTCCAGATAGCCCAATAATTTTAAAATTATCTCTCCTGGATCAATTTTCCAGGTCAGTTGTTTTTCCAGTAAGATATTTTACATTGTCTTCAATTTTTTCATTCTTATGGTTTTGTTTTACAATGTCTTGATTTCTCATAAAGTCACTAGCTTCCATTTGCTCCATTCTAATTTGTGAGGAAGTATTTTCTTCAGTGAGCTTTTGGACCTTCTTTTCCATTTGAATAATTCTGATTTTTAAAGCATTGGCTTTTTGGACCTCTTTTGCAATTTGGGTTAGGCTATTTTTTAAGGTGTTATTTTCTTTAGTATTTTTTTTGGGTTTCCTTTAGCAAGCTGTTGACTTGTTTTTCATGATTTTCTTGCCTCACTCTCATTTCTCTCCCCAGTTTTTCCTCTGCTTCTCTTACTTGCTTCTCAAAATCCTTTTTGAGCTCTTCCAAGGCCTGGGACTGATTCATATTTTTCTTGGAGGCTTTGGATGTAGGAGCTTTGACTTTGTTGTCTTCTTCTGGTTGTATGTTTTGATGTTCTTTGTCACCAAAGAAAGATTCTATGGTCTGACTTTTTTTGCACAGTTTGCTCATGATCCTGGCCAATTACTTGAGTTTTAAACTCTTTGTTAAGGTAGGGGTCTGTTTCCAGTGTGGAGAATGTGCTGTCCCAAGCTTCAGGGGTTTTGTACAGCTGTTTTCAGAGATGCTTCCAGGGACCTGTAAATTTTCGGTTCTTCCAAGGTGCTATGATCAAGGGCAAGGTGTTTACTCCTTTCCTGTCCTGTGCTCTTGTCTATGAGTAACCACAAGCACTCTTTACTGTCTTGGAACTGTGAGGAGGGTTTTCTCTGCACTGCCAGTACAAGCTCTACCACGCCAGCATTCCTCCTTGCCCCAGGATCGCCACCCAGAACTGCGACCCAGAGCCAAGCACAGGCAAAGGAAGAGAATCCTGCTTCAGCACCAGCAAAGAGATCCCTGAAATCCTCCTCTGATCAGCCACTCGATTCCCCCTCAGTCTGTGGGCTGAGCTTAGGAAGCAGCTGCCACCCTGGGGCTGTGCTGGGACTGGGCCTGGGACCACACTTCTCTCTCACCGCAGTCACAGATTTTTCCTACTGACCTTCTAAGTTGTCTTTGACATTTGTGAGTTGAGAAGTCTGGAAACTGCCATAGGTGCCTGTGATTCAGTCCTCTGAGGCCTTCTCCAGGTTCACTGAGGCCTAGTTTTTGCCTGTTCACCCACACTGAACTGTGTTGCTCTCCCAGACTGGTATGATAGAACTTTCTAATCAACCATCCAGGTTATCTTGGGCTGGAAATTTGTTTCACTCTGTCTTTTTGTGGGTTCTGTTGCTCTAAAATTTGTTTAGAGCCATTTTTTACAGGTATTTGGAGGGGTTTGAGGAAGAGCTCAAGCAAGTCACTGTTTTCACTCCACCATCTTGGCTCCACCCCCCGGAATACTATTTTGCTATAAGAAATGATGAGCAGGTGGACTTCAGAAAAACCTGGAAAGACTTATGTGAACTGATGCTGAGTGAAGTGAGCAGAATCAGGAGAACACTGTACACAGTAACAGCCACATTGTGTGATGACTGACTTTGATAGACTTAGCTCTTCTCAGCTCTTCTAAGACAACTCCAAAAGACTCACAATGGAAAAAGCTATCCACATCCAGAGAAAGAACTATGGAATCTGAATGAAGATGGAAGCATACTATTTGCTCTCCTTTTCTTTTGTTGTTTTGTTTTGATTCGTCTTTCTCATGGTTCCTTCCATTGGTTTTAATTCTTCTTTACATCATGACTAATGTGAAAATATGCTTATTATGAATGTATAAGTAGAGCATATGTCAGATTGCATGCCATCTTGGGGAAGGAGGAAAAGAGAGAGGGGGAGAAAATTTTAAACTCAAAATCTTATGGAAGTGAATGTTGAAAACTAAAAATTAAAAAATAAATTATTTAATAAAAAAAATTCCTTAAAAAAACCCCCTATAATGAAACTGTGAAAGCAAGTCCAGCTGTGGGGAAAATTATGGAAGTGGGTGAAGATTTTCTTTACACCTTCCTATCTCTCCTTTCTGTTCCCTATTCCCCAGCACCCAGACCTTCCTCCCTTACCCAGGGTCAGTGCCCTCATTATAATGCTCCATCTGGGTAAATCTGTGCCTACCTTCAGTGGGTGGTAATTTATAACCAGGCATAGCTGTCTCCTCTGGCCTCACTATCAAAATGTATATGTCTGGTGGTCAGTTATTCCACAGCCTGCTGTCTGTCACTCAAGGTGATGGCTACTTAACTTGATAAACCAATATGTTTGAGGTGTTAATGACTGCTCAATGAATTAATGTGTTACTCCCTCTCCAAGGTATTTGTACTTTAACAAGAATCTCCAGGTTTAATGAGAGTTTAATAAGAATCCTGCTACCAGAGTAAGGACTCTTAAAAGTAGAATTTGAGAAACTAGCCATGTGAGAGAGGGAAGAGACATCCTGTGTTTCTTGTTCTTCAAATCATACCACATAAGTGGCTTCCAACTCTGCTTGTGTGAAGCCACCCTTCCTCACAGGATTGGCTCCCTAATCTATTTATAAAACTTTTCGAAAAATGTTGCATGAATATATTGTTTCAGATGCCATGTAATTAGAAGGTATAATCCTTGTTCCATGATGATAGCTTGGAGCACAGTGATGGAGTAGGAAGGGCTGGGAGTCAGGAGACTAACAGTTCTTTGAACTCAGAACTCCATCCACCATCTTTGAGCCTTTGCACTGGCCATCTCCCATGTCTGGAACACTCTGATGGCACATTTTTGTGTCCCACTTTCTTTGGCTTGCTTCAAGACCCAACTCAAATCCCACCTTTGGCAGATCTTTCCCAGTCCCCACAACTGCTAATGTCTACCCCTTTCCAATGACCATCATATGCTCTGGGTATGTGTTGTATGTACCTAGATGTTTACATGTTGTCTTCCCCGTTAGCATGTAAGCTCATTGAGAAAAAGGACTGTATCAGGTTCTGTTTTGTTTGTTTGTTTTTTGGCTAGGTGGTGTATTGGAAAGAGTGTTGGGGCTGGAGTCAGGAAGATCTGAGTTCAAATTTGGCCTCAGACATTTACTAGCTGTGTAAACCTGGGCAAGCCCTTTCACTTCCGTTTGCCTCTGTTTTCCTCCTCTGTAAAATGGGGATAATAGCATCTCTCTCCAGTACTGTTGTGAAGTTGCAAAGCACTTAGCACAATGTCTGGCACATAGTAAAAGCTATATAAATGTTAGCTATCATTATCATTTATATCCCCAGAATTAAAACCTGGAACAAAGCAGGTGGTTAATAAATTCTTCTAGACTGAGGAGGCCTACAAGCTTCACCTCTACCACTTTCCATCCACATGGGAAAGTTATTTCACTAGCACCAACTTCAGTTTCCTCATCTGTAAAATTACCAGGTTGGATTAGATTTTCATCAGATCATTTGTTTAGATCCAGAAGGGGGCTATAGAGGTCATCCAATCCACTTCATCCCACTCTACTGAAAGATGAGGAGAAGTTATGACTTAACCTTAAGTCACGCAGATAGTAAATGGCAGATTAAACCTACATCTCCCAACGCTGCACCACCGTCTTGTTTAGCTTTAACACCAACTTCATATGTTTTATTTTAACAAAAACAATTTAATCTGTATTTTAAAATAATTTTGTCCATCCTACAAATTATTTTCAGGTTAGTTTATTCCTCACTATCTCATGTAGTGCCTAAATGCCTAAAGAAATAGTGCCTTTAAAGGGGACTTAATTTTAAAACAACACCCCCCCCCAACCCTGCCAGTTCATTTATTTTAGCCTTGGCCTTTCACTTTGGAAGCTTCTCTGGGTGCTCACAGAATAAAGCTCTTGTCTTTTCTTCAGGGTTCTTTTTCCCTGTTTCCACCTCCTTGACTCTCCCTTGCTTCGTGTGTTCATTTTTATGTTCCTTATTCTCCTCACTCTCAGTCTGTTTCCACCCTTGTTGCTTTTCTAGTCCTGGTTCATTCACTCACAAGTTACCCTCCCTTTCCCACTCAGCCCAGATCCTGGACCTCCTCCCTCCTCCCTTGGCCGAAGGGTTTGTAGCAGTCATCCCTGTGGCCCAACCTATGAGGGCAACAGGCCGTGGAGACCAAAGGGGTGGACAAATAAGAATTGCGATTAAGGAAGAAGAGACAGAGGACAGCTTCCAGATCTGGGTATCAGAAGATATGTTTAGAATAAGAAGTGGAAGGACTAGTACTCTGTAGTCAGAAGAAAAGAAGAAAAGCCTGGCCTTTGCATACCTTTTGGGTACCCCAAGAGGGTGGGAGAAGAGAAAGGATGCTATCTCCATGCCTGTAGAGACACAGAGCTGAGCCTATGAAGAGGGAGAGAAAGGAGAAAGAAGGTGAGACCTGATTGGGTATCAGACCCAGATGGTAGGCAGGGGTGGGGAACCTCTGGCCTGGAGGCCACATGTGGTCCTCTAGGTCCTCAGTTGTGGCCCTTTGACTGAATGCAAACTTCAGATTTGTTCTGTGAAGTTTGGATTCAGTCAAAGAGCCTCACTTGAGGACCTACAGGGGCACATGCAGGCTCCAGGCCGGAGGTTCCCCACCCCTGCTTAGTAGTCTAATCAATAGTGATTTAGAGCATTTTTATATGATTATAAATTATTTTGATTTCTTCATTGGAAAAGTGCCTATTCATATCCTATCAAACTTATATTCCTATAGATTTGGCAAAATTCTTTATACCTTTTAGAATGATGTTGGGTGAAGTTGCCATCTTCGTAAAAGGGACGCATTAATAAACAATGTATACAAATAGGACAAAATCTTTGAAAATATACTTCTTCAAGTTCAATGCTTCCTAAATGTATGAATAATGGCATTTGGCTATATCCTAAAATACTAACACCTAAGCCTTTATATACATAGACCCTTATACTGTTAAGTCACTTTTCTTTATTTAAATGGCAACTGAAAATATTATTTTACTACTGAGTCTCTCCCATAATTTAAACGTGAGGACTCAACAGAGTGTATACACAATGTGTATAGTATGGTTTTCTAAGAGAATAGCCCTGAACTGTAGAAGGGAGACAGCCTAGTGTAGTGAGGAGAGTGTTGGACCTGGAGTTAAGAAGACCTGAGTTCAAATTCTGCCCCAGGCAGATCTCTAAACCTTAGCTACCAAATTACAGGAAGGAGATAAAAATTGGAATGATGAAGCCAGGAAAGAAATTTTGTTTGTCAAAAAACTAAGGAAATATGACTGTAAAGATACCAAAGGATTGGTAGGTCACGTTAAAGATTTTATTTATTTTTTAAATTTTTTGAGATTGCGTCTATATTGCCCAGGCTGGAAGTACAGTGTCCACTCTTTGGCCTGATCCCACAGAAACTTTCACCTGACACTTCCTAGAGGCTTCCCATATTGCCTATTAGCTTATCTTTATTGCAGTTCAGAATTCCTGAGCTCAAGCTATTTATCAGCCCCATGCTCAGGGATACTCCATCATGCCAGGCATGTGTTAAAGACTTTAGAAGAGTAGAGGATTACGATACCTCAGCTCATTTGCAAATAAATTACTTTTATTGCCAAAGAGTAAAAGTAAAATGCGAGAGAAATCATACAAACATTTGGACAATAAGGCATGATTAACAAAGGATTACTGATGTGATAGGGAAAATTTGGGGATTTGAGAGTCATAAGGCTTTCATTTAAGTAATGAAGTCTATGGGAACTAGACATAGGAACCAGAGGAGAAGAATTGAAAACCCATTGAGTTGAAAAGCTGCTCTGTCACAGCTGCAAGGTTTTAAAATGGGTGGCATAAGACTTCATAAAAGTAATTTAAAGTGTTTAGTTGCTTATCAACAGCTTTGGGCTCTAGACCTCTGCTAGAGTACAAAAGTAAACTAGGAAAGAACTTTCCCAGTTAGTAAACTATACTGCTATTTTGCATTGGGTGGAAATATAGGAGTATAATATATTGTTGTTCATCCTTGATTTTGAAGAGGACCAATGACATCACAGGGTGATGTCTTGACTCATGCTTGAATTGCATTTAAGTGAGGCAGAATTACACAAAGTTGTCAACCTCACTCTTCCACAGTCACCAAAGTCCAATAGCAAGACAAAAGTCAGGAGAACAATATATGGGGTTAAAGTGAGACTTCTGTGTTTTCAGTTTTCTGGTTCCTTCCCTGGAGACCATGGCTATAAGATGAATCTAGGGATTACATGAAAAAGAGGGAACAACTCCTCCTTGATTCTATTGTCCATTTGGGCAAACCAGGGTCAGGATGGCTGAGTGGTATAAGGCAGAGGTGTCAAACTCTCCCTCCTGAGTGCTGCTGAACCAGACTAAAATGTAATTGGGAAATGTTTAATAAAATAAAAATACAACAGTTAATTTGTGGTTTTCTAAGTCAACATGCAGCCTGCAGGGATCTTTCTATTTTAGTTTGACTCCACTGGGATAATGGACTGTATTGATTGTGTTGTATGTTCAAATCTTATTTCTAAATCAAGCTTTCTCCTCCTCCTCCTCCTACCCTTCTACCAAACCCCTGCCCAGTGTAAGAGTTTCGAGCATATTGGGGTTCAGAATTGTTTGAATGGCTAGACACAAAAAAAGGGTTTGATGCCCCTGAGAAGGAGAACCTCAGAGGTCTGTGACTCTCCCTGTTCTGTTTAATATTTTTATAAACAACTTGGTTCTAGATAATGGGGTTGAACAGAGCATGCACCAAGATGACCTTTCTGTTTCTAGCACACCTTTCATGACTTAGCATGGGTACTTGGAGGATGACAAACAACCTGGCTGCTTCCTGTCACCCGTGTGTGACTCAGCACTTTGAGGCCTTCAAAGACAATAAAGCATTTCCCTTTTTGACTACTGAACAGGAAGAGCCAAGGACTCCATGAACTTAAAAAAAAAAGTGACTTGTGTTGTAGGGGTTGTGGGAAGAAAAACATGCTAGTGCATTGTTGGTGAAGCTACGAATCAGCACAACCATTTTGGAAACAATTGGAATTATTCACATAACATGCCTAAAATGTCCATACCTCCTTACCCAGGGATTCCATTACTAGGTGTATATACCCCAAGGAGTCTCTCGATAAGAAGAGAGAACTCATATACAACAAAATATTTATTGCCACTTTTTTTTGGTGATAGCAAAGAATTGGAAATGGAGTAGATCCTCATCTATTAGAGAATGGTTAAACAAATTGTGGTACAGTAATTTGATGTGATGTTACTATTCTATAAGAAATGACAAATGTGACAAATACAGAGAACTGTGGAAAGACGTACATGAACTGATGCAGAATGAAGTAAGCAGAGCCAAGAAGGCAATATATAATGACTAAAACAATGCAAATGGAAAAACCCACAGCCACAAAATAACCAAAAGTGAGTGTTGCAGAATAGCAAAGAACAAGCATGGCCCTAAAAGAAGAGAAATGAGGAGGCACCACCCCTCACTCTTTTGGAGAGGTGGGAGGTCCACAGATGTAGAACATCACCTGCATTTTTAGACTTCCTGATGTATTGCTCAATTATGCTGATTTCCTCCCCTTTCCTTTTCCTTTCTTTTTTACTTAAAAAAATACTGTTTATTAAGGGATGACTCTCTAGGAGGGGAAGAAAGAATACTAAGTGAAATTATGGTGATATCAGAAAAACAAAAGACATCAATAAAAATGTTTTATTTTTTAAAACTTTTTGTTGTTTTTTTTTGTTTTTGTTTTGTTTTGTTTTGTTTTTAATGTTGTTAGGCAATGGGGTTAAGTGACTTGCCCAGAGTCACACAGCTAGTAAAAGTGTCAAGTGTCTGAGGTCAGATTTGAACTCAGGTCCTCCTGACTCCGAGGCTGGTACTCTATCCACTGCACCACCTAGCTGCACCTAAACTTTTTTTTTAAAGGGATGATTCCATCCATGGTCTTTCTCTCTTCCTTCCTTCCTTCCTTCCTTCCTTTCTTTCTTTCTTTCTTTCTTTCTTTCTTTCTTTCTTTCTTTCTTTCTTTCTTTCTTTCTTTCTTTCTTCTTTCTTTCCTTCCTTTCTTTCTTTTTCTATATAAATTTATTTATTTTTAGTTTTCAACATTCACTTCCACAAGTTTTTGAGTTCCATATTTTCACCCCATCTTCCCCTCCCCCACCCTAAGATGTCATGCATTCTGACTATCCCTTCCCCTACTTTGTCCTCTCTTCTATCTCTCTCCCCTTCTCTTATCCCCTTCCCCTTCTATTTTCCTGTAGGGCAGGATAGACTTCTGCACCCCATTTCCTATATTATTTCCCAGTAGCATGTGAAAACATTTTTTTAAACATGTTTTTAAAACTTTAGGTTTCAAATTTTCTCTCTTCCTCCCTCCCCACCCACCCTCATTGAAAAGGCAAGCAACTCAATACTAGTTGTACATGTGCAGTTATGCAAAACACGTCCATAGTAGACATGTTGTGAAAAACTAACTCTATTTCCCTTAATCCTATCCTGCCCTCCCATTTATTCTATTCTTTCTTTTGACCCTGTCCCTCCTCAGAAGTATTTACTTCTGATTAACCCCTTTCCCAATCTGCCCTCCTCTCTATCATCCCCCTGCTCTCTTGTCCCCTTCCCCCCTATTTTCCTGTAGGGTAAGACAGATTTCCATACCCAATTGAATGTGTATGTTATTCCCTCCTTAAGCCAAATCCTATGAGAATAAGATTCACTCATTCCCTCTCACCTTCCCCTTTTCCCCTTCCACTGTAAGAGACTTTTCTTTTCTGTTTTTTTTGTGAGATAATTTACCCCATTCTACCTCTCCCTTTCTTCTTCTCCAAGTATAATCCTCTCTCATCCCTTAATTTTATTCTCCAGATATGACCCCTTAATCTTCAACTCACCCTGTGCCCTCTATCTATCTATCTACATATACATACATATAATTTTTTTCCTCCAACTACCCTGATACTGACAAAGGTCTCATGAGTTATAAATATCATCTTTCCATGCAGGAATGTAAACAGTTCAATCTTAATAAGTCTCTTATGATTTCTCTTTCCTGTTTACCTCTTCATGTTCCACTTGAGTCCTGTATTTGAAAGTCAAATTTTCTATTCAGCTCTGGTCTTTTCATCAAGAATGCTTGAAAGTCCTCTATTTCACTGAATGACCATTTTTTCCCCTGAAGGATTATACTCAGTTTTGCTGGGTAGGTGATTCTTGGTTGTAATCCTATCTCCTTTGCCCTCCGGAATATTATATTCCATGCCCTGCGGTCCTTTAATGTAGAAGCTGCTAAATCTTGTGTTATCCTGATTGTGTTTCCACAGTACTTGAACTGTTTCCTTCTGGCAGCTTGTAATATTTTCTCCTTGACCTGGGAACTCTGGAATTTGGCTACAATATTCCTAGGAGTTTTCCTTTGGGGATCTCTTTCAGGAGGAGATCTGTGGATTCTTTCAATTTCTATTTTGCCCTCTGGTTCTACTATATCAGGGCAGTTTTCCTTGATAATTTCTTGAAAGATGATGTCTAGGCTCTTTTTTTGATCATGGCTTTCAGATAGTCCAATAATTTTTAAATTCTCTCTCCTGGATCTATTTTCCAGGTCAGTTGTTTTTCCAATGAGATATTTCACATTGTTTTCTAATTTTTCATTCTTTTGGATTTGTTCTACTGTGTCGTGATTTCTCATAAAGTCACTATCTTCCAATTGCTCTATTCTAATTTTTAAGGAAGTATTTTCTTCAGTAAGCTTTTGGACTTCCTTTTCCATTGGCCAATTTTGCTTTTTAGGGCATTTTTCTCCTCATTGGCTTTTTGGACCTCTTTTGCCATTTGGGTTAGGCTATTTTTTAAGGTGTTATTTTCTTCAGTATTTTTTTGGGTCTCCTTTAGCATCACTCTCAGTTTTTCCTCTACTTCCCTTACTTGCTTCTCAAAATCATTTTTGAGCTCTTCCAAGGCCTGGGACCAATTCATATTTTTCTTGGAGGCTTTGGATGTAGGGCTTTGACTTTGTTGTCTTCTTCTGGTTGTATATTTTGGTCTTCTTTTTCACCAAAGTAAGATAATATAGTCTGACTCTTTTTGCGCTGCTTGCTCATGATCCCGGCCAATTACTTGAGTTTTAAACTCTTTGTTAAGGTAGAATCTGCTTCCAATGTGGAGAATGTACTGTCCCAAGCTTCGGGGTTTGTACAGCTGTTTTCAGAGATACTTGTAGGGACCTGTAAATTTTCAGTTCTTCCAAGGTGGTATGATAAGGGGCGAGGTGTTTACTCCTTTCCTGGCCTGTGACCACAAGTATTCCTTTCTGTCCTGTATGTGAGGAGGGGTTCCTCTCCAGCCACTACAAGCTCCACCAGCCAGCGCTCCTCCTCACCCCAGCACCGCCACCCAGAACTGTGACCCAGATCCAAACATGGGCAAAGCAAGAGATTCCTGCCTCAGCACTGGCGAACAGATCCCTGCAATCACTCTCTGATCAGCCACTGGATTCCCCCTCAGTCTGTGGGCCAGATGCTTGGGAAGCAGCTGCCCACCCAGCGCCCCGCTCTTGGGGAATGGAGCTGAAACCCCGCCTTCCTTCCTCAGCACCGACAGAAACAGACTTTTCCCACTGACCTTCTAAGTTGTCTTTGGCATTGGTGGATTGAGGAGCCTGGAAACCTCCACAGCTGCCCGAGATTCAGTCCTCTGAGGCCCGCTCCACATTCGCTGTGGCCTGCGCGCCCATACTGCAGCCCGTCCGCGCACGCCACGCTGCGCTGCACTCCCAGCCCTCATGATATACCTTTCTGATCAATTATCCAGGTTGTCTTGGGCTGGAAATTTGTTCCACTCTGTCTTTTTGTGGGTTCTGCTGCTTCAGAATTTGTTCAGAGTCATTTTTTATGAGTATTTGGAGGGGTTTGGAGGAGAGCTCAAGCAAGTCACTGCTTTCAGTCTGCCATCTTGGCTCCGCCCCCCATGGTCTTTCTTCCATCAGCATCATGGTAGCATCATGTGAAAGAGCATCTATCCATACCAAAATGGATATGTTTGGGCTTGGAGGCTGCTTTGTGAATTTAAGAAGTTTAGAGGTCCAAAGTCCATTGGGTGGAGCTGACTTGGTGGCAGGAGACATTCCATGTATTAGAGAGGATACCCTAGGCAGAGAAAAGGCTTAACCCGTGGCTTGCCTTGCCAGGGACTTGGAGACAGTATGGAGCTGAGGTGAAATATTCAGTGCCTAGTCAGCAGTCCTATACATTTCTCTATGTTTAGATGGTTTTAAGCAGCAACCTTCCAGCAAAGTATGCATGACATTAGTTAATACCATCACCTGCTTATTTGGTTTTGTTTGTTTGTTTTGTTTTCTTGGTGAGGCAATTGGGGTTAAGTGACTTGCCCAGAGTCACACAGCTAGTGAGTGTTATGTGTCTGAGGCTGGATTTGAACCCGGATCCTCCTGACTCCACAGCCAGTGCTCCATCCACTGTGCTACCTACCTGCCCCTTGCTTATTTGTTTTCATCAAATGCCTGCTGTCTTGTGTGTGTGCGTGTGCGTGCGGGTACACGTACATGCGTGTGTGCGTATTTAACATTTCTTTTGTGTATAGGAAATAAATGACTGTCCCATATTGAGCACCTTTCTATTTGCCCTTTTGAGAGACCCTAGACATGAACCATAACCTAAATCATAATAATAATAGCTAACATTTATATAGAGCTTGCTATACACCAGATACTATGCCTTACAACGATTTTCTCCTGTGATACTCACAACAACCCTGAGAGGTGAGTGCTGTTATTATCCCCATTTTGTAATTGAGGAAACTGAGGCAAATAGTGGTCAAGTGACTAATTTGCTCAAGGTAACATGCTTAGCTGAGGCTGGATTTGAATTCAGGTCTTTTGACTCCAGGCCCCACACTCTACCCACTGTACTCCCTAGGACCCATTGTCAAAGACTGAAAATTCACTATATTTCACCAAAAAATTCATTATAACTCATCTATAAAGTGAGATGGCTGGTAGCACAGTGGGTAGAGCACTACATTATTATTATTATTATTATATCTGTAAATCTATGATTCTCTGATGCTTTGTGTGACCTTGGGTAAGTCATAACCTCACTGGGCTTCGAATCTTCATCTGTAAAATGAGGACTAGGTGATCCCTGAGGTCTCTTCCAGCTGTAGCTCCATGATTCTTATGATCTAGTGTTGGAAGTTGCAAGATTTAGGCATGATAGAAGGAAAAATTTCTTAACATGTATCCAAAAGTGGAATGGTAGTACATACCAGGCCTGACTCAAGATGGGTTGGTGGTTCAGATTCAGACCTGGAATAAAATGAGACACTCACGTGTTGTCTAGCACCTAACAAAAAGAAGTTTACTTAGCTATAACATAGAAAGGATATTCAATGAGGGTATGTCATTGAGTCATTTGGGCCCAGCTTCCCTGCCTCTGTGTTGTCCATTCTGGTGAGTAAACCTAAGGGAGGAGTTCCTGACTTCTTGTGGTCTGGCTTGTCCCCTTGGAAAATTAAGTCTCAATGGTGACTTTAAACACCTTTTAAGGAAAAAACTAGCCTAACCTGCATGGGTAGGGCCTTAGGATACCATTCCTAGCACCAATGGGCTACTTCAGGCACTTCTTGGATATGTTGTGGAATTTGTGTTCTAGTACTGGTAGGCCTAGATGGGCTCTGAGGCCTTCTCCAACACAGAAATTCTATGATCAGAAGTACAGACCCTCCAACCATAAATTCCTTTTTTTAAAATTACAAAACAAAATGTTTTCTCTTCCCTTCTCACCCAAAGCTTCCTAGAATTGGATCTTGGTTGGCATTGTTGCCTACTTAACGACCCAAATCACACTGTGTGCTGTCACCCCTCAAACAATAGTCTATTTCCTATGCTCCTCTGATACTTCATATTTATTACTTTGGGGGATGGGTAGTAGGCAAGTGTGGAATTTGTTTTGACATACATAGTTTGGGAGTGTTAAAAGTTGTAGTCTGTTATCTCTTATCTGTAGGACAGGTTACGCTTTACCCATTCTGCCAAAAGATAGATGGATGAAAAGAATACTTACTCCTTTTCAGAAAAGAACACTCTTTAACCATGCTTTAGTACATTCAAGTGACTTGCAATTCTGTTTTCTTTCTATTTTTTTTTTGAGAGCTGATCATCCTATCTCTCCCAGGCTGAAAACACCACGGCCATTGATGGGTCCAATCCCACTACTGAACATGGGAGTTTTGAGCTGCCCTTTTTTGAATCTGGGTTGGTTCAGCAGAGCCTGGGTGGCCCTCTATATCCAGAGGCTCACCCTATTGGTGCCAGACTTAGTGTTAACACCAGATGGGCTTTAGTCCTACTACAACTCAGAACTCCTGAACTCAAGTGATCCATCACTTTCAGCCTTCCCAGTAGCAAGGATTATAGGTGTTGCTACCATACCTGGCTCCGTTTTCTTTCTAAATCCTTCCTGCTAATAAGCCTAGTCTCAGTAGAAATGAAATGAACTCCTGTACCTAGCATTTTACTAGACATATCAGAGATACATCAAAGACAAATATGACTAGCAAAGGAGATGGGATGATCATGTAGTGAGAGAGATAATAGGTGAATTATTTGAGTGATACGTTGGTAGCCATATAATACATGGCTAAATATATGTTATATATAATATATATTATAAATATATAAATATATTTGTTATATATACATATATATACATTATATATATATATACATATATATATATATACATATAACATGTACGTATACATATATAACTATGTATTTGGGTGAGAGAAAGGCTTCTAGTGTGTTGGGTGGATTCTAGCTTTGACATTTCCCAGCAGCCACTTAATATCCTTAATCTTCACTCTCATCTATACATTGGATGTAATAACTTATCTCAAGATTGTTGTGAGGAAAGAGCTTAGCAGAACTTAAAGGGCTACCCTTTTTGAAGGATTTATGGAAAGGCACAGACAAGAATCATACAATAACAACTGTTGATCATAATAGTATATATTGGGTTGTAGTGATGAGATCATGGAGTAGGAAGGTTCACAAAGGAAGAAGACGTAATGCTTCCCCTGAAGAAGCTTACAAGATCATAGGGGTGAGATGGCAAATACAAATGTAAGTGTAAAAACCCTTTACCTATAAACCCCAGCTGCAAACACACAGGTCCGTATATGTAAGCAGGAAGAAGAGTTGACTCTGAGTAATGAGGACCTGAAACTATTCCCAAGGCTGGCACCCTTATTCACATGCCACAAACACACTGCTTTTCTAAACACATTGAACTGAGGTCCTGCAGTTATTGTGCTAAGGCAAGAGACTTGGAGAAGGACCAAAGCTTTCTAGTGGAGGAGTCCAAAGTCTCCCATGATAGAAATAAAGTGAGAGAGTGAGAATCGACTTGTTTGTGTTTCAGCTGGGACTAGGATGGGAAATCCTACTCCTCAATTAGGATTTTTACTCTGGGTATTGCAAGGTGGGGGAGGGAAGGCTCAAGAGGAATACTTAATTAACGGCTGTTTCCTTCTAACACTCCAAAGCTAGAAGCTCTTAGTGGTCTAATAATAATAGCAACAATAATAACTATCAATATAGTGTTTTAAGGTTTACAAAGCACTCTCTACATATTATCTCACTTGATTCTCACAATGACCCTGAGATCTAGGTACCACTACATTTTACAGTTGAGGAAACTGAGACTGAGAGATGTTAAATGACCTGCTCAGGGTCACACAGCTGCTAAGTGTCTGAGGTAAGGTTTGAACTGAGGTCTTCATGACCCCAAGTCCAGTGCTTATCTGCGGTACTAGACCATCAAATAGCCAACTAACCTACCTTAGGACACATAAATAAACCTTTGGAGGTGAGGAGGGTGAAGGGAGCATAAAAGGGTGACTTCTAAATTTAATATTTGAAATCCAGGATTTCTGTTGTCTTTATAATCCAAGAGATGAAAAGGTCCCAACATCTAATGAACTGGGAATTGAGATATCTCTGTCTTATGCCATCAAAGCTCACTGTGTACAGGGAGATGCCTGGCACCTACATTAGCTGACTCAATTACCAAAAATATAATAATAGATAATGATAACTAACATTAATATAGTGCTTACTGTGTGCTAGGCACTGTACTAAGAGCTTTACAACTGTTATCTCATTTTCTTAAAACCACTCTGAGAGGTAGGTGCTATTATTATCCTTCTTTTTACAGGTGGGAGAACTGTGGCAAATAGAGGTTAAACAACTCATCCAAGGTCACATGGCTGGTAAGTGTCTGAGGCTGGATTTGAATTCAGATCTTCCTGACTGGGACACCTAGCTGCCCCACAGTAGGAATCTTTACCAAAAACCTATTCCAGTGTTTTCCTATGACCCTGGGGTTATAAAGGTTGTTTTTAGTGGATAGTGTTGACATTTCCTAGTGTGTCTCCAAGGGTAAGTCACTTAATCTCTCTGGGCCTCAGTTTATTCATAAGCAAAAGAGAGAACAATAATGCCTGCAGTACCTGCTCCCCAAAGTAGTTGTGTGGCCCAGATGAGATAATAAATGTCTTTGCAAACTTTAAAATGCCATGTAAATGTTCGCTATTATTACCATTATGTAGGAGGCACGTGCCAAGAGGATGCGTGCCAAAAAGACCTTAAAGGAATTGGGTCAACACCCCCCTCCCCTTCCTGGCTGTACTGGCCAGAACAGAGCTTCAGCCCTTCATGCAGGCTGGGAGTCAGTGGTGGTGCTGATTGCTGGGAGGAGAGCCGATGGAGGTCCTGGGCCAAGCTGGGAGCTGCAGGAACTAGAAGGATGGGGCACCCGGCTAACAAAGAGTGGTAGCAATGTGGAGCCAAGATAAAGGCAACAGATTTTGGAGCAAAGAAGTGAGCTGATTTCATAGGGAAGCATAACTGACAGTGGGCCTATTCTAGGAACTGTGTGTGAGGTAGGGACTTGACTAATTGGTGCCGTGAGTTGGGTGGAGGGACAGACCTTGAGAGAAGGAATAGATAGGTACTTATTGAGAGACAGGCTATTATTATTTCCTTGTATTAGTACTACCAAAAGTAATAATAATAATATAATTAATGATAATAATAATAAAGGATAGCTAATATTTATATAGCACTTACTACCAAGTGCTTTACTATTATTATCTCACTTTCTTACATCAACCCAGAAAGGTAGGTGCTATTATTATCTCCATTTTATAGATAAGGAAACTTGCAAATAGAGATTAAATAACTTTCCTAGGATCAAAGAGCTAGTAAGTGTGTAGTTATAAAGCCAAATTTTTGTAGTAATAAAACTAAATTCAGATGCAAGTTCTTAATAAACCTGTTGAAAACTTAGTATTATTGCTTATAAGGGCCTGGGAGAGCTCAGAGGCAATGATAATAATAACTAATATGTATATAATGGTTTACAATTTGTAGAGCATTTTACAGAAATGATCTCTTTTGGTCCTCACTTCCTTGTGACGAAAGTACTATTATTATCTTCTCTTTATAGATGAGGAGATGTGAGGCTGAAAAGATAAGGTACTAGTCTAGGGCCACACAGTTACTAAGTCTGAGGCAAGATTTGAACTTCCTGACTCCAAGTCCAGGACTCTACCACTATGGCACTTAGCTGGCTAATGTTCCCACAATTTCCTTGGTTAGGTCCAAGATGAGTCAAGCCAATGTTTTTAAGATATCTCCAGTATTAAAACCAATACATATGAGCCAAAATAATAAATAATAGCAATTAAAACTAATGATTATAACAATAATAATGACTCACATTTATGTAACATTTTTAAGGTTTGCAAAGCACTTCCCTCACAACAACTTTGTGAGCTAAGACATGCAAGTATTATTCCCATTTTACTGATGAAGAAACAGTCTTAGAATGCTTAATTAACTTGCACAAGATCATCTAGCTGGTAAGTATTTGAGGCAGGGTTCAAATCCAGATTTCTCATTCCACACTACAGCCACTGTGTCACACAAGTTCTGGCAGGTCTTACCAAACTGAAAAGGCTTTGAAAACTGGCCAGGCAATAGACTGCCATCTAAGGACTGACCAGCTAAGCTTAA
Organism: Phascolarctos cinereus; assembly: GCF_003287225.1. Lineage (NCBI taxonomy): Eukaryota > Metazoa > Chordata > Mammalia > Diprotodontia > Phascolarctidae > Phascolarctos > Phascolarctos cinereus. The sequence continues at coordinate 162,849,021 of NW_027555736.1, read as the reverse complement.
AGAAGCTCAGCAGCAGAGTGATGGACAGTGCATGATGAATATTGTTGGCCATGGTGTCTCATTAAATTGTCTCCTGAGATATGGAAGGGTCAGGATTGGAGATATCTATGTCCTACATCTATTTCTATTCTCTCTCTCTCTCTCTCTCTCTCTCTCTCTCTCTCTCTCTCTCTCTCTCTCTCTCTCTCTCCCTCCCTCTCTCGCTCTCGCTCTTGCTCTCACTCTTGCTCTCGCTCTTGCTCTCTCGCTTTCTCTCCACCTCTCTCCCCTGCCCCGTCTCTGTCTGTGTCTGTCTCTCTCTCACATCTATCTAGCTCTCTGTGTCTATCATCTATCTCTATCATCTATTTCTACTTATATTTCTATTTTCATCAGCATCATCATGTCCTTACCCTGTGCCCCTTAATCCTTTTCTTTTTTGTGGGGATGGGAGTAAAGTTAATAGTGGTGGTAGAGAATCACACCTAAAGCTGCAGAGTGTGGCAAAGCCCTAAAAGTCAATCCTGAGAATTAGTGTGATTTTTTTTCTGGGAGATAAATCACATTATTTGAAAATCCTGCCTGTTCTCCTCCTCTACTGAAGAACCTCTGGATTTCTCTTTTGCTCTCTCTTACTCTACCCTGTATTGTATTTATTTGTATAGTGTTGTATCCTCTCTCCTAGATTGTAAGCTTCTTGAGGGCAGAACTATATCAGTTTTTATCCTTGTACCCTATGCTAGTCAGGCTGGTGCAGTAGACAGAACACTGGGGTGAGAGTCAGGAAGACCTGAGTTCAAATGTGACCTCAGACACTTACTATCCATGTGACCCTGGGCAAATCACTTAAACCCTGTTTGTGTCAGTTTTCTAATCTGTAAAATGGGGATAAATAATAGTTCTTCTCCCAGGGTTGCTGTGAGGATAAAATGAGATAATACTTATAAAGCACTTAGCACAGCGTCTGATGTGTAGCAAGCACTATATAAATGTATGCTATTATTATTAGGATTGGTGATTTTAAGGCATCTAGACACACTAAAGTAAGCTAATTGCAGGTAAGGTGATAGAAGACAAGCTGATTTACTGACCATCCTCACTCATGCACAACCATCCCCAGATTCCCTGTTTGATCTGGCCTTTTCACTTGGGAGGTGTAGCTGCAAAGTAGGTGAACTCCAGGAAACCAGCTCTGTCCAGGTAGCTGACTCCCTCTGGATAGCCTGCAGATATGAGAGTCTTGTGTGGCTTTAAGCTGAGGCAGACACGGCACTGGGGGCTGAAGCCCATATTACAAGCGTACCAGTTTTAGGATAACCAGCTATAACTAATCACAGTGGAAGATAGAATTCTTTTAGGAACCAGAGGTTGCACACATGGCTATTCCCCAGCCATCTGGGCATTTCTCCCTTCATGTTGTCTCCCTCTTCAGGGTGGAGGGACTTATCTTACCAGTCTACATCATACCTATAGCTTATCACTGTGCCATCCATGTAATAGGTGCTTAATAAATGTGGAGTTGAGTTTATGGTTTTGGAGGTAGATAACATAGTTCTGAAAAGTCTCCTTTAAATGGGGGAGTTTGTCAAGTTGAGTTGTCAACAAGCATTTATCAAGTGCCAACTATATGCCAGGCACTATGCTAAGCACTGGGAATAAAAGAAAGGCAAAACTAAACCTTGCCCTCACAGCGCTCATCATTTAATGAGGGAGACAACATGCAAACCACTATGTACAAACAAAATACATACAGGATAAACTGGAGAGAGCCTCAGGGGGAAGGCACTAACATTAAGGAAGACCAGGAAATGATTCTTGCTGAAGGTGGGATTTTATTTGAGATTTGAAGGAAGCCAAGAGGCAGAAGAGAGGGACTTTCAAAGCTCTTCCTTATTGGTGTCAGATCTAAAAGAATGCAATAGGGATTATTATTAATTTTTTTTAGCATTTGTGATAACTGTATTTGAATATAATTGGCTTCCTTTGCAATCTTATCTATTTTATTTAATGTATTTAAAAATATTCTTTTTTGGGGGGGGGGTTAGGCAATGGGGTTAAGTGACTTGCCCAGGGTTACACAGCTAGTAAGTATTATGTGTCTGAGCCGGATTTGAACTCAGGTCCTCCTGAATCCAGGGCTGGTGCTCTATCCACTGTGCCACCTAACTGCTCTAAAAATATTCTTCTGGGAAGGAGTTCATAGGGTTCATCAGATTGCCAAAGGGGGTTCAATGACACTATAAGGAAAGTGAGGCTGGATTCAGCCATGTGTCTGGACATGGACAAGATCAAGAAGGCAGGTATATCCCTTAGGTTCAGCATGTAGTAAGTACACAAGATTTACCCTTTCCTTCTCTCAAACTAATTTCCCAAGCCCATTCATTTGAAGGATTGTAGCATGTGCGTGTGTGTGTGTGTGTGTGTGTGTGTGTGTGTGCATGCGTGTGCATGTGTGTGTAATGGTGAGACCATTGTTGATATGTGTACACAGAGAAGAAAAAGGGTACTGTTGTGTCCCAGGTAACTGTTTTGTTCAGTTTGGTAAAATTCCCAACTATTTCCAGGTCATTGAACAGCTGGCCTACCTGAGCTAGGGCTCAATGCTGGTTTCACATAAGGGAAAGTGGAACACTTCTGAGGTGTGTGAAGTTGCAGAGTAACAAATCTCCCTGTCTAGGATGATAGAGTGACATTTCCTGACACTGACCAAGGGCAGCATCCTACTCCCAAGGTCCCAGCACCCTGCAGCCAGTGATGTCATCTTTGCCAGAGAAACAAAGGTGGGGGTGAGTCCTGGAATTTATCACTCCTTCCTCTGGCTCTGGAAGAGGTCTGTAAAGGGCATTGAGTACAATCATCCCTAATAATTCTCTTTTTCCATGGCAGTAGGGTCTAACCTGAGTTATAACTAGGAGTTCTGTTCCCTTGGGCAACTTGTTTATTGAAGATGGGGGACAGAGTGTAGGGAAAAAAAAATCCATCCTCCAAAGGTTAGGATTTCTCTTTTAGACTAGGTGAAAATTCCCTTTCCCTGCTACCACTTACCAAGTCTTCATCCTCATCCAATTTCTCCTATGCGTCAGGACACATTTCTGGCTCTTCTCTTCCTTTGTGTCTTTTGAACCTCCAAATCTACTTTTAAATTTCCCTTTGTCTCAAACATCTTCATCGTATCATCTTCTTGCACTTAAGAGAAAACTGGCTCCTCTCAGGAGTAGCTAAATCCCTGACCACTCTCTGCAGTACTGAATGTGTCTTCTTTCATATTTCTGATATAATAGACCAGGATGAGAAGATAGATTCTTTGCCCTTCACTACTATTTTTAGACCCAATCTATAATGCCATCACTTAGCAACTTCTTGGAAGTTCACTCTTCCTCCATCTGTCACTCTATGTATCCTGGTTGCTGTTACCTATTAGTTCTCAAGCAATTTTTCCTTCTTTCTTAAGTTCAGCACATGGTTCAGTCTTGCATGTCAACCCATACCCTCATACATGGGAACTTTCCATTTCCGATGTTCCTCCCAACTACCCTGCCCTTCACCTTCTCCACTAACTGATCTCCAAGCTATCTTTCCTCAGAACATCACATCTCCATCTGCTACTTGTTCTTGGTATGATGGAGAGTTATACTGCCACTCTCATTAAAAAGTACTTGACTAACAGTAACCTTTTCATCTGCTCCCCCGCTCCTTGTCCCCCAAAGAAACCTAGCCTCTATTCCCAGGAGACCCTTGGGCCCTGAAATACTCCCCCATCTCCATCCTGTCCTTCTCCTCTGATCTCCACTATCCTAATCCTTAGTCCTCTCCAGCCTACCTTCTTTCTTCTGCTGGTACAAGCCAATGGAAGACCTCAAGGGACTGAGACTGAGGTCTGTAACTTGAGTGCAGTGCCTTCCCTTTCCCTTTAGATGCCAGTGCATAGGGTAGCTGTCCAACCTTAGTTATAGCAATGAGTAGAAAATACCTTTATAAAGCCAAGTTCCATGTTGTCTTCTTTTGATGAAATGTAAGCTCCTTTAGAGCAAAGGATGGGTGATTTTTGGAGGGATATGGGGGAAGGGAGGGTGTCTTTTCTCAAGTGCCAAGCACAGTGCCAAACACATAACACTTGGAAGTATAATATAGTGGCTGGGCACTGGGTATAAAAAGTGCTCAGGGGAGCTAAATTCTTATGTACCCTGTAGCTAGATGTGACCATTTATTATAGGTTCTAGGGAATCCAGGAGAATATATTTAGCAAGTTTAAACAAAGCAATTCATTAGTCTCAGTGGATGATATCTAAATAGTTAATTTAGTAGATGCTTAAATATTTGAAAGATGAGAAATGGAAAAAAAAAGCAACTGCAAAACTGCATATTGTGTCCAAGGCAACTGTTTTATTTAGTTTGGGGGAATGCCAGAGCATTTCCAGGTCACCAAACAGCTGACTAACCTGAGCCAGGGGCCCAGGGAACTCCAGGAATGTTTAAAGCTGGTCTACCTGTGTAAGCAAAAGCCTGGGATACCTATTGGTAACCCTGATTGGACCTGAAGTACTGAATTTAGTTGGTTGAACCCACTGCAGTAAAAGCATCCATGTTTAAGTGACCCATTGGACTGGTCACAGAAGACCTTAGTGCTGTCCCCCAAAGAGTGAGCGAATGTAGGAGTATAGCCTTCCTCTCCTACAGAGGCCCCAGGACAGTAAAGCTACAAGTGGACAAGGGAAGAGGCACCCAAGGAGAGAAGGATAAGAGAAGATAATAGGATGGATTCAGTTTCCAAGTAGGAGAAGGCAAAAAACTCACTCTTCATACATAATGGCAGAGTATAATTTACTATGTGTCTTCTAACTCAGAGCTACCATGAACTTATATTCAGAATATGAAACTCAAGTCTAGAATGTTGATAATGACTTCCACAACCAATGAGAAAAGCCATGAATGTACAAAGAGATGCTATTGTATCCCAGAATTCTGTTTGGAAGAATACTATCAGAGACTGGTGCTTCCATTTTCATATTCATCAGCGACTGGGATAATTGGGATTCTCTTGCTCTAGAGACCATCTTATTTTCTGATATTGGTTTGTGTAGGTGGGAGACCTATGAATTCTTGTGGTGTTGACAGGGTCAGAAATCACCATGAGAATGGCCTGTTTCTTAGGATAAGAAACCATTTCCCAAAATATACATCTATATCTATATAATATAATCTCTTCTTATGCTTTTTACACAGATTTTGACTCAATTCAGTGATGAATGCATGTTCCTAAAACAAAAAATAGAGATGTCTGTCTTTTCTTCCAGGAGGAAGAGGAGGTAAAGGCAGAAGTTGTCTGTTATTGGATTCCATTTAAAAGTGGAATATTCAATTGATTGGGGAGAGGATGTGTGGCAAGTTATTTTGTAACTGTATAGAATACATAAATGCAATCATGCTGTTTTTATTATCTTAATAGTTGTACCAAATTCATCTATTAAATGCGACCAAATCAGTGCAAATTTTCCTCTAGACCAGACAATTTCAGGTTTATTAAAAGAGTTGATTCAGTGTTCTCCCAGGTTCTGGTTTTCAGTGGACTGAAGGACTTACGGCTGCTGCTTATATTAAACAGCTGCAGGCCCTTTTTAGGAAATTATCTTGCTATACTTCATGTGGTGTCTTGATTACACATTTTCCACATTGTATTTTGAATTTAAGGGTTCCTCCTGTAAAATTCATACTTTGGGTCCCTGATTCAAGATCCTAGATTATCAGGTCTTAATCTAATGGGGTCCATGAACTTCACTTACTTTTTTTTAGAATTTTGATAAATGTATTTTAATATAATTGGTTTCTTTTGTGATCCTAAGAATTCTATTTTATGCATTTAAAACCATTATTCTAAGGTGTCCAAAAAGATTAAGTTGTTAGTAGTACTTTTTTGGGCCATCGCTTTAACCCATGACTTCTTGAAGGTCAGTTCTCTATTACAATAGATTGCCTTAACGCAGTGATGTTAAACAAACAGAAATGGATCCTTGAAAGCTGCAGACTGACTTAGAAAATCACAAATTAATATTGCTTATATTGTATTTTTATTTATTTTGTTAAACATTTGCCAGTTACATTTTAATCTGCTTCTGGTTGAGTGTTCCTGCTGCTGCCTGAATTTGACATGTCTGCCCTAAAGCACTATAGAAATGTGGATTATTGTAATTGGTAAGGAGCCAGATATCTCCCAGGCAGAAGTAGTGATGTATATAGGCATTCAAATAACACCAGAGTCTAGGATAGGTGGTGACTTTCAACATACAGGACTCTGGTGTTCTCAAATGTGCCCAGAGGTGCATCCTTGAGGAGGGGAGAATGCCAACTGTTCTCTAATAATGAGGGCATGTTGCTGTGTGCCACTTGTGAATGCCCACTGCCTGTGTTCTCTCCCCTTAAAAGGAAGAATCTTGTCAACTAAGCCTGGCTTTCTGACCTCTGAGTAAGAGATTAGGTTGTCAAAAACCTCCAGAAAGAAACTCCATGTAGGTTTATTCAATTTAAATCATGGTTTTCTTGACTTTTTATGTAAGAAAAAATTGTCCTGAGAGAATGTGTGGCATAGTGGATAAAGGGCTAGCCTTGGAACCAGGTAGACCTGGTTCTTAAGCCCTGATTCTTGACATGTAACAACCTGGTGATCATGGACAATTCATTTACCCTCTCCAGTAAAATTATCTAAGATTAGGCAGAATGGTACAGAAGAAAGTGATACAAGTGCTTTTGGAGTAAGAAGATATGGGTTCAAATTTGGCTTTTGATGTTTTTTACTAGTATGATGTTAGACAAATCACTCAAGCTTCCTGGGCCTCCATTTCCTTAACTGTAAAAGGAGTCATACTGAACTACATAGCCTCCCAGACCCCAGACTTAGGTACCATAAGGACCTAAAAATTGCCTGGTGCATAAATGGAGGACGGCAGTTAGGGGACACAGTGGATAGAGCACTAGGCTTGGAGTCATTACATTATCTTATACATTATCTTTTAATAAACCTGAAATTGTCTGGTCTAGAGGAAAATTTACACTGATTTGGTTGCATTTAATAGGCTTGGAATCAGGAAGACTCATCTTCATGAGTTCAAATCTGGCCTCAGACACTTCCTAGCTATGTGACCTTGGGCAAGTCATTTAACCCTGTTTGCCTCAGTTCCTCATTTGTAAAATAAGCTGGAGAGGAAAATGGCAAACCAGTCCAATATCTTTGCCAAGAAAACCCCCCAAAAGGGATCACAAAGAATTGGACATGACTGAAATGATTAACAACAAATAAATGGAAGGAGTTCCCACACCAAAAAAATTAGATCCAAACAAAAAAAAATTCTTCATTTGTTATCCCTTCTTGGTTTTGTCTTTATAAAAAGAGTAAGAAATATATCAAGAACCAAGGAAATATCTGTGATTTTAGATGGTCTGACCCTATTGCTAAGTGAAAACTGAAAGTAGATGTCTTAACCTGTGATTTCGCTTTGCTGATTTTCATTGTCTTAAGTAATGAACAAAGGCTGGACATAGGTAGTACTATTGTTTTAAAGCATGGGCTAGCTAGCCTCTTTTGCAAGTGCTTTTTCAATGAAGAATGGTGCAGAAGGTGCTGTAAGAGCTAGAAGAGATCTTTAGTTCAATCCCCTCAGTTTACAGATAATAAAACTTGAGGCTCAGAGAGGCTGTGACTTGCCCAAGGTCACTCAGCTAATTGTGTGGCATTTTTAAAATCACCAAGTCAGGCATTCAAATAGGACAATCCCAGCTGTCAGGTCATTGTTGAGGCAGGAATTATAAGCAGGTGCAATGGAAAAGGCTAGAAGCCTGCTGCTCCCTGCAGCTTCTATGGATGCCAGGTTGGCTGAACTTCACTGACCCTTGCTCCCTGCTAGCAACATGAGACAGAACCACTCTCAATACCTGTGAAGGCAGCAAGTACTGTGCCCCAATTCCTCTTTCGTGATTAAAAAAGCAAGGACAATTCTTGAGAACATGGGAATCCTTTTTAAAGAAGGATTCATCAACCATTCATTACCTCTGCCCCTCCCCACTCCATTTCAGTTTTAAAAAATGATATTCTAGAGGCTGAAAATCTCTCTTGGTTAAAAAAAAAATTCAACACCTGCACAATGCTGTTTTTCACTGAAGTGTTTAATAGACTTTGACAATGGGAGCAATTCAAGTCTGACTAGTTGGCATCTGGACCACTGCTGTTTTGGCTGATGTTGCAACCATGACCTCCCACAAGTCATCCATCCATGCACGAGTACTGCTACCAGAGACAGCCTACAAGGCTGGTTTGGACCACGATCTGAGACAGTATGATCATTCTTGTTCCAGAGAATAGAGAGTGGGGCATGTGTTCTGACATCTGGATTTCTCTCCTGTCATTTCCACTGTTCTTATTATAGGGAAGCATCTCATGGCAGGTGGCTTTTGTTTCTGAATCATAATCCCAAGCTCCTCCTTTGTTCAAAGGGCTGTTCAGTTTAATGGACCCCCAAAAAATGGTTCTGTGAAACTTGGGAAGGTCGAGAATGAAGGAAAGGGATTCTTCCTGCCTGATTTTCACCTGTATAAACTTTTATTTGTTAGTTGTACGCCTGGGTCAGGTAGAGTTTCGTTGAACCATAGCTGATTACCCACACACAGATATGAGATGTGTGTATCTCTCAGGGACAGCTATAGAAGGGACATTACCTCTCACTAGGGACTATTGACATATCCTCAGGAAATTGTCCCCTATGGAGTACTATAACATTTGAAATAAGAAAACTCCACTATTCCCCCCCCCCCGCCCAAAGTAATGAAAGCATATTTACTTCCCACAGCAAGTCTTTGATCTATATGCTAACTCATGTTGTTGCTTGGGGGGGGGGACTGGGGAGAATATATTTTCTTGTGTTGGAAGGCTGTATTTCCTTAAATTTCTAGGTCATTATTATTACTATTTTTAAAAATCTTGCACACCCAGAAGAAGACATTTAAAAGCCAGTTGTTTGTTTCTTTTGTTCTTTCCCTCTTACCCTCCTGAACTGATCACCCCTCACACACTCAGAAAAGCTGAATCAGTGGTCTCCCTTGATTTTGGTGTAGTTCAACAGAGTAGTTTCCCCACTTGGGATGTGTTATCAACTCTCCTTAACGAGTCTCTGAGATGCCATTTATGTCAAGCATTTCCAAACAAACAGACACACATTAAAAATCCCACATCAGGGAGCTCCGGGAGTACACCTGGACGCAGAATAAAGCTAGCATCTGCTAGATGAACGAGACAGAGAATCGATACACTTCACAGGGTTTTTGTTCCATTGTTGTTGTTATTGTTGCTGCTGTTGCTCATCAGAGACGCTCAGTGACTGTCATTTTAAATCCAGAAAGAGGAAATGGAGGGGAAAAAATTCAAAGAATTTTTTCCTCCAGCAATTTGTTGACTCCATCACAGATCTTTTTGAGGTTCATTCGGCACTCTCCATCCAGACTATAGAGGGCAGAGAGGAATTCCACATCTGCAAAGTGATTGAAGACATGGTTGATGCGTCCATGGGTCCTGGGAGTCAGGTGCCTCCCTACCAGTTCGTGCACCAGGTCTTTACACTCATTCAGGAGTTGGGAAAGCACGTTCTTATCAAAAGTGTACTCTACCTCATAGAAGCTCACAATGGTCATGGCTGTCTGATTTAGCTTCTTCCTGAGTTTCTCCACGATCTCCATCTCCTCTTGGTTGAACTGATTGTTTCGGTAGAGGATCCCGATCTTGATGGCCACTTTAATTAAGTCTTTCATGATCTTGTGGGCTTCCTTTTTGTTGTGAGTGTGTTCTTTGGTGACTTTGTAGAGCTCATCAAAGATCTCACTGCTGGTGTCATCGATGAGCATATTGGCCACGGTTTTACTAGCTAGTTTGCTCAGAATCTTCTTCTGTGCTTGAAGGGCAAGGTTCTTTGAGCTAAATAAGTCAGGGCCTACAGAGAAAGGGAAAAATTAAATTAGACTAAGATGCTCTCTACAAGAGTAATAATATATGCTACTCAATTCTTTTTCATCCACCAATGATGCTGGTTTTATATAGTGAAGGGGTGTGTGTGGGGTGTTTCTTAAAAACAAAAACCCCTCCCTTTATTACTTAATACTTCTCAATGCAAATTCTATTCTCCAGTCAATCCAGTCTTTTCATGGCTCCTCACATATACTAAGTCTCTAAGACTCCCAAACTTTGTTCACCGTTTCCAACCCAATTATACTGGGAATGTTCTCTCCCCTCCACTACCCAAATCCTAACCTTGAAGGCACCCCTCACATCCCACCTCCTCCATCTAGCCTTTCTGACCTACTCCAGCTTATACTGAAGTTTATGACCTTCATTTGGGCTCACGATATTTTTGAGTTTGTCCATAATTATTCATCTATATTATCCTTATTTCTCTACATGGATTACATCATTAAGAACAAGGATCATTTATTTTACTGCTTTTATATCCCCAGAAAACCTAGCACAGGGCTGGATACAGAACAAATGTTCAATAAATATGTGTTGACCGAATGACACCTAACCAATTTTCAATGATTTAGAATGTGGTCACTGATACCTAATGGTACCTGGACACAATATGTGCTTAATAAATGCTTGATTCCTTCCTGGTGACCAGGAATTTCTTTTTTTTTTTTTCAGGAATTTCTAAATCACTGAAAATCAGTGGAGTGGATTAGAGTAAAATATGGCCATCTTATACTCAAGTGGTATTATTGAACATGACTCAGTTTGTTCTTACTGATTCAGAAGGCTCTTGGGGATCTTGCAGCGCTTTGGGAGTCACTGCTTGAAAATCAATTTTCAATTTCATTGGACTCAAATATTTACTCAGAGCCTTCAAAAGATAAAGAGCCGTGGCTTTCAAGGAACTTACAGCCTATTTGGAGAGAGATGACATATACACACGTAACTATAACACAAGGCAGAAAGAAATAAGAAAAGAATGAAGTTTTGCAGGAGTTCAGTACATTATATAATAGATGTGCAGTAGCGGCAGTTAAAGGAGGTAGTTAATTTTACAAGTGAGGAAACTGAGGCCCAGAGAGGTGACTTGCTCAAGGTCACACAGTGGCCACAGTGGGGAGAGAACCTAGGTTTCTTGACTCCCGGCTCTTCCTACTATACCTTGTTGTCTCTAACCATTACTGCAACTCTTTTATTCAAATATGATTTTTTTTACAGTATTATCATGGTCTGCCATAGTCTCTCCTTCCTATCATAGTATCATAGGTTTAGAGCTGGAAAGGGCTTTGTAAGTCATCAGGCCCAACCTCCAAGTCTCAGAGAAGTTAAGCAACTTGCCCAGGGTCACATAATTTTAAAGTGCCTGACACAGGATTAGAACTCAGATCCCACTAATCTCCAAGTCCAGTGCCGTATCCACTATGCTACTCTGACTTGGCAACCAGTCTGTGCTCTGGAGAGTGTCCCATTTATTTGTCTTTGACCACATTTCTACAACGCCAATCATATCAATCTTTATTTGCTATTAGTGTCTAAAAAGAGGAATATGAGTATTCTAGCTCTGTTTTCTACTTCTGTCCCACACTGGGGAGAGGGAGGGAGAAGAAGAGGTTTTGTTAGATTCAGTATGACTATTTTGTTGGCTCCTCAACTACATTGCCAAATCACCTCCTGACCATCTGAGTGGGGGGTTTTACAAACCTCCTGTTTGTACTCTTTCACAATCACTTTCATTACATTTTTAAAGTTTAAAAATTGTTCTGTCGCCTTTAAAAAAATACTGCTTGTATCCTGGTATCCATTTTCATCCACATAGGGGTTTACCTTTTCTTAATAGGCTGTATCTAACCCCCAAAAGATTCCTACATCATCTGGCAGTTAGTTTCCTATGATTCAGTCTACAACACTTTCCCTTGTACCTCTGGCTCACCCACACATTTAGGCTCCAGAGCTCTGTCTGCCTCTTAGGTCATGAGTATGGAACTAATAAGATTTCAGGACACCACCTGAGTGGCCCTGGATGTAGGCCTCCCAGTTTATTGTCCTCCAGAAATTCCATTTATCATTGGTCCCTCCCACATGTCCCATCCCTGGCTCCATCCCTCCAACCCTCATGCTACCTTTGCACTTAGGCAGGCAAGTCACGATGTGTCTCTTTCTATCATTCAAGATCCAGCTAGCTGTCTCCACACCTAATTATTGATTTTCCCACTTGGTTCTGTCTGCCTTTTGTGTGCCCTTCTCTTGAAGGTCTAATCTGGGTATAGCACTGCCCCTGAGAGCTTCACCACTGGGTCTGTTTTCCTTCTAACCTCAGCTACTCTTCTTTGTAGAAGGGAAAAAAAAACATTCTCTTCAGGTTATTGTGCGTGGGTGAGAACACAACACCTGAGGTTCATACATTTATACTTGGGTACCATAACCTAGACTCTTCCAATCCTACTCCTGGGCTAGGCTTGTCCTTGAATTCTCAGTTTAAAGTTAATTATGATACTTTCTCACCTGATTCTGTATGTTAATTAACTCAATAATACTAGATATAAGTTTCAATTACACTAATGTTTCTACTGCAGCTCTGCCTAAAAATTGACTGTTCCCCTCTTCTCCACCCTATAAACTGTTACCTGCACCCCTGGAACTGTCTCTGGTCAGACTACAGATCTCTCTTCCTCATTTATTCCTTCCTTAGGCCCTCTGACTCACTCAGATGAGTGCTTGTCCAGGCTTCCTGACATTGACTCAATAAGCACGCAAGTACAGCTCAAACACAAACCCATCAGTACCCGTATCAGTATACACTTTCTCACAAACACTCAAAGTCACAATCCCTCTGGCAGGCATGGAATCTTCTTTCTGAGAAGTTTGTCAATTCTGTTGTTCTGACATCCCTGGAGTAGGACATCAAAGGAACCAGGGGTACAAAAACATCTTCTATCAATCTCACAGCAGCTGCTACTGACTCCTACAATGATTGTTTCCTTTACAGTATTAGAAAACACAAGAAAATTGCATTGACAAATGAGAACCAGGGTTGTCAGCTCCAGGAATGATTCGTTATCTTTGATACTTTTGGAGTGGGCAAAGAGGGTGGAGGGAGAGGAAGGCAGCATGATGTATGAGGAGCCAGGAGATCCAGACTCCATTCCCAGTTGACTACCAGTATGATCTTGGGAAAATAGTAAAAAATAATAGCTCATATTTATACTTCGCCAACTTTAGAGTGCTTTCCTCACGACAACTCTGTAAGGTAGTTAGAGCAATTATTATTGTCTCCACATTACAGATGGGAAAATTGAGGCTGAATGAGACTAAGTAGTTTTTCCATGGTTACTGAATTTGCCATCTAGCTATGAGAAACCAGATTTGAGATTTGTCAATATCAATATGTACTGGACCCAATCGGCATAGTAGTGTGATATCCTCCAGTAATGTTCAGCAGCTAATAAGCTGGAGTGAAGAAAGCGGATGGTGAGGTTAACCTTTAGTTAAGACTGGGCAATGAGAGAACAACAATAGCCTAAGATGGCAAAGGTGAAAGCAATAGATAGGTGAATTAGGTAGCTATAGGATCAGGGCCTCTGATAGGAAGAAAGTGGAGATGATTTGGGGTGGAGAGATTAGAGCATGGATTCTTAACTTAGGGCCTGTGAGCTTCTTTTAAAAAATACTTTAGGCAGCTCACATCGATCATATGACAACATGGAATAGTGGTCCTTTGGTCTTAGCCCAGGCCACAAGGTCCATGAGTCACCGTATCCTGCTCTGTTGACTCATTTCCTATGGAGGCAAAGAGGCTCTACCTGAGCTGAATGCTATACTATATCCTTGTTAAGTAGCTTTTCTATGTTTTGTCTAAGAAAACCTTCTATTACTTGTTGAATGACCCATGAATGTCTCATTTGATTCTAATATTGGATCTAAACTACCAGAGGACCAGCTTGAGTCAGGGTCTACATAAAGGATGTAGAGTTCATACATCTCTACCGCCTCCCTTGTTCCCCAAATAAATTATCCTGATTTGGCTGAGTGAGGCAGGTAGCACAATGGCTGTAGTGATAGATTTAGAGTAAGGAAGACCTTAGTTCAAATCTTGCTTAGAGTCTAAGGCTTATACTCTTACTAACTGGGCAAGTCATTTAACTGCTGTCTGCCTCAGTTTCCTCATAACACCTACCTTCCAGGGTTGTTGTGAGGAAACAATGAGATAATATTTATAAAATGCTTTGCAAACCTTAAAGTTAGCTATTATAATTCTGCAACTATATTCAGTATCAATCCCCAGTTAACAATTTTTATTCTATTCTTTTCACTACTAACTAAGATCATTCCCATTGGCAGGAGAAAAAAAAGAAACAAAATAGAGTTTAACAGCTTAGATCTCTGTCATGAGTTATCATTCCATCAATCTAAGCAGCAGTCCTATCCCTCCCTTAATACTCCTTTTCCCTCCAAAGTAGCTTATGAAATCCTTTTTGTTATTCTTAACTTTTCTCCTCTGACTCATCTCATTCTTAACTTTAGAACTTTTGAAGTATTTCTCAAAAAACCATGTCAAACTTTTGTATTTATCCTCCTTCATTATCCTTATTTTTTATTTTTTGTATATATTTTAAACCCTTATGATGACTCCTTTCCTTTCTCTTTGAAATAGGATAGAAGTAGCATCTTGTATCTCCTCCATGTCCCTCAAAAAAAAAAATCAAATAATCTACCTCTATTGTAATGGAATCCAATGCAAATTCACCCTGATAAAGAATAAAAATCAAATACCCTTTCTGCTCTCCTGATCAGGATTTTCTGTTCTACCCTTAAATCTTTCTTCCTTAAAAGCAAAGACTCTTCCTTTCTCCTACTTTGAAGTCCACCCTCCAGCTAAGGCATACATAAACATCTCTCTGAGCACAAAACCTTCTTTTCTTCTAAGCAACTTTACTAAGTCCTCTAACAATCAAGAGAAAGCTCTTCTCCTGACTTTGACTCTTTTCTCCATTTCACCCCAGACTCTATACTGCCTATTTCAGCACCAACAAGCAGCATCAATCACCTAGGGGTGCTGGGAGATTTCATCAACCCACATTATAAATCTCTTAATTCCACAAGCAATTCAGCAGTAGCTCACCTCCTTCACAGACTGTTCATTCCATTGCCTTCCCACTCCCATGATATTTCAGGACCTAGGGGAGGCAGGCAATCTAAAGACTTTTTTGATTCTCTGAAGTGGTCCCATCTCCTTTGTGGCAATTCCTATGTGATTCCCTACTTCAGTATTGTCTAAAAATCCAGTCTCAGAGAGCTAACAAATTCTGGGCATTGCATCAGTAGCAGGGATAGAAACTTGTTAATGCATCACTTTGGTAAATGGATTAATTCAACAAAAATGCCAAAGTAGTTTGCTTTTTAAGTCTCTGAATACATATGGATTCAGGATATGAAATTTTAAACAGTAAACTGGACCTATGCCTGTCCTTTATTATAAAAGAGAAACAAAACATCTTTCAAAACACCATATATACTTGTAGACACAGAAGACTTATTGACACTGAAAGGCTATATCATTTTCTAATTTTAGGCCATTACATAATAGGTGGAGAGGTAATGTGGGCAAAGACAGTAAATAGCCTTACTTTGAATAAGAAAGATCTGGATTCCATTTCTGACTCTGATACATACTATCTATACTATGACCATGGGCAAGTTATTTAATTCTTGAAGACAGGCTCCCCAAGACAAGTCATAGAATGGTTATCTGATTTGCATCAGTGGAGAGGTTTCCACACTCAAGAGTTCCTGGGATGAACTCACAGGTTAGGATCCTCTTCCCCCCAAAACAACAACAGCAACAAAATAAATTAACCTCTAACTTTAGTTAATTTTACTAGAAGGAAGGATAAATCATTAGCTAATACCATTTTCCTGAGCTGAACAAACGATGAAGAGGAAGCCAGAAGGTGCCTCTGGATGAGAGACAATTGAGCAGAAGGCATTATGTGTTACTGAATGTTCCATTTAATGTTTCTTATTGAAATTTGAATTTTATGATGACATTTTTGGATCCCAATCAATCTGAATTCCAAAGAGCAGGAAAGGAATGAATGTGTAATATGTTGTTTATAGCACCTATTACGTATCCTCTGGTAGTAATTCATTTTCTTCATTGACAGGAGACCCAAATTTTGCTGAAGCAGTTTTGAAGGGGCAAAGCCATAATCTGGATGCCCATGGGTCTCTCATTCATAATGTCCAGCATGGTGGAGTGACAAGTGATGAGGGCCTTTGCCTGTGGTTTGCAGACTATGAAATGAGAAGCAGAAAATTTGAAGTAGAAGACATCAGATATTTTTTACCAGAGTAACTCTAGGGTCTCTTCAATTGGGTTTCCAGACCTTGCTGGGAGCCCCACACCATAGGCACAATGAAGGATATTTAAAGAAAGAGGTACTGGGCTCAGGCCTAAGTCTTTCAAATTTCTCAGGAAGTAAATCTCATTCCTATCTGTGAGGTTTTGATTACATACACCTATCTCATAGAACTCACAAACTGTTAATACTAGAAAAGACCTTTAGAAACCACCCAGTGCAACTGTCTCATTTTACAAATGAGGCAGCTGAGACCAGGAGAGGTCAGTGGCAGAACTGGAACTAGGTTTCCTGTACTTAAAGGTTAGGGTCACTTGTAGAGTTCTGAGATGAAGAGAGATTAGATTTGTTTTGCTTGGCCCCCAGAGGGCAGAACCAGGTATAGTGAGTGAAAGTTGCAGAGATGCAGATTTGGGATCAAGGTCAGGTATATCTTCCTAATGATTACAGCAGAGGTTCTTAACTCAGATCCAGACTTCCAATGGGTCCAAGGACAGATTTCAGAGGAGGGAGGTTCATGAATTTGGATGGGGGAAAAGTATATATTTATTTCAAAATAATTGGCTTCCTTTGTAATCTTATGTATTTTATTTTATGTCTTTAAAAAAATACTATTCTGAGAAAAGGCCCATTGACTTTACCAGACTGCTAGAGGAGTCTATGACACAAAAAAGGTTAAGACCTCTACATTAGATATATCCACAAAACTGAATGGCCTGACTTGGTACATTGTGAGTTCACTCTTAGTAGAGGTTATCACAGATTTGGAGCTGAAAGGGTCTTCAGAGACCATCTAGACCAGCGTCGTCAAACTCAAAATAGGGACTTGGGGCCATACTCATCCATACATAAAGATCCCCGAAGTCACACATTGATTTAGTTTTAAGATGTAATGTTATCTATATTTTATTTATCATATTAAATATTTCCCAATTCTATTTTAACCTGGTTCTGGGCACACTCAGGAGTGTTGTGGCCTATATGTTTGATCCCTTTGATCTAGGCCACCTCTCTTATTTTAAAATGGGGAAACTGAGGCCCAGGGAGGTTCAAATGACTTTCTCAAGGAAATGCAAATCATCAGCATCAGAGGCTCTGGCCCATAGTGACTCTTCCAGACTGGAAGCTCTGTCCAACAGCCATACTTGGCTGCCACGGTTGTAGGAACCAGAGCCAGGGCCAGGGCTGCCACTCCCTCCAATACCCTGTCTGCCTCTGCTATTTGCATTGCTGTGACCTCCAGCACTGCTGGTGCTAGTATTACTGACTACAGAAATGCATTTGAACCCAGATCTTCTCACTCTTTGCACTGCATTCCACTGCCTGCCTTTTCTTCCTTATGGCAACAGCAGCAGGAGAACAGAGACTGGACATAAAAGATTACAGACTTAAACTCTAAGCTAGAATTAACTAAAGCTAATATTGAGCTTTGTCTAAGGTCACCCAGCTAGTTAACAGCAAAGCCAAAACAAGAGTCTAGGTTTGCTGCTTCCCTGGTCTTTCTCATTACCTCTCTGTCTTGTCCTGCCTGCTCTTCTGCTCCAACTTCCTGAGTTCTGGAAAACCTCACCCTTGCCTCTGGTCCCAGACTTCCTTATTTCTGTCTAAACAGAAAGGGAACTAAGGCAAGGTAAGGGTGGAGGTCAAGAATTAGCAGAGCAGAAGCAGAATCTACAGTTGCTTAGCTTTCCTCAGCTCAGGGAGCCCAATCTGCTTCCTTCTTTCTATTAAAAAAAAAGTTTACTCTGCAGTTATAATCTATCAATCACAGACTGCAAGGACCAGAGGTTCAAGTATATAGATTCTCTAGGACTGCACTTTAGAAAACCACAGGTATCAATTTGACTCTCCTACCATATAAACACAAGCTGCTACCATCGCTGGCATATCCTTGTAAGAGAAACTCACTAAACTGTTTTCCTGGAGGGGCAAAAAAAGAATTGAGTAGAAGTATATTTTACTGATGGAAATATAACTCAGAAGCTAGGGGCTGTCTACGTGGCTTTTCAGCAACTTTTAAAAATTTGGATACAATTGAAGTATGGATTTTTTTTTCCTTGAGTGAGAACTGAGTTACAAAATGCTGGTTTGTATTAGGGTGTGTCTAGCACTTTTTGTGCTGCCAAACTGATCTTTTTTATTTTTTTTAAACAGTCCACACACTAGTAGATTTTCCATTAACAGGCTCAAATTTATTCGCAGGCTGTGATGCTGGAGAAACCCAAGAAGTGCTTTACATTTTCCTAAAGAGGCCTCAGGATTTATGCCATGCAGCTGCCTAAAAAGAGCATTTCATGTACAATTTTTAAAAAGGTATTTTTAATTTAGCACACTTCAATATATGTGGGGAAAGGACTTTAATTTGCCTTAGAAAGTCTCTTTAATTGGGCTGTTGAGGGAAACATGTTTTCTAGGCTCTTCATCATTTTCGCTTCTATACTGGTACGGAAAACAGACCAAACACCCACCTACACAAGTATTTTTACATAAAAGGGAAGAGAAGGCAAGAGACTGAAAAATCAAAAAAAAATCAGCTAAGTGGTGCCTTTACAGAGATTTGCAAGGGAATTCGAATAGGAGCTAATAGTAACTCAACAAAAAAAAATGATTGAATGAACAAACAACACTGTGGAAAGCAATGACGATGTAGTTTTCCTAATGCACTGGAAAGCAGGTGCTAGGCTTTTTTATTTTTTAAAAGAGAATGGAAAGTACAAGGAAGAAATAAATACAACATATATAACAAAGCACAGTGAAATCTATGTGGCAGATTGTATCAACTATAATGATAATGGCTGTGGTGCGGTAGAAAGAACACAGGCTTTGGAGTTAGATGACTTTGGGTTCAAATCTCACCTGTGCCATTACTGCCTGAGTGACCTCTCTCAGGTCTCAGTTTCATCATTTGTAAAATGAAGGGGTTGGATTACATGGTTCCTGAGGTACCTTCTGGTTCTACACCAGGGGTTTCCCAACCTGGGGTCTGTGAACCTTTTTTTATTTAAAAAAATTTTTTGATAGCTCTATTCAGGAGTGTGCTGGGGCCAGTCGTACAAGCTGGGAGCCAATTGTTAATTTTCAGTTGACAATTACACCTCAGAAATCAGTAACCACTACAAATCAAGGCTTGGTTTACTGTTTTGGTAATTGTCTAGACTTAAGAAAGTGATGGAGAAAATATTAATAATGCAAATTAAACTTAAAAGTACATCATGTATGTGTATGTATGTATGTATGCTGTTATGGGTTGTTAAATATTTACTAGCACATCTCTGGCTGTGTTTTAATATAATTGGCTTCATTCATTCATTCATCCATTCATCTATCTATCCATCCATCCATCCATCCATCCATCCATCCATCCATCCATCCATCCATCCATCCATCCATTGTTATGTAAAACACTATGCTAGGTGCTGAAGAAGGTAGGAAGTTTAGAAACTCTGCCCCTGCCTTGATGGAACTTACAGTTTAGTAGGGAGACAACATAGTAGAGTGGAAAGAACATTTTGAGCTAGAGTTTAATTGGGAAGCCATCCTCACAGAACAATCAAATGAGAGTAAATGAGTTTGCTTACAAGAGAGGATATATAGAAAGAGGGCCAAAGACAGACTGCCAGAGAATACATACTATAAAGGACTGGGGGAAGGATGAGAAGGAATAGTTTAGGAGAACCAAGAACTATGTTGTCTCTAATGACAAGAGACTATCTGGCAGTCCTTTCCAGTTCTAAATCCTAGAACCTCAAGACATATAGATAATTATAATACAAAATATCATTAAGAGGTACATATACAACAAAGTGCAATGTGAGATCTGAGAGGGAAACTCATTGCTAACCTGGGATCAAGGAAGGCTTCAAGAAGGAGGTGGTGTGTGGGTTGAGCTTTAAAAAATGGTTAAGAATTCAACAAGTGAAGAGGGGGAGGGAGAACATTTCAGGCACAAGAGTGAACAAAGGCATTAAGGTAGAAAAGCATAGAACATCACTGAAGATGAATCACACCACCCACACCTTCTACCAGAGAAGTGATGGACTTAAAAATCCAGAATGAGATATGCATTTTTGGACATGACCAACGAGGGAATTTGTTATGTAGACTAGGTATGTTTGTTGTAAGGGGTCTTTTTATTTGTTTTTTATATTTTTGCTCTTTTAATTTTTTACAGTGGGAGGGAGATAAAAGGAGAGGAAGATATCCTTTACACTAACACAAGAGAGGGAAAGAGGGCAGGAAGACCTACTAGGAAGCTATTGTAAGTGCAGGCAAATGGTTAATGAGGGCCTCAACTAGTGTCAGTAATGAGGGTACAAAGATGGAAGAGATGCTATGGAGGCAGAATCCCCTTTTGGATATGAGAAGGAAGAGTTAAAGGTAACCTCAAAGTTTCCAACAGGTAGGAAGTAACTTTGACAGACAGTAAAGGTAGAGAAGGAAGAGGTGAAGGAGGGAAGAGGGATTTTTGGATATGTTGAGTCTGAGGTGTTAATGGTACATCCAGGTGGCCATATCCTGAAAGTGGTTCAGAGGTGTAGGCTTGGAACTCTGAAGGGAGGTCAAGGCTAGAGATTGAGATTTTTAGCTCAAGTAAAATTAAGCTCTTTGAAGGCCAGGATTCTTTTGTATTTGTCTTTGTATCTTTAGTATCTAGCACCACACTTTGCATTTAATAGGTAGGCATGTATAAATGTCTGTCTTCTTGAAAGTTTAATTTGGAAGACATCATTACAGAAACAAGCGAATAAGAGTAAATGAGCTTGTCACAGTAGAGAATATGTTGAAAGAGGGCCAAAGACAGAATGGTAATACTTCAAAGGACTGGGGAAAGGATAAGAAAGAAAGGTCAGAGAAGTGTGTTGTCTCTGATGATAAGAAGGTAGAATATTCAGCAACAAAGAATGGTCAAGAGGGTTCAATTCCACAAAGTCAAGGAAGATTGTGTTCAAATCCTGAGTCTGACACCTATTACCTGCATGAACTTTCCCTAGACCTCAGTTTCTCTTATCTCCAAAAAATGAATAGTTTGGATTATTATGGCTTCTAAGGTCCCTTCTGGCTTCAAATCTATGACCTCAGTTGACAACAGACAATAATTAATCAATAATTTAAAGAAGGTGGTATAGTCAGATTGTATAGAAGAGAGATGGAAGTTTGGAGTAGCCTAGGAAGTTAGGGAAGGCATTGATTTAACTTGACTTCTATATTATCAGCAAACAGACATGATATTTCAGGAAGTTTTCCTTGATTGAATAGTGATTTCTCTTTTCTCTGCTCATAACAGCACTGTCTATACCATTAATTAGCTTTGTATGTGTCTGCCTTCTCTCCCCAACTAATCTGTAAGCTCAGTGGGGACAAGGATCACATCTTTCCTTCTATAATTCCCACAGTGATATACACATAGGACACATTCAAGGGATACGTGTAGAATGGAATGAATGCTCCTTCTGCCTTGTTCTTCCCTTTGGATTTGCATTTGAAAGCCAAGATTTACATATGTAGGCCAATAGATAGTGTAGAAAGCAAAAAAAAAAGTTTAATTCTTTTGCTTTACTTTTCTCCCTAGAAATCATCCATGAACATTGTTGTTTAAAAAATACTAATATGGTTTTGAAGTCTTCACAGCTTGTTCTCCTAGCCTCCAAAATTCTGTGGGGAATTTTGATGGGGACAAGTCTTCTACATAGATGCCTAATCAAATCATCCATTCATGGATGATTGCTGAGCCATCTATCTGAGCAGAAAAGTTGCTCCAAACCTGGCCTCTTCAGGATCATTTAGTTAGCTAGATTGAATCAACCATTTTTTATATCAAAATGAGCTATCTAAACTCTAAGAAATAGAGCTGGGGGTGGAGGGGAATCAACACAGACTGAAAAAATGGTTAAGGCTTAGAGAAGAGATAGAACTTATCACAGGATCATGTATCTAGACATGGAAGGGCTTTTTAGAAGTCATCTAGTCCAACACTCTCATTTTATGGATGAGAAAAATGAGGCGTAGAGAGGCTGTGACTTGCCTGAGATCACCTAGCTAGAGAGTCTGAATTTGAACCCAGGTCCTCTGACTCTAAGTGCAGCAAACTTTCCACTATGCCACAAAGGCTTGGTTTAGACCTTGAATAATTAGTAGGGGGGAGAAATGGAGAACATGTAGGCTAGGGGTAGGGTGAATGAGTAGAATGAGCAAAAATAGAAAAAAAAATGGCATATTTAAGGATGAGACAAACTTGGGTAGAGCTAGGCCTTAAAGGTTGGGCAGGATTTTGGAGAGACAGAGGGGAAGGAGGACAATATTCAGGCTGGGGGAAACAGCATGAGCAAAGCAGTTAAGGCGGCAGTTCTCCATCTCCACGTACCTAAATCATTCACTCACCAGCAATCACCATAACTCTCCCACCCTCTCCAGGCTAGGGTTTCTTAATGTGGAGTCTCAAAAATCTTTTAAAAAATATTTTTGATAACTGTATTTCAACATCATTGGTTTCCTTCATAATGCTACATATTTTATTTTATGTATTTTAAAATATTATTCTGAAAAGTCTTCACCAGAGGGGTCTATGACAACAAAGGTTAAAAGCCCCGTCCTAGACCTGGTTACCATAAGGCCCTGCTCCTCAGTCTGAGATCACTTAACTCAGTTGACATCCCTTCTACCAATACCTCCCTACCTGCTCTCTCTTGAATTCTTGCTCACTATTCACCCACTTTCTTCACTTAGACTTTCAGTTCATCACTCAGCATCTCCTATTATTCTTCACTCATTCACTACACTGAACCTAGATTCCACCTAAGACTCCTTGGTCAGCTAGGTGAATGAACGTCGGCTTCCCAGGAAGTCTTAACTCTCTTACCTTCCTAACCTTTTAAGGAACTGGGGTGCCCCGTCATCCCCACTGTTTGTTTTTCTCTTCTCTATAGCATTCCTGGAGGAAAAGGCAG
Organism: Phascolarctos cinereus; assembly: GCF_003287225.1. Lineage (NCBI taxonomy): Eukaryota > Metazoa > Chordata > Mammalia > Diprotodontia > Phascolarctidae > Phascolarctos > Phascolarctos cinereus. Next base: position 162,825,742 of record NW_027555736.1, on the reverse strand, counting down.
AGCTTGGACACAGTCCATCACGGATTCAAGGTGTCCAGCTTGTTATTCTTAGTCTGTCTTTCTTCTTTGTATTTTCAATCAGTCGACCAGTTTTATTAAGCTACTATATACTAGGCATCATGATACAAAGGCAAAAACAAAACAACCCATGCTGTCATGGACTATCCATTCTATCTGGGAACTATATGTAAGATACATGCTTAAAAAATAAAAACAACTTAAAACCACACTAAGACATTTGGGACACCCTGTATCTAGAAAGTAATTCAAGGTAATTGAGAATGGGGAGGCACTAGCATCTGGGAAGACTAGGAAAGGCCTCCAACAGGAGGTCTCATTTGGGCTGAGCTTGGAAGGAAATGAGGGATTTTAAGAGGCAGAGGCAAAGAGAGAATACATTCGATTCCAGAAATGGGGGTCATTCTGTGCAAAGGAATGGAGATAATCAAAAGCAGGTACTATTATTAGGCACCTGCTACATTTTACTAAGCACCTATTCTTTATGTGATGGGTGTTGGGGATACAAAACCAAAAGTGAAACAGTATCTGCTGACAAGCTGAGTAATGTGTGAGGAATAATAATTAGCTGGGCTTTGAGTGTGCAAAGTGGAGTAATACGGAGTAAAGACCGAGAAAGTAAGCTGATCCTGAGCGTGAAGAGTTTTGTCTTGCTAACAGCATTTACCACGAGGGTTATTCTAGACCCCTTCTCTCATTAAATCTCCCATTCCTCTCTCTCTGCAAATTTACCTCTCTGGCCTTCAGTTTCCCAACTTTAGAAATAGGGAAAACAATGCCCTTCCCTCTGGGATTGTAGTAGGGAGAATGCTTTGTAAACCTTAAGAGTGTTATGGAAGTGTGTGGGCTGATCACCTCCCCCACCCCAAGTCTCAGTGGATGGCCCTACCTCCTACCAGAATTGAGATCATCTGGCCAGACATCTCAACTGTACTTCATATTTTTTCCAACTGCCTACAAGACACCTCCACCTCAGATGTTTTGCTATCAGCAGAAGCTTAACACAACGGAGATGGATTTTATCTTTCCTCATTGCTGTCAGAAGTACTGTCATCCTCCCAGGCTTGAAATCTTCAAAATCACCTTTGGCTCCTCAGTCTCCTTCATGCCCTACAGCCAATCTGTCACTGCGTCCTGTCATCCAATCCTCTGAAATCAGCCTTTTCTTCTCTATCCCCCTGCTATCTCTGTGACTCAGGCCCTCATCATCTCATGCTTGGATTATTGCAAGTTTCACAGCTGAGCTTGTCTTCCGTCTGTCCCCTACTCCTCTGCACTGCTGCCAGACTAGTCTTCCTTAAACACTTCCACCATGCCTGTTCCCTGCTCAAGAACCCCCAATGGATTTCTTTTGTCTACCACATCAAATCCAGACTCCTCTGCCAGGTCCCGACTTTCTAGGCTTGTTATTCATGACTCCTCTCTTCTCACATTGTGGTCCAGTCAAACTGGCCTTCTTGCTTGTTCCTCACACATGACATTCTGTCTCCTTCCTTTGGACCTTTATACAAAGATTGTTTTTATCCCTAGAATGGGGCAGCCAGGTAGTGATGTGGATACCTGGAGGCAGGAAGACTTGAGCTCAGATCCTACCTCAGGCACTAATGCACTGTGTGACTTGTTGGCAAGTCACTTAACCCTGTTGCATCCGTTTCCTCATCTGTAGAATGAGCTGGAGAAGGAAACGGCAAACTACTCTAACTAAAACTAAAAGTACTAACCTTTGCCAAGAAAATCCCAAATGGGGTCACGAAGAATCAGGCATGATTGAAACAACTGAACAACAACGGTGCCTAGAATATACTATATGCCTTCACTTTTGCCTCTTAGACTCCCTTCAAATCTTAGCTTGACTGTCTCTTACAGGAGGCCCTTTTCAATCCTCCTAGGTTCTGGGAGCTGCCATCCCTCTGAAATTACCTTGTACATCTTCTGTATCTATAAACATGTGTTTCTCCAAATAGAACGTCACTTCCTTGAGGGCTAGGGCAGGTTTTATTTCTGTCTTTGTATCTAGAGAGTTTCCCACAGCAGGAGCCGAATAAATGCTTGTTTGATTGATTGGGTTTCAAGAACCTCTAGGATTAGGCCTCAGTCTACGTATTTAACTATTTCTCATTATTTTTCAGAGAAAGGTAGAGTGGAAGAGTGGATGGAGAACTGGCCTTGAAATTAGGAAGACCTGGGTTCACATCCTACCTCTGACACAAAATGCCATGTGACCTGGGCAAGTCACTGAAGCTCTAAGGAAGCTAGGTCAGTGGTGCCAAATAGAAATGGGGTTATTAATCCAGACATAAGGATCCCTCTAGTTCCACACTGACTTAGTTTTAAAACACAATGCTATCTATGTTTTATTGTATTTTTATTTGTGTTATTAAATATTTCTCCATTATATTTTAACATGGTTCATGTGTGACACCTTTGCATCAGTCCAGATGAACTAATAATAATAACAATAATGGTGATGATGATGACAGTAATAATGATGGTTAACATTTCTATAAGCTTAGTACATGCCAGGCACTGTGCTAAATGCTTTACAATTATTATCTCATTTGGGTTTCACAACAACCTAAAGAGGTAGGATTAAAATGTAATTGGGAAATAATTAACAAACTAGATTAAAAAAATACAACAGAACATAGATAATGTTAATATGTGGTTTTCAAAGTCAATCTGCTGCCTGAAGGGGTCCTAGCTGGCTGGCCCATTTCTATTTGAGTTAGACATCACTACTCTAGGTGACTCTCTAAGACTACACCTTGCAGAGAAAGTTCTGACTTGCTTTGGTAGAAGGAATTTCTCACACTATTGAAATCACTGGGCCAGTCCCTATCTTTATTGATAAACTGACATTAGTATCTGTAATTTAATCGCATTACAAAAAACTATAATTGATGTAGATTTTAATATTTGTTGAGTAGTTTGTGTGTGTGTGCATACATTCATGTGTATGTGAAGGTATTTAATGGCTCAGACTTCAAGGACGATGTCAAGAGCTGTGTGGGGTCAAAGTAGGTTATGGCATGTTGCTGAAAGAAAGAGGGCATGAGGAGTTTTCAGTACCAATCACATCACAGGCCCAGTCACTATTCCTACTCCTAGGAGCACACCCTACTTCAGTCAGGTTATTCTATGCAGTGCCTCTTATCTATGCTGTAATTATTTCTGTCTTTGCTCAAGATATTCCCTTCCTTTACCCCTCCAAATCCCATTTAAGTCCCCCCCCTTCCTTAGAGCCCCCTCTGACAACTAAGGGACCCTATGGTGGCACCATGAAAAAGGCACACTGGCTCAGGAGTCAGAAGATCTGGGTTCAAATCCCTCCTGACAACTACTACCTATGTGACCTTAGGCACATCCTCTCACCCCCCAGCGTCTCACCCAGTCCCTCTTCTGTAAAACGAGGAGGGGGGACTAATGGCTTCTGAGGTCACCTGCAGCTTCAGATCTTTGGGCTTATGAACCCTAATCTAAAATGATTTCCCTCTAGAGTCAGCACTATGCAGTTTAACACTTAGCTGCTCTTATCTAGAGGGCTAGGCGGCGCCATAGTGCATAGAGCGCTGGCGCTGGAGTCAAGAAGACTCATCTTCCTGAGTTCAAATCTGGCCTCAGACACTTACCAGCTGTGTGACTCTGGGCAAGTCACTTAATCTTGTTTGCCTTAGTTTCCTCAACTGTAAAATGAGCCGGAGAAGAAAATGGGAAACCATTCTAGTATCTTTGCCAAGAACACTCCAAATGGAGTTATAAAGAGTCAGACACAACTGAAAAATGACTGAAAAAAAGCTATGTCAGATGTGTTGGTTTCATCTCCCCACAACTAGGTTTAAAAAACAACAACAACATTTACTTGATGCATTTGTCTTTACCACAGCCATTTCTGGGAACAGGAAGAAAAAACACCAGCCTTCCCTCACCTCTCTAGAAAAGACAAAGTATGATTATTAAGCAAAGCCAACTGATACAGTGACTGCATGTGACATTCTGTCCTAGCAGTCCCCCTCTCACCGCCATGATGAGGTAGACACATTTCATTTTCTATTTGTGGTAATTTTATTGGTTTTCCATTTGCTCAGTTTGACTTTCAGTTATTTTTTCTTCATTTCCATTCTTGCAGCCATTGTCCATCTTTAGAATTTTCTGGGATCTGAATCAGTTCATAAAAATGCCCCCTATATTTCTCTGGGTCACTCATGTCCATCCTTTCACAACTAACTTTAAAGTGTCTTCGTCATCACATCCTGGCGCAAATATTTGCTGAATAATATTTCTCTTAAATAGTTAGCACAGCATCAGCGGATGAGACGTTTAATAAGTATTTCCTAAAATGATTGGGTTGAGAGCTGAAAAGGCCCTTAGAAATTTGCTGATTCAGCTCCCTCATTTCACAGCAGAGGGAACTGAGGCCTAGAGCTTAGTAACTTGTCCAAGGTCACAGAGGCAGTTAGATAGCAAAGCCAGGATTCAAACCCAGGTCCCATGATTCCAAATCCACATGATGCTGCCTCCAGTTCACTGATCACTTGTCACTTTTTTGAGGTCCTGTGACTTGACAGGCATTGCAAATTCCCAGTCAAGCAACTCTGTTTACATAAATGTGCAAGAGCTCTGCAACCTGTAATTTTAGATAATTTCTGAGGGCATAAAGGTTAAATGACTTGCCCAGGGTCACAAAGCTACTAAGTGATTAAAGTGGGATTTGAACCAGGCATTCCTGACCCTAAGAATAGCATACAATCCACTAAGCCAACACTCTTTCCCCCAACAAACACAGGCAAAGAAATGGATCTTCACCTTGTTCTTACTGGGCCACATGGGCAAGCTTGGGGTAAGTGACCTGGAGGGGAGTAGGGGCAGGAATAGCAGCTATTGCTATGCGAATTCTGCTCCCTAGCTTGACTACAAACTCAGTCTCAGCATTAAGCATTTCTATGCACTGATTTTCAGTGCATAAAAATTGCTCATCTCAGCCACTGTACAGCAGGGAAGAGAGTGCGGTGCCAATGGGCCATACGTTTGCCTGGAAAATCTGGGAGAGAGGGTTTGAGGGACACTCTTCTTCCCTTAGCTAAGGGTGGAGTATGTTATGGCATCCTTCTGAGCCAGAAAAGGAGGGCTGAGGTCATTAATATTGATTCTCCAGTTGCTTCTCAGGAAAAATTCTCAGTCACCCTAAAGCTAAAAATCTCTAGCATGTCTGAGAGGTTAATGGTGGGTTTACTGGTGGAAAGACTGCCAACTTGGGTCTCTGGAAGGAGTCCAGTGTTCCATAAACCCTGGCTTTTTCCTAATCATGGAGCTATAAAACTTTAGGAATATACAAAAGTGCTCTAAAAGAAGCAGAAAGACAGGCACAGAGGATAGAGCTCGGTGCTTGAAGATTTTGAGTTCTAATCCTGTCTCAGACATTTACTAGATATGTGACCCTGAGAAAGTCACTTCTCTTGACCCTCAGTTTTCACTTCTGTATAATGAGTGGGTTGCATCTGATGGCCTCTTAGGTGCCCCTCTAGTTTAAATGTTACAATCCAAAAATATCATGTTTCCTGAAGGATAAATAGCACATAAAGACAAATTAAAATTTTAAGCCCCTTCTCCTTCCCAAAGTTGCAGGGAGTCAGTCACAGGACATGAAATTTGTATGACAGACACTGGGGATAGAAGATGCTCAGAGAAGAGGGGCCTAAGATCAGGGTTAGAGAACTATGGATGCTCTGACTCACCTTTGTCAATATTTAGAGAAGAGTAAAAAAAAAATGCACCCCTCTCTCTTTTCTGCAAAGGTGGAGACTACGGGTGTAGAATATTACATACACTGTCACACACTGTCAGTTTGTTGTTTGGGTTTGTTGAACTGTTTTTCCCCCATTCTTTGTTACAAAGCCTGATGGTTGGAGGTTGAGGAGGCTGATGGAGAGATTGAGGGAGGGTTACATTTAGTAATGAAGGTGATGTATGAGCAAGATATCCCTCACCCCCCCCCACAAAAAAGACTAAAAAGGAAGGATGGGGAGCTAACAACAATAACAATAACTTAATGTGGTCCTGAAAGGGATGGGATTATGGATTAAAGTAAGATAGTCTTCACAGTCAAACCTGAAAGCTACTGACATGGCATGTGAAAACACACACACACACCGAGATGTATGTACTCAGAAAGGTACCCATCCTCTATCATGCATAGATGATACAAATAAATGTTTAAGATCAATACAGTAAAGTTCATATATCTACAAAAATAAATGCTGACATATATACATAGATACATACACATATATACACTCACATACAAATGGATATAGTCACACTAAAGACCTAAAGTTATAAATATGGGCTAGTTTCCTCATCTACAAAATGAAAAAGTTAAACTAAATGATCTCTAAGGTTCCTTTCAGCTCTAAATGTATGATTCTATGCTTTTATAAACAGGGAACAATTATTAGCAAATTCGTTAATTAGGATCCTATTTGTAATTAAATTTAAAGGATAATCCTTTATTAGATTATGGATCTATGCTTCATGAAAACTGTCCTCAAAAAGTATGTGAGTAGTTCACAGATATTTGTTTTGTGGTTTGTTTTTTACAGATATTTGTTTTATGGGGGGGTTGGAGTAGGGAGAAAGAAGAGGGGTGTAGGGACCTCCCAGTGTGGAAATTCCCTCCACAGATGGGGATTGGCAAATCATCAGTAACTGATAGTCTTAGAGAGTTAGACGCCTGGGGCACCAACAGATTAAGTGATTTGTATTTGTTGGAAGCTGGATTTAAACCCAGGACCTGCCTCCAAGGTCCTTTCTACTCAATATGCTACAATGTCTCATTCAGAAGGGCCAGTACATTTTCAGTCAGTTAGTCAATAAACATTTATTAAGAAACGTCTATGTGCTGGGCATTAAAGCTACCCAATAAGGATACAAAGGGGCAAAAGACAGTTTCTGCCCTCAAGGAAGGAGGAAATTTACAATCAAGCTATAGGATGACTTGAAATTTCGTCACAGGATGCTCTATCATAAGAACTGGGGATAGTTAACCTGAAGAAGAGTCAACTTGGGGGAATCTATGATTATTACTATCTTCACAAATATGTGAAGGGATATCATGTGAAATAACATTTAGATTATTTTTATGGCTCCAGAGCACCGAAGTTGCCAGGAGGCAATTTTTTTTACTCAATATTAAAAAAAAAAATTAGAGCTGTTGAAAAGTGGAATAGGATGCGTTAGGAGGGAGTTAATTCCTTGTCACTGGTGGCTAACCATTTATCTGTCAGGGACGTAATACAGGTAATTCATGCTTCTAGCAGGAGTTAAAATAGATGACCTCTGAGGTACCTTCTAACTCTAAGATTCTACGATATACTTGTTTCACTTATGAGATAAAGTATATTTTCAATGACTGTAGACAGTTCAAGCAAATAATTAATGATTGACAGAAGAAATGTAACTCCAATCCCCAAATGAGTTGGCTAATTAATGGCTGGTAGAATTTCAGGGTCCTCTTGACATAACCATTATTCATAGATATATACAAGCATTGCATTCCCTTCAGTGAGAAGGGAAGGAGGGAGGGAGGGACTGGAGGCACAAGTAGATACTTTAAATCTGCTTCTTTCCCTCATCTGGGAAGATAGGAACTACTCTAGACTACCACTCCCTCTTTCCCTTTCCAATCCCTTCATCTTCTTTCTCTCCCCTCCTTTTTCATTTTCTGACCCTCTCCCCTTTCTTCTTCTTCCCCTACCTGCTCTCATGCCAAAAGGCCACAGTATTAAATGGACAAGGACTGCAGCAGGGTTTGTTGATCAAGTCACAGGATTTTAGAGCTGGGTGGGGCCTCGGACAAATTAAAACCCAGAGATGTGAAGTAATTTGCCCAAGGTTATACTAATAGCTAGAACAGAGCTAGGATTCAAACCCAGGTCCTGACTCTAAATACGGTGCCTTTTCCCACTTTTCCTTTGGTTGGAAGAATATTCTAAGTGTTGCCCTGTGTCTCTCATCCCTCTACCTCCTCCCAAATCCTTAAAATACTATACATCCCTTAATATATAGATCACACATAGATATACCCAAATATAAGGTGTGACTATGACATAATGAGATCAACTCCTTAAACTAAATATGAGGATGGGTCTTAATTTATGGTCATGCCTCAGAGATGTACAGATATATATGTACAGGAGCACGAACATAGATCAAATACATAAGCAAGTAGCTGTCGGAGACACCAGGGAAGTCTGCTCCATTCCACCTGTCACATGTGTGGGGACCAGAGCCACATTAGGAGGTTGTAGGCACCCTCTCTCTTTTGGTTTATATCTTTGGACCCTAGTTTAACTTTAGTTTGAACCAGCCCAGGATTCTGTCTGTAATAGGAAGGACCTCAAGGGACCTGCCACAGTATAGGAATCTGCGTTCTGTGGGAATGAGTTTAAGGCTTTGTGTTGTGGGTAGTTTTTGGTTACTCCAGGTCCACTGGCATGGGTTCTCTGGTTGCCTGAGGCTCCTTCCTGGCACACATCAATCAATGATAACTGGAGGCTGTGTTTATGGGAGCCTCCGATTTTTCTATTCCCTGCCTTTCCTCCCTATCTCCCAGTCCCCAGGGCTGAAAATCTCTATATATATCCTCAGATCCTCACACTCAAAAGAATACGTGGGAAGACTAGGTGAGAGAGAGCATTATTTGGTGAATTAGAGCGTGGGTGAATGGTCATGGAAATAGGAAGAAGAGTGAGTTGATGTTTGGATGATAACGACTGGGGGTGGACAGGAGAGGGTGAATGGTCAGCAGATCACCAGAGGATGCTGGTTACTTCCTAATTCATCCTGTTCAGAACCTTGGGAGGGTTGAAGGGATGGATAACAATCTGTCCTCAGCCTTTACATCGTTCAGCCAAGGTTAAAAAAGCCGCCTGGTCTGTTCCCTTCACCCTCCCCCACCCCGACAGTGCACACACCTCTCTCTCCTCATCTTCCTCTCCCCCAAGAGGGCTCACATACCTTCTGTCCCACCTTGGAGCTTTGGGATATACCCAAACTCAGAACTATATTTCTGAGAGGGAAATATATATATGTATATTCTAGAAACCGGAATACACAAGGCATTGGACTTCTCGTCTTGTCATTTTCCACTGAATTGTTCTAAACTCCACCTTTTTCTCTTTTCTGACTTCAGACCTGAGTCACCTGCTATACATCCTAGCCCTTCTGCCTAAAGGCTCTTTAAGCCAGCATTTGGAAAGAAAATTCAAAGGGCAGATATTTTGCAATCCTTGATGCGGCACACTACAAGTATTTTCCAAACATTCCCTCCCACCCTCCTGCTTCCAGAGGACGAAGAGTCCAATACAAGACTTGGGTAATCCCTAGTCCAGTGCACACCTCTCCACACTGGCACCTCTGACACATTCTGCAACTAAACAAGTTGGTCGGGATCCAAGAAAGATGAAAACCAGCACACGCGTACGCACACACACACAACCAGCTGGTAAAAAAAAATCTATCTTACAGAACTAATTCCGCCTTCTATGAGCCAGTCCTTCTGCTAGAGAAATCCCTGAGATTTCTCTCCCCGCCTCCTTCCCCCTTCTTCCTATCCCCTCCTCCCCTTAGCAACCCCTGCGACTCCAGCTTACCTGCCGCGGAGACGGGCTCGCCCTCACTCAGCTCTCCGGAATCCGAATCCATGCTGCGGGCCGGTCTCCAAGCGCACTCCCTCCGGCCGCTCGCCCTCCTGCGGGGACTCCCGTCTACCGGTCTGCCCTGCCGACAGTCTGGCTGGCTGCGGGCGTCCCGGGGGGTGCCTCTTCTGTGCGCGCAACTCCCGAGGAGGAGACGGCGGAGGCGGAGGCGGCAGCGCCTGCGGCTTAGGAGGGGAGCGGCCCCGGAATCCAAGGGAGCGCAGGGCTGGGGCTCCCCAGCTCCGCGCCCTCGCCGCTGGGCTACCCGGAGCTGAGCGGAGCTGCGCAGCGCACGGCACCTCACGGCAGGGTTGAGCAGAGCTGAGCAGCTCTGGGTCAGTTTATGCCAGCGAAAGAAGAACGTGGGGCGGAGGGCTGGGACGCAACAGGAAAGAGAGAAAGGGGGTTGGGGCTCGGGGGATGATGGGGGGGTGGTGCGGGGGGAGGATGGGAGGCGGGGAGGAGAGAGCAACGTTCTTTGAAGCCTGTTGCAAGACTTACATTAAATATCCCAGAAGCGCAGCCCTCCTCCCGGGCCCCTCCTCGCGCCTGCCCGCTGCTTTTAGCTGAAGTTGCTGCTTGGCAGGGTGGTGCGGTGGCTTCTGCCGAAACCGCCGCTTCCCAAATACCGAGCCAGGTCAGTAAGAGGCTCTTATGGAAAATACACTTCTCCCTCCGATCCTTCGCGTCCCATCCCCCTCTTCTCCCAGTGAGAGGTCTGTGGGCCCGGGAATAGCTGAGTGAATGGGGCGGTTAAGCCGGCAATCTGGATGCCAGACTCCTTACTGCTTTCCGAAGTGGAAGCAAATAAAGTAATTTAACAGCCCTTGGCCCAGAGATGAGAGTCTTTACTGAGGTGGAAAGAGAGGTTCCCTTTACCTGGGGACAAAAGTTGATCAAGACAGCACCCGATTCTTGGGAATAAATGATTAACGCAGTCAACTCTGCTGTACTAGAAGCTTGGCTGGCTTTTTTATTTTATTTTTTTCAATCAGCCAAAAAAAAGGGGAGGGGGAGAGAATTAGAGAATTCCATCTTGGCGGGGGAGGGCAGTGAAAACGACTAGAGTCAGGGGGGTGGGGTGGACTGTCTTATGGGAAGGAACAGCAAGGATGTATTCATTTATTAAACGCTTGCTGTGTAATCAGACCTGGTGATAAAAAGGCAAAAACGAAACAGCCCCTGTCCTCAAGCTTATTTCTGTTGAACAGGATCACATTTAGACCCGGAAGGAAATTTAGAGATTGTCAAGTCTGACCCCTTCATTTTAGGAATGAGGAAACTGAGACACGGAAGTTAAGTGACTTATACAGGGCCACACTGCTACTCAGTATCGGAGGGGTCTTTCTGACTAAATCCAGTGCCATATCCGCTATGCTGTTAAAAAAAAAAAGCACACTTGTGTGCCCACTGTGCTAAGTTCATGGTATACAAAGATGAGAGAAAAGGTTCTTACTCTCAGGGAGTACAACTGCATTCTATTGAATTATTCAATTTAACAAATATTTGTTGAGGGCACGTATAACATTTTTGGTAGGTGCAGTATTTACATAAGCTCTGGTCTGTTTTCCCCTATCATCTAAATACAAGTCCAGAGCTAAGTGCTCTCTTTTCTTGGTTACTCTGTGGGGTCAGAGAGGTTTGCTTTTTGAAAGGTTCTTCTTATAGGATATTTCTGTTAAGTGTGAACCATACTGGTTCTTTAACCAAAACACATTTATGTTGCAAGAAAGTTGATGTCAGCATCCTAAAAAAAAATTATTTGCTAATTGCTTAGAGCCTGCAAATTGCTAATGCCTATCAGTGTGCTTAGAGATGCAAACTAAATTGTTTATTGACCTTAGCAAAAAAGTAATTAGAAAATGGAAACGTATAATACACCCCAAAGCCAAACAATGACTTTTGCATTTCCCTCTTTCGAATTATCTCTACCATTTCTTCTTCTCAATCTGTGGGAATATATCCTGCCTCAGACACTTAATAACTGTGTGATGCTGGACATATCCTTTAACTTCTCTCAGCCTCAGTTTCCTCTTCCCTAAAATGATAATAATAGCACCTGCCTCACAGAATAGTTCTGAAGCTCGAATGATGTAAAGTTATCTCTGAGTTGGAATCCAGCCTCCGGCACTTTCTAGATGTGTGAGTCTGGGCAAGTCACTTAGCCTCTATTTCCTCGACTATAAAATGGAGATAATAATAGCACCTACTTCAGAAGATTTGTTGGGAAGATCAAATGAGGTAACATTTGCAAAGCACTTAATGTAGTACCTGCCACATGTTAGGTGCTTAATAAATACCTATTTCCTTCCCTTCCCTTGTAAAATACTTTGCAGACTTAAAGTACTACACAAAGGCTAGTTACCACCATCATCATCGGTATCATAGGATTTTAAAATTGAAAGTAATTTTATAGGTTTAGTTCAATCTCTTATCTTATGCTGAAATCCCCTCTAAAACATCCCTAACTCTGACTCATCTTGTATTTGAATACTTAAAATGACAGGGGACTCATTACCTCACCAGGCACCTCAGTCCATCCTTGGAGGGCTCCAATCATTAGAAAGTTCTTCCTTAATTTAAGGAAGTCTGCCTCCCTGAAACTTCCACTAGGCCTTTCCTGCCCCCCTTCCCCTCATTAAAACTCACTTGACCTCAAGGTCTTGCTGTGAAACTTCCTAGGTAACTTAACAAACAAATCCTCAATATGGTGATATTGGATGATGAAGACATAAGGTATTGCCAGAACAGATAAAAGAAGTCTATTTTAAAAAGAATCTTCAGTGCTTTATGCCAAAAAATTTCAATCACTGTGACAGTTTGGAAGGGAAGCTTTTAGGTTTCCCTCAAATCTCATCACTCTGCCTGGCCTCAGAAAGAGTAATTTTTCAGAAGTGACTAAATCTGAAAAGAATTAGGAAAGGTAAAATAGGGAACTAAGATGGGGGTGATCAGAGTCTTGCCCAGGGCTCACAGCCCTCCTGTAGGGTAGAATCGACTGAACTTACCATTTAATTAGCCTAAAAAATTAGTTAAAATAGGAAGCTATCAGATGTATTGTTTTGTCTCACTCCCCAACCCCACACTGTGTCACTGTGTCTGTCCCTTGGTGCATGGCATCCCGGAGTCTCATCTTCCAACGACTAAGTTTGTTAATTTGAGGGCATATTTTGTTTTGCTTGCTGAGCTGCCCAAACTGCTAGTTTAAAGGCTCTATTAGGTCAACATTCAAATAATTGAAATTTGTTTTCCATCCATCAGTCTGTCAATAAATATTTATTAAGCAACCACCATATGCTAGGCACTATGATAAGTGCTGGGGATAAGAGAGACAAAAGACATTCTCAACTTAGATGATAATAATAATAGCCATCATTTATTATAACATTTTAAAGTTGACAGAGCTTTACAAACATTATATCATTTATGCTTCAATGGCACAGTAAAGCAGTTATACACCTTGGAGGTGTATTATACTCTTTTAGCCCTATAAATACCCCCTTACCTACTTTCAACTCAACCACTACTGAATGCCTCACCTTGTCCATTATTGCTGGTTCACCCTGGTTCACCCCCAATGCTTCACTCTATCCTTGCTCTCTTTACCTCAGTCTCCATGCCTAGGAGGCTGCCTGGCCCTCCTATATACCAGAATCCTGTTAATACCATTCTGGAAAGAGTGTGTCATTCTATTCCCCAGTGACTTCATTTACTATCCTTCCAAAGCAAAATAGCCCTCCCAGACTCCCACTGCTAAGTGTGGCCTTCTGCTTTACAAAGTAAGTTCCTTTAGAGCAGGTATGTTTGTGTTTAGTACTGTGCTTTGCATATTATAAGCACTTAATAAATGTTTTTATTTTTCATTCAGTTATTCAGTTTTTACAGGTAAAGAAACTAAAGCGCTGATAATCAAAAGTCATAATGCCAACATAGGATTCGAACACAGATTGTTTTGATTATGGCCTTCTGGATAGCTTGACAGCATATAGGACTTTCAGCTTCAGTGACTACGCACGTATAGACCACATTGGTTAGTCAGCAAGCAATTATGAAACGCTTACCATGTGCCAGGCAGATAGTGCTAAGCACTGGGAAGAAAACACAAATACTTTACAATTTGCAAAGCACTTTCCATTACTGTTTTCTCAAATAACTAACAGCACACAAAACTTTCATTGTCAAAACCCTGTTTCCTAACTTTTTGGGGACATTGTTGCATTTCAGAAAGGGACAAGTTAATCTGAGCTGAAGGTTGTAGGAGATTCAGAAATGCCATAGAGACATAAGTTCAAAATATAGTAATGAATGAGCCAACAGGGGACTGGAACACATACCAAGGTAAAGAAAATAACAGGGGAGCACATTTGTTGAAAAGGCAATCAATCGTTGTGTATTTACTGAACACCTATTATGGTGTAAGGCACTGTGCTAGGCACTGTGGGACGTGGCTAAGGGGCCCTGAAAAATCTATTGAGTAGCTAATTCCTGTCAAAATTTTCCCCCAGTTTGTAAATGCCATAATCACTAATTTCAGTATAATAGAGTAGACACATAATGGCAACCAGAATATGGAGCTGAACAATAAAGAACCCAAATCCTAGCCAAATGAGGCTTTTGTTAGAGTTTCCTATGTGATACTTACAGTCTGTTGTCATGAGAGAGCCAGGCAAAAAGGAAATAGTCATTGGCATGTGTATGTGTGTTTCAATTATGCAAGGGGATGAGAAACATTAGGGGAAAATATCTTATCAGTATCCTCACCATGGAAAAATCTGTGTGCAAAAAGGAAGTTGCTAAAATAGTATCCAAGACTCACTGGACGAGATAACAGTCAACATCCTTCTGAAAAATGCTCAAGCCCAGGTGGTAAGGTCTCTTTAGATCCTTATAATCAAATCCTAGGAGGTCATTTTTCATTTTTAAAAATATTTTTATTTATTCTTTAAATACTTCTCAATCACATTTAAAATTGTTTTAATATTCACTTTAAAAAAATTTTGGTTTCCAAATTCTCTCTTTCCCACTTCTCTCTCACCTCTTGAGAAGGCAAGCAATATGATATTAATTATGCATGTGAAATCATGCAAGACACATTCCTATGTTAGCTATGTTGCAAAAGAAGCATACACATACAAAAATAGAAAAATAAGGAAAGTAAAAAAGTGTGCTTCAATCTGCACTCAAGAGTCCATTACTCTCTCTCTGGAGGTGCAATAGCATTTTTCTTCATAAGGCATTTGGAATTGTCTTGGATCATTGTATTGATCAGAGTAGCTAAGTCTTTCACATTTGGTCATCATTACAATATTGCTTACTGTGTACAATGTTCTACTAGTTCTGCTCACTTCATTTTGTATCAGTTCATGTAAGTCTTCATGGGCTTTTCTGAAACCACCCCCCTTGTCATCTTATAGCACAGGTGGTAATTCCATCACAATCTAAACCATAATTTTTTCAGTCATTTCCCAATTGATGGGCACCCCCTCAATTTCCAATTCTTTGCCACCACACAAATTGCTGCTGTAAGTGTTTTTGAATGTATGAGTCCTTTTTCTTTACTCCCTTTGCAATACAGACCCACTAGTGGTATGGCTGGGTCAAAATATATGCACAGTTTTGTAGCCCTTGGAGTATAGTTCTAAATTATTCTCCAGAATGGTTGCATCAGTTCACAGTTCCACCAACAGAAGCACATAAATTTTTAGATATTACTATTGGGTTTTTTTTTACCTTGACTAAATCATATTTTAAAGGAAAACAACAGCTAAGCAAGAAAAATTTAAGTATATCTTTTGTAAGTATATCTGTGTTTAGAAACACTTAGTAATATTTAATTCATCTAAATCATCTTCAGTTTTCACTAGTCCTGTCTCTTTCACTTGTTGAATAGAAAGGTGGTTGCCATGAGTCATTATCAGTTTTGGAAGTTGCATGTGTACAAGTGAGAGGTTTCTTTTCTCTCTTTACAATTGTTCTATTCCTAAGGTCCATAAGCCCTGGAGAGAGGGTTTGTGCACCAGAAGGAGGGCAGCTTACTGAGTACAGTGGATGGAGTATGGACTTTGGAGTCAGAACACCTGTTTACAATCCTGTCTCTGATGCTTAATTCAGATACAACATTGGGCAAGTCACTTGACATCTCTAAGCCTCAGTTTCTTCATTTGTAAAAGGAAGGGATTGGATTAGAAGCACCAAAGTCCCTTCCAGCATCAGACCTATGCTCTGCAATGTGGAGACAGTGGTAGGTACTTTACAAATGTTATCTCTTTTGATCTTCACAATAACCCTGGGAGGTAGGTGCTATTATTGTCCTCCTTTTATAGATGAAGAAACTGAGGCAGGCAGAGGTTAAGTGACTTGCCCAGGGAGACATAGCTAGTAAGTGTCTGAAGGCAGATTTGAACTCAGGTTTTCCTAGTGAGGTTCAGCTCCAGGGTAAAGTGGCAGTCCAAGAAGAAGCCAGTTTAGCTGGAACAGTCCCCATTTTTGACAACCTAGCAATGCGTAGCTTTCTTTGTTTCTACCTTGACAAAACTGTCTGTTTCTGCCCCAGATTCAGGTCTCCGAAAGTACCTGAAGAAACACTGGGAAGCATTATTTTTTGCATAGTTACAACATTTCTGCACTTTAATTGGCTATATGTTGATTCCAAAGGGATAATAGTATCCAGGAGACAGTCTTGGAGACAGGGCACAGGAATGGGTCCTCCCTCTCTCTCTTTTCTTAGGGAACATGTTGCTTAATGTGATAGGAAAAAAAAATTGCGCTCATTCTTTCTTCTCTAGAGAAAGCCAAGAAAAGGATTAATATCCAACAAGCTCATTGTTACATAAGTGAAGACATTTATGTTAATGATAGGTTTTTCAAGAACAAGTCTTATTCTCTGACCCACTAGTAGTGGTGGGGCTTATATAAATTAAGAAAGAAGAAGGATATAAATTTATATTGCCCTTTTGAGAACCCTATGTTCCAGCCAAATTGAACTTCCTGCTAACTGTTCCTCACACTTTTGACACTCCATTTCCTGCCTCTGTGGATTCACACAGGTTGGCTTCTATGTTTATAGTTTCTACCCTTCTCTATTCCGCCTCTCAGAACCATTGTCTTGCTTTGAGCCTGAGCTCAACTGTTCCCTCCCCTGTCAAACCTCCCCAGATTCCCCAGTTGTTAGTGATCCCAAACATCAATTTTCCCTCCATCACTGCCATACTGTCTGTATATGTATACCTAATGTATATGCCTCCTGTAGAATGGAAGCTTCTTGAGGGCAGGTACTACCTTATTTTTGTCTTTGTACTTTCAGTGCCTAGCACAATGCCTTACACATAACAGGTGCTGAATAGATGTTTGCTGAATTGAATGGATGGAAACCTCCCAATACACTTACTGACATTATGACCAATGTCATCATACTTTGTAGAATAGTAAGGATAGGGTCGTACCCCCTGCCCCCAAAAGTCGGTATACTCTTCTAGACACTCTGACAGCTTTCTAAGTGGAAGATAGAGTTAAATTAGCTCTAAAAGCAGTGGGCCTAAGATGCTGCCCAGCCCATGTTCCACCCTGGCCAGTCTTGCTAAAGGGTTATGTCTTGCTTCAGAAGCACTTCATGTTGGTTCAAAAGCCACACAAAGGAACTGTTGTTAGAGGGCTCAGTGCAACTTCATTGAGAGAGTAGTCCCTGTATGTTTTCTGGCCTGACTACATCCTTTTTGCCTGCTTTGAACTGGTTGTACATGATTGAAGCAATCCCCAAAGAGGCCACTTTACCCCTCTGTGGGTGGTATAGTATTCCTCTCTTCGTTTTGAGTTCAAGATGTCTACTAATCATCCTGATGGAGTTTCTAAAAGTCAAATTGTGACACAAGGCTGGAGGCCAGAAGAGCAGGATGGGCTGGATCATCTGCATAGAGAAGATAATTGAACATACGGGAGCTGATGAGATCACCAAGGGAATAGAATGAGAAGAGAGGAGAAGAGAAGAGAAGAGAAGAGAAGAGAAGAGAAGAGAAGAGAAGAGAAGAGACGAGAAGAGACGAGAAGAGACGAGAAGAGACGAGAAGACGAGAAGGAAGAGAAGAGATGAGAAGAGAAGAGACGAGACGAGAAGAGAAGAGAAGAGAAGAGAAGAGAAGAGAAGAGAAGAGAAGAGAAGAGAAGAGAAGAGAAGAGAAGAGAGACGAGACGAGACGAGACGAGACGAGACGGGAAGGGAAGGGAAGGGAAGGGAAGGGAAGAGAAGAGAAGAGAAGAGAAGAGAAGAGAAGAGAAGAGAAGAGAAGAGAAGAGAAGAGAAGAGAAGAGAAGAGAGGACAGGCCTACACAACCTAGGGCCTTCAGGCCCCTTGTGGCCGGCCAAGGTGGGGAGGGGGGGGTGAAAAATGTAGAGGATGTAAAAGAAAGCAAAGACGTAACAAGTGCTTTGTCCATGCCCTGCTTAACCTGCCTTCCACTAGTCACTGTTGTGCCCGTCATGTAACTTGCTGGGTGGGTTGCCATTGCGCACTCTCTCCTGTTTGTCACATGACCCGTGGCAACCAACCATTGGCAGTCTGTCTCTAGTCTGAGAGGAGTGAGAGTTGTATCTTTTTGCTGTGTTTTTGGTCATTACTGGTGTTGAATAAGGACAAAGTCAATGCTGATGCCCGCTATGCAAAGAGGGGCAACAATTCGAGGGCTTCTTCCCCTCCCTCACTGCTCAGCTACCCTCCAAGTTTCATGAGTGTCTGGTGCTCTGTCCAAAGTCAGACACTCAATTTAGTGTTTCTTTGTATGTGAGCAGTTGCTGTGCAGATTTTTTTGGTTCTAACATTAAAGTTTTTGGGGTGACTTTGTAAAATGAGTGATTAAAAGAAGTGAAAGATCGAATCAGAACATAAAGTGTTTAATCCAGAGTAGACAAATAGATACTTGTTTACTTACATGAGAGACAAAATATTGTGCATTGTTTGCTGGGAAGTAATAGCTGTTCTGAAGGAATACAATCTTTGTCGTCATTTCTAATCAAAACATCCTGACTTCAGCAAATTGAACACCAATGAAAAACAAATTAAAGCATCCAAATTGTTGAAAAATCTCCGTGAGGAATAACGGTTTTTCAAGAAAGTAAATTCAGAAAATGAGGCAGCTACTAAGGTTAGTTTTCAGCTTCCTAAGGAAATACATTTCAAACATGATTCTGGGGTATGATAAACTGATTGCTGACAAGAAGTGTAATATGTCCCATTAACTAAATGTAAACAGTAAGAAAACCTGGAAAATGTATTAAAACTTGTACTGCTTAGCAAAGTAATTTTTATTTTAACATTAATGTGATTTCAAGATAAAAATCTTAAGTAGTAAGTATAATTAATTGATATTAATTGAAATTTCCTTTTTCTTAAAATATAGTTTATTTGCAAAATAGTTTAATCATTAATTATACCTTTACTTGGAAAGTGAGCCGCTAGAAACCAATTTGTGGCCTGAAGAAGTTTAGCCTATTTTAATTTTGGCCTCTACCTACTGCCAAGTTGTGCAGGTCTGACTTAGGGAATACCTTTGGTTTGCAGGTGGATTCTGGAAGATCTAGAAAAGGAGACTGAGAAGAAGCAGTCAGATAAGTAGAAGGAAGACAAGGAGGAATGTTTCACAAAAAACCTAGTGGAAAGAGTGTCCAGGAGAAGAGGGTGATTGACAGTGTCAGGGGCAACAGAGAAGTCTAGAAGAATCGGCTGCAAGAAGAGGCCTTTAGATTTGACACGGAGAGATCATTGGTAGCTTTGGAGCTATATTTATATACTCTAGAAGACTTGAAGTTGTAGAGCTAGTGCCTATCTTCATTGGTAAAGGGAACTTTCTCATCAAGAGCTCCCTTTATCAATGAATCAAAAGCCCAGTCCAAATACACACACATACATATGTATATATGTATACATGGTATTCTATAAGTGCTAGCTATTAATGCTATTTATTTTATAATTATTTATCTATTTTATATTATAAATTAATTTATATATAATATATTATATAAATGTATAATTATATGATAAAATGTATAACGTATAATATAAATATATAATGATTTATAATTATATTTTATAGCTATAAATGTTATTAATTTTATTCCTAGTCCTATTGAAAACAGTCTGGTTAGATTATCATAACTTGTTCATGGTAAACCCATTGAAGACAACAACAGACCACTCGTGGACCTGGATAGCATTCTCAGGATCCAATGTTAAAGCCTGGGATAAGGAGATGACCCTGAGAAGCAAAGCTGGTTCCCTATAGCAGTAAAGGTTTGAGGAATTAGAGATCATGACTGAGGAGCACCAAGGGCAAACTGTCAGTGCTTATTGTCTTATTTGAGCCCCACAAAAACGCTGTGAGATAGGTACTAAAAGCATTACACTAGATTACCTACATACTCATCAAAGGAATAACATCATCTCTCTCAGGAGTTCTTATCTTGTACTCTGTGAACTTATTTAAAAATATTTTAGTAATATTTCACTATAATTGATTTCCCTTTTAATCCGATGTGTTTTATTTGGTGAATTAAAAAAAAAAAACAAGCCTTATTCTGAGAAGAGGAGCACAGACTTCAATAGACTGCCCAAGGGGTCCATGACACAAACACAGTTAAGATTCCTGGCCTAAGGATCTACATGTACAAAAATATTCATAGCAGCTCTTTTTGTGGTGGCAAAGAATTGGACATTGAGGGGATGCCCATCAGTTGGGGAATGGCTGAGCAAGTTGTGGTATATGAATGTAATGGAATACTATTGTGCTATAAGAAATGATGAAGGCTGACTTCAGAAAACCTGGTAAGACTTGTTTAAACTGATGCTGAGTGAAGTGAGCAGAACCAGAAGAACATCGTACACAGTAACAGCACCATTGTGTGATGATCAACTATGATAGACTTGACTCTTCTCAGCAATACAACCATCTAACACAACTACAAAAGCCTCACAATGGAAAATGGTATCCATATCCAGAGAAAGAACTATGGAGTCTGAATGAAGATCAAAGCATACTATTTTCCCTTAAAAATTTTTTTTTCACGGTTTTAACCTTTTGTTTTGTTTCTTCTTTCACAACATGACTGATGTGGAAATATTTTTAACATGATTGCATATGTGTAACCTATATCAGATTGCTTACCATCTTGGGGAGAGGGAAGGGGTGGAAGGGAGAAAAATTTGGAACTCAAAATCTTATAAAAAATGAGTGTTGAAAACTATCTTTATATGTAATTGGAAAAAATAAAATACTATTTACAAAAAAAAAAAAGACTCCTGGCCTATCTTCATTTCAGCAATGTATGTGGCAAAGTCATCCAGGATATTCTTATTGACAACATAAATATGGCCTCAGACGCTAACTTGTGTGAGCCTGGGCATTAACCATGCTCTACCTCAGTTTTCCCATCCATAAACTGGTAGTAATAGCATCTACTTCCCAGGGTTGTTGTGAGGATCAAATGAGATAATAATTATAAAGCACTTTGCAAACTTTAAGGCACCTTATAAATGCTAGTGATTATTATTATTGTTGTAATTTTATTGTATTCAGTTTTTTTTTTGGATTGTATTCACCTTTAAGGGGATGAGTATTACAACCTACAGTTTG
This sequence comes from Phascolarctos cinereus, assembly GCF_003287225.1. Classification (NCBI taxonomy): domain Eukaryota; kingdom Metazoa; phylum Chordata; class Mammalia; order Diprotodontia; family Phascolarctidae; genus Phascolarctos; species Phascolarctos cinereus. The sequence goes on along the minus strand of NW_027555736.1, from coordinate 162,804,413 downwards.
TCTTGGGAAGGGCAACTAGGATGATGAGGTGTTAGGAAGTCAATTCATGGGAAAAACTGGGCGAATTCACCTTGGCTAGAAAAAGACTAAGGAGAGATATGAGAAGCATATTCACATATTTAAAGGGTTGACATATACGAGAGAATCAGTTTGTTGGGTATTGGCCTCAAGAGAAGAATCTTGCGTGTGTGTGCGCGTGCTTGTGTGTGTGTGTGTGTGTGTGTGTGTGTGTGTGTCTGTGACCCAGGTGCTACAGCAGCATACACTCAGGAAAATATCCCTTATGTTTTTCCCTCCATTGATCCTTTTATACAGTCCACTACACTATATTTCTTCTCTTGTGTTCCCAGATCTCCTTATATGAATACATATTCTTAATATGCAATGTTTGTCTTATTTACTCTGTTAAGTGAAGAGGTAGCAGGGGTGCTGGTTTAAAAGTTCAAGGATACAGGGGATTTTTAAAAAATTCAATTTAATTTTTTCAATCAACAAAAATTTATTTTCTTTCTCACTTACCCTTTTCACTCATTGGGGAAAATAAAAGAAAAACAAAACAAAAAAACCCCCCAAATATTCAGTCAAAAGTTACAAATAATCATGTCCTTTGACCCAATAATCCCATCATTGGTAAAATGTTTGGAGAGTATTAGGAAAAAGAAGTATCATGTCTATGGAACTGATTGTGGGCTTGTCTGTGCGTGCCCAGATCCCCAACCATAGAGCCCCTAAGAGGGCTTACTTGGCCTTGACATGAAGGTACTTTTCTTCACCTACAGGCTGTGTGTGTGTGTGTGTGTGTGTGTGTGTGTGTGTGTGTGTGTGGCGTCCTTTGATTGACTGTGTAATTGCAACAGGTATGGTCTTTAAAACTGGCAAGACAGACAATAGCTCTCTTTCTGCCTCTTTTTCCTGCTGTGTCCAGAGGGTGAAAATCCAAGCTCACCTACACCTTGGCCACCATATGCTGAACCAGTGAAAGTAGAAAGACTTCTTACCTCTGGGGGGTCTGAGAAATGGAATTTATTTCTATTCTGTTTTATTTGTCTCTCAGTTTGAGGCGCAAGCAGCAAACTCCATCGGACCTGAGAGTTTGAGCCATGACAAAGACCTTGAAGTCAGGATTGCAGGTGGGATGGTGAAGCTGGCCAGTCTAGCATGGAAGCCCTGAGAAGCCAGGGTGCCTGGGACTGGAAACCGAGGGGAGTTTTATAATTGGAGCTGGTGTTGTGTTCTACAGGAACTGACATAACCTATGAACCTAATCCCCTCCCCTCTTTCTAGAGACTGAGACGGTGCAAAGGGGAGAGGGGTACTGTACCTCCCAGGTGTTAGGGCAGTAAGTTTGAATATGTGATTATACCTTCTGGAGTAAATATTTCATCGTAAAAGCCACTCCAGTTGTTAGAAGCTAAATGAAACTGAAGTGTGGGGGCATGTGGGTTCTCCCTTTACAATTGGGGGAGCACCACCAGTGGGGGCTGGAGCTATTTGCAGAGAATCTGGACACTTCCAACCTCCTTAAGGGTACCTGAAAACTCTGGGTGTGGGGGGGTGAAATGTGACGTACCTGGCCTTCAGACAGTGGGGGTCAGGTTAGCCCATGTTATACATATATACATTTTACACATGCATATGTGCATATCTATGTTCAAAGAATACTTTGCAGAGACTAAATGGAACAGAAATCCCCTATAAATGGTGAAGTTCCATATAGAGTCCTGTTTGTAGATGATATTGTGCTGATTGAGTTAAGTCCCAGAATACTATATGCACTCCTCAAGGATATCCATGGCCTAAAGAGATTGGCCTACAATTTACACAGAAAAACAAAATGGTTGAAGAATATTGTCTAGATTATAGGATGCAATAAGTTGGGCAGACCATTAAATTAGTTAATTAGAATAAATATTATGGCTAGGTAATACAGACAGATGATGAGCTGGGCTCAGAATTGATAAGAGAGTGGACAATGGTGCATATAGGGAATTATACAGTATTTTCAGTGATTCCAAACTTCTTGTGCCGTAAAAATCCCTCACCCCCCTTTATTGCACATAGGTATTTTCTGGTGATACCGTAAAGCTACAGATCATGAAAAAAACCCATGGTCTCCAAAGAATCCAAATTGTAAGTGATCCAAAGGGCAGCAGAGAGGCATATAGTAGGTTTTAGAAATCTATAGCATATATGCAAATAGTGACTTCCCTATCCTCCCAAAATGCCATAAAAGGCAGGGGTGTGCTGGAGCTAGCAGATACCTCCAATGAGAGATGACTGTTAAATTTTCAGTGTGAGAATTTATACCTCAGAAATTCAAATATGACCCAAATCAGGGCTTGATTTATTGTTTTGTTGATTGTCTAGACTTAAGAAAGTGATGGAAAAAATGTTAATAATGAAGATTGAAATTAAAAAGGTATCTTTTTGGGGGGGGGAGCTAGTTGTTAAACATTTATCAGCACGACTCTGTTTGTCTGTTTGTAAAAGGAGGCTAGCAGGCCATGTAGAATGAGTGAAGGATAAATAGACAAACAGCCTTATTATTGCTGTGGTATCCATGATGCATTAAAAAAACCTCAAGGTGAGCTGCAGCATGTAGGGAAGATCATCTGTGAGGAAGATTTGTGAAAGGATGTGGATAAGAATGTCACAGGATGAGCAAGCATGTATGTGGTACAATTTGCAGCATGCTTAAAGATATCTATAATAGTGTTATTTGTTATTGAAAAACACTGGAAATAACGGCAATGTTCAATAATTGAGTAATAGTTAAATACGTTGTGGCATAGTAACATAATAGCATATTGTATATATAATGTGATACTATATATATAGTAATAGATAATCTATATCATGCATATAAAATGTAATAGTATATAATAATGTGATACTATATATAATAATATGTAATATATATCATGCATATATAATGTGATAGTACATATCACATTTTATATATACTTGCAACCCCATATGGGCTCATGACCCACAGTTTAAGAAACACTGATATAGGAAATGGGATACAGAAATCTATCCTGCCCTACAGGAAAATAGAAGGGGAAGGGGAAAAGAGAAGGGGGGAGAGACGGAAGGGAGGGCAGACTAGGGAAAGGGGTATTCAGAATGCATGCCATCTTGGGGTGGGGGAGGGGCGAGATAGGGTGAAAATTTGGAGCTCACAATCTTGTAGAAGTGAATGTTGAAAACTAAAAATAAATAAATTTTAAAAAAAGAAACACTGAAGGGGTTGTGAGTGGAAAAAGTTTAAGCCCTTAATATAACTGTATAATATGATACTCTATATAGTAATATATAACATACCACATATATAATATGATACATAGTATCACATTATAAATATATACTATATTACCATATATTGTGATACATAGATATGCTATACATATAATATGATTATATATAAAATATATATACCATATTACTATATAATGTGACATAGACATACAAAATGTGATTATATATGTGTGTGTGTATAATGAATCAATCAATTTCTAGGCACTAGAGGTGCAAGGGCAAATATGAAACAGTCCCTGACTTCAAGGAACTTTATATTCCATGGGAGGAGACAGGTACGAAAGTGTATGCAAGGGGCAGCTAGGCGGTGCAGTGAATAGTGCTCTGGCCTTGGAGTCAGGAGGACCCGAGTTCAAATCCGCTCTCAGACTAAACACTTGACACTTACTAGCTGTGTGACCCTGGGCAAGTCACTTAACCCCAATTGCCTAAAAAACCAAACAAACAAAAGTATATGCAAAATAAATTCAAGATAATTTTTGGGAGGAGACACTAGTAGTTGAGATCAGGAGAGGCTTCGTGCAGGGGGTGGTATTTGAGCTGAGCTCTAATGGGGGAGCTAAGGACTGGAAGAGAGGAGATGAGGGAGAGCATTCCAAGCACAGAATACCCAGGCAAAGGCACAGGCGTGGGAGAGGAAATGGCATGGGGGAGGAATAGCAAAGCCAGTTTATTTTGGTCCTAGAGTCCTTGAAGGAGAGTAAAGTGTGATACGCAGATAGGTGGTAGGGTAGAGTGCCAGGCCTGGAGTCAAGAAGACCTGAATTTAAATCCAGCCTCAGACACGTATTAGCTGTGTGACCGTGGGCAAGTCACTTAGCCCTGCTTGCCTGAGTTTCCTCATCTGTAGAATGAGCTGGAGAAGGACATGGCAAACCACCCTAGTTATCTTCCTCGACGTGATTGAGCAACAACAACAAGGTATAAGAAGCCTAGAGAGGAAGGCTGGAGCCAGAACGTGACGTTTCACACGCCGAATAGAGGATCTGGCTTTTAGTATTTAAGGTGATAGGGAGCCCCTGGAATCTATTCAGCAGAGTACTGACAGGGCCAGACCTGTGCTTCAGGAACAGCACTTTGGTAGCTGTGTGGCGATGAATTGGAAAGGGGAGAGCTGTGTTCATACAAGTTGAGAGGGAGGAGTCTGAGATGGCACCGGTGTTATGAGTCTGGGTGACTGGAAGGGTGGCGGGAAGTAGGGAAGTTCAGAAGAGGGCTGAGTTTTGGGACAAAGATAATGAATTTTGTTTTGAACATATTGAGCTTGAGATGCCTGCAAGATATCCAGTTTTAATCGTTCAATAGATGTGAAACTAGGGCTCAGGAGAAGAAATAGGACTGAATGCATAAACCTGGAAGTTACCTATGCAAAGATGATAACTGAACCAATGAGACTTGATGAGGTCATCCAGATAGTGTAGAAAGAGAAGAGATCCCAGGAAAGACCCTGATACACACACAGTTAGGGGGCAGGATATGGATGAAGATCCAGCAAAGAAGACTAAGATAGAGTGGTCAAACAGCTAGAACCAAGGGAGAGGGGAGTCTTGGACACCTAAAGAAAAGAGAGTATCCAGGAAGATGTCAAATAACGTTTGATAGTGTCAAATGTTGTTTAAGAACAATGAGGATTGAGAAGAGGTCATCAAATTTGGCATTTAAGAGATCATTAACCTATATAGATACAGTTACAAAATGCTCCTTAAAGATAATAAGGACTAATTTAAGTAATTGGGGGAATATTCAGTGCTCATGTCTAGGTTGTGCTAATATATTAAAAATAACCATGCTAGCTAAAATAACCATACAAACTACCAAGGAGATCCTTTATAGATGAAGACAAAATGATAATGACATTCTTTGGAGAAACAAAAGATCTAGATCATCAAAGGAAACAATGAAAAATGTAAGACTAAAGGGAGAAAAGTATTTCCAAATCTCAAATGATATTATAAAGTAGTAATTATCTAAACTATCTGGTAGTTTAAAAAATAGAAAAGTAAGTCATTGGACTAGAAGAGTCCAGGAAGATTCAGAAATAATCGATAAATCTGAAGATGCAAATTACCTGGAGAAGAAATCCTTGCTTGATGAAAATTGCTGGGAAAACTGGAAAGCAGTCTGATAAAAATTAGAATTAAATTACCATACACCATAATTAGTTCAAAATAAATATACGACTTGACTATATGGCTAAGGAAAAACTTCTTAATCAAAAAGGAACAGAGATGATCACAAAAGATTAAGCCGATAATTTTGAATATATGAAATTTGAAAAGTTTTTGCACCTACAAAATTGGCACAACTAGGATAAGAAAGTTTAATGGGGAGAAAATATAAAATATCACTGTTAACAATCTTATAAATGTTTAAACATATCTAAGGCCAAAAGCCATTCTCCGACAGATAATTTGGCAAATGGTATAAACAGTTTTCAAAACAGTAATTGAAAACTAATAGCAACCATATGAAAGAATGCTTCAAATAACTCATAATAAGAGAAATACAAATCAAAACAACTCTGAAGTTTCACTTCACACCCAATGAATTGGCAAAGATGATAAATGATGGGATCAGTTGGTGTTGGAAGGGTTGTTGAAAAACATGCCTACAAATGTACTATTGGTGGAACTCTGAACTGGTCCAACCATTTTGGATACCATTTTAAAATAATGCTAAGAAGGTGACTAAAATGTTCATATCCTTTGACCCAGAGATACAACTCCTAGGCCAACACCCCAAGGAAGTACAGGATGAAAAAAGAAATCTCTCATATACATGAAAGTATTTAGAATAGCAGTTTTTATAGTAGCAAAGAACAGGAAACAAAGTAGTTATCTATCTCTTGAGGAATGGCTAATGAATGAATGTAATAGAATATGATTGCTTTATAAGAAATGAATGAGATGATTACAAAGAAGCATGGAATGCATATTTACAGACTCGCTTTTTTAAAGCTCAATTTTGATTTTATAATTTTATTTTGAACTTAACCAACACCAAATAAAATGAGCATTTCCATATTCAAAGTACAATAGAAAAATAGGATTTTACTTACAAATGTGTACTATGTCATGTACAGCTTGGTTATCCATTTAAGTATATAATAAATTCAACTTGTAACTTTCAAAGCCATCCTACTTGCCTGTCTTTCCTTCTGGACTCCTCTTTTCTTCTCTGCATTTAAAAATGCTTCAATGACCCAAATTTTCTTGCTTTGGGGGACCAACCCTATAGTTGTTCCCCTCTTCCAACTTCCTTTCTCCATGGAAAAAAAATTATATATCTTTGTAGCAAATATGCATAGTTAGCCTGAGATAAATTTTTACCTTTGCTGTGTCTGAAAATGTATGTCACATTCTGCACCTTGAATTTGTCACTACCCTGTCAAGAGTAAGGGTAGCTTCCTCATCAGTCCTCTGGAATCAGGGTTGGTCACTTCACTCACTGATCAGTTTCTTAAGTCTTCCCTAGTTGTTTTTCTTTACGATGTTGCTGTTACAGTATAAATTGTTTTCCTTGCTCTGCTCACTTCAATTTTCGTCAGTTCACACATTTTCTTAGGTTTGTCTGAAATCATTCCTTTATTTCTTACAGCACATCATATCCATTATACATTCATGTCTATATATATATATATACATATATATATATATATATATGTATGTATATATGTATACAAACACAGAGCAATCATTTCTAGTCATTTCCCAATTATTAGAGATCTCCTTGATTTCCAGAGCATTGCTCTAACAAAATATTTTTGTTCATGTTGGACCTTTCTCCCTTTGATCTCTTTGGTGTAAAGGATATACATGAACTGATGCAAAGTGAAGTAAGCAGAATCAGGAAAACAAGATATGCAGTGACTCCAACAATGTAAACGGAAGCAACGACAAAACAGTTGAAACTGAACGTTATGAAATGATAACTACTAAGCTTGACCTCAAAGAAGAGAGGAGTAGGCACCTTCCTCACTTCTTCATATAGGTAGAAGACTATTGGCCTTCTATGGACACTGCACATGTCAGATATTTTCAACGTGTTGGTTAGTTTTACTGAATTATTTCCCTCATCTCCTCTTTTAAAAATTCTTTTGTAGTAAGGGCTGTCCCCCACATGTAGCATGGGGACATTGCTTGACTCAGAGGGAGGTAGAATGGTCATTTCTAGCCTCTTTCCTACCCCTCCACCCGACCCCGCCTTCAGCCCCCGCTTCTCCAAAGAAAACTTTAATTCCAGCCAGGAAGGGAAACCGGAGGCCTCTCTGTTCTTTTCAGAGAGGAGGGTATGGAACTAGAATTATATCTATCTGCTCCCTTAAATATTATTAGTTTAGGAGATGTAGTTTTCGGGTTCATGCTAAACGTCTGATTGTGGTTGCATTATTTGGGGGAAGGACTACTGAAGCTTTATATCTAATGCTTGATTTCCCCCCACCCCCTCACCAGACAGCAATTCCATAATGAACACACATAGGAAGCAGCAAAGAAACCAATTTATCCAAAACATAGCAAAACAAAAATAAGAGTAAGTGTACATAGAAGAATATATACCAGATAACACAGAATGCAGGCGCTCTCCCATCGGGAGCAAGGAAACTCGGCTCAAGCAAGAGAGTCAGCTGTGGTTAGATACATGATGGAGACTGCCAGCTCCTCTCACGTCCCCTTCTTCCCCGTCTTTTCTGTCGGCTTCCTGAAGAGGCGTTGACATTTTCCGTCTTCTTTCTCAAAACTAGAAGTGAGAAGTGTCCAAAGCTACTGTAGAACCCTAAGAGACTCAAATGATTGTCAGAAAACTGACAAGCTTTCCCTTTCCAGCCCTAGCCAATTATGTCCTGCTCTTACACAGGTGCAGGGCATTGATCTCCACCAATGAGGAGAGAATCCCATCCCAATGGGCTTTGGGACTTGGGTTATACTTCATTATAAGGATGGCTCTCTGGGAGGGGCAAGAGGGATTTGGTAATGTAGGTGATGTAAAAACAAAATATTTCAGTTTGTTTTTTTTTGTTAAAAAGAGATCCTTGGTAACTTTGGAGAGCAGTTTCGCCTGAGCCCTGAGGTCAGAAGCCAGACTGTAAGATAAGTGAGAGAATAGAAGGTAAATGTAATGAGTGTAGAGAGATTTTTCTAGGAGTTTGGCAATAAGGGAGGAGAGATATACCAGGATAGCTTAAGGAGATGGTAGGGCCAAATGAGATTAAAAAAAATTTTTTTTTAAGAATGGGGAGATGCAGGCACATTTGTAAATGACAGAAAACGGCCAGCAGATAGATGGAAGAGTGAGAGAGAGGGTATGATTGTGGGGAAAACCTGCTAAAAGAGAAGAAAAGGGATGTGACCCAGGGTACAAATAGAGGGATTGGCCTTAGTGAGGCGAAGGGCCACCTCTTCATTAGAAACTGAAGAGAGAATAGGAAATGACACCAAGGAGTTTTGAGATACAGAGAAAGAGATAAGAGAACCTCACAGGTAACTGGGTTCCATTTTTTCTTTCTTTCTTTCCTTCCTTCCTTCCTTCCTTCTTTCTTTTTGGTTCTATTTTCTTAGAAAAGTAGAAGGTGAAGTCCTCTGAGAAGGTGAGAGGAAAGGGTAGCATGGGAGATTTGAAGAGAAAAGAGGTTTGGATCAGAAATCTAGAAAGACATATAGAATAATGTGAAGTAGAGAAAGAATCAAGATAGTATGCATTATGACTATATATAAAAGTTAATATATATGTACATATATAAATAAATGGGGATGAATGGGCAAACATATAGCTCAATGAGACACAGAGGCAGTAACTAACAAGTTATTATGCACATTTTATATGTTAAAATTTATATATTCAAATATATTATGCAAATTGGTTTTGTTGGTGTTAAAATTCACAATAAATCATAAAAAAGAAGCAAGCTACTTCTTACTGAAGGACCCTAGTTGAGCATCTCATACCCTCTGAGAAAGCTGTCTTCTCAGATCTGAGCTCATCCACAGAGCTGGCTGGCCTAGACCACTCTTGTGGAACAGATGACTATGCTGAGTACCTTAGTACAGAGGCTTGGACTTCCTTGGGGCATTGGCTATGAAGATAACCTCCCAAATCCCAACAATTCTTAAACAAAAGACCTTCCAAAGGCCTCAAACTTCAAATTTATTTCAGATCAATCTATCATTTTGATATCATGTCAGAGGGGAATTTTCGCCTTCTTTAGTACTCATGCCATTGACATTCAATCAAATTTGTAGCTGATATTCAAACCTTTTTCATTGCATGATATCTGATCCTTGACTGTATTCAAGTCTCTTTTTTATATTTTCATTGCAAAATAACGTTTGAGTCTCAGTGAGCCTGATAGGGTGATCTCTTGGCTTTTCCAAGAGAAGACACATTGTCATCATATTTCCTTTTAGCAGAATTGCATTCTTTTATCCTTCCAAGTCCTCAGTTGTTCCCTTCCAATTTGGATTGCTGCTATTTCATAATTACTAAGAATCCCAGTTCCCTATACATTCTTTAATGGTCTTTAATTCAAACCTTTCATTTTCCTTAATAACTTTCCAGTCTATGGGCCAAATTGCTCTCATTGCAATTGTATTAGGGTTCTCTTCCCACTATTTTGAAGTATGGGGCATCTACCTTGCATCTCAATACAGATGTTATTGTTGGAAATTATGATGAGCAGGAAAGTAGAAAGGTGCTGACAGGGAAAGAGAATCAGAAATAGCCTTTCCTATTATCATCACATCTTGCCCACTAGGTATTGAAATGATGAATGGGGTTTCACATTATATCTCCCTCCAGGCCTTAAAAAGTCTTGTTCTTTTATTTTGGATCTGTGATTTCATGATTAGAGGTAACTCATAGCTGATGAAACCCTCTACAAAGGTCATCTCTTTCTCTCAACTTGTAGTCCTAACTCTCTGAGAAGTTAAATGACTTGGCAAGGATCATATAAGTCAGCATGTTTCATAGGCAGAACTTGAATCCAAGACTTCCTATGTTTGAGACTGGCTCTCATTCATTGCACCATGCTGCCTCTCACTAAGTATTGTTTTTTAACTTCTTTGTCACTGTCTGTGACACTAATATTCTCCTAGTCCTTCAAGTTCACAGGCTTGGAATTAATTTTTACTTACCTCTACTTTCCTTCCCCATCCACATAATCATCAATTCCTACTAATTCTTCTTCCCAGCATCTCTTATTTTTCCTCTTCCTTTCCATATCCACAGCCATAATCCTGGCCCACGTTTCCTTACCCTGTATCTAGATTATTGCAACAAGTTCTGTTAAGCTTGTCTTTCTACCACAAATCTCTTTCCAATTCCAGCCCATCCTTTATCCACAGCTGTTAGTGAAATCTTCCTGAAATATTTTTGTCATGATATTATTTCTCCTGGAAACCTATAGTGGCTTCCTTTAGCTTATCATAGTAATGATAAGCACAGAAGGTGTGTGGTATTGTGGAGAGTCATTGGACTGGAAGTCAGAAGATCTAGCTTCTAGTATTAGCTTTGCCATTAATTTGCCGTGTAATCTTGGGCCGGTTGCCTCGCTCATTTATAAAATGAGAGGGTTGAAGGAAATGATCTCTAAGGTATCTTCTGACTCAAAAATAGCATGCTTCCAAACTCGGCCTGGCAGCTAATATTTTCTATCAATTGTCTATGCTCCCAGTTTTACAACTGCATTTCATAATAGCCAACATGGCTCCTTTCATGGATCCATGCCAATTGCCTTACTTTTCTTACATATCCGGATATCTCTCTCTCTTTTTTTTTAAAGTGCCTTTGTTCTTCTCATTCATTTTTCCTGAGCTGTCTTCCCATTTCCTTTATGGAAATTTATATCCTTTGAGTCATGGCTTAAAATGTATCTCTTCCTTTAAAAACATTTTAAAAATTATATAGCTATATCTATATGTATGTATACGCTTATATGTAGTAGTAGTAGTAGTAGTAGTAGTAATAGTAGTAGCAGCAGCAGCAATAGTAGCACTGGGGTGGCAAGACTTCTGCTTGCATGTGGGACCTCCAGACAAGGCTACTTCAGGTTCAAGATATTCTGCGAACCCACATCTGCTCCAAACCATAGCTCACAAGCCCCCACTGACATTTATTTTTTGGACTGAAAACACAATTAGTTATCAGCCAGATATGTAGTCTTCATGAAGCACTGCTTCCTTCTGGTCTTGCGTGACAGTTTTTTTTGCCAAGATGGAGAGGCTAAGAGTATGGACTCAGCAGTAGAATCTGCACCTACCATCAGAGGACCAACCTAAATGGATCTGGAGAGTCTCATTACCAATGATGATTTTTTTGGCCATAGTTGTTCTCAAACGCTGTCTACCACCAAGTAGTCAAGGGCATATGCATATACACATGTACATATGTAGGTAGGCACAGGTATAAACACACATGTGTATGCAGTTATATGTACATACGTTTGTATGCCTGCACGTACATGTATATATTATGTGTTAACAGGGAATATGTATAGCAACAAAATCATGGAGCTTTAAAGTCTTAAAATATGAATTTAATATCCATCAATAAAAATAAGCAAAACAAGGACAAAATACGTAACACAAATATAAAATGACATACTTTGCAAAAATAAAAAGGTTATATAAACTTTAACAAAATTATAGCATTTCTTTTACTTCTGTGTTCCTTTTGATCATGTTTTTATATATTCATAGTCAATGTATATGGCACTGATTTCTGATTTCTTTGCTTTGTATCACAGCTTTCTATTTTTCTCTGCATTTTTCATATTGTCATTTTAATGGCATAATGACATTTTATTATATTGCTCTACCACAATTTATGCAGCATTTCCCAATCACTTTACATAGAAATTGTTCCTGATTTTTCATTATTACACTAAAGTCACTATCAATTCAGTTTGATTCAGTCCAACAAAGTTGCTATGTGCAAGACGCTGTGTTAGATACTGGGGATATAAATACGAAATGAAATAGCACCTATGAATATTTTTTGCACCATTTGCTTCCTTGCCCCCCCTTCAAACAACACCTTTAGAATGTAGTCTTGATAGTTGGGTGAAAGGGTGTGAGAAGTTTTATAGCTCTTTTTGTATATTGCCAGGTTGCTTTACAAAATGTTTGCACCAATTAACAACTCCATCAACAGTGTAGTTTTTTTTTTCACAATCACACCCAACACTGAATTTCACTGTTTTTAACTGTCTTTGCCAGTTTACTTTATGTAAGGTGAAACCTCAAAGTTGCTTTAGTTTGCATCTCTCTGAGTATTAATGAGTTAGAACAGTTTTTGAAATGATTATTAAATCTTCCTTTGTTACTTTCTTGTGTTTATATGCTGTGATCCTTTATCTAATGAGGAAATGGTATTACTCTAGTATTCATTCAAATGATTCACATCTCATGGATGTGGAATGAGCTGGTGGCTATCCTAGATTTCTATTGACTTCACAAGGATTTTTATTAATGGAGCACATGGAGGAGAAGCATCCCTCACTCTTCCTCATGACCAATCCACTTTGTTTTTTTTTGGTTATCCATTTCTTTGATGATGTCTTTTAGTCCTATTCTCCTTTGTCATTCCATGTTTTGTGTTACGGTAGCCCCACACCTACCATTTATCTTTTCATTGCCCCGGGACTGATGGTCATTTTCAGTTCTTCAGAGACCATTGTGTTCCATGACTCATAGCCATAGAATAATTCCTGCAGAATATATATATTGTAAAAATGAGCCTTTATTTCAGGGAGAGGTTTGACGTCATTAGAATTTTTACAATTTTCCAAAGGCAATTCAACTTGCTTCCCTCCTGATTAATTCTAGGCTTAACTCATTGTCTGTTTATTATGTGTTGTACATATGTATGTATGTATGTATGTACATACACATCCAATAATTATGGTGATGATGATGACAACATTTATATGGTACTTTGCAAATATCTCATTCAGCCTCACAACAATCATAGGAGGTAGCGATACTATTATTCCCACTTTACAGTTAGGAAACTAAGGCAAAGAGAGGTTAAATGACTTGCCCAGGGTTGCAATAGTTAGTAAGTGTCGTAGGTTGTATTTGAACTCAGGTGTTCCTGACTCCATGTCCAGTGGGCTATTCAGTGAGACACCTAGATGCCTGTAATATAATATAAATACTTTCTCACCATTACCCATTATTATGCTACCTCTATGATCTCAAACACTAATAGTCCTCTCCATTATCATGATCTCCTACCTGTACATCATTTTCTTTGTCTCATTCCTCCTAAACCTATTCTTTTAAAAAAATCATTAAAATTTTTCTTTTATTTTGCACTTCACAAAATCTAAAAAAAAAGCAGTTCCATATATAAATTGAAATTCCTTCTGTTCTCTTCTCTTCTGTTCATTTTCTTTTATATGCTCCAATGATCCCTTTTCTTTTCTGGCAACATTATCTTTCCTCCAAATCTCCCCTGCTTGAATTGAAAAAAGAAAAAAAAAACCCTTATGATGAATGTGCATAGTCAAGCAAAAAATGAATCCACACATTGGCCCAGTACTCTCTGGTCCTCTGGAGTTTGATTGGTAATCACTTTAATCAGAATTTTTAAGTCTTTCAAAATTGTTTTTCTTTACAATACTGTTGTTATGATATATTTTCCTCTTTTTCTGCTCACTTCACTCTACATCATTTCACATACACTTTCTGTAATCATCACTTTCCAAATTTCTTATGGCACATCAATATTCCATTTTATTTATATGCCATAATTTGTTTAGCCATTCTAGAGAATGATGTTATCCTCCTTTGTTTACAGTTCTTTACTTTTTCTTTCTCGTGACTCCTGTGTAAGCATTTTTTCTATTTAGTTCTGATATTTTCACCAGGAATACTTGTAAGTGCTTTGTTTCATTAAATTCCCATTACTCCTCTCTTCCCTTTCTGCCCCCAATTCAGCTTTGCTGTCTAGATTATTCCTGCTTGTAAGTCTTTATCTTTTCCCTTTTGGAATAATCTGTATTCCAAGCCCTCCTTTCTTTTATATTGAAATTGCCCAGGCTTTTGTGATCCTGACTGGCTTCTCTGGACTTGAATTATTTTTGTCTGTTTTCATCATTTTTTTTGGTCTTTAATCAGGAAAACCTAGATTTTAGCTATGACATTTCTGGAAGTTTTCCTTTTGGGTTTTCTTTCAGGAGATGACCAATGAATTATTTCTATTTTCATCTGACTTCGGTTCTAATTTATCTGGGGAGTTCTACTTTGTAACTTTTTTGAAATGTGGTATCTAGTGCCTATGAATATTTTTCAAAATTGTGGTTCCTGGATAATCTGATTATTCTTAGATTTTTCTTTCCTTGATCTGTTTTTCAGGTCAGTTGTTTTTGATAGGAGATGCTTTAACTTTCTTTTTTTTTCCGATGTTGATTTTATTGTAGTATTTCTTGTCTCATGGAGTCACTGAATCCTTTTTAGTTCATTATAGTTTTCAGGTAATCTCTTAATTGAGTAAGGTTTTATATCTACTTTTATTAAGCATATTCTTCTTTTAATTCTTTAAAGTTCTCATTTTATTTCCATTTCTTTCCTCATAAGTTCTCATTTCATTTATAATATTGACTCTTGCTTCATTTCTTTGGCAACTCTAGTAGACTTTGTGGTTAATTTGTGTTTTTGTCTGAAGTTTGGGTTGTAGATATTATGGGATTATCTTCCTCTAGGTTTCTGTCTTGAGCGTCACTGAATCCATAATATTTGTTCATCATTAATATATATTTTTTTGTTTGCTCATTTTCCCAACTTTACTTCCTGAATTGTCAATTTGTGTTGGTACTAAGTTCTATGCACTTCTGGGAAGGAATGGTGGGGTCCTTGTTTAGTCCCAACTTGTGTCATCTGGGTTGTTTCACTTCTTTCTCCAGGTACTAAACACTGTGTTCTTGTTTGTTTGTTTGTTTTTTATGAATTGGGGTTAAGTGACTTGCCCAGGGTCACACATCTACTAAGTGTTGAGTGTTTGGTCTGAGGCTGGATTTGAACTCAGGTCCTCCTGACTTCAGGGCCAGTGCTCTATCCACTGCGTCACCTAGCTGCCCCCTTTTTTTGTTTGTCTGTTTTTTTGAACACTGTGTTCTTCAAGGACCTCAGGAATAGCATAGGCTAACAAACTGCTAAACTTTCAGAGTCTGGGTATTATCTGATCTAAGACGCCATCTGATCACTCCCATACTAGGCAGAGCTTTGTTGTCTACCACCCACATTGGAGGAGGATGACGAGCTTCAAGCTCCACTCCTAATCCAATGTCTAGTCTGACTGCCCCATGTATGCAGCTTTAGGCTCTAACTTTCCTTCCTCCTAAACCTATATTTCACTCTGTTTGTGACCTACAGTCTCTCCTTTTTTTTCCCTCATCCACCAGGAGTTGTTGCCTCTACTTCCTTACCTCCTATTCAGTTTTAATCATCTCACATGTCTTTAGCACCCTACCCAGCATCACCTCTCCCCATCACTCAAAGGAAACAGCTCACTCCAGTTATGATCTCTTCTTGCCTTATTTTGTTTCTCACTGTACTTGGCCTCAATGTGGCTTTTGATGTTATTATTTCTCCCCCATGGCCATCTGCTTACTAGATATTCTTTCTTCCCTTCATTTTCTTGACACTGCTCTCTTGGTTCTCCTATTTATCTCATTGATATTTCTGATCTTCTTTTCCATGTTATCAACTATTTCCCACTCACTAATTGTAGGTGTCCCCCAAGGCCTGGGTCTCTTCTCCTCTCTCTTTTTTTTTTTTCAGGATCTCATCAGATCCCATGGCTTCAGCTGTCATTTCTCCACAGATGATTGATTACCAGATTTCTCTAATCTCTAATCCCAAATCCAGACTGAATCAACCAAATCTCTCTTTTGAGCGGCCTAGCCAGCTTCATATCGAACACCTCCATCTGGATGTTTCATTGGCATTGCAAACTCAACATTCCCCAAATGAAACTCATTATCTTCTCACATCAACCTATCCTTTCTTCAAAGTTCTCTATTTATGTTGAGGACACTACCATCCCTCTAGTCATCCAGGTTTGTAATCTTGGGGTTATCCTTGATATGTCCCTCTCCCTCAGCCCTAATATCCAGTCAGTTGCCTAGTCATTTTCAGTCTACTTCCAAAACAGCAAACTCCAGCTCTGACCTTATCCAACTCACTTATCCTCATCCGTTTCTTCATCTATAAAATGAGGGAATTGAACTGGATCATTTCCAAAGTTTTTTTCAGCTCCTAATACATAATTCTGCGATCCTATGTATCTGCCTTCATTTTTCTACTTTCTGCTGAATAGCCAGGAGGAGACATCACTGAAGCTGAACCTTTAAAGAAGCTAAGGATTCTGAAAGGTGGAGGGAAGGGAAGGCGGGGGGGGGTGGATGGAGTGGATAGGGAAGAAGCTGAAAGAAGAGAGATCAATCAAGATGCTATTACAATGGGCCAAGTGAAAGGGTAAAGGGATGGAGGCCTGAACCTCCGACCTTTACCCCGCTGCCAAATAAATATTCCAAAGACATTTATTAAATACTTCCTACGTGCCAAGAGCTGAGATATATGCTTTATAAATATCTCATTTTATTCTCCCCAATACTCTGGGAGGTAGATACTGTTATTATTCACATTTTATAATTCAGGGAACTGAGGTAGGCAGAAGCTAAGAGACTTACCCAAAGTCCAGCAGAAAGTACCTAAGGCCAAGCTTGACTCATCTTCCAGTACTCTATCCATGTGCCACCTGGTGGCATCAAGAGAATATAATATTTCCAGGAGAATATAAGCTCTTTGAAGGGAAGAACTTTAATTTTCATCTGTGTGTCACCAGTCCAAAGCAATGTGGCTTAGTGAATAGAGTGCTAGACCTGGAGTCAGGAAGAGATGGGTTGGAATCCACTTAACTTTGTGCTCCAAGCCTCAGGCAACTCTCTAAGACTTATCTACTAAATTATAAAAAGTTGGGCTAATTTGTTTATCTCTAAAACCTAACCCTGCTCCTGATCATAATATACCACAGTGAATGTTTACTGAGTTAAATTAAAATCAGACTTGAAAAGAGTGTCCCTTAATTCTACTATAATAAAAGTTGACATTTATAACATAAAAGGTGCTTCAACACAGCCCTGAGGTAGATACTACTGATAGTATTACCCCATTTTATAGCTGAGAAAATTGAGGCTCACAAAGATTAAGTGATTTGCCTTTTGTCATACAAAGTAATGAGTATCAAAAGCAAGAATTGAAACATTTCTTCCTGACTCCACATCTAACAGGCCACATTATTCCCCTCCCCTTTTCCTCAATGTGATGAATATATTATAAATACATATGGGTACTTCAGAGGTTATTTAGTCAGGTGCCTTCATTTTATGGATGAGGAAACTGAGACCCACAGAGGTTGACACTTGCCCAAAGTTGGATGGTGGCACAGCCAGAGCTAGTCCACACTGATCCACATCCTATCTGGGGGACAGTGCGCCACTGTACAGCAGAAAGGGCACTATCTCTTGAGTCAGAGGACTGGCATCCAAATGCCACCCCTGATGCTAAAGTTACCTCTGTGACACCTTGGACAAGTCATTTAGCCTTGGATCTCACTTTCCTCATCTGTAACACGAAAAGGTGGGGTTAGTTGG
This sequence comes from Phascolarctos cinereus, assembly GCF_003287225.1. Classification (NCBI taxonomy): domain Eukaryota; kingdom Metazoa; phylum Chordata; class Mammalia; order Diprotodontia; family Phascolarctidae; genus Phascolarctos; species Phascolarctos cinereus. The sequence goes on along the minus strand of NW_027555736.1, from coordinate 162,786,445 downwards.
CCACCAACATCCCTTCCAGCTCTTTATCGATGATCCTGTTTATAAAAACTTGGATCCCATCCCTTCTGAGCAGAGTAGCGTCCTTAAAAACAAAAACAATATCTTTATCCCTTTGATCATTTTAGTCACTTTCTCTGGACCTCTTCTAGCCCCTTCTATGCCATTCTTGAGCTACGAAGATCAGATCAGCATTCAGAATTCCAAGTGCAGATGTGCTGTGGTTTTGCACTTCTGTTTTGTTTCCAATTCAAATTGATTATCTTTTTTAGTTTTCACCCAGATGTTTGGTATCACATAAACACAGCTTGGAAATATTCTCGAGCTGCTTACAGATGGACAATCATGAATCTCTTACCAAATTATACATAATGATGCCATGTTTCTTTTTATATGTCTTAGGATTAGGCTTGAATTTTTGATACAGGACTTAATTGGATGAAAACTGGGGAAAAAACCCACTCATTTGGATGCCAAACATCCAGATATTTGGAAACACTCAGAGGGTTGACTAAAATTTTCAGTTTTCTACTAGCAGCCTGGCATAATAGAGAGAGAGAGAGAGACCCAGCCTCAGAGTCAGGAAGACATGAGTACAAGTCCTATTTCTGACATATAACTGGCTTTGTAACCCTGACAAATCATTCACCTTCAGTGCTCTAGGCAAATTTCCAAGAATATAAATGGAAAGAAAGCCCTAACCTTTACTGGTAGAGGTGGTTGAGGCTCCCTATACCAGTAAAATCACAGGTCCTGTTCTTATTCATACGGACATTTGTCAACATGTAGATACACACATCATTGACTCTTGTTTAACTTGAGTCACTCGGGCCCTTAAGTCTCTTTCTTTCTTTTTAAAAAAATTTATTATTTTTACTTTTTAGAAACAAGTTTTTTAAAAAAATTAATGTCTCTCTCCTACTGAATAAATTAAGAAAAAAAGAAAAGAACAAACAACCCAAAACTTCAAATTACTCATTTGGCATTTTAAGTTTATCACCTCTGTCAGTATGTGAGCAGTATGTTTCATCTTCATTATTCTGATTCACAAGTTTATCATTGCATTGATCAGTTCTAAATTCTTTCGAAATTGCCTTTTCTCTATAATGTTATCATCGTATAAATTTTCTTCTAGTTCTACCCATTTCACTCTGCATAAGTTTATAAATACCTTCTCAGTTTACTCTGAAGCTATTGCATCATTTCTTTGTTTGTTTGTTTTTTGTTTTTTTTTAGGCAGTTGGGGTTAAGTGACTTGCCCAGAGTCACACAGCTAGTGCCAACTGTCTGGTCTGAGGCCGGATTTGAACTCAGGTCCTCCTGACTTCAGGGCCGGTGCTCTATCCACTGCACCATCTAGCTGCCCCGCATCATTTCTTATTGTACAATAATACACTATTTTATCCATGTGCCACGATTTCTTTAGCCATTCTCCAATAGGAGGACACTCTCTTAGTTTGTAATTTTTGGCTACCATGAAAAGAGTTGACATAAATATTTTTGTCCACATAGATCCTTTTCCTCTTTATTTGATTCCTTTGGGGATATAAGCCTAATAATGGTATGACTTCATCAAAATATATGAACAGTTTGGTAACTTTCCAGGAATAGCTCCAAATTGCTTTCTAGAATGGTTGAACTACTTCACAGCTCCACCAACATTCATGTACTTATTTTCCCACAGTCCTTCCACTATTTGTCATTTTCTTTTTTTGATCATCTTTGCCAGTCTGAAAGGTGTGGGGGTAGAACCTCAAACTTGTTTTAATTCACATTTCTCTTATTATTAATGGTTTAGAGTAGTTTTCACATGCTTATTGATAGCTTGGATTTCTTCCTTTGAAAACTGACTTTGACTATTTGCCTATTGGAAATTTGGTCTTATTATTTGAATCAGTTCCTTATTAGGTCTTGGATATGAGACTTTCATCAGAGAAACTTGTTGCAAAAATTTTTATGACAATTACCAATTTCCCTTATAATTTTTATTATATTAGATTCACTCATGGAAAAAATTTTAAATTTTATATAATCAAAATCCATTTTTTTTGTGTGATGCTCTCTATCCTTTGTTTAGTCATGAATTCTTCCTCTCCTCTTCTGTCCTTTCCTCTCCTCTTCTTTCCTTTCCTCTCCCTTTATCTGAGGGTAAATTTTAATGGCTAAAAACGTGAAAGGTACTTAGTTGACTTGGGGTTTACTGGTTAAATTTCTTTCTCAAAACCAAGCCTTAAACACAATTCACTGTAGATCTCATGGATTGGACAACAATAGCACTGTTGTGCCCAAGCACAACTTGGCCAAGCACCTGACAAAGCACCACTTAATGGTTATTTTGGGGACCCTCCTGTCTCAGTCAATGTAAATAGTAACTGCTTCTCTTTAGGCCAGCAACCCTGAGAGTCTTCCCCAACCAGTTTGATTTTTTTTTTCTTAATGAAAGGGGCCATCCCTTGACTCACTTCTTAAAGAGGCCTTTTCATTGAATACACTGAATGGGTGTTGCCTTACTCAAAGTGAGAACCTGGAAAGACCTTAGCTTTAAAGGGCCAAAGTCTCCCACTGCATCCTGGACTGTCTCTAGTCATCCTGATTGGTATCTGGCCACTGGATCCAGATGGCTCTGGAGGAGAAAGTGAGGCTGGTGATAGTGACTTTGCACAGCCCTCCCTCACTCAAATCAAAGTCAATTGCAAGTCATGTCATCATCTCCCTGATGTCATGGTTCTCTTAGAGAATGAAGGACAAATCACAACCACAACATGCAACCTCTATTCATAGATCCTTGTTCCTCTAATTTGTTTATGATATGACCTTTTGTATCTATGACATTAATTCATTTGGAGTGTATAGTCGTAGATGGTGTGAATTGTTGATTTAAACCTGATTCTGCCAGTTTGCTATCTAGTTACTTCAGCTGTTTTTAATCAAATATGACTCACTCATTTTTTGGAAGTTTGATATGTCCTTGAATAGATACATTAATGTAGGTAATTTTGGCATATTTATTACATTGATTAGACTTACTCATGAACAATTAATGTTTCTCCAGTTATTCAGGTCTATCTTTATTTCTGCAAAGAGTGGCTTATAGTTAGATTCATATAGTTTCTAGGTGAATCTTGCTAGCTACATTCTTGAATATTTTATAGCTTCAGTAGTTATTTTGAATAGAATTTATCTTTCTAGTTCTTCTTAGATTTTATTATATGTAGGAATGCTTATGATTTAGGTGAATTTATTCTATGTCTATTTTATGTCTATGTCTTTGCTATAGTTATTATTTCAATTATTTTTTTAGTTGAGTCTCTGGGTTTTCTAAGTATACCATCATACGATCTGCAAAAGTGATAATTGTTTTCTTTGCCTATGCTTATTTCCTCAATTTCCTTTTCTTGTTTTATTGACAAAGCTAGCATTTCTAGCACTATATTAAATACTACTGGTGATAATGGGGATCCTTGTTTACTCCTGATCTTAATCAATCAATAAACATTTATTAAGAACCTACAATGTGCCAGTCACTATGCTGAGTGCTAGAGGTACATAAAGAGACAAAAGACAGTCCCTGCCCTCAGAGAGTTTACACTCTAATGGGGGAGACAACATACAAACAAATATATTAAAAACAAGCTATTGGCAGAATAATAGGAAATAATTAACGAGGGAAGGCATTAGAATTAAGAGGGATTGGGAAAGGCTTCCTATAAAAGATGGGATTTTAGTTGGGACTTGAAGGAAAATAGGGAAATCAGTAGATGGTTGTGAGGAAGATCATTCTAGGCAATGCCCAGAGCTGAGAAATGGTGGGCACGTCTTGCGGATCAGCCAGGAGACCACTGTCACTAGATGGAAGAGTGTTTGTAGTAAGTAAAGTATAACAAGACTGGAAAGGTAGGAAGGGATCTAGTTTGTGAAAGGCTTTGAATGCCAAACAGAGCTTTTCATGGTTGTTCAGTCACGTCCTATTCTTCGTGATCCCATTTGAGGTTTTCCTGGTGGAGATACTGGAATGTTTTGCCATTTCCTTCTCCAGCTTATTTTATAGATGAGGAAACTGAGGCAAACAGGGTTAAATGACTTGCCCAGAGTCATACAGGTAGTAAGTTTCTAAGGCCTGATTTGAAGTCAGGGAGATGAATCTTTCTGACTCCAAACCCAACACTCTATCCACTGTACCACCTAACTGCCCTATGCCAAACAGATCATTTTGTATTTGATCCTAGATCTGTCTAGGACTGGGGACGACATGGTTGGACACGTGCTTTAGAAAAATCATGTTGGTGGCTGAATGAAAGATGGATTGTAGTGGAAAGGCCTCTAACTTTTCACTTTTCTATATTTGTTCTTGGATTTAGATACTCTATTATCTTTAGGAAGGATTCATTTATTCTTATGATTTCTAGAATTTTTAATTGAAATGAGTATTGGATTTTGCCAAAAAGCCTTTTCAGTATCTATTGAAATAATCATGGGGCTTTTACATTATTTATGTTAGTAACATAGTTTATTATATTTATAGTCTTCCTTACATTGAACCAACATTATTTTCCTGGTATAAACTCAACCCAGTTAGAGTGTATAAACTTTCCATTATGTTGTTGTAGCCTACTTGCTAATATTTAATTTAAAATGTTTGCATCAATGTTTGTTGGGATTATTAGTCTGTTATTATTTCTCTGCTTTGTCTCTCCCTGGTTTAAATATCAAAACAATATTTGTATCAGAGAAAGAGATTAAAACGGTACTTTCTTATTATTGAAAACAGCCATTGGAATCAATTGTTTTTTGACTTTTTATCTGCTCCTTGTGTGTTTGTATCAAACCAATTTTGCCTCATCTTTCCTTGGCATCATAAAGACCTTGCCTAAAGCACTTTCAGGTGGAAATTCAAGCCCTGAGAGAGCCTACTATGGTACTATGGCATACTTTATAGCATCAGGTAAATGGCACTCTCATAGGCTGCAAAAATCAAAACACTTTCTTTTGACCTAGGCCAAATCCTTTTCAAATGAACTCCTTGGGGAATTAAAGTGCTTTGTAGTAATGAAATTTTAGTTAAAGAATCATTTGAGGAGGTAGCATTTGGTACCCTATAACAAGACAGGAAGAGAGAACAATGTTCCATTCTTTAGCTCTTCCCTGACATGCCTTTCCCCCCAAAAAATTGTTTCTAAAAGGAAAAGGAATAATAATTAAAAATTAAGAAACTTCTTCTTATCCAATAGCTCTTCATTAATTTCCTATGTCTGGAATACTCTCTCCTCACCGACACCTCCTGTAATTCTTAACTCTCTTCAAAGCTCATCTCAAGCGCCATTTATGGACTGCCTTTTCTGATTCCCTAAGTGGTTAGGTGGTTCAGCACATAGAGTGCTGGACTCAGAGTCAGGAAAGCCTGAGGTTAAATGAACCTCAGAGACTTGTTAACGGTGTGACCTTGGGCAAGTCACTTAACCTTTGTGCCTCAGTTTCCTCTTCCATAAAATAGTGATAGTAATAGCATCTACCTCCCAGAGTTGTTGTGAGGATCAGATGAGATAACATAAATGCATTTTGTAAACCTTTTAACACTATGAAATGCTAGCTACCATTATTTCCCCAGTGCTCCTACTCCAAGAATTATATTGTGTTTTCTTTGCATATATTTTATATCGCTTTAGTGCACATGTTGTGTTCCCCCAGTAAAGTACAAACCCCTTGAAGACAGGGACTCAATGTTTTTATTATTTAATCCCCACTTTCTCCTGTAGGTAGGAGAGGGAGAGAGACAGAGAAACGAGGTCTCTGTCACAACTTTCCAGAAGGCTTAAAATCCTACTTGTTCTTGTGCTATGTCAGGCATTTAGCTTTTGACATTTCCCCCATTCTAAAGACTATAATTTGAACAGACAGGAGAAAGTATTTTTTCTGCTAAATGATTCCTTTTTGGAAATTTAGTTTTAACCAGATCAACAAAACATCATTATGATGAGCTTTTGTCTGGGGCTTGGAAATTCTTCCATCAGACAGTAGTGAATTGTTCTCACTAATGATACCCTACTCATTGCGACCTATACCACAGAGTAATTTTAAGCACAGGAGAGAAGAAACCCCAATATGTGGGTAGTAATTCCATCCAAGGCTTAACCACAATCTGTCATGTTTGGTTGGAATGACAATGAAGCAGATTTAAATTCCTTCAACTAAGTCTGCATTTATGACTTTGGGGAGAGTGAATTATGATTTATTAATACTGAGACATTGATTGGAGGGCCCAATGTTATTCAAGGGGAGATGGACATGTGCTCAATCTCCCCTGACTGCCTATTGCAGGACCCGAAATTCCACCATTAGAGATGAATTCCTTTGTACCTAGAAAATTCTTCTGTCTTATATACCCTATTAAAATGCAAATAACATTGGGAAGAGATAACACTGAATAGAGGAGAAAGAGGCTGAAGAAAACTTCATCTGTTTCACAATTTTGCTTAGTGTTGGCCCCATCTGACACCGAATTGGCTTGGGAAAAATTTGCTTGTAACAGTGATTTCATGGAAAAATCACTTGTGAAAGGTAGATATGAATTGTGTGTGGAAATTGGGAAATGTAAAACCATTCTCAGATACATTATTAGATCCTAGAAGTTGATCTATGGAGTACTTTTATTTTGTTTTCCTGGAAGAAAAGAGCCTAAGACTATTTATTCTTCCCTTTCTTTCTGCTCTTCCTTTCCTCCCTCTCTAACCCTCTTTCACCCTTTACTGTTCATCCTACAGTTAGATTCTGCAAATATCTGAGACCAAAATGGCACTGCTAGTCTGAGCCACAGTGTCTTTGTGTTAGATGTATATTCATTTAGGTTTCAGGAAAAAAATAAAAGCACTCCATTGTTACAAGCCAAAGTCTCTCAAGACGTCTCTGTAACCAGCTGACTTTATAGCAGGCACAGGATGCTTCAGTATTCCCTCAGCCAATCAGGACTCATGTCTCCTTCCATGTATGTAGCACTCAGCACAGAAGTATTCTTCTCTCACCTTGCCTGGATGAGATTGGGTATTACATATGATAATAATTATATATATTCACACACACACATAAATCCTGTCCTTAGAATCGTTAAGTGCATAAATCTTAGTTTTGTTGGTCTTCACCAGAAATTTACAATGATCCAAAGGTAGGAAGATCAGTTGACTTCTTGAGTTCTTCTAGAATTCTATTTGCTAAAGAGAAAATCTGTGTGATGACTTTCTTTTGACTTGAGTCATGAATGAGTTCTCCTGCTCAGCACTCTTTTATAGTTTTGCTCTGAGTAAAACAAAGGATATTTTAACAATGTGTGGCTGTAATGAGAAAAGATGGTGCATGGAGGTGATAAAGATCTTTTCAATAATAATAACCACAGTGCACAATTACTTTTCATAGAACACTCTGGCTCAGTTTTCTATAAAGGGATTTGTTTTTAAAAAATGCAAATCCCTACCTAGCCTTGTCTAGACAACTTAATTTTCCAAGATGTTGGCAGGAGGAAGATGTCAAAGAGCTCCCGTGGATTGTCTCCATCTGTCCTCTCTCTGGCTTCCAGATGTAAAATGCATAGGGAAAGCTAAAACCCCTTTTTTCTGGGGTGATGGAAAAAGTAGGGAAGTATCAAAACCAAAATTTCCACAGCTATTTAAAAAAGTTATGAAAACTTTAAATTCGTTTTCTTCTACTGCTGTCTTTGTTGTGTCTTCTCACTTTATTTCCTCAGTGTCTCCTACTGCTGTGATGTTGGTTTAGGTCCTAAGTGAAGGGTTGGGACCAATAAGTAACTTAATAGTCATACACTGTGGGTTTGCATGCTGAGAAACACATTGCCTCAAATACCATTGACAGACTGTAGGCTTGCTTTCTCAATGGGCAGGGAAAGGACTGGAGAGAGGGAGAGAATTTGGAATTCACAATCTTCAAAAATGAATGTTAAAATAAATAGGTAAAGTATATACAAATATGTTCATGGACCCAGCTTAAGAAGCTGTGATACCACAAAATGTCCTTAGAATGCCTGGCCAAATATGCCTAGATATCCCAAACCAGCCAATCAGCACAATTTGTGAAGTATCTTTAGTTATTATATTTGCATATGAAATATCATGGAATAATATTCTAATAATTCTAAAATAAATATTCTAATATTCTGGAAATTCTCATTTCAGATGAAGGAATTATGCTATGAATTACTGAATAAGGAAGAGCTGGCCAACTGTCTAGCCACCTCATTTCACCTTTTGCTTAACTTCTCACTCTTCTTTGCTAGAGATAAATTGTCTCATCTCTCAAACTGTTTTTGAGGCTCCTTTAAGAAACAAGCCAGGCCCCAAGGGATTAGCTGAGGCACAGAATAGAGGAACTCAATAATAGGGAAGAGAACTTCCATGGTTTTCTCTCTTCCTGGGGAACCAAAGTGGGTGGGGGAGATTTCTTTTTTGTGACCTGGAAAAAATGTTCCTATTCAAGGATGGCTATTGAAGGGGAAAAGCTTTGGTTGTGAGAATCTTATCTTTAGAATGGTGAGGGCCTCTCAGGTGGCAGCATGAACTTGGACATTATGTGCCCACGACACACTTTTAAGTTTAATTGACATTATTAGCATTTTCTTTATCACTTTCTTGAGTCTAGACAATCAACAAAACAATACATCAAACTCTGGTTTGTAGTGTTTGCTGATTTTCTCTGAAAAGCCAGCTCTAGCATACCACTGTACTATACACTAATAGATGATAGCATAGACTAGCAGATATCCTGAAGGGTCCAAAGAACAGCAGATATTAGCAGAGCAAACAATAATACATCTAAAGACCAGTAGAAACACCCAGTGGAGCTGACACAGTGCCCAGAAGATAGAAGTATAATGAAATGACCAGGGAACACTGGAGACTCTGCAGTGTTGGAAGTGTAAGTTGCCCTGGCTGTGTGTATAGCCTGGCTACACATGACCCTTTGCATGTACCCTTCTGTACAATGTGCTCAGAACACTCTTGGGAACCCCTTCACATATGTTCTGTGGCCACAAACAGAATCACAGATTTGGAGATGGAAGGGACCTTAGACAACATCTTGGAACCAGAGGTGCAGAAGCTGACTTGCCCAGAGTCACACAGGTAGTGAGAGACAGAGAAAGAATTTGAACTCAGGTCCTTTGACTCTAAATCCGGGGTGCTTTTCCATGCTGCCTCGTATATTCTCTGTATAGCTGCGCTTTGCTTACTTATGGGGGAAAGGAAAATCTGTTCACGTCACATCATTTTCTGTGCCATTTGAATATCTGTTTCTTTGAACTAACGTGTTCTTTCTGATTATCTTAATCAAAGGGCTCTCGAGCTATGGCTTTAAGGATGGTAGCACTTGCTTACATTATGCCTTGAAGGAGAGGCAGCATTGAGGGATCTCCTGTGGGAGGGGTGCACATGTAGTGCTCTCAGACAGCTGCTTGGAGGCACACAGGGCTCAAAAGGATCAAGAGGTCAAGTGGTATGGTACTGTCAGGGTTTGCTGTTGGTTTTAATGAATAATTAGGAGTGTTTGTCTCGTGGCCTTGTAGTAGTAATGTCTGACTTCTTTCCACCAGCCTCATATTTCTGCTGGGGCCCATTTCTTCCCCTGTCCAACTCCTTTTGCTAATGACACCAGCAGCATGGTGTATAGAAAGAACAAATGTTGGCTCTGCTATTTATCACCTGTGACCCTGAGCAAGTCATGTTCTCTGGGCCTCAGTTTCCTTATGTGTAAAATTTAGAGTTTGGATTAGATGACTCTGAAAGTTTCTTCTAGCTCTAAATTGGTGGTTGTAGAATTTGGTTTAAAGGGTTTTCTCTTTTGGTTCCTGTTGGCCTGTACACTTCATGCTAGAGGAGGAAAAGAGGGGGTGGTATCATCAACAAAGGGTTTAGGTAAAAGGTGGAGCAGATGATGTATTCCAACAGGAAACTGAAAGCAAGATTTCCAAATGAAAATATTTGTTGTGGATAATTGAGAATTGCTATGAAATTGATTACAAAGTCATCCTTTTAAAAACCTTTTTCTTGCCCTGATTTAAATAGCAAATGCAACAATTACAAATAACTGAGAAATCTAAAGAAATTATGTTGCTAGGAAACCAGAAAGGGTTTATACTTTTTCAAGACAAATTTCCCTTTGCCTCTGCATATTTTTTCCCCAGGCTTCCATCACCTGCCATCCATTATTCCTTATCTCTTTATATATGGCCTTTCTTTTTCAGCCACAAACATTTCACAAATTTGTAAAATTTTTCTTTTATAAAAATGCCCAAATTTGAATCATGACCACCAAATCCATTTAGCAATACCACTATTCTTGCTTCTTTGAGGTAATGAAGCATAAGAAAATCCATGCAATGGTTTGATTCTACTATGAGTATTTTGGGGATGAAACATCTGGATCAAGAGTGAAAAAAATCAGTCGGTCCAGATACTCTGTTTAGCTTATATCAGGAAAACACCAGCTATTAGATATACCTGAGTAAGCCACTAGGTGACTGAATTTTATCTTTTTATCCAGATGTCTTGGCTTTGTATTGAGAGACTTTGTGACAATCTCAAGAGTCCCAGGTCGAAAAGGGAAATTGGTTTATAAATTCCTTTTTAAAATAGCATAGGAATCTGAAAGTGTTCCTAAATTACTGTAGTGCAGTTAGATTCTGAAACTAGCTCTTCATCTTTTGATTAAGAACGGGTACAATATCTGTTTGATTCCATTTAATAATATCTTATATCATCAAAATCTATACTAAATCCTACCCTGAAGCCTCATCACAGCTTGGTGGTGACGGGTTCTTGAGGGCACACTGATGGTTGCCACTAAACCTGAAAGGAGAGAATTATGGAATCATGAATCTCAGAGTTAGAAGGGGCCATCTTGTCCGACATATAGACCTTTAATATGAACCCCTGGCTCCTGAACCAGCCCAATTTTACTTTTGACAGCTCTAATTTTTAGAAAGCTTCTCATTTACTGCAGATTTAAATTTACCTCTTTGCAAATTTCACCCATAAAATTCACATTTCTATACTCTTGGGTCAAGGAAGATAAATACTTGAAGATAGCTATAATTCCCTCTTCCCCAACCCTTTAACATACATATACTTTAAACTTTCTTTTCTCCAGGCTAGACATTTACATTTCATGCAATTAATTCTCATGTGTCATGATCACAAGGCTCTTCACTGTCCTGGTCACCCTACTCTGGATGCTCGCTAGCTTAACAATGCCCTACTTAAAATGTAGTGTCTGGAACTGAACACAGTACTCCAGGGGTGGTCTGATCAGTCTCTTCAATGAGACTGTCATTTTCCTCTCGGTCCAGGCACCCTACCTGTCTTAATGTAACCTAAGATCACATCAACTTTTTTGGCTTCTACATGATACTGTTTACCTATCTTGAGTTTGCAATCCATTTTTTCTTCCCTGTCCATATTTTTCAGGTGCATAGTTATTTGGCCTTACCTCCCCTGCTTTGTGCTTGTAAAGCTGATTTTTTGAATGCAAATGTAAGATTTTACATTAATCACTGTGATAGGACAAGTATTTCACTGATATGACTTTCTTCATCCCACCCACAAAATAGAGAGATTTTACTTAAAAGAAGCCAAAGCTGCTGGACCTGATTGGCCTATGCGATTGATTCTAGTTTCCCTGATGAAACTTCCTTCCTACTCTTATCCCACCTCTCCAACCTACCCAATATGGAGTAGGCCTATGATGAAACCACCTCTGGGAACTGATAGACCCCGGCTTCCTTGACACAGCTTTCTGATCATCTGAGGGCAAAAATAAAGTCCTAGCTATGTAGAGTCCAGGTCCCTTGGAATTGGTGGATTTCTGAAGCCTACTCAAGTAAAATTGCCCTGCTCTGCTGAGCAGACAGATGTATTTCCATATGGAAATGAGGGAGGCTACTTCCAGAGAACCTAAGGGCCACCATATTCTTGTTGTATATATTGTGTTAGGGCAAAGTAAACCTTTTTGGGTTAAATGTTCAAGGACTTTTGAGTGCCTCATTATGTTGCAATATCAAACCTGAACTAAGAGGATGCTGGCATTAGAGTATACCTTCTGATAATCACTATTAAATTTCATCTTTCAGGGCTGGTCCTGATGTTCAATCCCCATAGAAATCCTTTTTGTATCCAATATGTTTCCTATACATTTTGCCTCAATGAGCATTTATTAGGCACCTGTTGTATACCAGGTACTATGTTAGTCATGGGAGACACAAAGACAAAAAACAAAGACAGCCCTTGCCTTCACAGAACAATACATACTACTGGATCTGATTCCTCCTAGCTCTGTTATGTGAAAATTTGATGAACACGTCATCTAAGAATGTCCTAGTTTTTTGTTAAAAAACAAAAAAGCTTGTATTAGCAGGCTGGATCAGCTAATAAATACTCAGGTTCAAGTTACAAGGTGCTAGAGACTTATGAGGCTTATGAGATGCTTATTGAAGGATCTGTTGCCAAGATCCATTTCCACCAGCTCTGAAAGTGGCAGATTCAATATTCAGGATTGTTGCACCCAAGCTTAAGCTTCTCTCCATCTGGGAAACTGTAGATATTTAGCCTGAAAGTATACTGCCAGCTTCGCTGATATCAAATATGCTCAGTATCAGGCAGGCCACTGCCCTGACGCCAACCAGGCTGGCATTTCCTTTTTGCCCATTAGTCTCAACGTAGGAAAAAGATCCCTGAAGACAGCAATGGGTAGTCCAGGTCACTTGTTGTAGCAGTTTTTGATTAATTTCCAAGTGGCCCCAATTTTGAGCTATGCTTCCTCATGCTGACTCCATAAAGGCCTGATCATTTAGCAGAGATCCCCAGAAGAAGTGGGCTCATTCCCTTTTTGTTTCAGTCAGCTGTATGGGTACATAAATCAATAAATTTTGCTATTGCTAGTTAGTAATATGGGAGTTCCATTTGTGAAAGAGAAGCAACATGTATCATGTCCTTTTTTCTTCCAAACAGGAATTGGCTGAGCATGGATGCTAATATGTCTACTCCTAGACTGAATGTACTGTTTATCTCTCCTGCGATGTCTTTGGAAAGCCCATCTTCAGGGCCCAGGTCAGGACTGGGGCAAATGGTATATGGAGGATCTAATTTTGGGGAAGTGGAGAAGGAGGGAAGGAGGTAGAGTAAGATGTTTCCTGAGGAGGTACTGAAGTGGAGAAACAACTCAAGGCATGACTAGGTGACCATATACAGGTAGTCAATGGAATTAGTAATAACTATTATACTTATTAATATTAAACAACATAGGACCTGGCGCAGGTCTCTGGGTTACTCCATCAAAGATCATACACCACATTGACATCAACATATTAATGATGTCATTCTTTGGGTTCCGTCATTAAATCAGTTAGAAACCCACTTAATCATACTATTACCTAGGCTACACCTTTCTATCTTGTCTTCAAAAAGAGTATAAGAGACTTCATCATTTTTCTAAAAATCTACATGTACAAGTAGAAAATGGTATCACCAGTCTAACTCTGATCTACCATGCTGGTAATCTTATGAAAAAATGAAACTAGGTTAGTCTGGCATGCCATGTTTTTGATCAAGATATGATGTCTCTTTGTAAACCCTGCTTCCTTTTCTAGATGTTCAATAACTAACTCTTTGATAACATGTTCAAAAATTTGGCTAGAAATCAAAGTCAAGATCATTGGTATATAAATAGTAGACCATATTATGCACATAGATAATATTTGTAAAGCACGTAGCACAGTGCCTGACATATAGTAGGTTCTTAATAAATGCTTGTTCCCTTCCTCCCTACTTAGTAAATATTGTTAATTCAATTTGTGCATGCATTTGTTTAAATTCAGGGCAACATTGGTTCTATAGTCCTACAGAACTTCTCCTAACTTTATTCTCATTCAAGGATCAATGAAAGTGGCTCAGAAATCCCATCCTCCAGTTCTTTTTACAACTTAAGGATGTTGTTTATCTGGACCAACTGATCTGGTTTCATCAAGTGCCACCTGGGTTCTTTCTAATTATCTCCCTACTCATCTCAGGTTTAAATTCCCAATTAGTCATTTTTGTTCTGTCCTTTCTAGTCCACAAGTAATTCTTAGCAGAGAAAAACAGAAAAATAATAATTGTGTAGTTTTGCCTTTTCTTTGTTATTCTTTATTATGCCACCTACCCTACCTATAGTTACAACAGTCCTATGCTTTCTTGATCTTCCTTTTTCCCCCTCAACATAACTTTTTTCCCACCTCATTTGATTTCTCTTTGTGTTTAGAATATTATTTTTGAAGAGCTTCCCATTCCTCCTGAAAATTTTTAGGACATGATATCTTCATGATCCTTCTTTCCTGAACCTTTTGAAATATGCTCTACCCAAATCTAAGGTGCACGTTACACAATGCCCGACTTTCTACTAGCATGAATTCTAAGATGTAGTGGTCACTCCTCTCAAAGGTTCCCTTTTCTCCACTTTAGCAACTAATTTTTCTGTGCTGATCAGAATCAAGTCCGGAGTAGCAACTCCCTTTATCACTTCTTCCACCATATGAAAGATAAAATCCCTGTTATAATTGAGGAAAGCCAAGAATTCACTACTTGCTCTGCTTTTGGCAGATAAAGAGCTATAGGAGATGTTTGGATAATTGAAGCCTTGTCCCTCATCACTATCATGTAATGCTTCTACTTCCTGAATTCCCATTCTATATACTTCTTCTGTCCAGGTGGTTTGTAGTATTCTGTAGTATACTCCCAAGATAATATAACTTCTATTTCCTACTTCTGCTAAATAGTTTTCTTGACCAGGCTGTTTCACTCTGGTTCCTGGATTTTCCTTATGTGAGAATATCTTTTTAGTATGAAATGCTTCTCTGCCCCCCCCATCTATTCTATTCCTTTTGAATAAAGTGTGTTCATCCAAGACTATATTCTAGCTATGGGTCCTCACCTGCCAAGTCTTGTTAATACTAATAAGGTTAAATTTAATTCCTTGCATTAAGATGTCTTTTTTGTTATCTTTTTTTAGCGATATGTTCTGCTTTTTGTGTATGGATATCTCAGGCAGTAGGTTTTACTGGTGTTGTCTTTCTTTTATTTTGTCTTCTCTGAATTACTAGAAATACCTATTGACATATTTCCAATGTTGAAGCTACTCTACATGCTTTCTATTTTGGCAGATGGGAAAATGGGGCTACAACTTGATGGACGAATGGCACAGACAGTTTTCTCCTTCCTCTTCCCTTTCATTTTAAAATTCTTTTGAATAGATCTGCAAGACTCCTGAAGATGTATTTTTATGAGCTCTCCTTGGGTGTAATGCATCCTTGGTTAAGGAACCCATCATTCCTTAATTTCAGTGGGGACCAGGCTGTGTCTCAGTCATCAGAGGATCAGTTTATAGATGATTGCCTAAGGGTTGACACCAGCTGATGAGATTTTTGTTCACAGCAACTCATAAAACAGGCTATTTAAGAAAGGAGGGATAGAGATTTACAGCAGTGGAGAGAGCACCTACAGTGATGAAATTATGATTTTTTTTTAGTAAGTATTGAAGTGACTAGGTTCCTAAGAATAAAAGCATAGAACCTACATAATTTAAAAGTCAAATGCAAAGGCACATTCCTATGTGCTAGATTTTAATTCAGCCTTTTGCCTGCTAAACTTTACATTGTTTTCAAAGTTGTAAGGTTAAATAGGAAAAATGGCACTCCCTGTGGGACACGCAATAACTCTTAAAGATAGAAAAAAACTTTTTAATATGGAGATAGACATTTTTTGTGATAGCTTTTTATTATTGTTATGTGGGCACAAAAGACATTTTTTTCCACAATGTAGCTGTCCAATATTGTTTCAAGTGCCTGTAATGACAAGATCATGGAGCCTTTTCATGGAGGAAAGCCCTAGGATGTTAGAAAGTTTTTTACTTGTGTTAGAAGACTGAGATTGTGTCAGGAGGTGGGGAGGTATGCATTTTGGGAGGGGAGATTGAAGTAACCTGACATGAAGAGGTGATCAGGCAGTGTTTGCAGAGCCATTAAATGTCTTAGGTTTCTTTTAATGGAGAGCCAAACCAGAGAAACCTGATGTTGTGGGACATAGTCTATTGAACAAGTAGTTACTAGTTCTATAGCCTGTGACTGGCAGGTGGGAGCTTCAGAGATTACAGAGTATAGGAACTTAGGGGATCAACTCTACTTGGAGAGGGTTAACAGCCCAGAGTTGGAGTGAATCTAGTCCCAAGGGACTATAGAAATCTCAGTGCTGATGCTGGAATCCATTTTGACCACTGGTAATGTGAGTTGCTTCAGAGATGGTTATTTCCTTCTGTTGTCCAGTTATTTTCCAATATATTTTCCTTTGCTATTCTGTCTTAATTAGATATTGATATTTGATTTGCGGTTTGTGAACATGAAGTTGGAGCCATGATTTACATATTTGATTGCTCAAAACCCACAATGAACCAGTGAGAATAGCTAGGGGCTCAGAGCCAGCATATAAGGGGAGCCCAGTGTTATACTATCATGATCATGATCATGATCATCAGTTTTAGTTGTCACAGTGACAGTAGTGATAATGGTAGCAAGCAGTTTTAGAGGCATAGTAGTATTGGCATATGTGTAGATGTCTCAAAAATCAGTATTTTGTGTCTTTTTTGATGCATTTTAAAAGTATAATTATTAATTTTTAAGTGAAAATAGCTAAGTTTTTGGTTTCTTTTAGTTTGATGAATTACAATAGTATCCTTTATGACTGAGCATTTGATAAATGTTTATTTTTTTTAGAAAGTTCCCTAGGTATACACACTAAGGAAATGTGTTGCTTTTGTCTCTGTGTGTCAGTATTGGTAGTAATAGCAGCAATAGCAGAAATAGAGACAATAGTGGTAGCTGATGTCAAACTGGAAAGCATTGTTATTATTCTGAATAGTTTTGACTGTAGTTGTTATCTTGTGTTATGTTATGTTATACTTGTTATATTGTAGCCAAATATAATTTAAGCAAAACAGTTTACATAGCAGATATTGTATACATATAACACCCCGGAGACTCCCACCAATTCAAAAGGTAGTTCCAGCAGAGATACCTACCATGTGTTCAAGGTTCTCTGTGCAACCATATCCAATCAAGGACATGGCTCATTAGCCCCCACCAATATATTTGCCTTTACAAGCTAGCCAGAGTACATAATTAATTTAAAGCAAAATTGGTTAATTAATAAATTAAATTAATAAATAAAAATAATAATTAATTAATAAAATTGGTTGTTGTCCTTCATTCTCAAAGAAGATCAAAATGACATTACTGTATTGAAGTCACGTTACACTGTGTCTGACTGTGGCTGATCAGACCAATGTGAGCTCAGAAGACTCTATCACAGATCAGGCACAAATAGTCCATGCTAACATTTGAGGTGGAGATGGCTCTACATTTGTGCATCTCATGTTTCTTTTGAGCTACTGCAATTCTACTTCCCTCATAGAGCACAGCACCTTCTTTGATGTGGGCATGCCACGCTGGGTGGTCCTTTGCCAGAATCACCCATGTCACACAATCAATTCCAAAATTCTTCAGAGACAGTGTCCTTGTATCGCTTCTTCTAACCATCATGTGAGCGCCTTCTTTGTGTGAGTTCTTTGTGAAATAGTCTTTTAGGCAAGCATGCATTTAACATTCAAACAACGTGGTCAGCCTGTTGGAGTTGCACTCTCTGCAATACAGTTGGAATGCTTGGCAGTTTAGCTTGAGAGAGGACCTCAGTGTCCAGTGCCTTACCGTGCCACGTGATCTTCAGAGTCTTCCTAAGACAATTCAAATGGAAGTGATTTCATTTCCTGACATGACATTGGTGTACTGTTCAGGTTTCACAGGCATACAACAATGAGGTCAGCACAATGGCAGTGTAGACCTTCAGTCTGGTAGGCAGTCTAATACCTCTTGTCTCTCACACTTTCCTTTGGAGCCTCTCAAACACTGAGCTAGCTCTGGCAATGCATGCATCAACCTCATTATCAATGTATACATCCCTGGAATGTATACTGCCAAGGTAAGTGAATTACTCAGTGTTGATGGAGTCACATCGATTAGTGATAAGGACATGATCTTGGAGAGACGGGCTGAACACTTCCATTGTGTTCTCAACAGACAGACCATCATCAATCAGTGCTGAAGCCATTGACTTTACCTCAGATTGAAGTCTGTCCCTCTCTAGCCAAATTTCCAACTGAAGAAGAGGTTTGGAATGCCATTAAGCTCCTCTCCTATGGCGAAGCACCTGCTGCTGATTCTGTTCCAGCTGAGATTTACAAGATAGGGGCGTCCATTGCTCATACAGAGGCTGACTGAAATTTTCCAGGTTATATGGCAAGAAGAGGTAATCCCCTAGGAGTTCAAGGATGTGACCACTGTCCATAAAGGTAAAGGAAATAGGTTGTCCTGTGACAACTCTGGGGTGGCGGGTCCTCTCTCTTAGTCATTGCTGGCAAGATTCTTGTCAGAGTCCTCCTTAATAGGCTGATCCTTTGCCTGGAAGATGATCATCTACTTGAGAGCTAGTGTGGCTTCATAAAGGGCTGAGGAATGGTTGTTGTGGTGTTTGTTGCCCAGCAAATCCAGAAGAAATGCCAGAAGCAGAACAGAGGTCTGCACACATCATTCACCGATATGACCAAGGCCTTTGATACTATCAGTTGTGAGGACTTATGGAAAATTCGGTCAAAAATTTGGTTGCCCAGAGAAGATCATCAATTTCATGATGGCATGCTTGCCCGGATTCTGGGTAATGGGTGATGCTCTTGTGCTTTCCAAGTCACTAAAGGAGTGAAGCAAGGATATGTGCTTGCTTCCATGCTTTTTATCATGATGTTTTCAGCAATGTTGTCAGATGCCTTCAATGGGGACTAACACAGCATCAAGGTCAGCTACTGCTCTGATGGTGATCTAACCTCAAAAGGCTACAAGCCAAGATTAAAGTTGAGGGAGAGTTGGTGCGTGATTTTTTGTTTGCTGATGATTGTACACTCAATGCAGCCTCTGAAGCTGAGAGGCAACAAAGTATGGATCAGTTCTCTGCTGCTTGTGCTAATTTTTGGCCTAACAATTAACACCAAGAAAATACAGGTGTTCCGTCAGCCAGAAACACCATCTATATGTGGAACCATCAGTTACAGCAAATGGAGAAGTTTTGAAGACTGTGGATTTAATGAAATAGCATAGTAAGAAAAGAAGGAATAAAACTTAAACTTAGGGTACACTATCCCACAAATATGTAACATCAGTGGGAAGAGGGAACATACATAGAGAGAACACACATAGAGAGGCACATATATGGGAAACATGTACAGCTAGGATATACACAAGGAGGGTGCAGCTCATGGCTTCCTTCTATAAGCTATTCCGCAAACGCTGAGCTGTAGCTCCTACTTCCTTACCTGGAATGCTATCTCCATTTCTGCCTTTTAGAATCTCTGGTGTCTATCAAAACTCTGCTCAAGGGTCATCTTTTATAGGAGGCCTTTCCTGCCCCCTCCAGGTTATATTGTATCTACTTTGCCTGGTTTTTGTATATGTATATGTACATGTTGCATACACATGTTTGTGTATATATATATATATATATACACCTGAACTCAGACACATATGTGAATATCTCTTTCTCTCTTTCTCATTTTTTCATTAGCATGGAAGCTCTTTGAGGGCAAAAAATGTTTCACTTTTGTCCACATATCTCCAGTGCTTAGCACAGTGCCTGACACATAGTAGGTTCTTCTACAGGAAGGCTTCTCCAACCTCCCTTAATTCTAGTGCCTTCTCTGTGTTAATTCCTATTTATCCTGTATATAGTTTGCTTTGTATATATTTGGCTGTATGCTGTCTCCTCCAATTAGATTGTGAGCTCCTTGAGGGCAGGCACTGTCTTTTGCCTCTTTTTTTATTCCTAGTGCTTGGCACAGTGTCTGGTAAGTACTAAATAACTGTTAGGTGATTGGTAAATGTTTATAGATCATTTGGTAGCGGGACCACCAACAACTCTGGCTTATATTACGTTTGCTCCCATCAGGCCTGCTGGCCATGCATCTCACTTGGCACATAGTTTCTGCTGTCGCTGTTGTTTCACGCTCTGAAGGTCACTGCTGGTTGAGGCCAGGCATGGTTCCAAGGAGCACTTGGTGGTAGAATGCTTCTCTGCTCCCAGCTGTTAACTCTAGGATGCTGCCTCTTATCAAAAGGAGGCCGAGTGGGACCTACCAAGGTTCTTTTAATTTAATGCCTGGAGACTTTCCACGGGACAGCTTCTTTAGAAAAAAGGCAGAAGCATGAACAGACCCAAGACTTAAATTAGGAGACTAAGCAAAACAAATAATAACCTTCCCTGGGGATGGGGACAGGAATCTTTCCTGTGTTTTCTTTTCCTTTTTAACATGAGGAGGGGTCTGCTTTTTTTTTCTGAGCCTTGTCTAGAAGGCTCTCTCTCCTTCACAAAGATTTTTTTTTTTTGCCTCAGGTGACAAGATCTTCAAAACATAGAGCATAGCCATTCCCACCTCACTGGAGCCCCCAGACCTCACTTTAATTTTGTCTGCAACATTTCTCTCTAGCTTAGGGCTAGAACTTCTCTGAGTTACATTCTTTGGACTTGGCCAATGCAGGAATTTGTTTTGCTTGACTATGAATATTTGTTATAAGAATTCTGCTTTTTTTTTTTTTTCCAATGGGGGTGATGGTGTTGGTGAAAATTTAACAATGGGTTGAGAGTTGAACTGGCTTCCACCCCTCCCTTACTCAGAGTAACCTCTTATAACAAAGAATTAAAATACAAAAAAACCCAGGAGTTCAGCGAAACTAATTAAAAACCAAGTTTAGTGTATATGCAGTGTTCCATACCTATTGTCTTCCACCAATGCAAAGAAGGGAAAGAAGGACATTCTTGTACTACTTCTTTCAGGTTGAGAGTAATCAACACAGTGTTCAGTTTCCATTTCTTTTTTGGTTGTTCTTTCCCTTTTCATTATTGCAATTACTGTAATGTAAATTAAATTACTAAATTAAATTACTGTAATGAAAATTAAATGTAAATATCCATACTCAATAAATGGGGACAATGACTTTATGTCAGGTGTTCAGGAATTTTAGGGGAGGCCTTCAGGCCAAAAGACTTGGCCAATTGATGGGAGATTCCCAGGAGAATACCACAGTGCACCTTCCCAAAATCTGACCTCAGCAAGAAGTGAACTCCCTAGGTAACTGTTGGTTCCCTGAGCCCTCCTCTTTGCCTTTCCAGATTTAGAGTTCTTTCTTGGTCCCCCAAACTCCCAGAGTCACTTCAGTTCCCTGAGGGATACAGGTCAGGGAGTCCTGCAGCCGTCCTGTGGCAGTGAAGGGCTCAGGAGCAGATCTGCCATTGCAGTAAGAGAAAGGAATCTGTGCATTTTAGGAGTGCTTAATGGTCAATTTTCAGATCACTGTAAGAAATTCCATGGGGCATTCAAATTGTTTTGTTGCAATAGAATTTTAATATGTAATGGCTATGCAATAGCCTTCACATGGAAACTAGCCACAAATGGCCAGCTTAGTTCCACACCAAACCATTTAAGACCTTTCAAAATGAACTGGTGTCAATACATTTTAATAGAGGACACATATGCCAGAAGCAATAATCAAACCTATTAGAAAGTATTTGTATAACATTCAGACTTTGGAGACACCAGAACTAGTTCCCCGTGGGCAGGGGGTGGTGTAGTGTACTTAGCTCAAGCCAGAGCTAATGGCCCTAATGGTTTTAAATGATTCTAAGTAGTTTTCTTTAGGTTAAGACCCATTTGAATCCTTCCTCCCAGTCTACAGGAGGTGAAATAGTTGATGCTCAAATAAGAAGTGCTCTGAACTCAATTACGGAATATTAGAAGTGCCATGCATCTCTTTTCATCCCTTACTCAATTCTCTTTCAAGTTTTTGGGTTGCCTTGAGAGCTATGTTTTTCCTTCGTGAGGAAATTAGATATATTAGATTGAGGAAAGGAAGGCAAGGAGAGGTAATTAATTGATTTGTTTGGGAAGGAAGAGATAAGGTTGATAAAGGCTTCACATAAAATAGGTGAAGCTTTGAAGATCTCTCTCTTCCCTCTGCCCAGAGTACAAAGACCACATCATCAGGCATTTTATTTAGAAATAGATGCTGATACATACACAGGTTCCAAGAAAAGCTTTTGTTCTACAGGATTATATGTTATAGGGAATTGTCATCTGTTCAAGAAAATAGTGGTACTGGCCATCCAGTAAAGTATGAGATGCCTTCTGTGAATGGGAAATTTTCATTGGAATAAGATTTTCTTAATCATTCAGCAAGTATTTTGGTGTCTAACATGTACTCCAGTGAATGCCAAAAAAAAAAAAAAGGAAGTAGAATCCATGGTATGTTTCTATAGCAAACATTCTGTGCATCAACAATTGGGAGACAGGGTTTGACATAGCACATTTTTTTCGGGTTTGTGTTCCCTCAAAGCTAGCTTTTATGTTTATGCATGTGGGCCTCTTAGGTTATATGACCTGAAAAGCTCTGACTATTGTTGCCTTTGCTGCATATACCATGCATATGTAGTCACTATGTTGGGGCTCCCTCCTGTCATGAAGGGCTTTGGACACTTTGAGGACTTCTCACTTTTCTGGCTAGTTACCCCTAACTCGGGTGATCTAGGAACTTCAGTTTCTGTTATCACCTCCTCCCTTCCTCCAATGTAATCGTCTACTTTCCTTACAAGCTCACAGACTCACGAGGTTCAAAACATGAATAGTTTTATTTATAAATTACTGAAAATAGACAGGACTCACATACAAACCCATGGGGAATAATGATACTCCCCAGGGAGCAACCAAGCTACAACCCAATCATCTTAACATTCTTTCCAATCCACTGCATATCCAGTCCTCATTGCCTGTGGGTATGTTGTGTCCTGAGAGATCACAGGATTATGGATAGAGCAGGAAGAGATCTTAAAGGTTATCTAATCCAATCTTTTTTTTTTTAATAGATGAGGAAGGTATAGTTCTGGTATGTTCAATTCAATAACTATTTATTTAAAAAATCAGTATGTTTTGTTTTTTCATCACTTTCATTTAATAATATATTCCTCCCTTTTAACAAAGAATGAAAAAAAAGAGTAAAGTAAAACTAACCAATCCATCTATAGAGCTGAGAGTCTATGCGTTGGTTCCAGGGTAGGGAACCTGTGGCCTTCTAGGTCCTTGGGGTATGGCCTTTTGACTGAGTTCAAGTTTTACAGAACAAATCCTTTATTAAGAAGATTGTTCTGTGAAAACTCTTAGTCTTCCATCTATGCAAAGAAAGGAGGTAATTGCTTTTTCTCATTTCTTCTTCATGGCCATACTTTAACAAGCATTTATTAAACACCTACTATCTTCCAATAACTATGTTGGGGATAGAAATGCAAAAACACAACCACTCCAGCCCTCAAAAAACTTACATTATGCTGAGGGGAATCAAAATGTCCACAAATGTGTAAATGCAAAATTTTTATATAAGAAATATAAAGCAATTTCAGGGAAGCATTAAAAGAGTCAAGAAAAGACTCTTATCAGAGGTGGCACCTGAACTGAACTTCCCGAAGAGCTAGAGATTTGAAAAGGTAAAGGGGAGTAAAGGGGATATTTTAGGCAAGGTGGACAATGTATGGAAAGGTATAGAGGTGGGAGATGGAATTTTGTGTAAAAGAAGAGCAAGTAGGTCACTTTGGATGGATCATAGAAGAAGGTGAATATGTTTAGCCTGGAGAGACAGATTGGTGTTAGATTGTGAAAGACTTTAAATGCCAAACAGAATTTGTAATTTTTTAAGTTCTGTAAATTTCCATTTTATTTTAGAAGTAATAAAAATCTATTGGAACTTCTTGAGCAAGAGAGTAACAGGTCAAACCTACGTTTTGGGAATGTTAGTTTGGCAGCTGTGTGGTAAGGAGGAGAGATGCTGGTAATGGTAGGGAGACCAACTAAGATCCTATTATGTGGTCCAGATGTGATGAGGGTCTGAATGAATAGTGGCCATGTATATGGAGAAGAGGGGGAAGGAGAGAAATATGTTTTGGAGGCAGACATATCAAGATTTGCCAACTGATTGGGCATGAGGGGTAAGTAAGAGTGGCCAACCAAGCATGACCCCTAGGGTAGGAAGCTGGGAGACAGGAGGGGTGGTAGTGCTCTTGACAAAAGTAGAAAAGTTAGGGACAAAGACAATGAGTTCTGCTTTAGATGTGTTTTGTTTGAGATTCTTCTGGGCCATTCAAGGGGAGATGTTTGACAGGCATTTGGAGAAGGAGGGCTGGGGCTCAGGAAAGAAGTGAGGGTTAGATATATAGATTTATGAGTCGTCTGAATAGACATCATAGTTTAATCCATGGGAAATGATGAGATAAGCAAAGGAGAGAGCAGAGTACAAAGGATTCATGAGTAAAGGACTCTTGATAGATTCCTGAAGTATACCCGCATATAAAGGGCAAGACATGGGTGATGATCCTGAAAAGAATGAAAAAGGGTTCACGTTAGGCAGGAGAACCAGGAGAGAGCAGTGTCAGGAGAACTCAGGGAAGGAAGAGCTTCTAGGAAGAAGGGGTGGTCTACAGTGTCAAATGCTACATACAGATCATAAAGTGATGAGGACTGAAAAATAGCCAAGATGTTTTCAGTTATAAAGGATGATTTCCCACAGAGAGAAGGATTTCCTATTGTTGTCAAGGGCCTCCTAATACTCCTATTTGATGAGAACACCATATTTGCGTCAAGCAAGGAACCCCAGAGTACTTATCTCAGTGAAATTTATAGCAAAAGGCAAGAGTTTTGCTTAAATTTCTATCATGGAAAAATAAAAAGGTAATTAAGAAATAAATTGCCCAGGTAGGGTAGCTTAGTGGATAGAATCAGGCTAGATCAGAGTTCAGATATAACTTTAGGCACTTAATAGCTATGTGATCCTGTGGGCAAATCACTTAAAGTCTGTCTACCTTAATTTCCTCTTCTGTAAAATGAGAAAAATAATAGCACCTACCTCCCAGGGTAGATATGAAGATCAAGTAGGATAATATTTTTAAAGCACTTTGTAAAGCTTAAAGTGCTGTATTACTATTATATTGTTAACTATTATTATGGCATGTAAGTGGTTGATCAGCCCATTGAACTAGTCCATCTGAATGGCTATCCCAACTCCCATGCTTTGGAACCAGGAAAGTTCTGTCTGTCTTAGGAGAATACATATGGGATCATGACATAAAGATACCATCTTAAGCTCGAGCTAGACTTTTAAAAGGAGTATTGGGGAAGCCAGAAAGAAGAAGGAAATAGAGGAAGGAGGGTGTGGGAAGATGCTTCTCTGACTCATTCCACCATGGTGTATAGGCACTGAGTACTGAGGCTTCTCCTTCCCCTTCTACCAGACTTTGGGCTCTGTGCAGTCACGTGTTCCTATACCAATGAAACCACAGCGGTATCAAAATATCGAAGTAGAAACCAGTTTGTTTGGTGGCACTTCTTCCAAAGGCCCTGGCACCGTCAGATGGTTCCACATCAGGAAAAACGGAAATGATGTGAAAGATGTGTTACCATCTATCTGCTTTGCTGCTTTACCTTAAGGACTGCTGAGCTGCACTCAGAGATCTGCTTGTAAATATTTATCAACCAGCTCTCTATCAAAAAAAAAAAAAGGGAAGTCTCACAGCATACTTTTAAGCCTAATCTGCCTTATTAAAATATTCTCCATTACTTTTTAAAAATGTAAACAATCAACAAAACAATCAACCCTGGTTTGTAGTGTTTATCAGCTTTCAACGTGTAAATGCTCACATGGAAAATTTAACAATGGGCAGAAACTCACTTTGTGCATTATCTCCCTCTAATAAAACATGAACTCCTTGAGAGCCAGGACTGTTTTGCTTTTCCCCCTGGAACCTCCAGGGCTTAGCACAGTGTATTGCACATAGTAAGCACTTAATTAAAGCTTTTAAAACTATCATTCATTCATTCATAGTGAAATTCCTAAAGTACAAGTCTGACCATGTTGCTCTCCCTTCTCAATAAACTCTAGTGGCTCCCTATCATCTCCAGGATCAAATAGAGAATCCTTTCTTTATACTCTTTATAAGCTGACCTCAGTCCCCATCTTTCTTTCTTTTTTGCTCTTTCTTTCACACAGCTAGTAAATGTCAAGTGTCTGAGGTCGAATTTGAACGCAGGTCCTCCTGACTCCAAGGCCGGAGCTCTAACCACTGTGCCACCTAGCTGTCTCCCCCCGTCCATCTTTCTAATCTTACACCTTACAGCCCTCTCCTCTATATACCATGCTGTTCAGTGACACTGACTTTCTTGCCGCTCCTCATACAACCCTCTACATTTCTGAACTCCGGGAGTTTTCACTGGCTGTCCTGTATGCTGGAATTCTCTCCCTCTTTATCTCTGCCTCCTGGATTCCCTGGCTTCCTTTAAGTCCCAGATAAAATCCCACCTTCTACAATAAGCCTTTGCTGATCTGCCTTAATAGTGCCTTCCCTCCGTTGATTATTTCCAATCTATTTTGTATACAGCTTGTTTATACATAGTTACAATCATATTGTCTTCTGTATTAAACTGAGAGCAGGAACTCACGTGGCACTTAGCACAATGCGTGGCACATGGCAGGTACTTAATAAATGTTTATTGACATTCATTCATTCATTCACTTGCTGTTTCCTCTTTTTTTTTTTTCTGTCCTCTAGAGTTCCTGTAAGAGCTGATCTCTGTTCCAGTCCTTCCCCTTATACACTCATACACTCTGGACCCTGACAGCTAAGGTTCTTTGCCCACTTCTAAAATCTCATTTCCTCATTTAGCTTTCTAAATTGAAGCTGGGAACTAAACTTGGTGGTCTCTTCAGTGATGGGTAATAATAAAGGCCTGTTGCTTAGTCCAACTCTCTTTAAGGGTAAGCTGATGAAATCTAGCCCATAGATTAGAAAGTAGGATTAAAGGGGTAAAAAATTACTTCAAATTTTCTAGCTTGGGAGTTATGAGAAGAATCAGATAACTGGATAGCAACAGAAATGGGAGAGTTGGGAAGGGAATGTGGTTAATAGAGCAAGATGATTAGTTCAGCTTTGAATATGTTGAGTTTAAAGTAATAATGGGATATCCAAGTGTCCTATCGGCATTTGGAAATCTAGGACTAGGGTGCTGGGGAAGTCCTGGCTAGTGACATATTTGGGAGAAAGAAACATAAAAGATAATCAAAACGAGGGGAATGGGTAAGCTCGCCAAAAGATTGAGTAAAAAGAGAGAAGGTCAGGAGGCTAGGGACAAGTACCTCCATGTATGATGAGTGTCTTGATATGGGTTTTTAAGATTCAGGATACCAATAGTACAATACAAGCAGACATGAAACACATGACATAAAGCAAGCCAGCTTTATCAAGGGGACATAGAATAAGACAGGTAGCTGGGGGAGAGAAAAACAGGTCAAGTCTGCTAGGACCCAGGTCTTGGGTCCCAGTGAAATTGGGCACACAGGACACTGGGGCCTCAGATGGAAAGCGGCAGCCCAACCAGTAAAGTCTTACAGGTTTTTAGAGGGTTCTTATCTGGGCTGAACAGGAGCAGGCATTGGGCTGAAAGAATGAGGAACTTGGAACTGAGATCTAGGTCAAGGTTCTGAACTGGTCCTGACTCACGCTGGGAGGAACACCTGGGGAATTGGCTGCTCGTTGATATTTCAACTCTTTAGCAGGTGGGAAAGGGGCTTTGAGCCATTCCTGCTGGTCTTACTCTGACAGAGTGACTCATGGTTTTGAGCTTCCCTGGGAATTCTTTCTTTTAGCAAGAAATGGAGGTTACAGAGGTCATTATAATGGCAGAGAAGGAGAAATTAAAAAGAAAAAACAACAAAAAAGAATCTATTTAAAGCTGGAAGGCACTTTGGAGGCCCTTGAGTCCAAACCCCTTATTTCCCAGATGAGGATCCTGAGGCCCAGATTGCTTTGACCCATCCATGTTCTCACAGGAAGCAAACTGCAGAGCCAAGATCTGAATCCGGCTCCTCTGACTCCAAATCCAACACTCTTTTCACTGTACTGTGGGTTGGTCAGAGAATTAGGAGGGACACCATTGTCACAGAAGTAATTTGCAAAGAGTAGGTGGATCAAGATCTCTGAACAGCAAAGAGAGGTTGAAAATGAGGATGAAGAAAGGCTGGGAGTTCTATCCTCAGTGATGGCATCATGGGAATAATAACAATAGTTATTATTCATATGTACATAGTACTCTAAGGTTTGCACAGCATTTTACAAATATTTTACAAATATCTCGTTTCATTCTTGAAACAACTCTGAAAGGTGAGGGCTATGTTTATCCCCATTTAAAAATGGGGAAACTGAGGCTAATGTTAAGTAACTTACCCGGAGTCACAGTGTCTGAAGCTGGATTCAAACTTAGCTCTATCCTGACTCCACGTTCAGTCCTCTATCCACTCTGCCACCTAGCTTTCTCTGGCAGGCTGATTCCCATGAGAAGACTTCTATTCCTTTTTTCCTTCCAAAGAGCATATTCCTTGGCAGAGAACACCGAGGGAGACTCCCTGGAGTTTCTGAGTGCTCAATTTGAGAATGTTTTCTGAGATCTGTGGTTGAGTTAAAAGAAATGTCAGCAATCTTGGCTCCAAATACTAATATACATATTTGGTTTTTTCCTCATAAAACTGGAAATAGTATCAGGTTCAAGCAACGTATATTCCAGTTTTGTAAACTGAAGTAATATAAGCCAGTTAGTGAAATATATTCGAACACCTGAAATGCATGTATTTTAATTAAATTACGAGAGCAGCTAGGTTGTACAGAGGATAGAGCACTCCTTGAGTCAGGAAGCATAGTGTGTGTATAGTGTTGTTCAGTTGTGTCCGAGTCTCTGTGGTCTCATTTGGAGTCTACTTAGCAAAGATCCTGGAGTGGCTTATTATTTCCTCCTCCAGCTCATTTTACAAATTTACAGAAACAGGGTTAAGTGAGTTGCCCATGGTCACACAGCTAGTAAGTGTCTGTTTTGAACTCAGGCCTTCCTGACTCCAGCCCTGGCACTCTATCTACTGTGCCACCTAGCTGTGCCCGAGTCAGGAAGACCTCAGTTCAGATTTGACCTCCAACACTTACTATTTCTGTGACTCTGGGAAAATCACTTAACCTTTGTTTGCCTCAATTTCCTTGTCTGAAAAATGTCACTTACCTCCCAGGGTTGTTGTGAGGATCATATGAGATAATAATTGTAATGAGCTTAGCACAGTGCTTGGCACATTAGGTGCTTTATAAATGTTGGTTATTATTACTAGCTACTAAGAGGCAGCTCGGTATAGTGGCTAATAAAGCTGGTCTTGGAGTTAAGAAGATCTGAGTTCAAATCCCATCTCTGATATATGTTGGCTGAGTGACACCTGGCAAAGTACTTAACCTCTTAGTGTCTCCTGGCAATGTTTTTAAGACTAAAAGTTACAGAGAAGATGCTGGTCTGCAGTGGTAGAGGGAAAATTCCTCACTGGAAATTCCCTATATAAATAAAATCACAGGTTCAATCCCTTTCGCAATTAAAGCCAGGCTAGTATGAGGTGAAGATAACTATTTTTTAGTCATTGCTTAATTGTTGCTAGGATGTGACCAGAAATATATTGACCAACATTTAAAGCAGGCTCCATAGCAGGGTTTATTAACCTGAGGTCCATGGACTCCTAGGCTGTGTGTGTGTGTGTGTGTGTGTGTGTGTGTGAACTTGGATGAGAAAATAAATTACATCTTTATTTTCCCTAACTTATAACTGAAAATGAGCATTTCCTTTAACTGGGAACATAAGTAACAAGCATTCTGAGTAGGGGTCTATAGGCTTCAACAAAGAGAACCAGGATACAAAAGAGGTGAAGAACTGACCCAGGAATATGATGATTAAAAAAAAATTTGCCACAGTCCCCACTATGCCGGAGCTTATATTTCTCTGAGGCCTTTCTGGGTCCAGATCTATGACCCCATCTCAAAGTTACCAAAGATTTTCCTGGGGTCGGGTGCATGATGGGTATGCAGATAAAATATAAGGTAGAAGGTAGAGATGCAAAGTGCTCTAGAGAAATTGGAGGAGGGAGACATCGTTTTCATGGGGGAGGGAAGACATCAGGGAAGGTTTCAAAGAGAAGGTGATGTCTGAGCTAAGTCTTGAAGGAGGAAGACAAGGATTCTGAAA
Source organism: Phascolarctos cinereus (assembly GCF_003287225.1). Taxonomy (NCBI): domain Eukaryota; kingdom Metazoa; phylum Chordata; class Mammalia; order Diprotodontia; family Phascolarctidae; genus Phascolarctos; species Phascolarctos cinereus. Next base: position 162,756,199 of record NW_027555736.1, on the reverse strand, counting down.
GGAGAGTCAGTTTTAGGAATGGGGGATAATCTGGGCAAATATGTGGAGGCAGGAGGTAGTTGGTCAAATTGGAGAGACAGTAATCCAGTTTGGCTGGAAAACAATGCATGAAGAGGAATGATGTGAAATAAAGGCTGGAAAAGGAAACTGGGGTGGGATGGTGGAATGCCTTCACTGAAAGATAGAAGCTTCTTGATTTTATCCTGAAGGCCTGATGCCCTGTTTTCCCTTCAGGCCCAACATTCACTACTTGTGTCTCAACAGAAAGAGTCTGGGGCAGAACATTTTCCTGGTGTTCTGACATTGGCTGAGGTTAATTTACTCTAGATTTTCAAACTTAAACCTCAAGAAATTTATTCACCACTGAAAACTTGATCCTACAGCTAAGGTATAGGGCTTTGGGGACCAGTGATAGAGTATATGCTTTGGCTGAGCTTCTGTTTACAACTTGGAAGCTTCTAACCTTTAATTATCAACAATATAGGTGTTAAAACAGCTAGGAATAAACAGCTCTGTACAACTAAATTTAGACACTAAGCACACAACTCAAAAGCCATATTTTTAGAGCAACTTTTAAAGGAATAAACACTTAAGATATGATTTGGTGTCATTTTGACTAATCCTTAAAATTTTCTTTATCAAGTCACTCTGAATCACAGCTTGGAGTCCAATTGCTGTGTTTTTTCCCCCACCTATAACAGGCGTGGCTTCAAAATAAACAGAGATGCCCATACCTCTGTTCCTTGTTCCTTTAACTTGTTCCTTGACTGTCTCTAATCAAAGGGATGACCTGAATTTTTAAATCCTGCCCCTAGTACCAAGTTGGATAGAAAAGTACAAACTACTCCTTTAGACTCCTTGATTTCATGAAGATGAGGAGAAGGAGGAAGAAGAAGAGGAGGAGGAGGAAAAGGAGTGGAAGGAGGAGGAAGAAAAGGAAGAGGAAGAGGAGGAAGAGGAGGTGAGAGGAAGGAGGAGTGGAAGGAGGAGAAGGAGGAGGAGGAAGAAAAGGAGGAGGAGGAAAAGAAAGAACTATATTCCTTCCAATTTGGGAAGATTTCTTGATCTCTTTTATTCTGTTTGTTGTTGTTTTTTTGTTGAGAAATCCTTTACTTTTCTGTTGTCTCTTCTGTCCACAGCCTTATTGGCAAGCAATGAGTTTTCACTACTTACCTAAAGATAAACTGAGCTCACAACTGCTTTTACATAGGAAGATGTCCAGAAATGATTTATAAAGAGTATGCCACAAACCTTTTAAACAAATTGAAATGTAGTGACAGGTATGACTATACAATCCCCAGATGACAGAATTGTGGTGACATGATGGTTCATACTCTTGGTGTGTGGGTTTTCTCAAGGAGGATTAGTGGAAGGAAAAAAACATGGTGAAATGGTACTCAGAAGTTCTGTGGTCCCCTTTATGCTGTCTGTGTTTGAAGGGACTGTGAAAGAAGCCACTGGGTATCACCCTACGAAGAAACTCAAAGACATTTTCCTAGTAATAAAGGGATTTAGAACTGAAAGGGCTCTCTCAAAGGTCATTGACTCCAACGGTCTCATTTTAAAGGTGAAGAGAATGACTTACCTGGAATCACAGAGATAAGTGACCTAGCAAGGCTTTGAACATACTGAGATCCTTTGACTTGAAATTTAGAGTTTTTCCACTGAATCTATCATCATATTCTAGTTAACAGTGAGAGAAGAGAACAATGCCAGGTGAGGGATTTGAACCCTGTAGAGCTGGTGAGAATAAAAAAACAAAACAAAAGCTGGTTACCTTACCACTCACCCTGGTCCATTTGGGAGAAATACCAGGGACCCTGTGATAGCCTGAATGGATCAATGCAACTTTCTCTCTTTTAAAAAAAATCTTTTATTTTTTCCCCTAATTACATGTAAAAACAATTTTTAAACATTCTTTATTTTTTAATTTTAAGTTTCAAATTCTCTCCCATCCTTTCACCACACTGAGAAGGCAAGCAATTTGATACAGGTTCTACATGTGCACTCATGCAAAATATATTTCCATATTAGTCATGCTGTGAAAGAAAACATAGAATCCCCCACCCCCAAAAAAACCCTAAGAAAAATAGATTTAAAAAAAGTATTCTTCAATCTACAATCAAACTCCATCAATTCTTTCTCTGGGGGTGGATGACATTTTCACCATGAGTCCTTCGTAATTGTCTTATATCATTTTATTGCTGAGAAGAACTAAGTCATTCACAGTAGATTGTCATACAGTACTATTGTTTCTGTGTACAATGTTCTCCTGGTTCTGCTTACTTCACTTTGCATCAGTTCATGTAAGCCTTTCCAGATTTTTCTGAAAGCATTCTGATCATCAGTTTTTATGGCATAATAGTCTTCTACCACAACTACATACCACAACCTGTTTAGCCATTCCCAATTGATGGGCATTCCCTTCAGTTTCCAATTCCTTGCAACCACAAAAAGAGCTGCTATAAATATTTTTGTACATGTAGGTCCTTTTCCTTTTTTTTTTATCTCTCTGGAATACAGACATAGTAGTTTTAGAGCTTTTTGGGCATAGCTCCAAATTGCTGTCCAGAATGGTTGGATCAGTCCACAACTCCACCAACAGTACATTAGTGTCCTAATTTTCCCACATCTCCTTCAATATTTGTCATTTTCCTTTTCTGCCATATTAGCCAATCTGTTAGGTGGTTGCATTTCTCTAATCAAGAACATTTAGAACTTTTTAATATATATGTGAGTATAGACAGCTTCTTCATCTGAAAACAGCTTGTTCATGTCCTTTGACCATTTATCCATTAAGGAATGCCTCTTATTTCTACAGATTTGACTCAGTTCTGTGGAGTTTAAAAATGTCCAACCTACAACAAAAGAAACTGAAGCAGAGCTCTGAGCCAATGGCATTTTATTAAAAGGTCTATGGTCCCCTCTAAGGAATGAACCTTACATCTTCCTCATGATCTAAGATGCCCCTGGTCCCCATGATCTTGTTTTTATAAGGTTTGATACCCAAATATGCAAAAGAGGCATAGTAAAATACAGAATCTCATTGGTTGACAGACTTTGCTCTTGAGGGCCAAAAATTAATATGGGCAAGGAAAGAGTCATTCCCAGTGACCAAGTGGTTATAAGATGGTCACCAGCCTGCTCATGTTAGGCACAAGAGGGTGATCTGGAGGTACAAAAATAAGTTGGGGGACTTTCCAAAGACTCAAGGCGTCCCACCCATGCTGGGTTTGGACATGGAATTTGAGTAAATCAGGATGGAGATATTTTTGTCAGTATTCTTGCACAAGTGAGTTTCAAGTTGCACAAGTGAGCTTCATATCTGATAAGCAAGTTGTGAACATTACATTAAAGTTTGAGACCCGCTATAAAGGCCTACTATAAGAACCTATCCTATCCAATTATCCCTATATAATTTATGTAAAATACCAACTTGATTAATACTGATTGGAATAGAGTTAGGGGTCCTAATGAATCATATCTCACACTCCTCTATACATTTGAGAAGTGGAGTTTTATCAGAGAAATTTGCTGTAAAATTTCTGCTCTCCTTTTCATTTGGGCTGCATTGGTTTTGTTTGGACACAATTCTCTTTGTGAATGAATTGTTTTTGCTTAGCAACCAGAGTGCTTTGGGATGGAGGCACATGGCAAGGAGGCACCAAGCAAGGGGCTGTGGGAGGAAAGTGAGGAAGGTGAAATCAAGGTGTGACATCATACTGGAATCAGGTGCTAAATTGAGGCCAGTGAGGTAATCACGTTGAAGAGGATACTTCTTCATTGTTCAAAGATTGAGAATGATTATCAAAGGAGAACTGATACCAAATGATCATATCTAAACAGAGATGCTGAGGCCATTTTCTCTCCCCGCAGCCTGCCAACAAGAGACTGCTGAGAGGTCCACTGCTGCTATCATTAGTGTTTATTTGGAGAGAATCAAGATTCAAGCTACTCTGGGGGAGATGGAGGGAAATAAAATTGTACTCACTGTGATTTCTTTCTGTTTTATTATTCAGTTTGGTTATGAATGAATGTTTATGTTTCAGTGCTACTAGGAGCCATCATTTTCTAACACAGAGGGCAGCTAAATGCCTCAGAAGTGAGCTAACTAAAGAAGTTTACCAGAATTTTAAACTCTGGGATAGAATCTCTGTTGAAACATGCTTCTGTCCCCTGGATAAAGAAATGGGGAGTGAGGGGTTTTACAGGAACTGAATGTTGTATGCGTTATCAGATGTAGTGGCTATTGCTTGGTTTTGGTTAGCCATTCTTCTTTGTTACAAAGAAGGGGTACTAAAGGAGAAATTATGATGGAAACGATTGGGGTATAAAAGACAAAAAGGACATCAATAAACTTTTTTCAAATAATATTTTATTTGTCCCCAGTTATACGTAAAGACAATTTTTAACGTTCATTTAAAAATTTTTTTGAGTTGCAAATTTTCTTTCTCCCTCCCTCATCTTACTCCCCCTTAGACAGTAAGCAATTTGATATAATTGTACATGTTCAATCATGCAAAACATATTACCATATTAGTCATGTTGTGAAAGAAGACACAGACCCAAAGGGGAAAAAAACATGAAAGAAATAACTGAAAAATAGTATGTTTCAATCTGTGTTCAGAACCCCATCAGTTCTTTCTCTGGAGGTGGAAAACATTTTTCATCATGAGTCCTTTGGAATCATCAATAAGCTTTTTTTTTTTTTTGCTAGGCAATTGAGGTTAAGTGACTCACCCAGAGTCACACAGCTAGTAAGTGTCAAGTGTCTGGTCTGAGGCTGGATTTGAACTCAGGTCCCCCTGACTGCAGGGCCAGTGCTCTATCCACTGCACCACCTAGCTGTCCCCATCAATAAACTTTTAAAAAATGTCAGGGTAAGATAAGCCAGAGTATTAATTATAATTATTATTATTTTTTTAGGCAATTGAGGTTAAGTGACTTGCCCAGGGTCACACAGCTAGTAAGTGTGTCAAGTGTTTGGTCTGAGGCTGGATTTGAACTCAGGTCCTCCTGACTTCAGGGCTGGTGGTCTATCCACTACGCCACCTAGCTGCCCCTTATTTTTAATTAATTAATTATTAATTCATTCATTCATTCATTTATTTATATGTTTATTTATCTGTTTATTTATTTTTTTGGAATCATGAGAATTCTAAGCTGCTATGCCTGGGTCCCATCCCATTTGAATTTTTGGAAAGTTGTCTGCTTTTGGCCCAGGTTTGGTGTGGACCCGTATCACCCTCAGCTTTAGGACGGGCTGAAAAAGAGAAAAGCCAGGTTTTCCCTCCCTCTCTTGCTCACTAATATAATTACACCTGGATTGACCATATATCTGGGAATACGTTAACAGGAATGTTAATGAAGGATTCTGTGGTTGGATCTCAGGACTCCAATCAGGAGGGTCTGATCTGAAGGTGACAGAGAAAGGGGAGGGAGCAGAACAGATTCTGTCTAGGGAAGGGAAAGGAAAGAGGAAAGAGGCCCAGAGGGGGTGGACTAGGTAACTGGCCAAGAAGAGCTTAAATCTCAAGATTGAGAACGACTGATAATTTGTGGAAGGGGGTGGGGGGAGATACCAACCAATACTCATCAAGCACCTACTGGTCCAGGGCGTGGTTCCAGACCTGGAAGTGGGGGTGGGGATGGAAGTGCAAAGGGAAAAACCAGACTGTTGGTCATTAAGGAGCAGGCCTTTTACACATGCAAAGATAAGGAAATATTAAGGTAGGTGGAGCTGGGAGTGAGTGCTAAGGAGAGGAAGGATTGGAAAAGGCTTGATTTAGCTATGCTTTGAAGGAGGGTAAGGATTCTAAGAGGCCCAAGAGGGGATAGGGTGAGAAGGGGAGAGAACAAGCATTTATTAAGTGCCTACTGAGTTCCAAGCACTGTGTTAAGCACTTGACAAATACTGTATGAAGGGATTCGTTCCAGTCATGGGACAAAAACAGATATGGAAAATGGAACGGCAAGTTAGTTCAAGGAGCAGCAAATAGGCCAGCAGGGCTACAACATAGGAGTATATTAAAGGACAGTAATACAAGAGGAGTCTGGAAAGATAATCTCAGTCCTGGCTCTGAACAGTGACTAGCAAATAGTAGGGGCACGCTGGATACAGTGCTGGGTCTGGAATCAGGAACACTCCTCTTTCCAAGTTCAAATCTGCTCTCAGACACTTACTACCCATGTGACCTTGGGCAAGTCACTTAATCCTGTTTGCCTCAGTTTCCTCATCTGTAAAATGAGCTGGAGAAGGAAATGATAAACCACTCAAGTATCTTTGCCAAGAAAATCCCAAATGGAGTCACAAAGAGTCAGACAGGACTGAAAAACAACTGAACAACAACAAAACATGTTTTCTCCCCCATTAGACTGTGAGCTCCTTGAGAGCAGGAACTGTCTTGACATTTTTGTATCTCCGGCACTAGCAGGTTGCCAGGCACATAGTCATCACTTAATAAATATTCTTGAAAGGTGACAAAGAGGGTAGAGACCATTTGGATGTGATGCAGTTTAGGGGTTCAGGGGTGCTGGGGTTCAGGGACCCCAATATCACAACATGAGGGTCCTGGCTGAAAGAATTCAGCTCAAACCTTCTTCTAGCCAAAGACAAGGTTTATTAGAATATCCGTCATATTGGGCAGACTCTTAAGGAGTCTGAACATTAGTAAGCTACTGACTAGATTACAAGAATCTGACCAGTGGCTAGATTTTAAGAATCTAAGCAGTGGCTAGATTATAAGAATCCAAGCAGTGGCTAGATTTTAGGAATCTGAGCCCAGAGTATTAATTATTGATAAACTTTGATAGGAATATATTTTGGTTAATAGCAGCTAATATCTATTTGGATTAAACACTGACAAACTTTTCAATTTTTCTTTTGGTACCGTATAGCATTTCAGGAGGCAACCAGTGGATTCTATTTTCACTTTGTGCTCTTGTTCTAAGAGATCTGGGATATATTTTGAAATATTATGTCTAGGTTCTATTTTTGGTCATGGTTTTCAAGTTGTCCAATGACTTTTAAATTATCTCTCTTTGATCTATTTCCAGGTCAGTTATTTTTTTGATATGAGATACCTTAGATACTTTCATTATTTTCAGTCTTCTGACTTTATTTTAACATTGTGTGTTGTCTCATGGAATCATTAACTTCTGTTTTGTCCATCCTAATTTTCAAGGAGTCTTGAGTGTCTCTGTTATAATAATAGCTCCTCATGGTGAGATTCTTTTTTTTTTTTGTGCTCATTTTTCCAGCCTTACTTCCTAATTTCCTTTTTCATGTTAGGGTCAAACTTGTGTACTTTTGGAAGGAATGACTAGGCCATACTTGGTCCTATTTTGTGTCTCTTGGATCCTGCTATTGCTTTCTTGGGCTACTGAATGTAGGACCTACAAGCTTTCAGTGAACTCATATCAATCTGATCCAGGACAAGTTGAAGTACTGCCCTCCTGGTCTGAGCTTTGCAAGTTCCTGGCCTATGTTTGGGTCTGATCAAACCAATTATGGGTTTTTGTTGGTAATATACATAATACGGATGGTTTCTACAGATTGTTTTATATCCTACTACTTTGTTGAAGCTATCTTTTTTCTTTTAAAATATTTATTATATTTTTTTTGCCTTTGAATTCTAAGCTCTTCCTCCCTCCTTCCCTCCCTCCCAACCCTACACTAGAGAAGGCCAAGATGTTTGAGACATATGTATAATATATATATTATACTATATATAGTTCCATATAACAGTTCTTTCTCTGGAGGTGGATGGCATCTTCTTTCATAGGTCCTTTATAATTGACTTGAATATCATATAACTCAGAATAGCTTAGTCATTCACATTTACTCTTCTAACAATATTGCTGTTACTATAACACAATATTCTCTTGATTCTGCTCATTTCACTGTTTGTTATTTCATGCAAGTCTTTCCATGTTTTCCTAAAATCAATCTGCTTATCATTTCTGATAGAATAGTAGTATTATTCCATTGCAATCATATACCACAACTTATTCACCCATTCCCTAATTGATGGACATCCCCTCAATTTCCAGTTCTTTGCCACCACAAAGAGCACTGCTATAAATATTTTAGAACATGTAGGTTCTTTTCCTTTTTCCCTGATCACCTTGGGAAACAAACCTAATAATGGTATTGCTGGGTTAAAAGGGCACATAGACAGTTTTATAACTCTTTGGCCATTATTCCAGATTGCTCTCCAAAATGGTTGGATCAGTTCATAGTTCCACCAACAGTGTATTAGTGTCCCAATTTTTCCACATCCCTTCCAACATTTGTAATTTTCTCTTTCTATTATTTCAGTCAGTCTGATAGGTATGAGATGGTATCTTAAAGTTGTTTTAATTTGCATTTCTGCAATCAATAATAATTTAGAGCATTTTATATGACTATACATAACTTTTATTTCTTTACCCAAAAACTACCTGTTCATATTCTTTGGGAGTCATATTCTTATACATTTGACAAAATTCTCTATCTATTTGAGATATGATGCCTTTATCTGAGAAACTGTCTGTAGAATTCTCTGTCCCTCTCCAATTTTCTGCTTTCCTTTTAATCTTGGCCACATTGGTTTTATATATACAAAACCTTTTTGATTTAATGTAATCAAAATTATCCATTTTACTTCTCACAGTACTTTCTATCTGTTGTTTATTGATAGATTCTTTTCTTATTCACAAATCTGATAGGTTATCTTTTTTCTATTAATGTTTTTTATTGATTCTCTAGGTGTTTCAAAGCAACTTATCACACAGTTTGAAAAAGAGATAATTTTGCCTCTTCTTTGTCAATATTTAGACTTCTAATTGTTTTTCTTGGTTTTACTGCTATAACTAGGACTTCCCCTTCTCCCTCGCCATGTCAAAAAATAATGGTGACAGTGGGAATCTTTGCCTCATTCCTGATCTTACTGGGAAGATTTCCAGTGTTTCTCCATTACAAACAGTGCTGGCTCTTTAAAAAAAAAATCACATTAAGGAAAGTTCATTTCCTTCCCATATTTTCTAGTATTTTTTAAAAACATGAATTAGCATTACATTTTACCAAAATCTTTTTAGTGACCTATTGATATGATTATAGTTTTTTAAAACATTTTTGCTAACATGAATTATTATGCTAATTGTTTTCCTAATGGTCAATTCAATTAAATAAACATTTAGCTTCTATTAAGGCACTGTATGAGGCACTAGGGCACAAAAATACCATCTTTAAATTGTGAACATAAATCCAATTTGATAATAATAAACAATTTTGAGGATATGTTGCCTTAATCCCTTTGTATTTTATTTAATATTTTGCACCAATATTTATAAATGATATCATTTTGTACCTTGTTTTTTCTAATATAATTTTTATTGTTCCTATAATTTGGTCTTTGATTCAGTCATTGTTCAGAGTATTGATTTTTAATCTCCTTTTAGATTTGCATTTTAATTTATTGCATTAAGATGCATTTAAGATTTCTGCTCTTCTGCAGAAATTTGAAAATGAGTTCTTTGTGCTGTAGTCCTTTATCATTTTTGATAAAAGTCTGATATTAGCCTGAATAATACATCTTCTTTCTAAGTTCCCCATTCAATAGTCTCAAAAAATGTTATATCCAGTTTTTCCAACATTCTATTCACCTGTAATTTCCTTCTTGTTTTTCTTTGTTAGCTGTCAAGCTCTGAAAGAGAAATTCAAATCATCCATAGTTATTAGTTCCTTACTATATAGATCTTTTTTATATTTTAGTTACTTTTGCTGCACATTCAGTGCATATATATTTAATATTGGTATGATTTCATTATCTTGTTTCTTTAAGCATTATTTATTTTTCCTTTTTTCTTGAGGAGGGAGTACATATAAAAGCAAATAAGAAAGTCCCAGCCCTCAGTGAACTTACATTTTAATGATGGGGATGAGTGGGGAAGATAACACACAAAACTGTGTGGGAAAGGGGGCACTAAGGAAGTAAAGGGCACCTTGCCAACTGTGTAGGTGAGTTGAGGAAATTGTTGTTTGTCTTTCAGTCTTGATCTCAGGCAGGTGAAAGTGGTCTGGTAGGCTGACCTAGACAGATGAGGCTCAAAGGGGAGGGGAAGCCAGCAGCGGAGGAGCTTTAGTGGTGGAGAAGTAGTCTCAGAATGAACTCATAGTGGGAAGGCTTTATGGACACTGATGGTATCTATATCTGCTATAACCTTATCTGAAATTATGATTGTAATATCTGCTTGTAAAGAAATTTAGCTGAAGCACAGTAGTTTATTCCAGCCCCTTACTTTGAGCCTGAATACATCCCCATGTTTTAGATGTATTTCTTGACAGTAGTAAATGGTTGAGTTTCTTTTTTGTAATTTATTCTGCAACTCATTTTCTTTTTTTTTTTTTATGGATGCATTCCTATAATTAGCATTCAAATTATACTTGTTAAATTTGATTTTTTCTCCACCAAATTTTATTATATTGCTTTAAAAATCATTAGCTAACACAAGTATATATGTTTATAACAATTCAGTCTTAACCCCTGCACTTGTCCATCATTTTGCCCTGCCCATTCTATTGTTTTTGATAGAATTAAAAAAAACAACCCTCTTCACCTTAACCAGATAAGAGTATAATTAAGGAATTACCCCCTCCACTCACCCATTGATTGACTTTTACTTGTGGCATCTCTCTTCAAGAAATAATAATTATAATTCCTCCTTATTCTCTTTCTGAGGGATTTTTGCCTTATGTTCCTAGCCCTTGAGTTCTCAATGACCCTCAAACAAGGTGGGACTCCTGAGCTACATTATTTTCAATCAGTTTGCCATTTCCTTACTTCATGTAAAATTGAGACATAACTTACTACCTTCTTACTTTTAATTTGAAGTCTTATTTACCTTTTAAAATTCCAAATGCTTGGCCAATTTGCATGTTAAAGACCTTACCTAGTTCTAGCTTCTTCAGGATGGGGACTGGGTAGGAATAGAGACTGGAGAGAGATAGGTACTGGACCAGTGATTTCACTGATACAGAGAGTCCTTGTGATTAACTTCCATCACCAAAGCAAGTCAACCCCTTACCTGTAATTTGTGAGATTAGACATTTAGTTGCCTAAGACACAAAGAAGTTAAGTGACTTGCCCAGGGTCATACAGCTAGTATGTCTAGGTTCTTCAGCAGGTAACTTATTTCCCTCATCCAGGGCCATCTCTAGCCATCCTGATCTATATCTCACCCTGGACCCAGATGGCTCCGGAGGAGAAAGTGAGGCTAGTGCCCTTGCACAGGCCTCCCTCACTTAAATCCAATTCACTTGCATGTCATGGCATCACCTCTCTGATGTCATGGTCTCCTTTGAGAGTGAAGGACAAACAATAACAACACTAACATTTCCATCAGAATAGCAACTGAAATGAGGGCTCCTTCATTTCCCAATATGTTCCTCTCCCCAGACCTACCTAGAGAGCCAACCTCTGAATCAAAGTAAAAAATAAAAAGAAAAGCCATTCATTCAGCAGAAGCAACAAATAGTGGAACCGAACAGTATATGTGGTGTTCTCCAACTCTGAAAAGAAGAGAGAAAGATACATATATTTTTCTTCAAATTCACATATTGGTCATGTATGAAAATGTCTGTCTCATTTTATACCCTACAATCCATCATCTCTCTGCCAAGAGACAAGAATCATGCTTCAAGGCTTATTTTTTCTAAAATAATAATATTCTTTCATTAATTTTGTATGGCTGGGAGCCATGGAATATCATGGTCTCTGTAGTATTATAGTTGCAGATCAATCAAAGGATGTGTAGTGGGCATGAATAAACTACAGTATATTATGAATAAAGAATTGTGCTGGAGAAGCTGTGCAAAAGATGTCATCAGAGAGATGTATGACTAGGAAAAAAAAGATATACTATCTGATAACAGTGTTGGGGAAGCTTAGGGGATGGCCTGTGAATGCTGGACACCTGACTCCTACCACTTGGGCAATCCCCTGTGGTGGAATTATTGGGGGACAAGACAAGAGTGTCAGAAGGGTGGCAAGAGTGGAGCTGTGAATTCATGGGCGATATGGATTCAGAGAAGTTTGTAGGAGGTAATAAAACATCAGCCTGAAGGCTTCTAGGCGGAGGGTGACAACAAAATTATGGGTGTGGTTACAACTGTGAAATTTAGAGTAGGCTGTTAACAATCTTCCTACTATGAATTTCAGAGCCTGGGACCTCAGTTTTGGAATCCGTAGACAGACAGCAGCTGGTAAGACTGAGAAGTCCTTGACAATTTGGTCCCCAGCTTCCAAAAGTCCCTAGGATAAACCTGGCATGGTTCTTAGTGCTACTGGGGTGGAAGGGTGGGAGGGGTGGGGCTGAAGGGCTAGCTAGCCTAGAAAGCCCAGGAAAGGTGGGGGAAATAGTCTTAAAATTTCTGAGAGGTCTTCATTTCACTGAGTGAACTCAGTAAGCACGGAATAAAAGAAAGACTGAGTTATGACAGAGAGGCTATATCAAAAAGAGTCACTGCCTCTGCAGCCCTCAAGTAGAGGAGGACTTTGGGTGAAGGAAGCCTCAAGATAAGAATTCTATCCATTATCCTCTGAGTCCTGTTTCTGGCTCTCAGATTTCCAAACCATGGGATCTCATCCTGGAACTTCTGTTGGCCCCTAGGGCCTCCTCATCCTGGAACATCCAACCACCCTGGTGGCCTTTTCAACAGGCCTGTCCCCTTCTCCTCTTGCCCAAGATCTGGCTTCTGGACTTCAAAACCTTGCCCTCAGCCAGCTAGTTTCCTCTCTCTTCCTTTTCAGCTCTCTTCTGTCTGTTGTCTTCCCCCATTTGAATGGAAGTTTAGCAAGGTACCTGGCACATTATAACTCAATAAATCCTTCCTTCCTTCCTTCCTTCCTTCCTTCCTTCCTTCCTTCCTTCCTTCCTTCCTTCCTTCCTTCCTTCCTTCCTTCCTTCCCTTATTGTTTTGGAGAACAATGGACAAGTAGGTTCTTAATTAAAAGTGAATCCCTCTCTCACTTAGCTTCTGCACCTAAGTACTACTTATATGAACTGAGTTCAAATACTAGCTCTGCATCTCTGCTCCCTGCATGACCGTGAGCACTTAACTCCCATAGAACTACATTTCCCTATCTATAAAATGAGGAGTTGAACTAAATAACCTCTAAATCCTACATGAGAACAATGATTATTGGAGTATAGACTTATAACATGCTCTCATTTAGGATTTGGGGAAGCTGTTTGTGCAGACAATTAGCTTGACTCATCATAACTGGCTTAGCTAGGTGTCACACTGAAACCTTTGTAAGTTCATATTCACGCACTTAAAGTTCAATATGAGTCAGTACTGGATCATGGCAGCCCTAAAAAGTAATGACACTGGGGCAACTAGGTGGCACAGTGTTTAAAGCACTAGCCCTGGAGTCAGGAGAACCTGGATTCAAATCTGGCCTCAGACACTTACTAGCTGTGTGACCCTAGGCAAGTCACTTAACCCTGATTGCATCAAAAAGAAAAGTAATGACATGAGAGTCTGCATTAATGAAAATGTTATGTCTGGAAAGACAGAGGTTAGAGAGGTCTGGTAATACCACACTGGGATTGTTATCTTCTGTACTGGCTACTATATTTTTGAAAGGTTATTGACGATCTGGAACACATCCACATGATGGGGACCAGGATGATGGTGGTGGTAAATTCCAAATTATACCAAAAGAGGACTTGTTCAAAGAATTGGAGTTGTTTAACCCAGAGAAGAAAAGATGTAAACGGATATATGATAGCTGTTTTCATCATCATAGATCTAGAGCCATAAGGGCCCACAAAAGCCCTCTAACCCAACTCCTTCCTTCCTTTTACAGGCTGAGACCCAAGGAAATGAAGTGATTTTTGTCCAAGTCTGCAGTGGTAGAATAAAAGACAGGATTTGAAGCCAGGTTCTCTGACCCTAGACCCAGTTCTTTCTTTCAGCATTTATGCCCAGGTATTAATTGTCAACAGTGACGGCTGAGAGGGAGTTGTGTTTCATGGAAGAGACATTGCATATATTTTAATTGACTTCAGAAGGCAGAACTATAAGGAATTATTGGAAGTTTTATAGAAGCAGATTTTGAGTCAATGTTAGGAGAGATACAACCAGGGTATGCTGGAATTAGTTCCAGGCGGCTCCTAAGAGCTGATTGTTAAATTTTCAGTGTGAGCATCCACACCTCAGAAATAGCCAAACATGATAGATCAGGGCTTTGATTTATTATTTTGCTGATTTTCTAGACTTAAGAAAGTAATGTAGAAAATGTTAAGATTAACATATTAAATTTCAAAGTGTGTTTTGGTATAATTTTTTTTTCTGGAGAGCCAGTTATTAAACATTTACCAGCATACTATACCCCTTACTTTAGTTTATAAAGTGCCTTACATATATTATCTAATTTTAGCTTCACAATCCTGTGAAGTAGGTGCTATTATTATCCCCACTTTACAGATGAGGAAAGTGAAGACAGAGGCTAAATGATTTGCCTAAAGTCAGACAACTGGTAAGTCTCTGAGCTTGGATTTGAACTTGGGTTTTCTTGACTCCAGGTTCAATGTTCTGTCTACTGGACCACATAGCTGCTGGGTCTCTAAGTAAATGAAAAGTATTTTTGTTAGATGGAATCTGGAAAGAATTAGCACCAAGTAGTTAATATGTGCTTGGAACTTTTTCTCCTCACTGTCAGAGAAATTACCCAAAGTAAAGCCTGGAAAGTGTTAATCATGACTTCAAGCCCACAAGCACAGATGTCCACTGGCAAAGTTGAAATAAAATTGGAAGAAATTAAAGCTTATTCTGTTTTTTTTTCAGACCCTAGTAATAAAAAATTCTGGCTGCAGATGAGGGCTCAGGCATATCCTCCTCCCCCTTATTATTAAACAATAGCAGAGCACAATAAAAATAGAAGTGAATACAAAATGAGCTGGTTTTCTGTGCGTACCAATGTTTTTGTTGGTCAAATCACATTGAGGATGTGAAGAATCCATTAAGTGGCTTATTTTTTAGTCTCAATTTTAACTATTAGGTGAATGAAGGAATTACCTGTTAGAAAGTGACATGGCATCCCTAACTATACTTTTACATCTTGGCCACCCCCAAATGTGGAGAGGAATTAAAGTGATCAGATTTGAAATCTTTTAAAAAGCATGACTGGGGTGGCCAGGTCCTGGGAAATGGTGAAGGATGGAGGACAGGATGGGCTAGGAGGACTTTACTAAATGGGAAGGGTTGAAGACCTAAAGACCTAGTCTTAACCTAGGTTCCATGAATATATATGTATATATTTTAATATGCACACATATATGTATATATGTATATTTATCTTTATATGTATTACATACACATAACACACACATATAGACTATATATAGAAAATGTTTATGTGCATAAAAATATTTTAAAATGCATAACATAAAATACATAGGATTACAAAGAAAACCAATTACATTGAAATCCAGTGTCATAATCCTATATATTTTATTCTATGCATTTTAAAACATTATTTTGAGGTTTATAGGCTTCACTAGAGCACCAAAGGGATCCATGACACACATACTCAAAAGATTACAGAAGTAATCTCTGATGTAAAGAGACATAATTAACATAAGACACTGAACAGAACTGATGACTTGGGGAGCTAAAGATGAAAGAGTTTACCAAGGATTTGTTTGGCTAGCAAGATTGGGAATGAAGACTTTGGCAGAGGTGAGAGAATTAGGAGAGGGGTAGAAGTCTTTGCTGTAACCAAAAATGGATTTTTTTTTCCTTTCTGAATCATTGAGAATTAAAAGTGCTTTATTGGGATTGGATGCCTATAGAGTCAAGAGTATTTTCTGGGATATTAAAAGTCATGGAGGAGTTAGGGGGCTGAAAATTTTGGGGGGCTAAGGTTTTAGGGGCACTAAGACTGAAAATTTTGATAGGAAGGGGAGCTAGAAAAGGTTAGTTCCATTTGGACCTGCTGCTACCAGAATATCCATGACCCTTTGTCTTCCCCTTGCTCTCTTGCCCAGCCTGGGCCACCCAGAACAGAATGGCTTGGATGAGATGGTAGCCACCAACTCTGTTCCTGCTGGCAAGATGGAGGACCACCAGGCTTTAATCCATATACCTTGCCTCTGCCTTCTAGAACCTTGGCACTGTCCTCTGACCTACCAAGTTAACTAACCTAAAGAAGTCATCTGCCCATCCACAATAACTTCAGGACTCAAGGGCCTTTCTATCTGCCCTTTAGCTATATACACTTCCTTTTGTGTATTGCCTCTTCTGATTAGAATGTGAGCTCCTTGAGGGCAGGTACTGTCCTCCTATTTCTATTTGTATCCCAGGAGCTTATCACAATGCTTGATACATAGTAAATACTTAGTGATGCTTTTTCATTCATTTATTAGAGGAGGTAAGTGGAAGTTGGGGGTGCGGGGTAGGGTGAGAGGTGATTTGAGGAGATGCTCATGACTAAATTAGAGAGCTGGAGAAATCACTAATAGATAGATTTAGACTTGATGGAAGGAAAAACCTTTCCAACAATTAGAACCATCCAAGAACGGAATGTGGTGCCTCTAGGTAATGAGTTCTCCCTCATGGAGTTCTGCAAGCAAAGTCTGAGTGATACATGTTGAAATGTATATATATATATATATATACACACATACATACATACATATATATACATACATATACATATATATACATACATATACATACATATATATACATATATACATATGTATATGTATATATATATGTATATATATATTTTTTTCCAGATATCGGTTGAGTTGAAATGTGTATTTTTTTCAGGCATGGGTTGAAAAAGTTGGCCTCTGAGGTCACTTCCAAGTCTGAAACTCTATGATTCCATGACCCAAGATAAATTTTCTCAGCTGGGAAAGTGAGGAATATAGTCATGCTGAACTCATACCCAATGTGTTTCTGTCTGTGTTATGTGTGGGTGTTCATTTCTGTGGTTTTCGCACTGTTATTGTTTATTGAGATCTGTGTTTTCTGCTATGTTTTCTTTTTGTATTCTGACCTATAATTAAAACCTTTTATTCACTTATTCTCCACAATAGGATACTCAACCTGAAATGATATCCTTAGTTCAATCTCCTCCACCACCTAACATAGGAAAAGGCTTCACAGTCATCCTTCTAAAGGACAGTGTGACAATCCTACGTGAGCTCACTCAGATGAAGGTAAACTTGGTAGTGTTTGCCTTTTTAATCATGGAATTCTAACCCTAGAAGGGACTTTGTACATAATCTAATAATAGGATCATATATTTCAAGCTACAAAGGACCTTACAGGGCATCCATTCCAATCCTCTCATTTTGGAGTTGGGGAAACTAAAACCCAGAGAGGTTAGTGATTTGTATAAGGTCAGGATCTGAAACCAGGTCCCAGGGCTCCAAATTCAGCATACTTTCTACAGTTCCACAGCCTCTTTTAGTCCAACATCTTTATTTTATATGTAGCACTAATAGCTGTTCCCCAGGTTCAAGTTGGGATGTTTTCACATGTAATCACAATTATTATAATTATTATTATTGGGGGCACTTGTGACTTACCCACAGTCACACAGCTAGTAGGTATCTGAGGCTGGATTTAAACTCAGGTCCTCCTGACTCCAGGGTCAGTGCTCTATCCACTGCGCCAGCTAGCTACCCCTAATCACAATTATTTACACATGGCTTACGTGCAATGCATCCTTTACCAACTGACCAAGAGCCATAAATCAAAAAACAAAGATTAAAAAAAAAAGACAAAATAGCAAAGCAAAAAATAATGCAAAATCCCTCCATATACAAAAAGATCTCAATACAGGCCAGTTGAATCAGTCCATTCAGAGGAAGAGGAAAGCTATACAGGAAGGAACACCTAGAATGATGAACATGCACCCCCTGACTCTAAAGAAATTCCAGCAATCTACTTACTACCTGTGTGATCTTGGTCACATGACCTCTCTGGGTCTCAGATTCCTCAATTATGAAATGGGTGGGGTAGACTAGAAGACCCCGGAGGGCCCTTCTTGTTCTAAATCTGTGATCTTATGATCCCCATGTTTAAAATGATCTATCTAGACGTGACCGTAGGATTCAAAAGCAGCTAAGATGTCTTTATCTTAGATTGAACCATTCAGCTCTTTTTGTCTACTTCAGTATGAAACCTTACAGCTTCCTAACATCTATAGGTCATCCAGAATGAGTCAGTTGCCTAGAACAGAGCTGGTTGCCTGGGATTTAGCTATGCATGACTGTGACTTCATTTCTTTCAATCAGCCCAAATCCAGGCAAAGAACACAGATGTCTTACATCCTTTTTGTCTGACCAAATGAGATAACATAGGAAAAGTACTTTTCCAGCCTTGAAGTACTAGTTAATGGTGAATTGTTGTTATTTTGTTCTAATGTTTTTCATGGAGTTTAGACAGAAATGGTGCTGGGACAAGTTGCTAAATTACAGTTATTCTTTTATATTTAATATTTTGTGAACTATTGTACAGATGGAAAAAAAATCATTGTTTCTTGAGGTTGAATTGAAATATTAGGATATGAGCTCATCCTCAGTAGGCTCACTGAAAGCATCCTCAGTACAGCTCCAGTAATAAACAGGATGACAGGGATGATATGTATCCAGCTCTCTTCTCACATGATTTTAATTTCTTATTCTAAATCTGTATATTTTGAAAGCTTTTCTCCCCACGGAGTTTGAGTTTTATGAGCATTTGATATGGTAGCGCCTGTTAAAAATATTGTCCTTAAGAGTTCATAGGTTGCTATTATGTCTGGATGACTTTAGGCAATGATTTGGTCTTTGATAATACTCTGGGTCCAGTATAGTTTGCTGATTGAGTTTTCCAGGATATTTAGAGGTCCATCATTATAGCACAGGTATTTTGTCAGATTATGAAAAATAATGACAATGTCAGTCAGTTAAGCGTTTATTAAGTATCCAGTGTATTCTAGGTATTCTGTTAAGTTGTAGGGACCCAAAGGAAGGCAAGAGACAATCCCTACTTTCAAGGAGCCCACGGTTTAATGGGGGAGATAACATACAAACAACTATGTACAAGGAAGGTATATCCAGGATATTAATCTATCTTGTATATAGGGCACATTAATACAGGGTATGCAAGAGTTAATAACAAAAGGAAGGCATTAATGGGAATCAGGAAAGGTTTTTCATAGAAGATGGGATTTTAGCTGGGACTTGAAGGAAGCCAGGGAAGCTAGAAGGGAGAGATGAGGAGGGAGAGAGTACTCCAAGCATGGGAGACAGTCAATGACAATGCCCATAGCTGAGAGATGGCAGTGTCTTGTACCAAGAGTACTAAGGAGTCCTGTATCTCTGGTTTGTAGAATATGTGGATGTGTGTAAAAAGACTGGAAAGGTAAGAAGGAGTCAGATCATAAATGACTTTAAAAGCCAAACTGAGGATTTTATATTTGATCCTGGAGGTAATAGCGAGCCACTGGAGTTTATTGAACAGGGAGAGTGACATGGTCAGACCTACATTTTAGGAAGATCACTTTTATAGCTGAGTGGAGGATGAACTAGAATGGGGAGAAACTTGAGGCAGGGAGACCAAGCAGCAGACTATTGCAGTAGTCCAGTGAGTGAGTGAGGTAAGAGGAGCCTGCACGTAAGTGATGACAGTGTCAGAGGAGAGAAGGGGGTGTTTGTAAGAGATGTTATACAGGTAGAATTGGTTATGGTAGGTGAGATAGAATGAGGAGTTGAGAATAATGTCTACGTTACAAGCCTGGGCAACTAGGAGCATGGTGGAGCTCTTAAAAGTAATAGGAAAGGGAGAAAGAAGGAGAAAGACAATAAATTCAGTTTTGGACTTGTTTAGTTTAAGATGTCTATGGGGTATCAAATTCTAGATATCTAATGAGCAGTTGGAAATGTAAGACTGGAGATCAGGAGAGAAGATAGGGCCGAGATAAATAGATCTGAGAATCATATACATAGAAATGCTAATTGAATCTATGGAAGGTGATGAGATCACCAAGCAAAATAGTATAGAGGGTGGAAGAAAGAAAACCTAGAAAAAGGCTTTGGTAGACAGCTACCACTGGTAGACCTGATTTGCTGATTCAGCAAAGGGAGACTAAGAAGGAGCCATCAGACAGATAGGAGAACAAAGAGAAAGCAGAATCACAAAAACCTAGAAAGAAGAGAATATCTGGGAGAAGAGGGTGATCAGCAGTGCCAAAGGCTGCAGAGAGGTCTGGAAGGATGAGGAATGAGAAAAAGCCATTAGATTTAGCAATTAGGAGTTAACTCATAATTTTGGGCAGCTAGGTGGCACAGAGGATAGATGCTAGTCCTGAAGTCAGGAAGATGAGTTTTCTGGAGTTCAAATCTGGCCTCAGATACTCACTAACTATGTGACCCTGGGCAAGTCACTTAACCCTGTTTGCCTCAGTTTCCTCATCTGTAAAATGAGCTGGAGAAGGAAAGAGCAAACCACGCCAGTATCTTTGCCAAGAAAACTCCAAATGGAGGGGATCAGACGTGACTGAAAAAAAAATGACTGAACAACAACATAATTTTGGAGAGAGCGGTTTCAGTCAAATGATGAGTTCAGAAGCCAGACTGCAGAGAGTTAAGAACAGAGTGAGAGGAAGGAAAATAGAGGCACCAATTATAGATGGCTTCCTTGAAGAATTTAACAACAAAGGATGGAGAAATATGGGCCGGTAGCTGGGGATGGTGAGATCAAGTGAGGATTTTTTGAGAATATGAGAGATGTACCTAAGAAACTGTGTCATGATTTTCAATTGATATAAAGTTGCATAAGAGAAGATCTTTGAAGAGTTTAAGCAAGACAAGTGGAAAGAGGGTTAAATTTGGAAACAAAGGACCTAGACACACATCATAGCTCAAACATTTCCTATATGACCTTGGGAAAGTCACTTCACTCAGGGACTCAATTTTTTCATATATAAAATGAGAGCTTTGTACTAGATGACCTCTTAAGATCTCTGCCAGCTCTAAGTCTATGGAATTTACAATTTACTAGCAAAGTTACAACCTGGTGGTTCCATTAAACTCTTCATTTCTTTTTCTCATTCTTTTCTTTTCTCTTGCCTCCAATCACTCATTCCTCAGTGGCTTCTTTCCTTCAGTATTCCACAGGCCCAGATTCTCAAAATATACAGTATTGAATCCCTCCATTCCTTCTAGCCCCTGCTCAGCTCACTCTCCTATTCCTAGAGTTCATCACTCACCACTATGGCCTGATTCAGTTCCTTACTGTGCCAACCCTCTGCTGTCTGACTTTTGCCCCAAAGGATTAAGTTAATTGTTCAAGATTATGCAGCAAGCTGTTTGAGAACTTGGATCTTTTGACTCAAAGACTCTTGACCACTGTGTTAACATAGATCATCACCAGAGAAAGAGGTTACACAGGGTTGTAATTACTATTTCTTAAGATCAACAAAAATAACATTCATCACTATAATACACACATATACATTTAGTTTCTTTTAAATACTCAAATAACCTCTGTTAACAAACATTACTTACATTTTCCTTTTTTTTTTTTTTTTGTTTTTTGGTGGTGTGTTCTTCTATCCTGCTCTTCTACTGGTGGGTTTCAGCTAACAATTCTCTAGGCTGTAAAGTTTGCAAAACAATTTACATAAATTTTCTTATTTGACCTCACAACAACTCTGGGGAATATATTCTATTATTATCCCCATTTCGCAGATGAAGAAACTGAAGTGGAGGGTCTTGCCTAGATCTAGATAGCACAGTAGACAGAGTCCTGGATTTAGACTAAGGAAGATACAAATTCAAATTGTGCCTCATATACTTACTAGCTATGCAATCCTGAATAAGTCACTTCAGCTCTCTAAGACTCAGATTCTTCATCTGTAAAGTGAGGATAATGATAGCAACTATCTCTCAGGATTATTGTGAGGATCATAAGATGAAATATTTGTAAAGAGCTTTGCAAGCCTTGAAGGGCTATATAAATGCTAGCTGTGTTATTATTATTATTTTTTTCTACAGCTAGCAGAAAGTCTGAGGCAGGGTTTGAACTTGTGTCTCTCGGTCCCAATATGGGTGACGTGGTAGCAAGGTAGATAGAGCAGCAGGCCTAGAGTCAGGAAGACCTGAGTTCAAATCCAGCCTCAGGCACTTATTAGCTGTGTGACCCTGAGCAAGTCATTTAACCCTGCTTGCCTCAGTTTCCTCATCTGTAAAATGAGCCGGAGAAGGCCATGGAGAACCACTCCAGTATCTTTGCTGAGAAAACTCCAAATGTGGTCACAAAGAGCTGAACATGACTAAATGACTGAACCTGTCCCAAAGTCCGATGCTCCATCCATTCTACCACCCAGCTGCCTCAATCTTTCACATCTGTATATTTCAACTCCCTATTCCTATTATCCCAAAGGAGTCTTACCTGCTATATTTAGAAAGTACATCCTTATTTATTGACTACAGGGCTTTATATCTCATAGGATGCACTTAACATTGCTCAGTGAATTGAAATTTTAAAAATGGCACGAACACTTTCACAATCCCTTATTTCACGATTTCTATATGCAGGTGGTGGCTTAGCTCACGGAACAGCTGGGTATCTGCTCACTGCTCTCCTCTGAGCACTGAGTTTCAGTTAGGGATGAAAGTGAGGAATGCTACCACAGAAATTTCACAGTAAGTTCCTGCCTAGAGCTAACTGTTTTCTTACCGCTTTGTGTAGAGTAGATAGACTTTAAGTGTCTCGTCTGTGAGCCTTATGGGGAGAGGTGAGACTAGGGCAGGGTAGCCCCAGGAAGACTGGGAAATAGGCAAAATTTGGCTCTTTCAATCAGCAAGCATTTGATACTTATTAAGCACCTACCACATGCAATACATAGTTCTAGCTGTCATGAGGGATACAGAGATAAGGGATGGTTTCTGTTCCAAAAGAGCCTATTTTACAAAAAACAGAAACCAAGGAAAATATTTACATATGAAAACTAATAAATGTATGGAGGATGCATGGAATCTAGGTAGAAAAAGGTGTAGGTTTTTGAGACGTGGAGTGGGAAAAGATGCTCCCCGGGGGGGTGAGGCCCTGGGGTCCAAGGTTCACATAGTAAGTTTTCAGTGTCCTTTCTTCTTGTAGGAAGTGTTTATGAGAGATACACAAAAGCTGCTCTGAGTGCAGCTGAGGGAAGCGTCCTTTCTTACTGGGAAATCAGAAACACTTCTTCAAGGATTTGACATTTGATCTGAGCTTTGAAAAATGAATAGCGTTCTAACAGGTAGAGAGCTAGTATAGGGACTAGATTTGTGATTTCATAGATAGAACTCTCAGATGAGATAACTCATTCCTCCACTGCAGGTCAGACCCTGAAATGGAGTCTTAGAAAATTGCCTGGCATACTCAGAAGTTACGTAATTTGTTCTGAGTCACACATATCAGAGAGAAGACAGGAATCAAGGTCTTCTTGGCTTTAGGGCTAGCTTTCTATCTATTACGTGATGTTACCTGGTTGAAATGAAGGGGTACGGATTTCTACGGTTGGAGATGAGGTCCAGATGGGGAAGATATTCTACTGTTGTATAAGTAAAAGTGCAGGAGTGGGACGTAGAGGGATGACATCGAAGGCAAAAGACCTGGTGTTATAGGCTCATAATGCTGGGTGGGATCTTAAAGGCTTTCTAGCCAATATCCTTATTTTTACAAATGAGGCCTAGAGAGGTTAAAGTGATTTTTCTATAACTTAGAGTAATTTTTTTTTTTTAGGCAATTGAGGGTAAGTGACTTGCCCCAGGGTCACACATTTAGTAAGTGTCAAGTGTTTGGGCTGAGGCCTCATTTGAACTCAGGTCCTCCTGAGTCCAGGGCCAGTGCTCTATCCACTGTGCCCCCTAGCTGCCCCCTAGAGTAAATTTTTGAGCTGGGATTTGAACCCAGGACTTTTGCATCCCAATCCAGCACTTTCCCACTGGTCCTATTTCTTCATAAGTCCCATTTCAAAACCTGTCACTCTCATTCTCACTTCCCTCTCTTCCCATAATTAGTAGTATCCATTCTTGTAAGACAATGGTTCTTAAAGTATTGTCTGGAGAACCTTGGGGGTCCCTAAGATGCTTTTAGGGAGTCCATGAGGTCAAAACTGTTTTTATAATAATAATAATATTAATAATTAATAACAATAAACCAACAAAGCTGGTCTAATTTCTTATATGTAAATATTGATAGATATAACCCACATAAACAAAAGATCTTTAAAGAAGTCCTCAATTTTTAAGAGTATAAAAGAGTCCTAGAACCAAAAAGTTTGAGAACCACTATTGTGGGATATTGATTGACCAGCTTCCAACTAATCTTATTTAAGAAAAGGAACTGTTATGAGCCGGGAAACTAAGAGGGCTAATTGACTAGCTTGGGTTTGTGAGAACAAATTAACTAACTGGCTGGCTGGAACTTGGGTTCAGACTGAGAAGCATAATGGGCTGGAGGGATCTTTGGATGCCCAGAGATTCCCCAGTTCTAAGAGAGGACTATGGTAGGACCTGAACTGGCTGCCAGTGGAAGGAGTTAAAGGCCTATACAAGATACCAGCAGCCAGAGTGTTGAGACCCCAGCTGGAACTGGGAAGCCACATGCTATAGCAGGAGAAGACAAGAAAGTCTAGAGTTAGACCATGCCAGCCCTGAAGGTTCTTCTTCTCTAACTAACTGAGCCGCTTCTACCTGTATGTGAGCTCTAAGGGTGTGAGAGACTACTCCCCCCTCCCAACAAAAAATACTTCTAACCATAGGGACCAGATATGATTATCTTTTGGGGACTTAGTATTCTGTTCATTCAGGCTATTTGAGACATTTGTGAAAATGCAAGTAAAATTTTGCTATAATCATGTAATTTGAACCTTCCCTGGGCTTCAGCTCAAGGCTTTCAGTGAATACGATGCTATTTTTGTCACTTTGGTAACATGAGTCTATGGGTAATTGGGGCTTTGCCTGTCATTACTCAGCACGAACTCTCAAACACCCAAATCACTTGATTTCTCCTTTCCCAAGTCTCTGGAGAAGGCAGATCACAACTGAACACATCAGGACTCTGCGACCTGAGTGATACGGGCAATGGAATAGGGAATACTCTTTGGGGTTTCACCTTTAGGTTATATAACCTCCATTGACTATAGAAGTGCTCTTTACATCCAATGGGACCTCTAAGAGATAAGCTGGCATAGGGGAAAATGGACAAAAATTGGAAACAAAAGATGTAGGCCCACATTTACTAGCTGATGACTTTGGGATCTCTAGTCACAACCTCTGTGAACCTAAATTTCATCTGTAAAATGGGACTAATAATATCTGCCCTAACTTCTGCATGTGGCTACTATGAAGATCAGATGAGATAAGATATGTGAAAAGATATATGAATAAATGAAAATGTACTTTTCAAGCACTTACTATGTATTAGGTACTGTGAAACATGCTAGGGATACACGTGCAAACAAGTCAGATTGTCTGCCCTCAAAGAGCTTATATTCTGATAGGTAAAGACAATACAATGAGGGGCAGGTGGAGGTGAGGCTGGCGTTTATGTAAACATGGTTTGGAAATGGCACGGGAGGGATGAGGAGGTCTGGTTTGGGGCAAGGTAAGTCAAAAGCTGATCTTTCAGAGCCTGGAATCCCAGGGGAGGAGTGCAGGATCTGGTGGGAGTGAGAGAAAGGAAGAGAGCCCACATATAGGTGGTTTAGAAATGGCCAGGAAGGGGGCAGCTAGGTGGCACAGTGGATTAGAGCACTGGCCAGAGCACTGGCCCTGGAGTCAGGAGAACCTGAGTTCAAATCTGGCCTCAGACCAAATAGTTGACACTTACTATCTGTGTGACCCTGGGCAAGTCATTTACCCCCAATTGCCCAAAAAACAAGCAAACAAAAAAAGAAATGGCTAGGAAGTAATCAAATGAGATTGTTTTGCACACTATAAAGGCTATACAAATGCAATACCTTAATGAGATTATTTTAGTCCCAAGGTAAAGATAGTTTGGAATCCGGGATGACTTCTAGATAGTGAGCCTGAGGGTCTAGGAGGATGGTGTTTCCCTCTATAGTAATGGGCGCAGGGTGGATAGGCTCAAGGGGAAAGACAATGAACTCTGTTTTAGACATGTTTGGATTAAGATATCTATAGCACATCCATTTCAAGATGTTTAAAGAGCAGTTGGAGATGGGAGACTGGAGGTCAGGAGAGAGGTTGGAGCAGGATAGGTAGCTTTGAGAGTTGTCAGCATAGAAATGGTAATTAAATCCATGGGAGCTGACTGAGATCACCAAGTGAAGTCATGTAGAGGGAGAAGAGAAGAGGTCCCAGGACAAAACCCTGTGAAACATCTAGAGTTAGAGGGCATGATCTACATGAGGATCCAGAAAAGGAGGCTGAGTAGGATTGGTCAGACAGGTAGGAGGAGAACCAGGAGAGAGAAAAGAGGATATGGTCATCAATATTTTCAAAGGGAAATTGGGGGAAATGAAGACTGAGAAAAGACAATTGGATCTGGCAATTAAGAGATCACCTGTAGTTTTGGGGAATGAAGTTTTTGGCAGAATGATGAGATCTTACTGGATCATAAGAGGTTAAGAAGAGAGTGAGAGGAGAGAAAGTGGAAGCACATTCCTTAAATACTCCCCCTATCCAAGCCAGCACTTTGGAGCTTAATTCTTTCCTCCCTCCTTGCCTTCCTTCTCTCTTTCCTTCCTTCTCTTCCTCTTTCCTTTCTCCTTTTCTTCCTTCCCTGTTTCTTTTCTTTCCTTCCTTCTTTCCTTTTCTTTCTTCCTTCTTTCTTTCCTTCCCTCCCTCTTTCCTTCCATTTTCCCTTCCCTCTTTCTTTTCTTTCTTTCTTTCTTTCTTTCTTTCTTTCTTTCTTTCTTTCTTTCTTTCTTTCTTCAGAAAGAATGAGAAATATATAGGTTCTGCCTCTGACACTAGTAGTGTGATACCAGGTTAAGACACTTCATCTTTCTGAGTCTCAGGCAGTTCTCTAAGGTTATAAATTATAGTTGGTAATATAATACATACAAAGTCCTTTTTTGATCCCTGTTAATATGCAGGTGCCCCAAAGAGGGTTACACTTTAAGCCATATATCAAGAGCTGGAAGGGACCATACGAGTCTCCTAATCTAAGTCTCTCATACTATAGATGAGGAAATGGTAGCCCTAAGGGCCTAAAGGAGTTTCCCCAAACCACTTATGTAGTAAGTGGCAGAACTGGGATTTGAACCTGGGTCCTCTGACTCCAAACATCAGCTGTTATAAGTCCCTTAACCTTAGTGTAATGGAGTTCCAGATCTTTTCCCAAGAATTTTTTTTTTTAAATAGGGGAAGGAAAATATTTTCCTGGATAGCTCAATAGATGGAGAAGAAATTCTTCTAGAGAAGTGCAGTGCTAGGGGAGACAGAAGCTGCCTAGGACAGCCAGCCCTGGCCAACCCCTAAATCTAATTCAGCCTAAGGGCGGAAAATTCTAATTTGGGTAAGTTGGAACTGTACTTCATCCCTCCTTGGAACCACACAGAAACAATTAAGATCTAGACCAGTTGAAGATGTAAAACAACATTCACCTCAGTATTTGTCCCAAACAATTCACATCTTTGTAAGACTTCCTTAAGAAAAGCAACTAACTATAGTCTTAGTCTCACTTTCCAGACATTGCTAATGCCTTTTTTTTTAATTATTATTAGATGTGTCTCTGGAAACAGTGTAGTCTCATCCTTCCAAGTGCTTGGGGAGCCTCACACACTCTTCTTAGGAATCCATAAGGTTTTGATTTTTTTTCCTTCTGGTATAGTATATGTAACCCACCTAATTAAGAATAGTTACATTATACATAGTTGGTAAGAATAAATTCCCTATATTCTGGATAACTAGAAAACTGGGAGGCAAGACTGAAAACAAGGTGTGGGAAGTGGGAATGTGAAATCTCTGTTCAGTATGAACTTTCTACCTAGTTCCTAGAGCGTAAAATCTCCATAGCCTGTCATCCCTATGAGGGAGGCTGAGACTGGTGGATCTCTTAAGCTTAAGAGTTCTGAGCTCATAAATATGATGAGCTACTGGGAACCAGGGGGCCACCAAATTGCGTAAGGAAGACTGAAACAGCTCAGGTCAGGAAATGAGCAGGTCAAATTTTCCATGCCTATCAGAGTGGCATTGAGCCATGAATAGCCCCTATACTTCTAGCCTGGGCAAGATAGGGAGATTGATGGAGAGAGAGAAAAAGAGAGAGAGACAGAGAGACAGACAGAGAGATAGAAGAGACAGATGACAGAGAGACAGAGACAGAGAGAAAGAGAGAGAAAGAGAAGAAATAGGAAGGTATGGAGGAAGGAAGGAAGGAAGGAAGGGAGAAAGGAAAGAAGAAAGGAAGGAAGGAAGAAAGAAAAAGGAAAAGAAAGAAAGAAAATTTCTGTAGCAGGGTTTCCCAAATAGTGCTCTGTAAAAGCTTAGCATTGTATGCAATATGAAATAGGGCTTCCACGAGAAAATATTAATGCTAGTGATATTTTTCCCTCTAAAATATTAGGTAATGAGGCCTTGGCACATGCCCAGATCACCTAGGATGGAGGCTGCTCCTAACTATGTGATGAGGGCATCTCCTCCCAGAAGGAGATCCTTGGCATCTCCCATGTGGGTGCCTCCATCTTAGGGGTCTGGGCATGCACCAAACCCTGTTACACTCAAATATGAAAATAAATGTCAAAAAAATCCAAACTGCACATGGCAATCTGTTGGCATCAAATAGGGTTAATTTCCAGCAATTTGTTCCAGAATTCTCCTGATCTCTTTCCTTAATCTCAAGTGCATTATGGATTCCATGAATTATTTCAAGCCCAGCAAATATTTTGTGGCCAAATTAATTTTGGAAATGCCACTTTCTGTACATACTTGGGGTGTGTGTGTGTGTGTGTGTGTGTGTGTGTGTGTGTGTGTGTGTGTGTCCTTGCAGGCACATGTTCAAGAACAAGCCCAGACTCGGAGAGGATTTCTACTAGCTCCTGAAGAACAGAAAGGGAAACTTGTTAATTTTAGGTCTGTGCCACACAACAGTAAGTAAACAGTTGGCCAATATCTATTGATAAGTGTGGGCTACAAGATGAACTTAATATAACTGGTCTAAGCCACCATGTGCAGGATGTATGATTAAGTCATGTCTGAACTTCTAGACTGTGAGGCACACTATTCTAGTTTCTCTTCTTGTAGGTCCACCTTGTGCTGGGCTTAATATTTGTTGCCTGACTAGATCTTCTCTAAGGCAATGCCTAGGATTCGGATTCCCATAATCCTGTCCCCTTTCCCTTGGGAAGAAGAGATCCACAAAGGTGGACTTCCCTCCTCTTGTTCATTTGACCTCTCTAGTGGGGATCACTCTCATGTATGCTGTCTTTACCTTGCGCCATATAATTCAATGCTCAATTAAAAAAAATTATTGATCACCTACTATGCACAAAGTAACGTGCTATAGACTGTAGATAGACAAATAAAATAGAGTTCTTTCCTTCAAGGAATGTGTAGTGTAGAAGGAGAGACAACCTATACACAAATGTCATCTATTAGGGGAGATGCCATGAATGCAAATAACTCCAGCATGAATTAGAATATGAATAGGGCGTAAGATAAAGACCCAAAGGAAATGTTCCTGAGAGGTCTTAGGAAGGAGAGATCATATCCAGCTGGAGGCAGTCAAAGAAGACTAGATGGAGAGGGTGGAACCATATCTGGGATTTGAAGACTTGGTGAAGGCTGGAGCAAAGGTGATAAAGGGGAGATGAACTTGTCAAGGTAGAAAGTCCTCAAGGCTTGTAGAGTTGATATCAGGGGCCAGTTTTACATCATGATGGGTTTTACTGTTATAAAAAATTCCAACATAAAATAGCTTGTGCTATTTTAATTCTGTGATTTTATTGTCATTTTGTTGATGATTGGGAGTCCTCTTTTAGGGGGGCAGCTAGTGAATAAAGCTCTGGGCCTGGAATCAGAAAGATTTATCTTGATAAATTCAAATCTGGCCTCAGACACTTACTAGCTATGTGACCCTGGGCAAGTCACTTCATCCTGTTTGCCTTAATTTCCTCATCTGTAAAATGAGCTGGAGAAGAAAATGGCAAACAACTCCAGGATCTTCGCCAAGAAAACACCAAATAGGGTCAAGAAGAGTTGAACATAACTTAAAAAAGGTCTCTTTTGAGGAACACATTCAAGGGGACTGGGTGTCATTAGGCAGCTTAAGTTTTGAAGAATCCCTAAGTTACAAGGCATTTGAGGCGGTGGAAGAAGGGTTGGACTTGTGGCTCAGATCCAAGAAATCCAGGTGGAGGGTTTCCTAGGGGCAATACAGCAGAGGTTTTGGTTTGGAGTCGGGGGCAGAATATTTATTCAGTATTTAACTCTGCAAAGAACTGTGCTGGGGGCTATGGATAAAAAAAATGAAAGTTAGACACTTCTTGCCCTTGAGGAACTTATATTTTACTAATTTTTATATTCTTATAGCTTATTTTTACAAAGCATTTTCTTTATGATCTTTTGAAATAGGAGGTACATTTTACATATCAGGAAACCAAAGCACAGAATGCTCAGGTGGTCAAGCCCAGCTACTAAGTGTAGGAGGTATGTTAAACTCAGGTCCTCTGTCTCCAAGTCCAAGGTTTTTTTCTCTTTACCATCCTATTCCTCATAAATAATTCCAGGTAGTGGCAAAGTACATTATGGTAATTATCTCTTATTAGCCATTTGCCCCAATTACCTACTCCTGTTATAGAACTATGATCCCAAAAGGACAGTCCAAAATTTAATCCAATCTAATACAATAAACATCTATTAAACACCTCCTATGTGGCAGGTGAGGCAGCTAGGTGATTCAGTGGATTGATCACTGAGCCTGGAATTAGGAAGAGCTGAGTTCAAATACGACCTCAGACACTTACTAGCTATGTGACCCTGGGCAAGTCACTTAACTTCTGTTTCCCTTAATCCACTGGAGAAGAAATGGCAAATCACTCCAGTATCTTTGCCAAGAAAATCTCATGGACAGTATGGTCCATGGGGTCATGAAGAATTGGACACAACTGAATGACTAAACAAAAACACGTACCAGGCACTGTGCTAAATTCTGGGGATACAATTAGTAAAAAGAAAGATAGTCCCTGCCCTCAAGGAACTTACAATCTAATGGGGGAAGACAGTACACAAAAGAGTCAGGAAAGGGGGGGAGACACCAGGGGGTTTTTTGTTCAGTGGAGTTGAAAACAACCAGGGAGGGCAGCAGATTCAGAGTGGACTGAGCCCCAAAGTCTAATTCAGGGAAGGCCACAGGTTCCCCACTCCTGGTCTAGTTTCTGCCCTTTATAAAGGCAGGCATTGGACTGAGTTTGATATTCTGACCCTCTAGCCCTCCAATCAGAGGGGAGAGAAGGCGGGGGGGGTGAGGTGAGGGGGGTGATGCAGGGTGGAGTCCAAAAATCAAGCTATGCTATTTCTTTTTAGGGATTTCACAGCCCATAAATGCCCTTTTGTGTATGTATCCTTAATGTTTTCCTTTGGCAGCCAGAGGACACACTCAGACAATTCTGAGTTTTAAAGCTGTGCTTTTGATCAGATCTTTCTTGTTGGCTGGGCTCTCCACCCAAGGTTTCTACCTTCGAGACATCCTTCAGCTGCCTCAAAGTTCAGGTAGAAAACTCGAAATTTCTTAAAGTCTAACAGTGATGGTTAGTGCTGTGAGCATTTAGACAAGGTTGATGGTCGATTCTTTTCTTCTTTAACTCTAAGGATGATTTATGTTCCCTCATACCTCTGTATCTAAGGTCAGAGCGGCCTTTTTGTCCTGGGATCTCAGCGTCTTATTTACGTTTTCTCTTGCCAGCATGCATTTCCCTGAGGCAAGATTGTTAGGAAATTCCATCACTTCCCCAAACTTTGAATGATGGCATACATTTTGAAAACCAGCAGTGTCTTGCCTATTTGTATCAATATCTGCCTTTTGCTTTAGTGAGTATTAAATATATTTTATAATCTTAAAGTTCCAAACATGAAGAAATAATATTGTTGCCAATTAAAAAAAACCCCTACATACCAAATAAACTGCCTCTTGAATAGATTTATGTGATTACCCCTTTTCTAAGTAAGCTGGGCAGAAGGTAGATAGAGAGGGACTTCTGTCTTATAGTGATACTAAACTCCTGTTTTTAATTAAGCCAGTTGGAAATTTTTGTCCTTCATTTAGGAGCTAGATAGCATAGTGGATTGAGCACTGGGCCTGGAATCAGGAAGACCTGAATTAAAATTCAGACTCAGACAATTACTAGCTGTGTGATTTTGGGCAAGTCACTTAATTTGTCTGCCTCAGTTTCCTCAACTGTAAAATAGGGGTAATCATAGTACCTACCTCCCGAAGTTGTGAAAATCAACTGAGATAATATTCATAAAGTTCTTAGCACAATGCTTGCCACACAGTAGGCACTATATAAATGCTAGCTATTTATTACTAAAATAAAAAAAATCAGATTAGAAAAAACCTGTCTTATTTACTATAGATAACCTACCATTGTCCATCATGTGCTACTCTGTTGCCTTTTGGATTACTTATGATTTTGATTCTTCAGAGTTTGTGACATTCCAATATGCATAAATCATATAGTATCACTGTGAGTATATTTATGTTAAAAATATATATTTTTGGTGCCAAGAAGCAGCTTAAAATCATTGACATTTCCCAAATATAATTCATCCTCTTATTCTATTCAGTTTTGGACTAATGCTTATCCTAATTGTGTGTATGGACATACTAACTCAATAGACTGTCTACTCCCTTGTATGACAACATATGTATGAGTGATTCCCTTGTAGAGAATACAGGTGAACTTCAATATTTGCTTTTGCTTTACTGAGGATTTTTTTTATATGATCTTCTATTCTCTGCACACTTCTATCAATTGTATGATTATAAAGATGTGGTCTTTTGCTTCACACCGCCAAGAGGCATCTAGGTAGGATAAAATGCTAGGCCTGGATTCAGGAAGATCTGAATTCAAATCTAGCCTTACTAGCTGTGTTATCCTGGGCAAATGATGAATTTCTGTTTGCCTCAGTTTCCTCTACTGTAAAATAGGATAATTACAGCAACTACCTCATGGGGTAAGTACTGTTGTTGTTGTTGCTTCAGTCATATCCTACTATTCACCATCCCATTTGTGGTTTTCTTGGCAAAAATACTAGAGTGGTTTGCCATTTCCTTCTCCAGCTCATTTTATAGATGAGGAAACTGAGGCAAACAGGGTGAAGTGATTTGTCCAGGGTCACACAGCCAGTAGGTGTCAGGCCAGATTTGAATCCATAGCGATGACTCTTCCTGATTCCAAGCTCAGTGTTCTATCCACTGTGCCACCTAGCTACCCAGTAGGTACTCTATAAATGCCTAATCCCTTCCCTCCCCCTCACTCCTGTAATGCCAACTACCTGGCAGGCTGACCTTGGTGGATCTCTTGAGCTTGGGAGTCCTGAACTGCAGTAGGCTAAACAGATGATTGTCTGCACCAAGTCTGTCACCAGTATGGTTAACTTCCCAGGAGCTGTGGGCTGCCAGGTAGCCTAAGGATGACCAGTCCAGGTCAGAAACGGAGAAAGTCGAAGCTCCCATGCAGATCATTAGCAGGATAGAGCCTATAACTAGCCCCTTCATCTGTTTGGGAAAGCCTGCCAATCCCTATCTCATATTTTCATCAGGATACCCTTGATATGTGTGCAGATTATTCTTATAAAAATTTTATAAAGAAGAGAAAGTGGGTATATGGAATGGTAGTTTTTGAAGCTTCCCCCCCCCCCCACCTTTTGGGAGTAATAATGTCATCCATTGTTTTTTCTATTATTTTTCTATTCTATATCTCCCCCTCTCTGAAATATCTTATCAAATAATCCCCTAGTGCTTTCAAGGGGCAGCGAGGTGGTACAGTGGATAGAGTGCTGGGCCTGGAGTCAGGAAGACTCTTCTTCCTGAGTTCAAATGTGGACTCAGACACATTAGCTGTGTGACCCTGGGCAAGTCACTTCACCCTGTTTGCCTCAGTTTCCTGATCTGTAAAATGAGCTGGAGAAAGAAATGCAAACCATTCCAGTGTCTTTGCCAAGAAAACCCCAAATTGGTTCACAAAGAGTTGTATACAAGTGAAACGACTCGATAACAGCAACATCAACCACAACAGTGCTTTCAAGATTGTAATGTTTATACGATTAGCTATTTTTTTTCTTCTGTTGTGTTTTGTTTCCTCTTTCTGGTGGCTTTTCCTATTGGTCCTAATTCTTACTTACAACATCACTAATGTGAAAATACATTTAATAGGATTGTATATGTATAGCCTATATTAGATTGCACGCCGTCTTGGGGAGGAAGGTGGGGAGGGAGGGGGAGAAAAATTTACAACTAAAAAGCTCATGGAAGTGATCATTGATAAATCAAAATAAATTAATTAAGAAAAAGATTGCATTGCTTTCAGCACAAATTCTCAGTATGTTCGGTCCGGTCCAGTCATTCTTCCCTTCTTCATCTGAAGTATACTTTCAACACTGGGAGCTAAAGCGTTAGGATACGAATCTGGTGATTCTATTATCCCTGATAATGAAAGTAGATCATTACAAGAACACCTGTGAATGTTTTCAAAATGATGTGGCCTCATCCCAACCTTTCTGTAGACTTGTTCTCACTTTCATTGCATTTTATTGTTTTATGAAGAAATGTTTGTAATTTGCCTACATGCTCCTCTATGGTATCTTGTAGATGAGTTTATATGAGTTTTGAACACAGAAGGCATTTTGCAGATGTCTGTTGAGTGAATGCGTTGTGTACGACTGTAAAATATGGTACACGTGCTCTCCAGAGTGATGATGTTGAGAAGGAGCAGTGCTCAAACAGGCTGTGAGATTCCTTGATTATAAAACACTTTTTAAGGCAAAGGTAGCACAAAATAGTAAGGATTGGAAGGGATCCCTTGATTGTGGAATATGCATTTATAATTGATTGGAGTGAAACTTCTCTCTTTTTTTAATGTGGTTGGAAGTTATGTTTTGGGATTTGGGATAGGTAGGTACTTTTTCTTAAACAATGATCTTAAATTTTTTAAAACATTTCCTTTATGGATTACTTTGGGAGAAGGCAAATGACTTTGTGGACTGTTGTTGATGTTATTGTTATTGTTAGGTTGTCATGTGACGTTATTGATGTTATTGTAGATGTTATTGATCCTGCTCATCTCATGAGAAGTTGGTCTTGCTTTTAAGGAGCTGGAAATGAGGTAAAATGATCTCTGTTTTCATGAGCAAACTTTTGTTCTAATTTTTTTATTCTGTACTTAACAATCACTCCTCAAAAAGCATTTACAATAATAACTAGAACAGAAAAAGATGAAATTACAATTCTACAATTCCCTATCACATATGGCATGATTTAAATTTTTTTTTGTTAATTTACTTGTGCTACTTTTGAAGCTATCTTGCTTGTCTGCGTTTCCTTCTGAACTTCTTTCTGTCCCTTCTTTGCATCTTCTCTTAAATCCTTTAATGAATACTTTCTCTTCTCATATCTATTATTAGTTCCCCCTCCATTCACTGTTTCTCTACCCTAATTGGAAAAAAAAAACATTTCTTTGGGGCAGCTAGATGGCACAGTGGATAGAGCACTAGCCCTGGAGTTAGGAGGACCTGAGTTCAAATCCGGTCTCAGACCAGACACTTGATACTCACTAGCTGTGTGACCCTGGGCAAGTCACTTAACCCCAATTGCCTCGCCAAAAAAACCCCAACCAACATGTCTTTAATACCATTATTTTCCTATATGACTAAGAGTTATGGAATGTTGTAGTTCTGAAGAATCACAATTCCAGATGACCTAAAGGATAATGGAGTGACACATTGTATGGGTAAAGTAATCTTCAGCATATAGAAATAACCAAAAATGTATAATCAGAATAGGAAGGAAGATTTTGATCTTTGTCTTGCCATTGAACTCCCTTGACTCTGGAGGGGAGAATGAAGGTGTTGACTTTGTGCAGCTCTGCCTTATTCAAATCCAGTTCATGCACAAGTCAAGACATGTCATTGGTCCTCTTCAAGAACGAAGGCTGAACAATGACAATGACAATGACAAAGTCAGACCTGTGCTTTAGGAATATCACTTTGGTAGCTGTATAAAGAGTAGATTGGAGAGGAGAAAGGCTGGAGGCAGGGAACCCAATGAGGAGGCAATTGGAATAGTCTATGGGAGAGGGTGATGAGGGACTGGGCTAGGATGGGTGTGATGTGACAGGAGAGAAGCTGATGGATGTGAGAAGTGTTGTGGAGATAAAACTGATGAGGCTGGGCAACTGATTCCAAAGAGTGAGGGAGAGTGTGAAAAAGTGAAGTGAGTTGGGAGGACCTCAATCTAGTCAGTCAAGCATTTATTAAGCACTTACTAAGTTCCAGGCACTGTGCTAAGAGCTAGGAATACAAATACAAGTAGAAAGATAGTCCTTGCTCTCAAGGAGCTTTGAGTTCTAATTTGGGAACCCAACACATCAGATGAAGCTTAAGTGGGGCAGTGGAGAAGGGGAAGTTGCCTGTGGGGCGTGATAGAGGAGTAAGGATTGTAGCCTAGTGAGAAGTGAGAAGGGAGGGAGGGAAGGAAGACAGTTGGGCTGATTCCTGGAGCCAAAGGGTTGCCCCTTCTCCCTTTAGGCTCAGGAGACCATTAGGAAGAAAAAAATGGCTTTAATGGCCTCCTTGAATGGAGGGTCTGGGAGAATTCACCCAGTCTGAGGGATGGAAGGAAGGAGTGAGATGCTCTCAACAGAAATGAAGGAGTCAGAAAGCAGGGAGGTAGAACAGAAAAGCATAGGGACTAGAAAGGTTCAGACATAGTTAAGTGGGTGTTGGGGGAAGGAAGGAGGAAGGCTGTTGGCTAGTGTGCACTGCTTTCACGGGTGATCTCTGCTTCCCATCCCAAACTGATTTATGTGGCATGTAGCCCAGATACCTAGGCCAAGTAGTGCTTTTTCCATCAGGGCATTTACCTTAATAGCAAGATAGGTCCTGTGGGTGGGGCAGGAGAGCCATAGGGACATGGGGAGTGGCAGCCTCAGGGCTGGGGGGAGGTAGAGAACTGGTCTGGCAGCTGATGCTCTGCCAAAAGAAAGAAATCATACCCCTACCTATGCTGGTGCCAAGAGTAAAGGCCTGCCCATTCCAGGCTAGCTCTGGCTCTGCTGCCAACCACTTTATGGTCACTCAGAAATTATGTTAGGTTTTGTTATATGCACTTTAAAACTGAATTTTCAACATAGCTGTTAGTGATGAAAAAGGTCACAAGTTCCAAAGTGGCTGAAAGTTGATTTTTGAAAGGGTCAGGAAAAGACAGAAGTATAGGAGAGAAAGAAGGAGAAAAGGCAAAGAGGAAGAAGGAAAGGTGAGTAGGGGGAAACGAGGTGAGAAGGAGAAAGGAGGAAAAATGAAGAGAAATGGAGAGAAGAAAGGAACAGGAACTCGTTTTGATCCCAAACTGCAAGACAAGGAAACCACAGATTAGTGCTAGGGGTTCCTACCCTTCTTGGTGCCAGAAATTAAGAAAAACAAAACCAAACCAGAATTCAGGGAGAGGCTTCCAACAGCTATGACATAGACCAGATTCAAGGTGTTGAAGGCACCACCAACACCAGCACTCTTAGGTCAAGTTCAATGTTGAGACAAAATGGGGCACTTGAGAGTCATTGAAAGTTAACAAAACTTAGCCTTAACTCAATGAGGATGTGCAGAAAGGATAAGATGGTTCTTTAGCTTTTCAGGGTGCTCTCCTCTCCCTATGGAGAAAGTTTTCAGGGAATGGCATGGTAACTCTCATGGTCTTCAGGAATCCACCAACTTGTGGGTGCTAAAATGGAGTAGGACTTTTTATGCACTTAGATGACCAGGAAGCTGAGTAGGGAAACAGGGGTTAATCAGTGCCTGGACTCTTTTGTCTCCTTAATCTTTGTCATAGGAGGGAAGGAGGAGTGGGTCTAACCCCGACTATGCCCAGCTGTCTTCCTTCCCTCCCTCCCTTCCTCTTCCCCACTTAACGTACAGATGGAATTCTTAAAGAAATTCCCCTACATTGTACCACCAGTGCCTTCTTCCATTCGCAGGAAAGTAGAGGATAAATCATTTTTATTAGAACACGTAGTGAGTAGGGGACAGGGTGAGATGTTGGAGACAGAAGTCTAAATGAGAAGAACAAGAGATAAGGTACAGAAAACTAGGACAAGAGGACAGACTGTTAGTTATACTATTACCCAGCAGGGAGGCAGAAAGTAATTGTAGCTCTGTGTCTTGTCATAAACTAGCCTTATATTCTCAGAGGGTAGAGACAGGCTAATCCACAAATGTCCAGCACTCTCTCTGTGAATTTTGCTGATTTCAGAGTCTTCCTATTTCCCTGCCCAGGGTCAAGGTTATTCCCTGACAAAATTTCTAACAGAGAAACTCATCCCAGTTTTCTAAGGGACAAAGGCATTCATGCCTGTTGTGTTTGGGGAGTGTTGTGCTGTTCATACACTCTCACAAATGAAAAATAATAATCTTCTAATGAGGCATGGAGGGAACCCTGGGCTCTTGAAGATTTTGCCAGTGGAGAATAAGCTTTGGTTGATCCTTCCAAGTAGTTTTAAGTTTGGGTGTGGTGGTGAGCTGCATGTTTTTTCTCTGAGGACTGGCCTAGCTACTTTTATTTATTTATTTATTTATTTAGACAGTTGGAGTTAAGTGACTTGCCCAGGGTCACATAGCTAGTAAGTTGTCAAGTGTTTGGTCTGAGGCCGGATTTGAACTAAGGTCCTCCTGACTTCAGGCCCGGTGCTCTATCCACTGCACCACCTTGCTGCCCCAGGCCTACTACTTTTAGAGAGGCCCTTCATTAAGGGGTTCATAAAATCACAGATAGGGGCAGCTGGGTGGAGCAGTGGACAGAGCACTGAGCTTGGAATCAGGAAGACTCTTCTTCATGAGTTCAAATCCAGCCTCAGACACTTACCAGCTGTGTGACCCTGGCCAAGTATGTCACTTAACCCCATTTGCCTCAGTCTCCTCCTCTGTAAAATGAGCTAGAGAAGGACATGGTAAACTACTCCAGTATCTTTGCCAAGAAAATCCCAAATGGGGTCACAGAGAGTTGAATGCAACTGAACGACAATAGCAAGGATGATAGATATAATAATAGTGATAGTAATAATAACTAGCATTTATATAGCACTCTATGATTCGCCAACTGTGCACTTGATTCTCACAACAACCTAAGGAGGTGGGTTCTATTATTATTCTCATTTTATAGATGAAGATTATCCAGAGTCACAGTTAGTAAGTGTCTGAGAAAGGATTCAAACCCAGATCTTCCTGACTCTAAATCCAGTGTCTTACCTAGTCTGAGGGATGTTGAGCAAAATTGAAGCTCAGAGAGATAGTCACCTGGGTAGCGTATAATAGAGTTGGATTTTGAACCCAGGTCCTCTGACTGTATTCTGTTCCCCTGTACCAGATACTGATTATTATTATTATTATTATTATTATTAATTATTATTATTTTGGTCACAGCTGTTCATGAAGAGTACCCACTATGGTGGGAGTTGGGGGGATTTGTGATCTCCATTAGTTGAGGAAGATCCAATGAAATGAAATCTTTTGAAGGTTGAGGAAGTAATATTAATAATTATGCTGCAAATAATAATATCATCATAAAACAAAAGTCATTTGATAACATCCAGTTCAAAGACTTAGGCAATTGCAGGCCTATGTGAAGACAGGGGAGGGTAGGCATTCTGGAAAAAATAAAACAAGTTCTGGGATTCAGCCAGTGCCAGATGCTATTTCTAGTTTTCCTGGCAAACTTTAAGAGGGGGGAAATGTGCAGTTAGAAGCCAAGTACTGAACTGTGCAGCTTTTCTGTTGAAAGGGACCATGCCCAGGGCAGAAGTAGGAACTTTAAGTAGGAAGTGAGAAAGAAAGGGACTGGTAAGACTTTGGTGGAGGCATTAATAGCACATGATCTGTCCTCATCTCTGCCCCAGTCGACATTTCATCAATGGCCTGAGATCAAGGCATAGATGACATCCGTATTAAATCTGGGGATGACACAAACTAGGAGGGATAATAAATCCACTGGGCAGCAGCATCAAGATTTTAAAAGATCTGGATAAGCTAATGATAGGAAAATGGATAGAGATAAATTTAAAGTTCTGTATTTTGATTAAAAATGCATAAGAAGGGATTGGGGGAGAGAGAGAGAGAGAGAGAGAGAGAGAGAGGAGAGAGAGAGAGAGAGAGAGAGAGAGAAAGAAAGAAAGAAAGAGAGAAACACAACTATATTAAGCATTTACTGTATGCCCGCCACTGAGCTGCTAAGCTCTTTACAAATATTTCATTTGATCCTCAGGACAACTCTAGGAGGTAGGTGCTATTATGATCCCCATTTATGATTGAGAGATCTGAGGCAGATAGAATTTAAGTGACTTGTCCAGTGTCACACACTTGAATTACTAGCAGTTCTTGTGACAAACTTAGCGGTCTTAGTGGATTGAGGGCACCTAGGTAGCATAGTGGATAGAGTGCTGGGCCTGGAGTTAGGAAGACTCATATTCCTGAGTTCAAATCTGTGTGACCCTGGGCAAGCCACTTAACCCTGTTTGCCTCAGTTTCCTTGTCTGTAAAATGAACTGGAGAAGGAAATAGCAAACCATTCCAATACCTTTGCCAAGAAAATTCCAAATGGGATCACGAAGAGTAGGACAGGACTGAAAAATGACTGAACCACAATAGCTTAGTGGATTATAAATTCAATGTGAGTCAACAATGTAGTATGGTTGCTAAAATAGTCAACAACCTTAGACTGACTAAATATAAAATTTGAAGAGTATAAATGTATAAATAAGCTAATTCTTAGTTTAGCTGGTAGAGGGCCAGCATTGATGTTGGGAAGACATGGGTCTAAATCCTGTTTCTGACATATTAGCTGTGTGATCATGGGCAATTCATTTAACTTCTTACTACCCAGGTAACTCTCTAAAGACTATGTTCTTTCTCTCTCTCTCTGTCTGTCTGTCTGTCTGTCTGTCTGTCTGTCTGTCTGTCTGTCTCTGTCTCTCCCCTGCTGCCTTTTTCTCTCTTATAGAAATAGAGATATCTGTAGATATCTAAATGTATCAAGAGATAAACACATACACATATATGTGTAGAGCTGGATAGATAGATAGATGTCATACATATCCTCAGTGCCTAGTATAGTGCCTGGCATATAGTTGGCATTTAATAAATTCTTGTTGATTGATTCTCCATGTGCCATTTTAAAGGCACATTGACAAGAGGAGGGTGACCAGGATGGACGGGTACTGCAAAATCAG
Source organism: Phascolarctos cinereus (assembly GCF_003287225.1). Lineage (NCBI taxonomy): Eukaryota > Metazoa > Chordata > Mammalia > Diprotodontia > Phascolarctidae > Phascolarctos > Phascolarctos cinereus. Next base: position 162,714,770 of record NW_027555736.1, on the reverse strand, counting down.
GTTCTAAACAGAACAGTTGAAGGAATTAAAGAAGACTTGGAGTATATATAATTACTATTTTCAAGTTTTGAAAGGCCTGTTAGGTAGAAGAATTCAAGTCATTCTGTGTGTACCTGAATGAATTAAAAAAGATTTATTAATTGCTACTATGTGTCAAGCACTAAAGTTCTGGGAATATAAATACAAAAGGAAAGACAGACCCTGCTCTCAATGAGCTCATGTTCTAATGGAGGACACAAGTAGGAACAATGAACAGGTAGAAATCATTATGAGTTAGAGAGAGACAACACAAGCATTAAGCACCTACTAAGTGCCAGGCTAAGCACTTTACAAATATTTTCTTGGCATGTTAATATTATGCCAATACTAATTTGGCATAATTAAAGAACTTGCTAAAAATTAGAGCTGCCAACAGTAGAATGACCTTGAACATGGAAAGAGTTCAAACAGAAACTGAATGACTGCTTGCCAGGAATATTTTAGGAATATCTTGCATGAAGTGGGAGATTAGACTGGAGATCTAAGGTAGGGGTAGACAAATTTGTTTTAGATCTAGGATCCAACCCTGAAACTTTGGAGCCAAAGGAATTTTGCAGCTTTCAAGGAATAGCAGCTGACATTTCTATAGCATTTTTATAGTTATTTATATTTGATCTTCCCAACCACCTATCCTATGAATGAATGAATACATTATTAAAAACATGTATTTGGATGAATAAGAAAGCATTTATTAAATACTATGTGCCAAGAACTGTGCTTAGCCTGGGGATATAAATACACAATGTAGATTCTAATGGGGGAGTGGTGGCCTGGGAGGGGTATTTTAGTTTGGGTAGTTACAGGCATGGTGAGCTGAACTACAGAGGAGTAGCTTGACACACCCTTTCTAATAATAGAGGTGGCATTGATTTGATTATGGTTCCAGAAATGACACCCCTCCCCCAACTACCAAGGCAGAGAAAGTTTCCTGGTTGTTGTTGTTAGGTCCTGTTCAACTCTTCATTATTCCATTTGGGGTTTTCTTGGCAAAGATACTGAAATGGTTTGCCATTTTCCTTTTTCACCTCATTTTACAGATGAGGAAACTGAAGCAAACCGGGTTAAGTGTCTTGCCCAGAGTCACACAACTAGTAAGTGTCTGAGGCTGGATTTGAACTCAAGTCATTTTGACTGCAGGACTGGCACTCTGTCCATTGTGCCACCTAGCCACCCATTTTATCAGTGAAATCACAGATCAAGTCCCCATCCCTATCAGAAATGGAAAGGGTGTGAAGGGAATGGTGGAGGAGGTTATGCACAGCCAGAGCCTGTCTAGACGTAGTGGGCCACATGAAGCTCTCAGCAATCAGTCCAGAGGGTCCACTGGGCAGGGAAATTATTATTATCCCTGTTTTATAGATGAAAAAAGTTTTATAGCTGAGAGAAGTTGGAGTGTCCAAAGTCACTCAAATAACAAGTGTTGGATTGGAGACTTAAGCCCAGGCCTTCTGATCCCAAATCCAGACCTCTATCCACTTTACCATGGTTGAGGAGCAGGAGGAGGGGAAACAATATATTGCTACAGAGTTGAAGTCCCCCAGGCTCAAAACAAAACCCAAGTTGTGGTGAAGGAAAGTCTTTGGGATCTGACGAATGGCTCAGAGAGAAAGTTTAGCCCATGTGGCATGAGCTCATCTTGTGCTCTGTGAGGGGTAGGGGAAACCTATGGCTACCAGCTCCTCTTTGACGCCACCACCCAAGTCACACAGGGATAGACCGAAAAGAGAAAGAAGCTTTGTTCTTAGGAGCCCATCTTCCTTGGGATTGTGAATCCCAATTGTGTGGGTCTCCAGACTCAGAAAGAGAAGAATAAGAGTCTATGGAGATGATATTAATAACAATAACATTGATATAGCACTTTCAATTTTGCAAAGTGCCTTCTGTGGATTATGTCACATTTTTGATTTGGCTTGTCTTCCTCCCCAGTTCGTTGGCATGACCTATCACTACTCTTCTTGCATAACAGCTTTCTGCTCATTCTTGCTTGTGTGGTCTCCTGAGACATACTTCCGATGGTCTCTGCCTGCTTTTGGTTGCTACAGCTAATTAGTGTTCCTGCCATTTCCCTGAGAACATTGAGTGCTGGGGGATGTGAGGCACATCTTGCCGACAAGAAACACTTGTATAGTATTGGCTCTGTTTGTCTATTATTTCCTATGAGTGTGATTCTCAAACTGAGCCCTGGGGGGGGGGGGCACGTGTGTGCCATATGCTTCATGTGAAGGACTCTAGGGAAGAATCCCAGATGGCGGTGGGAGACTCACAGAGTGCAGCCGGGCACTCTAGGAAGAGGTGGGGGAATTAAAACTGGCCAGAAGAATCATAAAGTATTAAGAGTTTCTGCTTGGGAGTTTCTGGCCTTGTTTTTCTTTTAACGAACATGTGGTTATTATCTAAAGAGATCTATAAGGCTTCTTTCTTGAAAGGAACTTTAATTAAAACATTAAATTCTAATCCTGGTTCTTGTCACCAACTTCTTATTTCTTCTTGGGCAAATGACTTAACCTCCATAGACCTCAGTTTCATCATCTGTCAAATGAGGGAGTTAAACTAGATGATCAGTGAGGTCCCTTCTAGCTTAAAAAGTCTGCTATTCTATAAACCAAATGATAAATTGAAAGCCCTTCCTTTTTTTTGGTTCAGATCTGTGAGTTCATTGGTGTGAGGAGTCATCTTCACAGAGGTGGCAGTTGAAAGCTGTGGGGGGAGTGAATGGATGGCCGAGGAAGAGAGAGTAGAGGAAGAAAGAGAAGAAGTGAAAAGCTGATTAAGGAGAGAGCCCTTGGAGCTTGGGTTCATAATGTCTTTAACATGCTAGTTTGCTTAAATCTTCTATATATCTTTCCATTGCCCCTTGGGTTACTTATAATTTTAATTCTGTCGAGACTGTGTGGTTCCATTATTTACAGTTCTGTAGCATCACCAAGAGAATGTTTGTATTAAAGATTTAGACTTTTGTTATAAAAAAAAAAAGATACAGCCCTTGGCTAGCACCCATCCTTGAAGGTCAAGAAAGATGAGGAGCCTGCAAAAGGGACAGAAAAAAAAAAGAGTAAATAGAAAGGTAAGAATGGGCAGGTAGGTGGTGCAATGGATAGAGTGCCAAGCCTGGAGTCAGGAAGACTCATCTTCTTGAGTTCAAATATGGCCTCAGACACTTCCTAGCTGTGTGACCTTGGACAAGTTACTTAACCCTGCATGCCTTGGTTTCCTCATCTGTAAAATGAACTGGAGAAGGAAATGGAAAACCATTCTACTGTCTTTGCCAAGAAAGTCCCAAATGAGGTCATGAAGAGTTGGACATGACTGAAACAACTGAACAACAAGAAGAAAGGTAAGAGGAGAACTGGGAGAATGTGTTGTCTTTGAAGTCAATAGAGAAGGGTTATTTAGGAGAAGGAGGTAGTCAATAGCATCAGAACCAGCAGAAAAGTAAAGGAAGATGAGGAAGGGGAAAATAAAGCTGTTGGTCTCAGTAATGAGGAAATTACTGGTGACCACTGAAACCAATTTTGGTGAAGTTTGGGAGGTTGCAAGGCTTTGAGAAGACAGTGGGTAGTGAGAAAGTGTAACTGTCGATTTTCTCAAGAAATTTAGCAGGGAAAGAGAAGCAAAATATGGGGCAGATGCTGGGTGGGATAGAAATATCAATTTGAGACTTTTTCCCCTTTCTTGTTTAGAATTTGGTCAACTTTAGCATAATTGTAGGTCTATGGGAAGGATACAATGGTTGGAGCATGATTGAAGATGCATGAAAGGAAAAAATGACTGTTGAAACAAGGTCCTGGAGGAAGCAGGGAGGAGGGGACAGGATGAAGGGTATAAGTAGAGAGACTAGCCTCATTAGTAGAATTGTATACATCTTCTGAGATGATAGGGGAGGAGGAGAGGATAGATGAAGATGGCAAGAAGTTAGTTATGCTGGACAGAGGAAGAAAGCTAAAAGAACTCAGATCATAACCTCAAACTTCTCAATGAAGTGGGAGGCTAGGCCATCTGCTGGAAGAGTGGTAGGTGGAGACATGTTTTGAGAAGAAGAGAAGAGGAAATGTTTGGAACAGTTTGCCGTGGGGAGCAACATAGGGAGTCAATAAGGGTGAAATGAAAGAACAGTGACATTGTAATGATATTCCAAATAAGATCATGCACCATGAATTTGTTAATTTCCTGACTTCCTCCAGCACTCAGAGGCCCTCTCCATAGAAGTGGAAGAACTGGATAATGGAGTCAACCTAGAGATAAACATTAGTGAATTGGAATGCCACAAGGTCAAAGGAGCAAGCTAAAGTCTGTGGCTGGTGAAATGGTGAAAGACAAGCCTTTCCCTAAAGGAATGAATCTCACTCAGATGGAATTTCAGATCACTGACAGCTTTTCAGTCTTGAGTTAGGAGTCATCCAAATGCTTTGCTCAGACAAGGATGTATTCAAACCACCAAGCCTATGAAGGAGTAGAGAGCACTGATGGTGCAGCAATACATAATATGAAAATTAACAGTAATCCTTTAACTATGAGATAAATCAGCACTCTCTCCTCTCAGGGTCAGAGAGCTACTGGGTTCCCCACTTTGTGGACCAAGATGGGATTTTCTGCCGTAATTTGATGTCCATAGGATCATAGGTTTAGAGTTAGAAGGGACCCCAGGGGCCATCTATTTCAACCCTTCATCTTGCATATGAGGAATTTAAGTCATGTTGAATAACTTTGCCTGAGGTTACATAGGTAGGAAGGGTCAGAGGCAGGATCTGAACCCTTGCTCTCTGACACCCAAGTTAGTGCTCTTTCTCCTATACCGTGTTGTGTTCTGGCAAAAATGCAAATTCTAGAAGTTTCCCCCACTCACTCCCCACACCTTGTCAGGACCCAGTGTTTGGGTTCTGAAACCCTCCCTAAACCCCACTTTACTTTCAGTTCACTAAAGTAAGGTATTGGGGAAGAGTCACTCAATTAAAGAGTTAGAGCCATATCAGCAGTAGAAGTTTCCTCTAAGTTTGTCTAACATTCTGGAGTCAAATTTTGCTATTTTTTGAATTCCTAATCCCAAATTGGCCTATACTAGGGATCACAGGATTTGAGTTAGAGCAAGAAGGGGCCTCACAGGCCATGTATTCCAACTCTATTTTTACAGAGGAGGAATCTGAGATTTGCATCTCAATTGTTTCTATGGGAACCATAGCTTCAATTATGACCTTGTGTTTATTTCCAATATTTATTACTTATCTCACTTTATTATTGAGGTTCTTGAGCTAACTGAAAAAGATGTTAGGAATAAGGTCATCTCTTTATTCCCAGGAAATCGGCAGAGGTGGAATCTTTTTAAGTTCCCTGGTGGCTCTTTCTCTACTAAAATACCTGGCTAGATTCATTTTCCTGTTGCTGATGCTTACTTTGTTTATTCTCAAGCCCTTGGCAAGCCCAACATAGCCATCCCTCCCTGCTCCTGGAAACGATTGAAAAAGAGCAAGTCTTACTTTAGTGGGAAAGAGAAGGTCTGTTTCCCAGCAGGCATTGAGAAAAGGGGTGTGTCAGGGACCATTCAGATCTTTGTAGCTTCATTATTGGTTTTAAAATGAATTCTCAGAACAGCAGATGTAACCACATCCAAATGTAAATGTGTAAGTACATTCCAAATTCAAAATCAAATAATATTTGTATATCCACACCTCTGCTTGTTGGGGATCTGTAAGGATGTAGAGGGCCACAGGCTGTTCAAGAGGTCTCACTGATGGGTGAAGGCCCCTCTCAGGTGCTGATCTTTGAGCAAAGGTCGCCTGGTTCGGTGCTCCATTGTATGGATCTGTAACAATCTTTAACTCCCCTAGTTACTGTATGGTCATTAGCAGTCTGTTCTGGGATTGGAGTCAGATGAGTGCACAGGATGTGCATGCACTATCCTTGAGCACAGCATGGGCTATACGTCATTGTAACTTGAGAAAGAGTTCCTGTTATTTTACTATATAAGTAAGTGCTTTGCTAAAAATAAATGGAGTCACTGCCATCTTGTCTCCCGCCTCATTAATGTGCATTCGAGATAGAAGGTTAAGCTGGTCTTATTCCTTCAAAGTTAGGATCCTGGCTCTAGTGGCGAGCTGAGTTAGCTGTGCATAGCATCTGCTGCCGTTCATTAGTCAAATAATATTTCCTCATCTGTAAAATGAGGAAGTTGAGCTGGGTGCATCTCTAAATCCTAAGATTCAATGATCCTGGGATTTTAGACTCATAGAATCTTGAGTTAGCATTTGTAGCTTAGACTTAGAGTCTGGAAGACCCTAGTTCAAATCCCAATTCAGATACACATAGTAATAATATGAATTTTATTTTATGCATTTAAAAATATTATACTGAAAAGAGGTCCATGACACAAAAAAAGGTTAACCTCTTATCTAATGGTACCTCCTCATTTTATAGATGAGGAAATTGAGACCCAGAAAGGTCAATGAGTTTGCCCAGGGTCATACAGTTGGTTAGTGACAGACTCCAAGTCTTTTGACCTGGTGACACAGCAGATAGAATGCTGGGCCTGGAGTCAGGATGACCTGAGTTCAAATCCAAATATTACTAGCTGTGTGACCCTAGGTAAGTCATTTAACCTCTGATCGCCTATGTTTCTTTCACTGCAAAATGTGGATAATAACAGCACCTTACTCTCTGGGTTTTTTGTGAAGATCAAATGGGATAATATTTGTGAAGTACACTGTATAGCAATTAGTATGTATTTAAGAACTACTTTTCCCCAACCCTTGATTCAACAAAATGCTTGCTCTGTGACAATGGCTATATGGCATCATCTCTACTAAAGGGTATTGAAAGAAACAGTGAAAAATTGTCAGCTAATCCATCTTTCAAACAGAAGATAATCAAGAGAAAGATAATGTTGCCTCTAAACTGATGACATTAAAAAAAACACTCGTATTGAAAAAGTAGTAATTAGATTGGGGTTCAATCAAAGAAGAAACTTTCTCACTACTAGAATTCTCTGACAGTGATCACGAGCACTCCTTGTCATTGGTAGATGCAACAAAGACTAGATATTCTCTCCCTCTTTCAACCCATTCTTAATTCTACTGCCAGGATAATCTTCACACAGACCTGCGTGAATCTTCAAATATCTGCAAGTCACAATTGCCTAGTGAACAAAGTTCAAGCTCTTTTCCTTGGCATTCATTTGGTGCCATCCTGCCTTGCTGACCTTTTATCCAGCCTACCTTTGATGTAGTCTGTGCTCCCATTAAACTGAAATAGTCTTCGTCTCCCCTCCAATCGGGACAGTTATCCGGAGCAGTGGATAGAGTGCTGGGCTTGGAATCAGGAAGGCTCATCTCCCTGAGTTCAAATCCAGCCTCAGACACTTACTAGCTGTGTGATCCTGAGCAAGTCACTTAATCCTGTTTGCCTCAGTTTCCTCATCTGTAAAATAAGCTGGAGAAGGAAATGGCAAACCACTCCAGTATCTTTGCCAAGAAAACCCCAAATGGGGTCACGAAGAGTAGGACAGGACTGGAACAACAATAACCCCTCCAGATGTGGTAGGCTGTTTCTCACCTCCTTGCTGATGCTGCTCACATTCTGCCAGGGTTCCCTTTCCCCCTGCTAGTTTTTTTTCCTAAAAGAAAACAAAGCTGTTCAGGGGGCGAAGGCTCCAGTTGGGCGTCCCTTGATACGGCTTTCTGGTGCCATCTGGTTATATTAATGTAGCTTCCCAGATGAGGAAGGGCATGAAAAGACTCACCCACATGAAATCTAGACCCTTTAGACTTGGTGGATGTCCCAAGACCACTAGAATCACCACAGCCTACCTTGCTAACCAGACAAGGTTCTAAATGGAAGCAAGAGGGAGGATATCTCCCCAGAGTCTACAAGTATTCTTGTAGAATATCCTTTCTATGCGGTGCTTGAGTAAATCTACTTTTGCAACTGTTGAATGACGTTTGAATGTCTCATTTCATTCTAATGCTGAACGTAAACGAGCAGGGGATCAGCCTTAGTCAGACCCATTCAATATGAGGTTGATAATACCATCTACCTCCTAGGATTGTTGTAAGGACCAAATGAGATAATATAGGAAAAGTACTCTGCAAGTGTGGCATATCTTCTCCCCTTTCCTTTGTCTGTAGAATTGTTTATCCTCCAAAGTCTAACTCATGCCACTTCTTCCATGAAGTCTTCCTTAGTCAGCAATAATCTCACAAAGCTTTATTTTCTATGCTTCTAATGAACCTATTACATGTTATTTTGTATTATAATCTTTTGTATATGTACCATATCTCTGATTAGAATGAAAGTTCTATTTATGTCTTATCTTTCTATCCTCGTATCTCAGTAGTGCCTGGTAAACAGTAGGTGATTAATAAATGCTCATCCCATTGAAGTGAATGTCAGAAAAAAAGAGATGAAAGGATCAACTAGTAAGTCATCCGATTGAATTACATCAACAATGAGTACTTTTACAAAAAATAACAGCGAAAGATCATAGCTCTAGAGCTAGAAAGAACATTCAAGGTTGTTTGGTCCAGCTCTCCCACTTTACAGATGAGGAAAATGAGGCCCAGAGAGATTAAATGATTTGTCCAATTACACCAGTAGTAAATGCCACCCAGGAATTTGAACTTACATACCCCAATTCCAAATTAAACTTTGCTTCCATCACACCGTGCTTTCACATCAGTAATAATATAGTGCTTGCTCCTTTCTCGAATTGCTTTCTATTTACTTTCTTTTCTTTTTGTTTTGTTTTTGGCCTATGTGGTGAATCCCTCAGAGGAATGCAGCTGCATAAGAGCAGGGATTGTTTCATTTTTGTTCTTGACAGAGCAGCTCCTGGCACATAGTAGGTTCCAAAAAAATGCTTGTTGAACTGAACTGGATGATTAAGAAAAGCATCCTTTATAGGAATGGAGGCTTTTAGAACAGAAAAGACCACATTCAATTTCTGATGCACTGAATGAAAGCGGGAGTAAAATGTGGGTGGTAATTATTCAGAATCCTTTCAATGTGGATGATTGTGAGCTGGAGGTTCATAATCGGAGTGATGTAGAATTGTTAAATCAGTTTTCCAAGACTGTCTTTCAAGGTGGCCTGGCTGTCAGCTTCTATCACATGTCTGTCAGCAGATGTGATGCTGTTGGGGGGGGGGTGCAGTTTAAAGACATGAATAGTCTTTTTTCCCTCATAATTGCAATGTTTGATCCTGGCCACCAGGTGGCGATTGAGAGTCACTTGAAGATCTCTACAAGGAATATGTTTCTTCTAAGAGTCAAAATCAGCCTAGACTCCACCTCTGTAAAGTAGCCCTCTCTTTATTAAAATGAATCAAAATTTGACTAAGTGTAACCATTAAAATGGATCAGACAATGACCTTCTATAACAAAAGATCAGAAGAAATACACAGATGAATTATGTGCCCTTGGGCAAGTAACAGACTCTCTGGGTTCTAGTTTCCTCAGATGGCTGTTGGACTAGAATGACCTCTAAGGCCCCTTCCATCTTTAAGTCTATGATTCTAGGATGCTATGAATGAACATCTTGTTGCCTTCCTATTAAACTTGCTTCTAGATTGTTACTACCACTTACTCCTGTCCTTAGACTTTGGTGATAAGCTTTTTTTTTTCTTAACTCACAGATTTAGTGGTTATATCATAATAAAAGATAACATTTATATGTGTTATCTCATTTGATTTAATCCTCAAAACAACCCTATGAAAGTAGGTACTATTATAAGTCCCATTTTTCAAATGAGGAAACTGAGGCAGAGAGAAATTAAACAACTTGCATAGGGTCACATATACAGCTAGTGTCTGAGTCAGGATTCAGACAAGTTTTTTCTGGTTCTAGGTCCACTGCCCTATCCACTATACCATATTTTCAGCTCCTGAGGGTTCTTGTTTAGGAAAGACCCTGTCTCCTGACTTTTGGGAGCCTTCAAATAACTTGACTGTCATACTCAAACACAGCTTGTGACTTTTCTGATTTATTTCTGGTGATTTTGTGTTTTATTTTCTCTGAAAGAAATAACTACCAACTCCCTTATCATTTCCACTTCAGTTTTTCCAACTATAGGGGCCAACTTCGTGATTTAAAAATTGAATTGTTCACCTTATACACAAAAGACTTGGAAGTTAAGCAACCTAATTAACTTATTCCTACATGCAGGGAAAAATATTTCAGATGGTTTCAGCTCTGTTCCTAAAAGGTGGAGATGTTCTCCCTAGAGCTGCTCACATCCTGATATCCTGGTTACTGATTCACCAATAGCTCTTTGAAGGGAGGGGCTACTTCCTGTTCTCTTCTTTGTACCTCTAGCACCCCTTACAATGCCTTGCACATAGTAGGCAGTTAAAAAATGTTTGTTGAACTAGATCGAATTGAAGCACTGAAACCTAGAAATAACTTTTATTTCTGCTAGTGGGTAGAGCTGTAGACTGGGAGGAAGGAAGACCAGAGTTCTAGATTCCACCTAATTTGTTAGTTGCCTGGCCCTTAACCTTTCTTGAGGCTCTGTTCCTCATCTCTAAAATGGGGATCCTGAGAGGATCATTATCTACCAGGGTTCCCCTTCCCCCTGCTAGTTTTTTTTCCTAAAAGAAAACAAAGCTGTTCAGGGGGCGAAGGCTCCAGTTGGGCATCCCTTGATATGGCTTTCTGGTGCCATCTGGTTATATTAATGTAGCTTCCCAGATGAGGAAGGGCATGAAAAGACTCACCCATGTGGAATCTAGACCCTTTAGACTTGGTGGATGTCCCAAGACCACTAGAATCACCACAGCCTACCTTGCTAACCAGACAAGGTTCTAAATGGAAGCAAGAGGGAGGATATCTCCCCAGAGTCTACAAGTATTCTTGTAGAATATCCTTTCTATGCGGTGCTTGAGTAAAATCTACTTTTGCAACTGTTGAATGATGTTTGAATGTCTCATTTCATTCTAATGCTGAACGTAAACGAGCAGGGGATCAGCCTTAGTCAGACCCATTCAATATGAGGTTGATAATACCATCTACCTCCTAGGACTGTTGTAAGGACCAAATGAGATAATATAGGAAAAGTACTCTGCAAACCTTAAAGGGTTGGAGCTATTATTACCCTGGAAGCAAAAATAACTGTCCAACCAAAGAAAGCCATGCTTGTTTGATGGTGGATAAAAGGTCTGCAGAAGAATAGTGGAGTTAATGTCAGGACTGAAATAAATATTAAGACCAGCATGGAGGCGTGGTGGCTCACCCTGAGCTGTGGACCCCATGTGGTTGTCACGTAGGAAGCAGGGCCAGTTTTGAATGAGCTGGCTGCTGGTAGGCAAAAACCTAACTCATACAAAATGGCAGTGCTCCAAATATGGCAGGGCTCCAGAACAGTAGCATCGGTGGACACTAAGTCCTATCTATAACTGGAGAATATTAGAATTTGGAAAGGAATTTTCTACCACCAGTTCTGTGGTACAAAGCATGCTATTTATTAGCCATCCTATTAAATCAGAGGGAGAATTTTTTAGCCCAAGGGGCCAGGGTGAAATTGCTCTGCTCACTGATTTGCTGCTGGAGCCCAGAGAATACTTTTCACTTTGGTGACCTGCTCTGCTTGGCCTATGCAGAATAAAGCTCTTTTGGTTAATGATTAAAGCTTTGGAAAGACCATGAGCAATGATTAATCAACCTTTCAAAAGGCAATAGATAAATTCATCTTCCCAAATGAAAGCAGGCTGAGAACTCTGACTGAAATTCATTTTAAGATCTCCTGAGCCTTTCTCTTTCTGCTTTTTTCTCCGTCTGACCTCATGTGTGCCACCACCTTGGCTTACTAACTCCTGGATGTCATGAGTAACCTACAGAAAGAGGTTGGACTAGATGGTGTCTTCAGATCCATTTGAACCCTAAAATCCTGTGATCTATCTAGGAAAGAGTTCAAAGTTGCAGAGAGAGAAATTTGGGTTCAGTGTGAGGAGCAGGTTTATAACAATTAGAGATATCCATGAGTGGAATGGGTTTAAAAATGTGAGGTAGTAAACTGTGTGCAACCCCCCACCCCCACCTCTGGAGACCTGGGAGAAGCTAAATAATCATTTGTTGGGGATGTTTTAAATGGCATTTCTGAGGGTGGAGACAAGATGGTGGAGTAAAAGCAGTGACTTGCTTGAACTGTCCTCCAAACCCCTCCGAGTACCTGTAAAAAATGGTTCTAAACAAATTCTAAAGCAGCAGAACCCATAAAAAGACAGAGTGAAACAAATTTCCAGCCCAAGACAACCTGGATGGTTGATTGGAAAGGTATATCATGCCAGGCTGGGAGAGGAATACAGTTCAGTGTGGGCATGCAGGCAAAACAGGCCTCAGTAAACCTGGAGCAGCCCTCAGAGGACTGAATCGTGGGCAGCTGTGGTGATTTCCAGCCTTCTCAACCCATGAACACCAAAGACAACTTAGAAGGTCAGTAGGAAAAGTCTGTTACTGTGGTGAGAGAGAAGCTCGGTCCCAGCCCCAGTCCCTGTGCAGCCCCACGGAGGTGGCTGCTTCAGGAGCTTCTGGCCTACAGATTGAGGGGGAATCACAAAACCCCCAAAGCTTGGGACAGTACATTCTCCACAGTGAAAGCAGACCCCTACCTTCAAAAAAAGTACAAAGAAGATGGAAACATACAACCAGAAGAAGATGAATTGGTCCCAGGCCATGGAAGAGCTCAAAAAGGATTTTGAGAAGCAAGTAAGAGAAGTAGAGGAAAAACTGGGAAGAGAAATGAGAGTGATATAAGAAAATCATGAAAAACAAGTCAACAGCTTACTAAGGGAGACCCAAAAAAAATACTGAAGAAAATAACACCTTAAAAAATAGCTTAACCCAAATGTCAAAAGAGGTCCAAAAGGCCAATGAGGAGAAGAACCTTAAAAAGCAAAATTAGCCAAAGGGAAAAGGGAGTCCAAAAGCTTACTGAAGAAAATACTTCCTTAAAAATTAGAGTGGAGCAATTGGATGAGAAATCAAGACACTGTAAAACAAATCCAAAAGAATGCAAAAATAGAAAACAGTGTGAAATATCTCATTGGAAAAACAACTGACCTGGAAAATAGATCCAGGAGAGAGAATTTAAAAATTATTGGACTATCTGAAAGTCATGATCAAAAAAAGAGCCTAGACATCATCTTTCAAGAAATCATCAAGGAAAACTGCCCTGATATTTTAGAACGAGAGGGCAAAATAGAAATTGAAAGAATTCACCGATTACCTCCTGAAAGAGATCCCCAAAGGAAATTGGAATATTGTAGCCAAATTCCAGAGTTCTCAGGTCAAAGACATTAAGGGACCAGAGGGCAAAGGAGATAGGATTACAACCAAGAATCACCTACCCAGCAAAACTGAGTATAATCTTTCAGGGGAAAAAAATGGATATTCAGTGAAATATAGGACTTTCAAGAATTCTTGATGAAAAGACCAGAGCTGAATAGAAAATTTGACTTTCAAATATAAGACTCAAGTGAAACATGAAGAGGTAAACAGGAAAGAGAAACCATAAGAGACTTATTGAGGTTGAACTGCTTATATTCCTGCATGGAAAGATGATATTTGTAACTCATGAGACCTTTATCAATATTAGGGTAGTTGGAAGGAAAAAAATTATATGTAGATAGATAGATAGATAGATAGATAGATAAATAGAGGGCACAGGGTGAGTTGGAGATGAAGGGATGATATCTGCAGAACAAAAAAAAAGGGGTGAGAGAGGATTATACTAGGAGAAGGAGAAAGGGAGAGGTAGAATGGGGGTAAATTATCTCACATAAAACAGACAAGAAAAGGCTTTTACAGAGGAGGGGAAATGGGGGAAGGTGAGAGGGAATGAGTAAATCTTATTCTCATTGGATTTGGCTTAAGGAGGGAATAATTTACACACTCAATTGGGTGTGGAAATCTATCTTACCCTACAGGAGAATGGGGGGGGAGGGGATAAGAGAGGGGGTGGGATGATAGAGAGCAGGGCAGATTGGGGGAAGGGATAATCAGAAGCAAACACTTCTGAGGAGCAAGAGGGTCAAAAGAGAGAACAGAATAAACGGGGGGGTGGTAAGATGGGATGAAGGGAAATATAGTTAGTTTTCCATAGCATGACTACTATGGAAGTGTTTTGCATGACTACACAAGTATAACCTGTATCAAGTTGCTTGCCTTCTCAATGAGGGTGGGTGGAGAGGGAGGAAGGGACAAAATTTGGAACCCAAAGTTTTAAAAACAAATGTTAAAAAAAATTATTTTCACATGCAACTGGGAAATAAGATATACAGGAAATAAGGTATAGAAATCTATCCTGCCTTACAGGAAAATTGAAGTGGAAGGGGATAAGAAATGGGGGTGGGGGAGATAGAAGGGAGGGCAGATTAGGGAAAGGGGTATTCAGAATGCATGCCATATTGGGCTGGGGGAGGGACAAGACAGGGAGAAAATTTGGAATTCAAAATCTTGTGGAAGTGAATGTTGAAAACTAAAAACAAATAAATTAATTTTTAAAAAATGGCATTTTTGTTCTGGGTAGGGAATAGAGTAGGTCCCTTCCAATTCAAAGATTCTGGGATTCTTCTTCTCTCTCCCTTTCTCCTTCTGCCTTCTTCCCTTCCCTTTGTTTTTTTCTTTCTCTTGTTTTTCCTTCCCCTGTATCCACCTCCAATTGATTCCTATTCAAGGGTTTAGTGGGAAAGTTATCTAATCTTACTCAAAATGTAGTGCCCGCCTGATATTTTATAGATGACCAAATTTTCTTAGCCAATCCAAACACACTTCCTGTGTGCAACTTTATTCCACTTGATCAAAGAATTTTCCTCACTTGTTCTAAAGCCTATGGTTGATTCTAGAGAGAGAAGCTCTCACCTAGTTAAGGTAAAAGGGCTCACTCTGATGCTTACTTTAAATGAGGTGGGGTTACTTAATTGATTTATTTATTCAGTCCCCACCCTTAATCTTTCCTCTTCTCCATTCTGTTCTATTTCTTAGTTTCCTTTCTTTCTTCTTTACCCCTGCAATTCCCTTTCCAATTCCTTCCTTCCTTCCTTCCCTCCCTCCTTCTTCCCTCCCTCCCTCCCTCCCTTCCTTCCTTCCTTCCTTCCTCCCTTCTCCCTCCCTCCCTCCCTCCCTCCTTCCTCCCTCCCTCCTTCCTTCCTTCCCTCCCTCCTTCCTTCCCTCCCTCCTTCCTTCCTTCCCTCCCTCCTTCCTTCCTTCCCTCCGTCCTTCCTTCCTTCCTCCCTCCCTTCCTTCCTTCCCTCCCTCCTTCCTTCCCTACCTCCTTCCTTCCCTCCTTCCTTCCTTCCTCCCTCCATTCCTTCCTTCCTCCCTTCCTTCCTTCCTCCCTTCCTCCCTTCCTTCCTCCTTCCTTCCTTCCTTCCTTCCTTCCTTCCTTCCTTCCTTCCTTCCTTCTTTCCTTCCTTCCTTCCTTTCTTTCTTCAAACTTAACATCAGCAAAAGTGAATATTTCAATGTACAAAATGTGAATTTCAGTTAGGTACAATTTAAAAAATGCATTTAACAAGGTAACAAAACTGACTCAATGTCTGTGCCCACTTTTGAATTTCCTTCTGCCCTCTTCAGCTCATTTTAATGTTTCCTTGACACTCTTCTTTCTTTCCTTCCTTTTGTTTTTACATTGCAGCCTCTACCCACCAACTCTATTACCCTATTCCCATCACCAAATAGTTCTCTCTTACAACAAATAAGTATAGTCAAACAAAACAAATCAATATAATTGCTATATTTGCAAATGTATCTCATTCTGCATATTTTGGTTTTTTAAAGATTTCATTTTTATAAAAAGAGTTATTGACATATTTTGTTTTTATATTACAAACACTTATAGGTTACCCCTGCTTCTTGAGAGGTCTAGTCCTACAGAAAAATAATTACGTGAAAGTACAAGCAAACATTCCATATCTGTAGTACCTTCCCATCTCTTTATTTGAAAAATATTAACAGAAATCTATTTTCTCCCTCTCTCAACCCCTCAAAACAAATTTCTTAGAACAAATACGCATAATCAAGTGAAACAATTTCCCTAAAGACTTGCTCACACTCTGTCTATCTGTCTCTCACCACCTTTATCTCTGTTTGTCTTTCTGTTTGTTCTTGCCTCTCTCTTAAGCTTTTTTAGTTCACATAATTCCATAGCATAGCTACACTCAGACAGGCAGCATTCAGAAAGTCAGCAGAAAACCTTAGGCCACTTTTTATTCTTTTGACATTCTTCTGCTGCTGTTCAAAGTCCTCAGTCCCAGCCAATTACCTTACTTGGGATTAGGAAACTCCTTTTAATTCCTGTCAAATCTTTGATTGTCAGTTTGGCTCCTCACGAGATATTTTGAGAATTCCAACCAAAAACTTTGCGAATTAGCTGTTTAGGGCTGGACTGATATGGTTCTCCTCAGTCACTATGGTGTCACCAGTTGTCATGAACATCAACTTGGTGTAAAAACAAGAGCTAGGAAAAGCCAACATGTCTATTTACCTCCACTTTACAGCCTTTGGTCCAACTATCTGCCAGCAAGAAAATCCTGGGTTTTGTTTAGCATTTCTTGCTATGTAATAAATCTCACCTGTCTGATTATAAGGGCATTGTGTGTCTCTAGTTAAACACTAATTTTTTCACCATCTCAACTAAAGATAGGATACAGGGAAATAAACATCACATGACGTAGTTATTGTTGGTTTTTTTTTCTTAAAGACTGAGAATCCTTATTTCAACAAGGCTGGAAGTGTAGGGGTTATTTATGGGCCCATTCGCATTCCAATAAGCACAGAAACTTTGAATTGTTCCATTTCCAAGTTTAACCAGTTAACCCCTCCCCAGGCAACCAGTCCCCCGGGACTCATCACATCAATGCCAAACTTACTACAGATACCTTATCTAGCCCACTGAAGCCCAAAATCTTTGAGTTCTAGAAGCTCCACCTTCCATGATAGCACCTACATTCCACCACAGCTGGCACTGACCGTAGATTCTTAAACACTCTGGTCAATCATTTAATAAGATTCTTTTCCAAGTGGTGCCAGTCACATGACTCATGAAGTTCTTACTTAGCAGATTCTGGTCCCTCAGGATGGGTCATTAAGTTTAATTAAACGTTCTTCAGTTTTCCCTGTGTCATGTGTTTACTCTGGGGCTTTTGCGGATTGACAGGCAACTCTCTATACTCGGAGTTTCCTCTTCTGATGTGTATTAATTGTTCATTTTGCATTTCTTTTTTAAATTCTTTTTTGGATTTTTAGAAGTTTTTTGATCCTCTGGAGCTTTTAAATCTTATCTTTTGCCTCTCTCTAGAGCAGTCAGTGTCCTTTCCTGGTTGTTACCTTTCTTTTTCCCTACCTAGGTTAAAAGTCAGAATGAGACTATCCTAGGGAGGTGTAAACATGGCATTCCTCCCCCTCTCCACCTCAACCATTGACCTTTATAGGGAGGGAAATAAATCAGTCTGTCTGGGAGGAAAGTAGGATGTTAGGACCAAGCCAACAATGTGTTTTTCTTCTTCAGCCTCTACCTAGGAACCACTGAGCAGCCCCATTCTCTTTTTTTTAAAAAGATCATAATTCTCGTTTTGATTTTTTATGTAATAGTCATCTCCATAGATTCCAAATTTTTAAACAATTCTCTGCCCGCATTCTACCTGCTCTTGTAACCGATAAAAAGGTGAGCAAAAGCAACTGATAGCACTTACGGCATTCCATACCCACCACCTGCCATTTCTCTAACAAGAGGAGGAGAATATGCTTCACTATTTGTCCTCCTGGGAACAAAATTAGTCACTTTTTGTAATCTGAGACAAGCTGTCACATGTAGTTAATACACTGTGGTTCTTTCTTTAGATCCAGGTCAGCTAGATAGGCCCTTAGAGATTCTAGAGGTACCCTAAGGGGTTGGGGACATCTCTTCTTTAACACTATCAACTTGAGCCCCTAGTGACTGTGTCTTCACCCAATGTTAGATGTTAGTGAGTAGTACCATCTAAGAACTTCACATCAATTAACAGACGGATATTTACTTTGAAAGTATGCAGTAACAAAAGTATAAACATTTCTTCCCAACCCCTTAAGGGCAAACTCTCCACTACACAACCTCTACCTCTAGGAAGAGTAGGTCCAAACTTAGCTCATTTCCCACATAGCATTGTTCCCACCAAATTCATGTTCAGATGTCATATGACTTCTGGATGAGTCCTTTCCTGAACTGGTCTTCAATGTGGGGCTGCTTGCATAGCTCAACGTGGACCCACACTTCCAGACTCCCAGACTCCTGGCAACAAAGATGACTCCAGTGACCCAAGCCTTTCTTCACTGACAGAGGTTCTTTACCTGTTTTGTTTCATGGATCTCTTTGGCAGTTTGGTGAAGCCTATAATTCCCTTCTTAGAAGAATGTCTTTAAATGCATAAAATAAAGTTCATAGACTTACAAAGGAAACCAACTGCATTTGTTAGGGGGAGGCCTAGAGCCAGCCCCCCCTGTTAGTTGAGGGTCTGGTCATCAGGAAAGGATATGGTAACTCATGTGATCTTCAAATATGTGGTCTTCAAGCCAAGTCAGAGGGGCCCCAACTCCATGTGGGTGGGACTTGTGATGTCAATAAGTGACCAAGAAGCTCTGTCAAGAGAGTGGGAGGGGCTAATTAATTACCAGGGACTTCTTTGTGGCCTATCAGGGAAAACTAATCTCTGCTATTGGGAAATACAGACCCTATCACAATATTAAAGTACAGTTATCTAAAATACATATAAAAATAAATTCATGGGTCCTAAGTTCAGTGTTCCTGCTCATTGGTGATATCACCATTAGTGGAGGGGGTTATAAAAACAACCACCCAGGTGGCCTAAACCAATCAAGGATTCCATCTGTCAAAGTTGTGCTCTGTTTGATGTCAAGACATCTAGAGATTGTCAAAATGAATTGCTGTATCTGGGAAATGTTTACAGTCATGTTAGAACATATTAACTCTAACAATTAAGAAATATCAAAGCATGTTCTGAAGTGTGGCACTATTAGGCCCAGCATTCCCAAAGTTATAAAATAAGAAGATGGAATATAACCTCAATTAAAATGGAAAGCTTTCTTTTTGTGTGGGATACGGTATGGGGTGTGTGTGTGTGTGTATGTGAGTGTGTGTGACAGAGAGAGAAAGAGGGAGAGAGAGAGAGAGAGAGAGGGAGAGAGAGAGAGAGAGAGAAAGAGAGAAAGAGAGAGAGAGAGAAATGGGGAGGATGGAGGGAGGTAGAGGAGACAAGCATACCTGCATGCATATGCATTGCATGTACAGCCTTTTAAATTGATACTGATAGCCTGATGTCAGGGACGTCACTGCTGGATATAGTGTACAATGAAGTAACTTGGACTTAGCAAAAAGAATGCTGGGTTTGGAGTTGGGTGGTCTTGGCCTTGGCCTAAGTCATTGAACCTTTGTGGGCCTCAGTTTCTTCATCTGTAAAGAGAGTTGGATTAGAGCTCTTCTAGCTCCTTCCAGCTTCTGACCTTTGACCCTGTGATCCAAGTGTGTTTTGATAAATGCAGAGCTAATTTTGGTCATTGCTTTGCCTCCTTGTCACTGGATTCTGTGTCCAGAATGGCAATAGAGTAAAGGGCCCTGGACTTGGCATCAGGAAGACTTGGGTTCCAATCCCACCTCAGCCATTTCCTAGTTGTGTGACCTTGGGGAAATCACTTAAACTTTCTGCACCTCAGTTTCCTTATCTGTAAACTTGGGGCGTTGGACTCAATGACCTCCAAGGTTTCTTCCAACTATAACTCTATAACCCTATAATTTTAGATTTTCTCCTTTTACTCTTTCTTTGACATTTGACCCTGTTGACCAAATATGCCTTCCTGAACTTTTCACCTTATTTGATTGGGGTCAATCTATATCCTGGCCTCAGTTTCCTCATCTGTAAAATGAGAGGGTGGGACTAAGTGGACTTTGAGGTTCTTTGTGGCTCTGTGATCCACATAAGCAATACTGGCCAAAGGATCGTGATGCTAGAGCAAGAAGGGAACTCACAGGCATCTTACCAAATCTCCTTATTTTCTATTTTTATTTATTTATTTATCCATCCATCCATCCATCCATTTATTTATTTATTCATTTATTTGTTTGTTTTCATTTTTATTTTTTGCTAGGCAATAGGGTTAAGTGACTTGCCCAGGGTCACACAGCTAGTAAGTGTCAAATGTCTGAGGCCAGATTTGAACTCAGGTCCTCCTGACTTCAGGGCCAGTACTTTATCCACTGTGCCACCTAGCTGACCCAAATGCCTACTATGTGCCAGGCACCAGGCTAAGCATTTTCTTTCCCCCCTGCCTTATTTTCTAGATAAGGAAATACAGGCCTAGATAAACTGACAGGAGTCCAAGGAGGCAGTGTGTACAGTGGTAAGTGTATGGCCCTGAAGGCAGAGGACCTGGGTTCCAATCCTGCCTCTGACAATCACTACACAATGTGACCCTGGGCAAGGGATTTCACCTCTCTGGGTCTCAGTTTACTCATCTAGAAAATGAGAGGGTTGAAGTACATGACCTCTGAGGTTCCATTCATTTCTAGATTTATGATTCCAAACTGAGTTTGAGAGGTTGACGCGAATCGAATGGGGTGAGTTTGGAGAAGCACTCAGGTGGTGCAGTGGATAGAGCACTGGGCTTGAATCAGGAAGATGTGAGTTCAAAATCTGGCCTTAAACACTTACCAGCTGAGTGACCCTGGGCAAGTCACTTAATCCCTATCTGCCTCAGTTCCTCATATGCAAAACAGGTACACATTAGAGAAAGAAATTGGCAAACCACTCCGGTATCCTTGCCAAGAAAACCCCATGGACAAGTCCATGTCATCACAAAGAGTTGGACACAACTGAACAACAGCAACAGCAGCATGTGGTAAATAGGGTCAAATGCCGAAGAGAGAATGATCATCAGCCCACAAAAGTTAGGTGACTTGCCCAAGGTCATACATACTGTGAACATAAGAAATAGGATTGATCTGACAACCTCTGATTCCAGGGTCAGTGTTCTTACCATTGGTCTATACTGTGATTTTCCTCTGCCATATTCTGTTACTTCACTATAGTCCTTCCTGAGTCATTGTCTTCTGACTTTTTAATTACAGGAATTCCCCGAGATTCAATCCTTGATCCCTGTTTCCTTCTTCATACTATTTCTAGAACAGGGATTCTTAACTTTTTTTTTTTGGTCATATTCCCCTTCAGCAGTCTGGTTAAGTCTATGGATCTCTTCTCAGAATGATGGTTTTAAATGCATAAAATAAAATATATAAGATTACAAAGGAAACCGATTCCTTCAAAATATAATGATCAAAACATTAAAAACCCAAAACAAATTAAAGGACTCCTGTTTAAGAACCCTTGCTCCAGAACTTTTAAGACACTTGGATCAGGGGGGAAGCGTTTCATTAGAATTTCCTCTAAAATCCTTTAGGATTTTTACAGTTTATTTTGAGGAAGTTGATAGAAATGTTCAGGGAGGCAATTTATATTTCTAATGCCAGTCCACATAAGCTTTTGTTAATTAGACAGAAATTTGGTAATTAATCATATGCATATCATTTACTGGGGTTTATTCTGTTTAGTAAAGCTGTTTTCAATTATAGATATTTATAAAGAAAATGAGTATCTGGCATTGTTGACATTCTGAGATCCACAGAGGTTTTTATGGAAATTATACAAGTAGAAAGATGAATTTTCAGAAAATATTCTTGGCAGTCCTTTTAGAAAATAGTAAATGCATACTGATCGTGTCTAGCATCAACATATTTGCAAGCCAATGGTTCTATTTTGTATTTCTATTATAACACCTTTCTTTCAAAGACTTCATATAACTTGTCCTCATACTATCCCTACAACCCAGTAGATTGTAGGCTCATAGATTTAGAGGACTCTAAATCTAGAGACAATCTAGTAACATCCTCTCCTTTTAAAGAAGAAACAAAGCCCAAAGAAATTAAATTATTTGCCAGAAGTCAGACAAGTACTAAGTGGCTGAGCTGTAGTGATAATAATGAATTTTTAGTGATGAGGAAATTGGAACAGAGAAATAAGTTACAGGCAGTATGGTGTATGGAAAGAACACTGGATTCAGAGGCAGAGAGAAGATCTGGGTTCAAATTTTGCCTAGGCTACCTGGTACCTGGGTGACCTTAGACAAACCACTGAGTCCCTCTTTGGGTCTCAGTTTTCTTATTTATAAAATGAGGTTGGACCGTATAATCTCTAAGAGAATACTGGCTCTAGAGTACTTTGTAGAGGAACCCTTTTGGGGTTGAGGAAGGGATTTTTCTCTTCTACAACTCCCCATCTGGCATGATGCCAAGAAGGAGATACCCCATCCACCAGATCAAGAGTTTATTGGTTTGAGAGGGTTTGGGGGAAAATCCAAAGGCAGTACAGAAACAGTCCAAATAGATAGTTACAGAAAGGCATCATTGTTGTTGTTTGTCCTTCATTTTCGAAGAGGATCAGTGATGTCATGGGGTGATGTCTTGACTTGTGTATGAATTGGATTTGAGGCAGAGCTGCACAACGTCATCAGCCTCACTTTCTCTTCCTGAGTCATCAAAGTCCAGTGGCAAGACAAAAGTCAAGGTGACTGGCAATGGCCCAGGATGCAGTGAATGACCTTGGCATCTTTGTTGTCTGACAGAGCTCTAAGCGCTCCACAGAATCTGCTTTGCTGCCTTCTTGGCCTTTGGAACAAGTTGTTCTCATCCTCCAGTTCTCCTGGGGGAAGTCTTCACATGCTTGCGGTAGTCATCCCCCTAATTCATCAATGAGTTTGAGGCTTATTGGTAACCCTCCATCTGGTTTAGCCCATCTGCTGAGATTGCTTCCTGGGGTGTGGCTGCTGCACGTGTTACAGCTTCTTGGAGTCTCAGGTGAGAGTTGGGTGAATCAGGTGGACTCCAGAAGTGGATGAGTAGCCCTGAAAAGAGCTTGGCAAGTACCTACACCAGAGATGCCAGTACTCCCTGAACACCCCATATACCACAAAAGCAGTCACTCAAAAGATAAAGTAACTTCAAGGAATAGCAACAGCAGCAGAGAAGAAAGCTGGCTACAGACTGAAGAGAGACTTGGAAACTCAGGTGAGCAACATGCTCAGCAGAGATATTTTGCCTAGGAAGGCACTTTGTAAGTACTCCATAGGAGATAAAGAACTTCTAAGCCCTGCAGATATGGAGTTCTGAATTGCCTTGGCCACCACGTCCACTCCTCCCATGGGCATTCCTAAAAGAAGAAGGCTATTCAATAAGACTATGCATTGAAGATACCTTGCATTGATTCAGATGACTGAAGTTTCCTTGACTGAATTGCCTATTACGGTCTGCCAGCCAGGACTCATACCACACCTAGAATATTTGTGGCTGTTTTGCAGTCAGGTGACCAAGAAGTGATGTCAATAGCCTGAGCCATTATTTCCCTGAACCAACCAAGCCTTACAGATATTTTCAATACCTTTTAAGGAAAAAAAACCCCCTCACCTTATTTGCATGATAGAGGGGAGAGGGATTAGAATACTGTTCCTATCCCATTCCACCCACTATTGGTGAGGTCTTTAAGGTCTTCTAGAGCACCTTCTACCACTTAAATGACTTTAGGGCTAATGCTGGTCAACTCTGACTTCAGGGATTCAAAAAGCCGGGTATAGGCAGCACTAAAGGAAGAAAACAAAAACATATATAATAGGATGGAGTATGTGTGCAGGCACCTTTGACAGCATCTTCACACATGGAGAATATGGGAGCCTGCTTCTAGGAGAGATGGGATGATATGTAATTGAAGTCTCTTGGACAGACTGGAGAGCAGGTTTAGACATTCCGTAAGTGTTTCCATCACTTTCTCTTGATTTAACTCCATTGGCAATATCTGGTGAGAGAGAATTTTAGTTGGGAAAGGTGATGAGTGGACCCTCCTCCCCTCTGAGGTTGACATGTGGCCTGTTAAACCAGCTTTGGTCCTTTGCTTTTGCGTTTTTTCTTTTCCATTTTAGGTGAAGGGATTAGAGAAATCGACCCTGTGAATTTTGAAAGGTCAGGAGACCAAGCCTTTGGGTAGACCAACATTCCAGTTTTGTTACCCCCACTGGTGTGTTCCCTCAGTGAATATCAGTTGGTCTTAATTAGTCAGCTATCAGTCACTTAATTATCCTTTAGAAACAGGTATTTACTAAAGTAATATAGTAAGACCAGTTATAAAATATCCCCCCAAACTAGGGGTACAATATTCCATAGCTACATATAGAGTCCCCAAGAAATGGGCTCAGGCTTAGCACATGAGTGGGAAAGGCAGAAAGTCTTACTCCTGGAAGTGCTTTTTTAAGAAGTCCTTTTCTTCACTTTGTGGGACCTTTAAAAAGGTCCCCTTAGACATAGTATAGTTTTCTGGTAGGCTCCTGGTAGAGTCACAAATCTACTATTCTCCAGTGGTTCTAGTTCATCCTCAGTTCTCTGTTCAGATACTGACACTATTGTCAGCTGTTCTAGAGACAATGTTAGGCAACTGACCAGAAATCCAAATCCTATGGCCCTTTGAAGTTCACAAGGTCATCCTCTGGTCCAAAAGGGAAGGGAGACCAAGGAGCTTTTCCTCTCCACTCCTTCCTTTCCCACCACCCTGCAAGAAACAATTGCTTTTCATGTGCATTAGTGAAATTGTTCTCTCTTTGAGACTGCCTGGCCACTTGAATGTTCATTAGTTTGCTATTTTATGCAAACCCCAGAGACAATAACTGATTATCCTCAACCTATCCCTATATATTTCCTTTGTGGTATTATTTCATTTCCTCCAGTGGATTCTACTCCTAAATTGATTAAATTTGTTTGCAATAGGTTATATCAATTTTCAGGAAGAAAACAGTGTTTTGAAGGCAGGGATCTGAATTGCAGAATAACCAATCATTATATTAGAATAATATGCAACGTGCATTAAAGAACACATAACCAATCAGTGTATGTGGGAATCTCTGGTGATTCTGGCAGCATTCAGGGGAAGATCCTCTATTATTTATCAGGGAATCTGATGACTGACCTCATAATAGTATTGTCCAACATCTTTAGAAAGATGAAAGCTCTTAACTCTGGAGAGAGATTTGGATTGAGAGGCAGTACCAAAGGAAGTCTTTTGCCCTATAATACCCTTCTATTTGAAATCATTGAGGTCCTAATAGGAAGTGGGAGCATGGTGGGTAATAGCTACTCTAGGAATTCTTTAAGTGAGTCCTTTTTTTCCGCCCTAAAACATTATGAACCTTCTGAGATAAACTGAAATTCATACCATGTCAAAGAAGGGGAGAGAAGACGGATATACCTCTACATGCTAGAAGAGTGTGTTTGTTCTTTCACGGTCCTTGGTATCTCTCACTTGCTGCCTTCATTCCTCTTTGATTTCTAAGAAGCAGTGTAGTGCTGTGCACAGAGCGCTTGGTTGGTTGACCTTTGTTCTCAAAAAGGACCAAAATGACATCACTATGTCAGAGTCAAGTTACAGTGCGTCCGACTGTGGCTGATCAGACCAATATGAGCTTGGAAGGCTCTACCACAGGGCAGGCACAAATAATCCATATGAACATTTGAGTGGATTCTCTAAATTTGTGCTTCTCCCGTTTCTTTTGAGCTACCTCAATTCTGCTTTGTTCATAGAGCACAGCACTTTCTCTGATGAGGGCACGACATGCTGGGCAGTCCTGTGCTAGTGTCTCCCATGACGCATAAGCAAAGAATTAAAATACCTGGGTTCAAACCCTGACAGTCACTAGCTGCAGTATCCTGAAATCTTTGAGCTTTAGTTTTCCTCATCTATAAAAGACAGAAAATAAAGCTTAGGATTTCTTCCCTCATAGGGGTATTGTAAAGAAAACAGCATGTAATTTTAAAAGCATTATATATTTGAGGTGGCTGGCAGTGTAGAAAATAGAGTACTGAGCTGAAGTCAGCAAGACCTGAGTTCAAATATGACTTCAGACATTTACTACCTCTGTGACCAAGTCACTTAATTTGTTTGCCTTAGTTTCCTCAACTGTAAAATGGGGATAATAATAGTACTTTCCTTGTAGGATTTTTGGGAAAATCAAATGAGATAATGCAAAATGTGTAGCAGTACCTGGAATATAGTAAGTACTATATAAATGCTAGCTATTATTATTATTATTATTATTATTATTATTATTTCTCCCCTCCACCCTACACATAAAAGTAGATGACTATTATCATCTTTGTGCAGAGGAAAAAAATGCCAGGGGCATCATCACCTAACTTTACAGTGACTTTCCCAAATCCCTCAAAGTAGTCATGAATCCAGACCTGGATTGGGGGCTGGGAACAGGGACCTTGTCCCTGGGGTTTCAGAAATCCTAGGAAAAGAGCCATTCCAAATCCTATTTACAATACACATGTGGTACTCATAGCTTGGCACAAGCATATTTTCATTCTCTAATTATAGCTCATAACAAATAGCCAGAATTAAGGAATCAGAAACTATAAGCATCATTTAAATTTTATTCAGACAACTTTCATGTTGGCTTGAATATCTCCCCCCTCCATTATTTCTCCATCACCCACCCTTTTAGAAGAAAATAGAGAAAAATAGTCTTCACATCCACCACTCACTTTCTTTTTCTGCTTTGAAGCAACCACCACTCTGATGCTAGAACAGGGATTGCCAGCTTGGTTGATGAGGGGGAGCTATGTCTTTGAAGGCTTGAAATCACTGTGGCAGGTAATGTATGGATGGACAGACATAAGGATGAATGGACATAAGGGTGGATGCATGGGTGGAAGGATATATGGACTGAAAGACAGACAGATGGATGGGTGGGTAGGTGAATGCATAGATGAATTGATGGGATGGGTGGATGGATTGCTGTGTGATCCTGAAATCTTTGAGCTTCAGTTTTCCTCATCTGTAAAAGACAGAAAATAAAGCTTAGGATTTCTTCCCTCATAGGGGTATTGTAAAGAACAGATGGATGGATTGATGGATGGATGGAAGGATGGATAGATGGATGGTAGAATCACAGATAGTATGGTAGACTTTATTAAATGCCTCGCTGTAATCTAGGTGAACTATATCTATGGTTTCCCCTTCATCTATCATCCTAATAACCTCTCAAAAAAGAAAATGAGCAGTAAGGGACAGAGCCATGATATGGAGGGAAGAACCAGGATCTTTCCCTTCATTGGGAGGTAAGTAATATTACAATCTCCATTGCACAGTTGGGAAAACTGAGTCAAACAGTGGTTTAAGTGACTTAATCTCTTAAGTGACAGCTAGTAAGTGTCTGAGATCAGATTTGCACTCAGGTCTTCCTGACTCCAGGTTAGTGCCCTTTCCACTGTACCACCTAGCTGCCTCTAATAAAGACCTTAAATACCTTTGCTCACAGGATTAAGAAATGTGGGAACATTGAGCAAGTATACTTCGATGAGACTTGTTGAACTTTTAAGAATGTAGCTGATTTATAAAGTTCATGTAAAGCTAGAACTTTGGTTTGGCCTGTGTTGAAGTTGAGTGAAAGAGTTAGATATTACCTTTGCTCTCCAAGTCCAATCTATAGTGACTAGCATAATGGACCTTGCAAAGAAGACTATGGCATTGCATTTTAAAAAATTAGCCACATGCTTAAAAGCTCAACAACTCTCTAAGGATGACAAGTGCAGAATTGCCAATATGCATCTGTGAAAAGGAATTCCTTCCAATGATGAATTCCCCAAATGGTTGGACAAAATGACTTCTTAAGGGGCCCTTTGACACTACTCTTGTACATAAACATGTGTCTTTTAGAGGGTGACCAGGAGCCCTGAGAGGTTAAATAACTAGCTCAGGGTCATTCACCAGTATGGTTCAGAGGTACAACTTTGACCCAGGTCTTCCCAATTCCAAGGCTAGTCCTCCATTCACTATATCACATTGTCTGTCACCATAGAAATTGATCACCAGAAAAACAGATAGGCAATTATTAACAACAGAATGAAGGATACCAATGGACAGTTTGTGTGTTCTATTGGTGGTCTCCATGAAATGTTAAAAGATTAGAGGTAAGCACATGGGGGAGATCATTTATAGAAGATTCATAGGAAAACAGAGACAAGAGTCACACAGAATGGGTAGTCATGAATAGGTTGCCATTTGAACTGATGGAGGAGTTACTCACATTGATGAGATCACAGAGCTCCTAGGGCAGGGGTGGGGAATCTGTGGCCCTCTAAGTCCTCAAGTGTGGCTCTTTGAATCCAAAATTCATAGAACAAATCCCCTTAATAAAAGGATTTGTTCCGTAAAACTTGGACTCAGTCAAAAAGCCTCACCCAAGGACCTAGAAGGCCACATGTGGCCTTGCGGACACAGGTTCCCCACCCCGTCCTCCTGTATTCTTTAAGAAAACAGGGCTGTCTGTGCTTTCTACTTTAATACATATGGAAATCTTATAACCATTATCTTCCTCCGCCCTTACCACTGATTAAGGAGAGACTTTTTTTTTAATCTAGGCAGGTAATTGGAGTAGTAGAGTACAGAATTAGGAATCAAGAAGACCTGTGTTCAAATTTGGCCTTAGTTAATTCCTAGCTATACGACCCTGGGCAAGGCACTTAACCTCTTAGCCTTACTTTTCTTACCTATAAAATGAATGGCACCTACCTCATAGGGATTGTTGTGAGAATCAAATGAGATAATACAGACAGCTCCTACTTTGTGCCAATAATGAATCCTGTGAAGTGGTCACATGGTCAGCATTCCCCCATATATTTCCATTGGACTGGAACCTATCACCATATTTTTACATACCTATAATTTTAAATCATATGAATTCAACTACGTGAGACCACTGCAGGGGATTCATTATTCACAATAATCAGGACTGGTGGTATATGTAAAACACTTTGCAAACCTTAAAGCCCTGTATAAATATTAGCTTTGAATATTATTATTAAAGTCTCAAATGTGCATTTTGACATGAGCTTTTGATGATGGCAGATCAGTTGTTCCTTGAAATTTTGGGCTGTCAAAAGCAGACACATTTTCCCAACACAGCTGCATTACCTGGAATAGCATTAACAATAGTGCCTGATACCTGCTTAGACTGCTGGGGAATGTTAGCGTGCATGTTTTGTGTGTGTGTGTTTGCATGCATGCTCACGTGCGTGTATGTGTTTTGTTCTATTTTCCATCTGGTGACTTTTGTTTTCTTCTAAATAGTGCCGTTGAAATCCTTTCCATAAGCGCAATCTTGACAATAAACACCATGAATGGGTAGGAAGAAAAAAGGATACATTCTGGATGCAGATCATTGCTGAGTGTTTCCCTAAATTGCTGGTAGAGGGTATGCTGAACAGATGAAGAGAAGGCAAATGTTGAATGCCAATTGAAAGACCTATCACAACTAGAATATTTATCTGGTCTAAATAAATTAGATACTAACTAGTTATATGCCCTGGACAAGTCCCATACCTCCCCTCGTCCTCAGAAATTGCATCTATAAAATGGAGATAAAAATAGCACCTGTCTCATAGAGCAGATTGTGTTAGACGCAGCTTACTGCAGTGGTGAGAGCACTAGTTCTGACATCAAAGAACTTGGGTTCAAATCCTGTCTCTGGTGCTCCCTACCTGTGTGACTTTGGGCAAGTCATTTGCTTAGCCTCCCTGGGCCTCAGTTTCCTTATCTGTAAAATGAGGGAATTGGAGTAGATGATCTCTGAGTCCTTTCCAGACCTAAATCTGTGATCTTATGAAATGGTAACTAATTATCTTTATTGAAAAGCAGGTTTCTTCAACAGGTCAATCAATGAACTAGGGAGAACTAAGCAGCTGGCCTCATAACTGGCTGCCACTGCTACTTCCCTTTATTCCCCATGTCTGGATTTCAGGATTTCCAGTAGAGAGATCAGTGTGACTTGGACATGACTCTGAGAGGTCTGTAATTGAGGAGGTGGAAAATCAGTGTGATCCCAAAGGAGAAACTGAATGAATAAGATCCTTGTAAGTTGGGTAAATTATCTTTACCTAGCCCAGGGGTGAGGAACCTGTGGCCTAGAGGCTACATGTGGCCCTCTAGGTCCTCAACTGCTGCCCTTTGACTGAATCCAAACTTCATCGAACAAAATCGCCTTAATAAAAGGGTTTGCTCTGTAAAACTTGGACTTAGTCAAAAGGTCACACTCAAGGACCTAGAAGGCCACTTGTGGCCTCAAGGCTGCAGGTTCCCCATCCCTGAACTAGCCCATAAAGATGACTCCATCTACCCAAAGGAAAAAAAGTTCCCCCTGGAACTGCTTTAGGTGTCTCATAAGTTTTAACATGCCGTCTCATGATCAAAAATTTATTTGATGAACTTTTCTATTGTATGTACAATTTGTTCCTTGTCCCAAAAGTTCTTTAGAATTATTTCATTTAGTCTCGTATTATTTTAAAAACCATCCTTTAAGGGACTTTTATTGAATATAATTTTGTTGCATTATAATCAGTAAGTAATGTGTTTAGTATTTCTGCTTTTCTTTTCTTTTCTTTCTTTCTTTTTTTTTTTGGTAAGGTTTTTATGCACTAACATACGGCCAGTTTTTATAAAGGTGCTATGTACAGCAGAAAGTTATGTAAATTATTTTCTATTTCTGGTTTAGTAATTGCCAGAGATTAAATTTTTCTAAAGTTCTATTCAGATCTTGATTTTCTTTCTTGTTTATCTTTTCATTAGATTTGTCTAGGGTTGAATATGGTACACTAAATTTCCTCACTATGATGGTTTTGCTCTCTATTTCTCCATACAATTCAATTAACTTTTCCTTTAAGTATTTAGTTGGATATTGTGTGAATATAAGTATTGATATTGATTCATTATCTGTGGTACCTTTATGAACAATATATTTTCCCCAACTATGTCTTTTTATCTTGTCTATATCCAATTTATTGTAACCTTATCTGAAAACATGATTGCTACCTTTGCTTTTCTGAGTTTATCTAAAACATAATTGATTTTACTCAGCCCTTCTACATGAATCTTTGTGTTTCTTGTAAATAACATATTGTCAGATTCTGCTTTCTCTATTATCCTTTTTTATTTTATGGGTGAATTCATCCCATTCACACTCACAATTGTTAATTGTACATTTCCCTCTATCTTGTCCTCTTGTAGTTTTTCTCTCTTAGCTCCTACCTCACTCTTTACAAACAAGAAGGTGACAAGAGAGGGAGTTTGTCTGACTCTTGTGATCTTAGAAATAAAACAACCTATATCCTCTCTGCTTGAGCTTCTCTTTTACCCTTACCTTACCCTTTCTACTCCCAGGCTCTTATTCTTTCTTGTTTTCTTTCTAATCATCCCTCTATGTTCTTTCCTCCAACAATTGAGTTTGTTTTGCTTTTCATTACTTCTTTACTTCTTTTACCTTCCCTCATAGATCCCTATCTTCTACTCCCTTGTCTCTGTCCCTTACTCTGTCCCTTTTGAGTTCAATATATTTCTATACTGAAATCTTTATGTGTGTATATGTATTGTGTGTGTGTGTTTGTAACTGTGTTTAATCTTCCTTTTTCAGATTCAGATGAAAATGCTTCATAAGATACCTTTCTCCTCAACCCTTCCACCATGATTATGTATCCTTTATCCTATGTACCTCTATTATGCAACAATGATTTCCTTCCACTTATTTCTTTTTTCTTCTGCCAGTATGTCCCCCATTCCTTCCATTTTTGTCTTCATCTAATACCATTAAAATGTAGCAAAACCACCCATAGACCCTCTGTCATTTTAACTTTTCTCTATGTCCCTTAAATATATTAGTGTTTTGAGAAGACATTTGTTTCTTAGCTTCCTATTAATATCTAAACAATTCATCCTCACAAATTCCCTTTCAATTAAACAGATGTGTATACCTTTCTATCTTGTTCTTGGCACCTGTGTTTCTGTCTTAAAATGTCTATTCAGTTCTGACCTTTTCATCAGAAATGCTTGGAAATACTCTATTCCACCAAAGGTCCATTTCTCCTCCTGTATGACTGAGCTTAGTTATGGTGGCTAGGTGATCCTTGGCTGTATGCTGTTATCTCTTGCCTTTTCAAATATCCTATTCCAAGCTCTCTTCTTTACAGTAACAATTCTTGTGTTATTATTGTAGCCTCTGGGAACTCAGACTCCTTATTTTTGGTTATTTGTAGTATCTTTTCTTTGACCTGGAAGCTCTGGGTTTTGGCTATGAGATATAAAACTATTTTTTTTCACTTTGGAGTTTATTTAAGGAGATGACCAGTGGATTCTTTTCTTTTTCTCTTTGTCTTCTGGTTCTAAGAATTTTTAGTAGTTTTAATTTATAACTTTTTAAAATATGGTTTCCAGATTTTTTCCCTCTTCCGGATTGTGGTTTTTAGAGAGTCCAATAATTCTTAAATTATCCAGGTCAATTGTTGTTCTTCTCATTCACCTTGATATCTAGGTTAGAGTGTCTACCCTTGAATGAAGTTCCCCAACTGAATGGTATGGATAGGATCTACTGGTCCTGTATGGTTTAATATAGTGGCCCAGGCTAGGACAGTTCTTAAAGGGACTGCATCTGCTCAGTGTTTGGCTCTTCCTGGGAGCTCTTTCTTGCCATAGGGCTCTCAGACCTCTCCCTGCTGTAGGCTGTATCTGAGGTCCTTCCGCCGTGACGCTGTCTTCAGGGGCTACTCCCTTACTGAGTTCTTACTCCAGGTGTTATGGACTGCTTTTACTGGATTTTGCTTAGTGTTTTTCCCTTGCAGCTGAGTCACTAGTCTCATTGGATCTACTGGGATGAGATTTCTTTTTTTTTTTTGAAGCATTTTTGTTTTTTTATATACAAAATACAGGAAAGATTTTGTAAAATCTAAAACATTACAATTACTATGTATATTGGTACTAGCCATGAGGGGAGAAGAGCTAATGGTACAAGTGGCAAGAGAACAAAAAGGAGATAAAAACAGGTTTACGACAATACATTTTTTGCTACAATAGACAATCTGAAGAAAATGTCCTACCACATGTACTGTACACAGCTTTAAAAACATTGAAAAAAAAAGCCATCACTGGGTTGGGACGAGATTTCTGTAGGATTGTAGTCATCTCTGCAGATTCCTGGGTTTAGTGGAGGAGTCTAGAGTTGATTCTTCCTATGTTTTTCTAGAGTGCTGTACCTCTAAGCATCAATGGAATTCTTTCAAAAGATCTGGGATTCTTTGCATCCTAGGATGCTACCATCTGTTTATAATCCCCTCTAAAATCTACTATCTACTTCCTTTGCCACAAAGCTAACTTTGTATTTTATGCTGGCAGCAAGTCTTTGATAATGCTAGAGATTTGATACAATCCAAATTTAACAAAGATCTGTGAGGTATCTTGAAGCACAGGATGAAGATATAGAATATAAATGCTACCAGGAGGTACATCCATGCCAACTGCTGTGTCTAACAATAGCTATCTTATGTTACCCAGGATTCAATTGTTTTGATGTTGAACCAAGTCTTGTGTTTATCATACATTTTGAGATCCTGAACAAAAGAGAGAGATTAAAGAGTGATGCTTGACTCAGCCTTGAACTCCTTGGCTGACACAAGTGTTGAATGTTCAGGGAGGAGCTTAGCACCATCCTCAAAAAGCAGCTGTGTGATCTTTGTCCTAAATGGCCTATAGGTCACTTTGAGCTTTTGTGGAATTGCCTCATGTCATGTAGGTCACTTCTTGCTCCTCAGTTTTTGATTCCTACAAACCGTATCAGGAAGTATCATTGAGTACATTGTTTAACTTAATGGCGTATCAAATTTTGTTATTTCGCAGTTGATCATTTATCCAATCTAAGTGTCCACATCACCTAGAGTTGACTGTGAGCTTCCACTGTTTCCATCAATACCCTAATATGCCCAAACTCTAATGGATCTATGATCTTATCAGTGTGTGTATTGCAAAGATACTGATCAAAGTTCACCCAAGCTTTCCCATCCTGGACTTTTGTCCCTAGACTCCTATAAATTTATCTTATGGATTTTGTTCAGCATTCTGGGATTCTTTCTACATTTTGACATTGTGGGAATATCAATGGGGCATCTAAGCTATCCATCAAGTATACCTTACTCTGGCTACATGACCAACCTATCTTTTTTTATGGGTATAAAGTTCTTTGATAGCATCCTTCACACCATTTCTCTTACATAATTCCTTACTTGTGAAGCACTGTAGCACATATACCCATCAGAGGCCCTTTCCTTTACCTGTGAATGATCTTAACTTCAGTTCTTCAGAAGCCTTAATATTCCATGACTCATGGCCATAGAACACTACCAGAAGAATATTGGTATTAAAAATGGGCTTTTATTTGAGAGAAAAGTTTAGGGTTATTAAAAGACTTGCAGAGTTTTCCAAAAGCAATCCAGGAGAGTTTTCATCATCAGTAAAAGAATTTGCAGTTGTCTTTGCTATGTCACTGTTATTGATCTCTGAAAAATAGAGATGGGGGAGAAAGACAGACAAAGGAGAGAAGGGGGGGGAGAACAAGATTAGAGGTGGACAAAATTGTTCCACTTATAGAAAGGGAAGAATATAGATTCTTTAAATTATAGAACAGTGAACTTGATTTCAATCCATGTTTCTAAAGACACTTAGAAAGAGAGTGATCATTACGAGCCAACATGATTTCATCAAGAGCAAGTCATGTATGTGAAGGCATTGAAGACTCCCATTGTGATGTAAATATTATCTGAAAGTGAAAACCATTCAGGGTTGACTGAAAGTGATCCCTCAGTACTGGACTTCCATTGTTCATATAACTTATAGTACAAACAGAAGTCATGCTGGTCCAATGTTACTCTTCCACATTGTGGCTCTTCCTTTTGCCTCTACTTTCATTTTTTTTTTTTGGCATGGCTGTTATGATGATTGGTAAAATGCCACAGATAGAGTACATCTGGATTTCAACAAAGAATTTAACAAAGTCTCTCACATTATTTGGGTAAAGAAGGCAATGCAAGGCAAGAAACATTTATTAAGTGCCTACAATATGTTGGGCAATGTGCTAAGTGCAGGAAATACAAATATAAGCAAAAAGAAGGACAGTTATTGCCTTCAAGGAGCTTACGTTCTAATATGGAAAGACTTCACATAAATAGGAGCTGCATAGTGGTGGGGAAGAGAGAAAAGTGGTGGAAGTGATAGTACCCACATGTGGACATGGTAGTAAGGTCCAGGAAATCAGAAGCAGACCCAGGAGAGAAATGCAGGGTGACTTACCTGGGTCCCTCCTCAAAATGGAGGCCCTAGGATGAATGTACCAATACAAGAAAGGAACTGACATGTTCCGGGGTGAAAAGGGTACAGAGGTGGAAGGAGTATTTCAGGGTGAGGAAACCCCTCAATAGTTGAGGGAGATTTCAAATTAAGACAGCAACTGAAGCATGGTGGCAAAGTCCAGGAAGTCAGAAGCAGAGCTGGGAGGGAAATAAAGGTTGGCTGGCCTTGGCCCCTACCAAAATGGAGGTCCCAAGAGTTACACACAGATGAGAGGAAGGGGCTGGCACGTGGTGGGATATTACTCTAGGATGAAAAGGCCAAAGGGATAGATAGATGTTCCAAGGTAAAGAGGCCCCAGGAAGTGAGGGAAGTTCCAGGATGAAACAGCAGCAATAGAAGAAGATCCCCATGGTAGAGAGACACTCTAGGGTGAGAAGACGTCAGGGATGGATGGATATTCCATGGCCCCAGGCACAGGAATAAGACAGGGAAGAGTGGGACAGATAATCTGATTCAGAAATGATTGAAAGACTGGACTTTCCAAATAGTTACTAATGGATAAACATCAATTTGGGAAAGAATTCTCCAAAGGAGAGGCCAGGGATCTGTCCCTGACCCTGTTCTGTTCAACAATTTTTAATCAGTGACTTGGATGAAGTAATAGATGGGATATTCATCAAATTTGTGAGTGACCAAATCTTAGAAGGATGGCCAATGTGTTAGAGACAGAATCAAGGCATAATTGAAGTCTAGAGCAATGGGCCTAATCTAGTAAGATGAAATTCCATAGTCTTACATTTAAATTCAAAACATTACACAAATACAGAATACAGGCCATATGGCCAGTCAAAAAATATCTAAGGGTTTTAGAGGGCTGTAGCCTTAGTGTGAATTAATAGCACACAGAAGCAAATAAGATTAGACAATTTTAGGCCACAGCAATAGAAGCATAGGATGTAGAACAATAGAGGAGATAGTCCTCTTATACTTTGCTGTGGTCAGGCCAGACATCTTGTGTTCAGTTCCACATTTTAGGAAGGAATTGGTAAGACAACACACCCAGCAGAGGGTGACCAGGATTATGAGGGGACTATAGACAATACTATACAGAAAATTGCTAAAGAAAAACCAGAGTCAGAGCCAATAAACACATATTAAGCACCTACTATGTCCCAGGCAGAGGGAAGCTAGGAGGTGTAGTAGGTAGAGTGCTGGCCCTGGAGTCTGGAGGACCTGAGTTCAAATCTGGCCTCAGATACTTACTAGCTATGTGACCCTGGGTAAGTCACTTAACCCTGTTTGCCACAGTTTCCTCATCTGTAAAATAAGCTGGAGAAGGAAATGGCAAACCACTCCAGTATCTTTGCCAAGAAAACCCCAAATGGGGTTGCAAAGTGTTGGGCACAACTGAAAATGATTGAACACATATCCTAGGCACTGTGCTAAGTGCTGATTTTACAAAGAAAGTTATAAGACAGTGCCTGCCCTCAAGGAGCTCACAATCTAAAAAGAGGGGACAATACATACCTGAAAAATGGTTCTCTAGCCTTTGCCTGAAAACTTCCAATTGGGGTGAGGGGAGACACGGCTTCCTGAGTCAGCCCATTCCATTTTTGGAAAACTCTAATTGCTAGAATGTTTTCCTGATGTCAAGCTTAAATTTGCCTATTAGCATCTTTCCACCATCATTCCTAGTTCTGACCTCTGGAGCCAAATGGAACAGGTGCAATCCCTCTTGCACTACGAGAGCCTTTCACATAGTTAAAAGCAGCCATCTTGTCCCCCTAATTTCTTCTCCAAAGCTTATCTTCTCCAGTCTAAACATTCCTTCAAATGATTGTCATATGAATTCTGGGTCTTTCAACATGTTGCTTACCCTCCTCTGTATGCTCCCAGCTTATCAATTCCTAAATTATAGTGCCCAGAAATAAGCACAATACTCCAGAGATGATTGTCTGACCATCTAGAACAGAAAGGCACGTAGGTCAATGAGCCCAAAGGGTTTCTTCAAATTGGGAAATAAGTCTACAGGGGGAATAGCAGTTGAAGAGAGCTCTCAACCTGGAGTCAGGAAGACCTAAGTTCAAATCCAACCTAGATACTTACTAGCTGTGTGATCCTGGCTAAGTCACTTGGCTTCTATTTGTCTCAGTTTCCTTATCTGTAAAATGAGGATAGTAATGGCACAGGATTGTTGTGAGAATCAAATGAGATGATATGCATAAAATACTTTGCAAACCTTAGAGTTCTATACAGATGATAGCTATTATTATATGCTAATGATGATGATGATGATGATGATGATAGCTAACATTTATATCATGCTTATTTTGTGCCAGGCTCTATGCTAATCACTTTACAGATATTTGATCCTCACAACAACCCTGGGAGATAGATGCTATTATGATCCACATTTTGTAGATGAAGAATCATGTCTCTGAGGCTGGCTCTCTATCCACTCTGGTATGATGCCTCTCATCAAGTTTTCTCTTCCAGGAACAAAGCTGTTGCCATGTGTGAACTGCATCTGGTTGGCCGGATTTACTGTAATCTTGCCAGGTGAAACCACCCTCTGTAGTCAGAGTCCTATGGTGTAATGGAAAGAGCACAGCATTTGGAGTCAGGAGGCCAAGGTTTGAATTCCCACTCTGCTATTTGCTAGGTTGGTGAGCTCAGGCAAGCCACATCTCACTCCTTTGAATCTTGTTTTCTCTGTCTATTAAAATAGAGAGTTGAATTACATGATTTTCAAAGTCTCTTTCAGCTTTACCCATTATATGCTTGGATCCTTAAGTTGAACATGTCAGAAAATGTTATCAGTCTTTAGTATCACTGGATATAATTTTGTGTATGTTTCATCTATTTAAATCTAGGCATCTTGTTTTAATAATGCATTGCAAAGGAAATATGATTTGGAAGGAAAATCACGGGACTTCGAAGATGTATCAATTGTACACTCATACAAGCACAAAGGGGATGAAAAGCTCTCTGATGATCATCCAGGAATATTCCTCTTAGCTATTTTGGGAAGAAATCATTGTGAAGTATACCAAATAGATTAGTCACTCATGTCTATGACAGAGGTATTTTACCTCAAAGTCAATGGGCTTTCATCCCCTTCAATCAATCAAAGGAGATATGTTTATTAAGAGTCTACTATGTGCCACTCATTGACCTAGGGACAGGGGATACAAAGACAAAAATTAAATAGTCCCTGCCCTCAGGGAGCTTATATTCTATAAAGGGACCCAACAAGGTAATTTAGAGGGGGAAGAACTAGGGGCTGAGGAACATTGGCAAAGGATGCATGTAGGAGTGGGTGTTTGAGCTGAGCTTTGGAAGATGTTTGGGATTCTGAGAGGCAGGAGTGAGGAGGGCGTGTATTCCAAGCACAGGTGACAGACAGCCCATATATGCAAAGGCTTGGAGCTGGGAGATGGAACACTGAAAATGAGGAACAGTAAGAAATCCAGTTTGATTGAACTTAAGAGTGAGTGGGGGGGGGGGGGAAGCTAGGTGGCACAGTAGATAGAGCACTGGCCCTGAAGTCAGGAGGACCTGAGCTCAAATCCAGCCTCAGACCAAACACTTGATACTTACTAGCTGTGTGACCCTGGGAAAATCATTTAACCCCAATTGCCTAAAAAAAAAAATGAGTGAAGGGGAGTAATCTATGATCACACTGGGAAGACAGGAGGAGCCAAGATAAGAACTCCCAAACAGAGGAATTTGTATTTGATCTTAGAGATAGGGAAAAGATCATAGAGTTTGCAGAAAAAGAAAGTTAAATGGTCAGATGAGTGTTAGGAATACCACTTTTGGTAGCTATGCGGAATCCTACAATATTCTTCCTTAAGCAGTGCACGAATGGCCTCATGACCGGTGGGTTGTGCTCATGGGCTTAGCTGAGATATTTGATTTTGTTCATTAAATTAGTTTATAAGAAATATTGTGAAATATGTCTCTAAAGGTTTATAAGCATACTCTATGAGGAAATGGTTTTGAGAGTGGCAGATGCAGAAAAAATACCAAATATAATTCCTATAATAGCATCACCAAGCAAAGCTGTGTTCTTCTGTGGCATCTTCTTAAAAAAATTATTATAGTGAAAAGAGCATGGACTCTGGAGTCAGAGGACCTGGGTTCAAATTCTCCTTCTGTTGCTTAATACCTGTATGGCCTTGGGCAAGTCACTTCATTCTTCTAGAGCCATATATTTCTTATCTATGAAATGACAGGGTTGTACTAGATTGCCTCTGAGGTCCCTGCCCAGTGTAAATTTATGATCCAATGATTGTGCCAATATTCTCCCATCTCTTTTTTTTTGGGGGGGGGTGAGGCAATTGGAGTTAAGTGACTTGCCCAGGGTCACGCAGCTAGTAAGTGTCAAGTGTCTGAGGCTGGATTTGAACTCAAGTCCTCCTGACTGTAGGGCCAGTGCTCTATCCACTGCACCACCTAGCTGCCCCTTGTGCCAATGTTCTCATGGATGTATCTAGGAATTCCAGAGATTAGAAAGGCCACTGGTAACCAAATGGCTTGATGGAGGGAGAGATTAGGTGTGATGGAGGAAGGGTACAAAAAGTTTATGGTATGAGCATATATCCCAAGGAAGTTGGTAACAAAAAGAAAGGCCTCATATTTACCAAGATATCTATAGCAGCACTTTGTGTAATAGCAAAGAACTAAAAACAAAATAGATGGTCTTTGATTAGGGAATGTCTGACAAACTGTGGCCTGCAAATACAATGGAATATTGCTGCCCTGTAAGAAGTGATGACTGTGATCAATATGTTGTTGTTTGTCTTTCATTCTTGAAGAGGACCAATGACATCAGGAGGGGGCTGTCTTGACTTGAGTATGAATTGGATTTAAGTGAGGAGAGTTGTACAGAGTCGTCAACTTCACTCTCTCTTCCTGAGCCATAGAAGTGCAGTGGCAAGACTGAGTTAGCACGACTGGCCACGGCCGGGGTACAGTGGCTGACTGTGGGGTCTTTGATGTCTGAATAAGCTCTGTGTGCTCCACAGCGCCTGCTTTAGCTGCCTTCGTGACCGCTGGAACAAGTTGTTCTCGTCTAAGCATTCTGCTGGGGGCACTCTTCTAATGTTTGGGGTGGTCATCCTTCTAACTCACTGGTGAGTTTGAGTGTCGGTTATTCTCAACCTGGTTCAGCCTGTCCACCGACATGGTTTTACTGGGGTATAGCGGCTATGCATGCTACCGCTTCTTGAAGCCACAGATGAAGACGGACACCGAAGGTGTCCAAAGCATTAGCAGCTAAACCTCACACCAGAGGTTCTAGTCCTTCCTTAACACCCCATACACCTCAGTGATGATCAATATAGAGATGTATAGGAAGATGCATAGCACCCATACTTGGCATGCCCAGAATGGAGAAACAAGGAATATCAGGGAATTTAAACCTGGAAGGGTAATCGTCTAATCCAAAGTGAGGGCAAACTTCCTTGCCTAGCCCACTACACATAGCTGGCTCTGGACCAAGCCAGCCTTTGCTTCATATCCTTTCTAGCTGTGCACATAGACCATTTTGCCATATTCCCTTTAGCATCTTCTGCTTCCCACCTGTTGCTCTGGGCACAGTAATCATATCAATAGAACCATTGCTTTTGGAAAAGGTCTGTCAATTGACTGCTCTATGTATTAACTCACCATCCCTGGGACGTCTCAGACCAAAACTCCCTTCCTTAGCCACCATTCTGCTATGTGTGGTTTCCTTTCTAACAGAATGTATGTGTTTTGAGGGCAGGAACTATTTCACTTTGTGTTTTTGTATCTTTAATGCTTAGCACAGTGTCTTGTACATAGTAAGTGCCTGATACATGCCTTTGTACTCATTCATTCATTTTACAGATGATTTACAAAGGTCAGAGAGAAAAAGTGATTTTTCCAAGATCATACAAATTTGCAGGTGACAAAGCCAAGATTCAAATCTCTTTCTATTATAGTTCACTACCTTGGACATAGTGAAGGAGGTTAAAGGAGTGGTGATGTAATGATCTCACTCTTTTATGAACATAATTAAAGAATGTTGAAGAGAAAGAGAGAGAGAGACAGAGAGAGAGAGAGAGAGACAGAAAGAAAGAGAGAGAATTTGTAGAAATATCGTAAACTCAACAAGGATACAGGCAGGAACAGTAAAAAGGGAGATGGTGTGCTGTTGCTAGTTCCCACCAGCTCACAAGAGCTGACTGTTAAAATTTCAGTGTAAGCCTTTATACCTGAAATCAACAAATGCTACAAATTAGGGCTTGATGTATTGTTTTGTTGACTTTCTAGATTTAAGGAAATGAGGGAGGAACTGTCAATAACAGATTAAACTTTAAAATTTGTCATGCATACAATTTCTCCCCAAAAGCCCAGTGGTAAACATATACCAGCACAACTCTGGATATATGCAAGGTAATGATCATAAGCAGAACCAACTTTAACTATGGAGAGTTAATCATAAAGGGTGATTTAGAAAGTGTTGAAAAAAGTATAAGAACCAGAGGTTTGGGTCTGGCTTTGGAAAAGAGAGGACAAACATAAGAATAGAAACAGACCACTGCAATTATAAGTTTCTAACACTAATCTGTTTCATCATCTTTTTTCACCTTTTTTTGTAAAGGGAGATGGTGGGGAAAAGAAAAGAGAAAAAGTGTAAGAGGTTGTAATTGAGGAAAATACATAATTGTAACAGTAAACATAGATAGGATGAACTCACCCATAAAACAGAGAAAGGTAGCAATGGATTAGAAAGCAGAGCTCATAAAAATCTCATTTATAAGAAACACATTTGAAACAAAATGATTCACACAAAGTTAAAATGAGAGGCCAGAGCGGAACTTATTACACTTCAGGTGAATTTAAAAAATCAAGGGTAGCAATCATAATTTTAGACACGGGAGAAATAGAAAGCAAGTTTAATAATTGTGGGCCTAAAAATGTTCCCTTCAGACCTAGACAAAACTAACAAAAATTAATTATCTGGATGGAATTTTAGAAAAGTTACATGTGATAAAACTCTAGTGATTATTGAATAGGAACAGAAAAATACACATATTTTTAATTGTTCATGGCACCTTCATGAAAATGAAATTCATATGAACTGGCACATAAAAATCTCATACACAGATTCAGAAAAGCAAAACTATTAAAAACAAGCTTTATTCATCACAATGCACCAAAATTATAATCAAGAAATCTCCTTTAAGAAGGATTCAAATTCAAATGTATATAAAATACTTTAATCCTAGAGATTTTATGGGTCAAAAACAGATCATAGAAATTATAATTAACTTCACTTAAAAAAATCCCATACCATACTGAGACAATATAGTCACAGTAGTCCTAGGGCAAAATTTATATCTCTTAACACTTTCCTCAACAAAAGAGAGAAAAAAACAAATCAATTAACTGGGCACTAAAAAGATAGAAAAGCAAAAAAATGAAAAACTCCAATTAAATACAAATTAGAAATTCTGAAAGTCAAAGAAGAGATAAAGTTGAATAAATTAGGTATGTTGAATTGATAAGGAAAAGTAGGATCTATTTAAAAAATTAGCAAAATATAAACTGTCATCTAATCTGATAAAAAGAGGAAAAGAAATTCTAATATCAATAACACAAAAAAGAATCACAACAAATTAGAAGGAAATAAAATTTTAGAAAATATTGTATTCAGTTGTATGATGAAAAAACTGGTAATAAATGAAATGGATTAATATTTTTAAAAATAAAAAAATCTAAATGAACCCCACCTTTATGCCTTATTCTCTGGACTCCCCTACCTCCTAGTCATTAGCCTTCTTACCCTGGAAATGATTCTGTCTTGTAGCCTTCTCTTATGATTGGTGAGTTCCCTTGCCTGGGCTTTTTTGCTTGTATTTGCATCCTCAGTACTTAGCATAGTGCTGGACATACAGTAAGTGCTTAATAGATATCTTTCTTCCTTCCTTCCTTCCTTCCTTCCTTCCTTCCTTCCTTCCTTCCTTCCTTCCTTCCTTCCTTCCTTCCTTCCTTCCTTTCTTCCTTCCTTCCTTCCTTCCTTTCTTCCTTCTATCTTATCTATCTGAGAAAGGGAGAATCTCAGAAAAGAAATTGAACCAGAAGTAAAAGAACTCCGAAAGAAAAAAACAACAACCCAGGAACAGATGCATTTATTAGTGAATCCAATCAAATATTCAAAGAACAAATGTTTCCAATATTTCCAAAGAACAAGTAATTCCAATATTACATAAATTGTTTGCAAAAATAAGCAAAGAAGGGGTCCTAACAGACTCATTCTATGATAAAAATATGATCCTAATACCTAGATCGCAGAGAAATGAAGCAGAGAAAGAACCAAAATCTCTAATGAATAGCAATGCAAAAGCATTTAATAAAACATTAGAGGTTACAACAACTTATTTTTAAAAAT
Source organism: Phascolarctos cinereus (assembly GCF_003287225.1). Lineage (NCBI taxonomy): Eukaryota > Metazoa > Chordata > Mammalia > Diprotodontia > Phascolarctidae > Phascolarctos > Phascolarctos cinereus. The sequence continues at coordinate 162,671,081 of NW_027555736.1, read as the reverse complement.
TGTACACTATTACCAAGTTGGATTTGTGTAGAGGAATGTAAAATTAGTTCAATATTAGGAAAATTATTGTAATAATAGAACACAGTTATGACAAAACCAGAAAATGATAATTGTTGGAAAGGCTGTGGAAGGATAGGCACACTAATGTACTATTAGTGGAGCTATGAAATGGTCCAACTGTTCTGGATAACAATTTGGAACTGTATACCAAAATTCACTAAATCACACATACTTTTACCCAGGAGTGCTATAACCAAGTTAAACCCTAAAAAAAGGACAGAAAAAAAAAGAGTGAAGGATTCATCTGCATAAAAATATTTACAGTGTCACTTTTAGTGTTGCAAAGAACTAGAAACAAAGTATCTTCCCATCAACTAGGGAATGGCTTTGAAAAATTGTAATATAAGAATGTAATGGGATATTTTTGTGCTGTAAGAAATAAAGAAAGGGAAGAATTCAGAGAAATCTGAAAGGACTTTTACGAACTGAAGAAAAGTAAATGAGCAGAACCAGGAGCATAATTTACACATTGTAAAGAAAAATAGTTGCAAAAAACTTAAGAACTAGGATTGAGGCAAATCAATTACAACTTCAGAATACTAATGTTGAAACATGTTTTCCACCTCTTTTCAAGTGATGGACTAGAAGTAAATATATTTTCAGACATAACTAATATGGATTTATTTTGCTTGCTACCTTTTCCCCAAACCTAGACAATTCAGAGACTGGAAATTGGTTAGCCTGTTTCCACTCCATTCATAGAGAGGAGTTGATCATTATTAAATCTTTCGAAGGACATCAACTAGTCAATATTAATAAGGTAGAGAGGCAACATTGAATAATATAGTGGTTAGAAAGCTGGCCTCAGATTCAGGAAGACCTGGGTTCAACGCCTTACTCTAATACACACTGGCATTGTGCCCCCAACAAGTTATTTAACAACTTAGTGCCCCAGGCAATTCTCTAAGATTATAAAATGCAGGGGATGCTTTAATCTTTATTCCTTTAATATAAGCAGAATTTGCTTACTAACATAAATTAGTGGGTTCTTCGAAAACTTGACAAGTGAAATGTTACAGAGCTCCATTTGTTGCATAGGGACAATTTTGTTGCTGGAGAAATCTCCCAAATTATGATCCCATGATCGTTACATTAGGATTTTTGCAACATTAGGTAGGATTTGGTTCTAATAAATTAAAGATGTTTTTGGGGAACCATGTTGGTTGAGTGTAATGTGGGGTTTGACAGCCAATATTTTTCTTTTAAGTAAATTCCCAGAATGTATAACATGCTCATATTCAAATGTTAGTTCGAAGATACTTCCCCAAATCAAATAGTTTGGAATACCTGTATCTCTGTACAGATAAACAAAAGTTGGCTCTTCACATGGAACATAGGACTCAACTGCTATTTGAAGTATTTACTATGTAGCATTTATTATGATGTGAATTATCTGAGAAAGTAGGAGAGACTAATGAATAGTTGCCAGCACACCTTGATCTGAAATACTGATTTTTTTTTTGCTGAAATATATTTTCACTGTATGCCATCTACTGGTCAGTATTTAGATGACAGGGCTTCCATTAAAAACCAGGATAAGAACCAAATGAAATCAAATAGAATAGACCTGATTGGAGATTAGGCTAAACTAAAAAACACTAGACTAGAATTTTAGTGCTGGAGGGAAGCTTGGAGACCATTAGAATCTCCCTTCCACTTGTTCTAGAAATGAGAAAACTGGGGGTTCAGATAAAATAAAATAAGCAAGACAAAACAAACCCTCCCCCTCCTTGGCCTTCACCCTAAACTGCACACAATCTACGTGTCCAATGAATAGGAAGTGGCTGAATAAATTGTGGCATGTCAATGTGGTGGAATATTCTTGTGGCACCATGGAAATGACAACTCTAAAGCGTGCAAAGGGATATGGAAAGACATAGAAAGTAATGCAGAGGAAGAAAGCAAAATCAGAAAAACAACATGTAAGCTGACTATGACCATATAAAACAATAACAAAAGCAAAATATAAGATTTTTCAGGGGAAAGGAACATAGAAGCAAATGTTTTTATTTTGTTGTAACTTACACAGATTTTTTTTTTTAGGCAATTGGGGTTAAGTGACTTGCCCAGGGTCACACAGCTAGTGAGTGTCAAGTGTTTGGTCTCTTCAGGGCCAGTGCTCTATCCACTGCGCTACCTAGTTGCCCCTATCTTATGCAGATTTTAAACACGATTTTAAAAAATAAAATTGTAAATAGTTGGAACTTTATAACTTTTTGTATAATTTCAATTTGGAAATTTTGTTGGTTCTGTTGATGGTTAATCAGTTTATAAAACAAATTGTCCCTAAGTCCATTGGCATCCACACAATGTCGAGAAATCTAGAGAATGGATCTCTGCCTAGGATTATGTTCTATACCATTTGATAGAGTACTAAAATCAAAGAGATCAATCAATTAATAAATACTTATTAAGCCTCAATTATGTGCCAAATACTGAAATCACAGAGACACCAAAATATTGAATGAATAAAAATAACTTTAAAAAATTTAACATATTTTATAAATAGAGTGTATACTCCTTGAGGGCAGGGATTGTTTAATTTTTGTCTTCGTACCCTCCCACCTAATAGTACCAGGGACACACTAGGTGCTTAATAAATATATGTTGGTTGGTTGATTACTTAATATTAATTTCAAGTTCATTTAAAAACTTTTAAGTAATAAACTTTTCATAGAGAATTTATGGCAATTCTATTAAGAATTCTTAAAAAACCGTCCCAAAATTACAAAGAAGATATTTTGTGTCTTTAATTCTTACTGTGATTAGAAATCTCCTATATTCTTCAGGATGCTATCAGAATTAGAGCTGAGGTCCCTAAGACTCACCTCCAATGCCCTTGTCTCATATTCTGTCTGAGTCAGGGGTACCAAGGCACTTCTATGCCTGATGGTGTGTGTATTTCGTAGCTGTCCCTCATAGGACTCAGTGCTTGTAATCTCCCTTTCCCTCCCCTCCCAGCGTTGAAACAAGAATTTATAGCCCCTGTAAGGTGATAAGAAAGAAAGTATACAATAATCCTTGACATTTGATCATTGAGTGAATGATATTCCTTTGTAGCATTGTAGGATTATAGATTTAAACCTAGAAGGGACCTCAGAAGCCTCTTCATTTTACAAATAAGGAAACTGAGGCCCGATGAGACACTACTCAAAGTAGTGTCAGAAGTGTGACTTAATGCCAGGTTTCTGGCTCCTCTTTCCCATGATCTATGCCATAGATGAAGAGTGGGGTTGGGCAAAAAGCTTTAGGAGCAGTGTGGGGATTGAATATTGACCATAGATGGGAAGTGGATGTATGTGGAGAACTGGAGTTTGTTTCCAGAAATGATAGTCTGAGCTGGGGTGGAGGAATAAGTATTTCATACTCATTTATCATTTTAACATTCTTATCCTAAAGTTCTTAGAATTAAGTTCAACACAAACATTTATGCAGCACCTACTCTGTTACAGATGCCAAGATGAAAGACAACAGTCTCTGTTCTCAGGGAGTTTATAAATTAATCTGATGTATACATCATTACAATGATGATGATGATGATGATGATAACAATAATAATCATGACAACTATCTAGCATTTATATAGCACCTACTGCATACCAAACATCGTGTTAAGCACTTTACAAATGTATCATTTGATCTCATTTGATACAAAGGGCTTTGGCACTCACACAGATTAGTATAGCTAGGGTGAAAAGAATAGGGGTAAAGGAGCAATGGAGGCAGAGTGTCCTAGGAACATCTTAGGAAAGAGAGATCATTTACAGTTGTAGCATTGAGGAAGGCTTCATAGAGGAGTTGGCATCAGACTTTGTGCCTAGGAGAAAGGATTTCAACAAGCTGAGGCAAGAAAGGAATAAATTTCAGACTTCACCATCAGGTGGTGATGTTTAGCAAGGTTTGGACATTTAGGTGGCAAACAAAAGCAAAAGAAAAGTCACTCTCCTCCTCCTCCTCTTCCCTCTTTGGAATTTTGAGTGCAGATCAGAATCTTTTTCCAACTCCTACCTTAGCTGGCCAAATTGTGAGACTCCTTAAATCACCCTCTGCAATCTGCCCTTGAAGGAAGCCTTTGAATTGCTAAAGAAAGGACTAAGGGGAGGGAGGAGTGAACTCCCTTGGGTGAGTTATTTATCTTGAAGAAAAGCTAGAGGCCTTTTACTATCTAAATCAAACTACTAAATAGCCTAGGGTAAATACTTTTGAGTCCTGTGGCTCATCTACTCTGCTATTTAGAATCTCATAAGTGTTACTGATAAAATAAAATATCTTTTTTTTAAATTTAGTTCAGCCCTCAGCTAGGGGAAAAGGAAAAACCTGTAGCATTTTATTTCTATATACCCAAAACTATTCATTGGTTCTCTCCATTGCAATCCCACCCTATACATAATTAATAAGGGACAAAAATCACATAGAAGTTATGACCAATTATAGTTTTATATGAAAATATCAAGAAATTTAAAAAACAGATAAATGAATTAGGAAATGGCTGCCAAACTGCAAGAAGGGGAAGAGTAAGTCAGTCAACAAACATTTTGGGCGCACATTGTGCCAGGTGCTATGCTAAGTGTAGGGAGACAAAGAAAGGTTAAAAAAAAGTCCCTGCCCTCAAGGAGTTCACAGTTCAATGGTGGAGACAACACGTGAACAACTATAAACAAACAAGGTAAGTAGAGATTGGAGGTAATCTCAGAGGGAAGGCACTAAGATTTAGTAGTTGGAAAGGCTTTAGTTTCCTCATCTGTAAAAGGAGCTGGAGAAGGAAAAGGCAAACCACTCCAGCATCCCTGCCAAGGACTCCCCCAACTCTCCCCCCCAAAAAGGGGACACAAAGAGTTGGACACCATTGAAACAACTGAACAGCAACAGCAACACAGAAAGGCCAGGTCACCAGGTTATGAAGGCCTTCAAAAGCCCAGCAGAGGATTATATATGGGACCTTGGAGGTACTAGGGAGACACTGGAATTTACTGAGCCTTTGTGGGGGTAGAGGGCGCGGTCACATGGTCACCACTATAGTAGCTGAATGGAATAAGTATTTAGTTATTTATTTTTTAACATGCTTCAATCTGCATTCAAACTCCATCATTCTTTTTTTGAGTGTGGATAGCATTTTCCAACATGAGGCCTTTGGAGATGTCTTAGATCCTTGTATTGCTGAGAAGGGTTAAGTTTATCAATATCAGTCATCGCACAACTTGGCTGTTACTGTGTACAATGTTCTCCTGGTTCTGCTCATTTCACTGAGCATCAGACCATAGAAGTCTTTCCAGGTTTTTCTGAAGTCAGCCTGTTCATCATTTCTTATAGCACAATAATATTCCATTACATTCATATATCACAACTTGGTCAGCCATTCCCCAATTTCTAATTCTTTGCCACCACAAAAAGAGCCGTTATAAATATTTTCCTTTTCCCATTTGTATAATCTCTCTGGGACACAGCCCTAGAAGTGCTATTGCTGGGTCAAAGGGCATGCGCATTTTTATAGCCCTATGGGCATAGTTCCAAATTGCTCTCCAAATGGTTGGATCAGTTCACAACCCCACCAACAATGCATTAGTGTTCCAATTTTCCCATGTCTTCTCCAACATTTATCATTTTCCTGTTTTTGTCATGTTGGGCAATCTGATAGGTGTGATGTGGTACCTCAGAATTGTTTTGTTTGCGTTTCTCTAATCAATAGTGATTTAGAGCATTTTTTCATATGACTGTGGATGGCTTTAATTTCTTCATCTGAGAACTGCCTGTTCATATCCTTTGACCATTTATCAATTGGGGAATGACTTGTATTCTTATAGATTTGACTTAATTCTCTATATATTTTAGAAATGAAACCCTTATTAGAGAGACTAGTTGTAAAAATTCTTTCCCAATTTTCTACCTTCTTTCTAATCTTTGTTGCATTCACTTTGTGCAAAAGCTTTTCAATTTAATTTGATCAAAGTTATCCATTTTGCTTTTCATAATGTTCTGTATCTCCTGTTTGGTCTTAAATTCTTCTGTTCTCCATAAATCTGATAGGTAAACAATTCCTTGCTCTCCCAGTTTGCTTATGGTATTAGCCTTTATATCTAAATCATGAACCCATTTTGACTTTATTTTGGCATATGGTGAGAGATTTTGATCTATGCCTAGTTTCTGCCATGCTCTTTTCCAGTTTTCCCAGCAGTTTTTGTCAAAGAGTGGGTTCTTATCCCAGAAGCTGGGGTCTTTGGGTTTATCAAATAATAGATTACTATAGTCATTGAGTACTGTGTCTTGTATACTTAACCTATTCCACTGATCCACCAGTCTATTTCTTAGCCAGTAACAAGCAGTTTTGATGATTGCTGCTTTATAATACAATTTAAGATCTGGAATGGCTAGGCCACCTTCCCCTGCATTTCTTTTCATTAGTTCCCTTGATATTCTGGACCTTTTGTTTGGAATAAGTATTTATTAAGTAGCCACTATGTACCCAGCACTATGCTAAGCAATTCACAAATATTATCTCATTTGATCCTTACAACAACCCTTTGAGGCAGGTGCTATTATTAATCTAATTTTACAGAAGAGGAAACTGAGGCAGATAGCAGTTAAGTGACTTGCTTAGGTTCACACAACTGTTAAATATTTGAGTCTGGTTTAGGGACTCAGGTCTTCCTGACTTGAGGCTCAGAGCTCTAGCCACTGTGTTGTCGGGGAGAGACTTGAGATAGGGAATACAACCACAATGCAACTGCAATAGTCCCTGTGTTAGGTGGTGGGGTAGAACTACAGTAGACAAGAGTGTCAGTCCATTCCAACCACCCGTTTCTTCTCAGGAGTTTGAATAAGGGTGAGCAGAGGGTTCTAGTTACATTGACACCCTCTGTTTCAATCTCCATTCAAAGCATGGGCTGTGCCATTTCTATATTCCAGACTGTTAGACCATAGTCCACCATTACACTCTTGCTTCCATATATGCTTCTCTAGAAACTGAAACTGAATCTCCTGTATAAATGAGTTTCCCCCTCAGCTACCTCCATTCCACATACTTCCCCTCCAATCTCATAATCTTTCTTCCACCAGGCTAGAATAGGGAAACAGAGTCTTTCTGTACCATACTTCACAGAAGTCCATGCCACCAAGTTCCTTAGCCATTTTCTGCCCTTGGAAAGCCCTTGAGAGGAGAATGACCTGGGTTAACAGGTTTGTAACAGTGACTACCTAGTCCCCCCCACTGCTTGAAGGCTAACTGTGGTGTATTTTACCCAGGCCTCCAGGGCTCTCGTATTCCCTTCAGGGAGCTGGAAAGTGTCTATTCTCTGTCATTGGCTCAAACCTCCATAGGTTATGTTCTCCCAGTTTTAGGGATCCAAGCACCACAGAGTCATTTAGCCAATTTACAGTCAGATTAGCTTTTACAAAGCAATATTTACTTCATCTGTATAGCAAGAGCAAATGCTTCTCTCCTCCCAATACTTGGGGTGCATAATCCCCACCTTTCACCTTGGGGTATAATCCCTTCTGTACTCCTTCAGTGTCTGGGAAGGGAAGTAGATGAGATTCACAGTTTAGTTCAGTACCTGTGGGGCATTAACACCTCCCTCTCCAAGTTCCATGTTCCTGCCTTGGCTTGTCAGGTTTTCCTTGTTGGGCTGGCAGCATCATCTGTCCTAGAATCCTGGCTTCAAGGGTACCATGGCTCAAGTTCCCAAGACCTGGTACTCTACTGCCTAAGCTTAGAACTGAAAAGGGCAACTGAAACAACCCCAAATTCCATTTCTCGGGGCCACAGGGCCTAAGGATGGAGGAGGCGGACCTTCTCCCCACTGAGGTATGCTATAAATGAATAAGACCTAAACCCCTGGACACTGGACACTGGACATTGAACACTGGAAAGAGAGATTGAAACTCTCTGTATAGTGGTTTTAAAGTGTAGCCTGTTCTGGCCAAACAGCCAATGGAAAGGGGCTACTCCCACTCATGTAGTAGGGGAATACAGGATGTCTTCTCCCAAAAGCCCGTCCCTGCCACCTCCCACATAAATGCTTCCATCTTAGGTGATCTGCGCACACACTAAAGCTGGTTAACGTGGGTACTGAGGAGGGTATAGGATGAAATTGAGGAACAGCTATTATTCCAGGTAGGCTGAAACATAGACTGCCTTTAGTTGAGTGTTGCTCAGTCATTTTCAGTCATGTCCAACTCTTCGTGACCCCATTTGGAGTTTTCTTGGCAGAGACACTGGAATAGTTTGCCATTTCCTTCTCCAGTTCATTTTACAGATGAGGAAATGAAGGCAAACAGGGTAAAGTGACTTCCCCAGGGCCACACAGCTAGTAAGTATTTGAGGCCACATTTGAACTCATAAAGATGAGTCTTCCTGAAACTAAGCCCTGTGCTCTATCCGCTGTGCCACCTATCTGCCCCTGTAGGTGAGTAGAGTAAAATCAGATTGGAAAGGTGGATTGGGGCTGGGTATATACAGTGTTAAATGCCAGGCTATGGAAAGACCACTGAAAAAGTCTTGGTCTGGTAGTCAGTTAATCAGTAAGTATTTATAAAATGCCGAGTACTATGGAAGGTGTTGGAAATACAGACAGAAACATTCGAGACAGAAAGAAAAAAAGAAAGGGGAGAATGGAAGACAGCAAGCATTTATTAAATATCTACTGTATTCCAGGCACTGTAGTAAGTGCTTTACAAATATTATCTCATCTGATCCTCATATCAACCTTGGAAGGTAGGCACTATTATTATCATCCTCATTGACACTTCCAGAAAGAAGGAAAGGAGGAAAAGAGGTAAAGAGAAAAGGAAGGAGGGAAGAAAAAGAGGAAGGGGGAAGAAGGAAAAAAGGAAAGGAGGAAAATGAGGAAGGAGGAAAAGACAAAAAGGAAGGAAAGAAAGAGAAAGGGAGAGAAGGAGAAAAGGAAAGAAGAAGGGAAGGAAGAAGTGAAGGAAGGAAGGAGGAGAGGAATAAACAAGGAAAGGAGGAAAGGGAGAAAGGAGGGAAAGACAAAAGGAGGGAAGGAGGAAACAAGAAAAGGAGGAAACAAGAAAGGAAAAAAGGAAGGAAAGGAGGAGGAAGAGAGGAAAAGAAAAAAGGGAGGAAGGAAAGAAAAGGGAAAGGGAGGAAGGAGGGAAGGAGGAAACAAGAAAAGGAGGAAGGAAGAAAGGAAAAAAGGAAGGAAAGGAGGAAGAAGGGAAAAGAAAAAAGGAAGGAAGGAGAGGAGGAAGAAACAATGAAAGGAGAAAAGGGAGGAAGGAGAGAAGAAAGGGAAGAAGAAAAGTCCCTTTTCATTCCATTGGAAGGAAATCACCTACACACATATTAACAGACACAAAAGTACTTATGAGTAATTTCACCATGTAGAAAGAAGGGGGAGTTGTTAGCAGTAGGCGGGCTCAGGAAAAGCCTCAGTTAGGAAGGTAGAAAACACTTAAGCTGAGATCTGAAGGAAGTTCAGCATTCTAAGAAGCACAGGTGAGGAAGGACTGCATTTCGGGTATGGAAAAGAGTATATTCAAAAGCCTGGAGATAGGAGATGGAGTGACATGAGTGAAGAAACAAGTAAGCCAGGTAAGAGACTTGAGTTTTAGTTTCAGGCCTTCCATTATCTAACTGTGTGACCTTGAGTAAGTCCTCTTCTTCTCTCTGGGCTTCAGTTTCCACATCTGTAAAAACGAAAGGGGCAGAAGAGTCTCTAGGGCTCCTGCCATCTCTAACAAACATCCTGTAATTCCATGATTCTCTGTATTGCTTTCTGGTAATGATTTTTCACCCAAGTACTACTTAGTTGCTAGGTTTCCTCCCTGTTACCTCCTGGCATTTGATCCAGGTCTGAACTTCACCTAGAATCTAAGCTATTGACTGAGCACACTTACTGTGAGCAAAACACAACAAAGATAAGAAAGTCTGAGCCCCTGCCCTCAAGGAGCTTACACTCCAGTAAGGGAGACAAGGGAGACAAACAATTGTAGTAAAAGGTAGGATGAGATAAATGTCATTAGAGGTACAAGAGGCATGCTGAGGAGTTGGAGAAGAGAAAGACCAAATCTACTTAGGAAATGAGGGAAAACTTCATGGAGGAGGTGACATTTAAAGTGAACTTTGAAGTGTGGATAGAATTTTGATAGGCAGAAATGCAAGGAGTGGGCATTATAAGTAGAGTGAACAGTATGATGAAAGATGCTGTGGCTGGAAAATATTAGGCATATTCAGGGCCTAGGGAGCTCTCTGTTCAGTTCAGAATAGCCGTAAGTGCTGACCAGATTGGTAAAGCTCATTTGCTATGTAAAAACAGGTTAAAGGAAGGTGTGTAGCCTGGAGAAGAGAAGATTTGGTTGGGCCTGATGGTGGGAGTAAGAGGGCCTTGATATCTATCTTCAAGCATTAAAGGGCTGTTCAGTGGAATAAGGAATAGACTTATTTAGATTAGTCCAAGAGGGCAGAATTAGGAAAAATGAGTGGAAGGTATAAAAAACCAGGTTTAGATTTGATTGAAGGACACTCTTCCAAAATAATCAGAACTATCTCAAAGGGTGTTGGGTTACCTTTGGAGGCAGTGGGTTCCCTTACACAGGAGGTCTTCAAGCAAAGGCTTGTCAGATATGTTGTGGATGGGATTCTTGTTCAGGCATGGTTTAAATTAGTTGGCCTCTAAGGTCCCTTATGAATCTGAGAGTTTTTTGAATCTATAAGTACAGAGGGATGTGTAGGGGCTTAATGGAAGACAAGACTAGAAAAGAATGAAAAACAAGGCAGCTTTCATAGGAATGGAAGAGGAAAAGCCATAACCTTTTATTTGTCAATAGTCCATTACATTGGTCAAAATACATTCACAGAAAAGATAATGGTCATGTACACTGATAGTCACTGAATTCCAAAGAATGGCAGTGGGATTTTTAACATACCAAACTACCATTTCTTTTCACTCTAAATTCAAACATTTTCACAATACCTGATTATAAAAGCACAGTAACAACAGTAGAACACCATATTTTTAGGTAATAAATGCAGACCTACCCTAAAACTTCAAAACAATGTTTAACCACTTGTAGATTGCTTAGAGGACCAAGAGGATAGCACTTAAAAAAAAAAAAAGGAAACAATCTGAGACTGACTTTTACCGTACAGATTTAACGGTGACCCTTTGGGTATGTCTATACATCAACCAACCCCATGGATGTGGGATGGTGTCGAAATGAAGAAGAAATGTCACCAGTCCATGATATTGTGAAACTTTTTGATCCTGTTGCCTGTGTAGACATAGCCTTGGATCCAAAACTCTTTTTTTTTCCCACAAGTTTTTATTTGGCACAAATTTCTTTTATGGTAAAGCACCAGGTACAGAATGACATTATCAAAATACCAAAGGAAACATGGGTCTGAGGTAGCTACCTACCATAGCTAAGCCAGTTTCTCACCCAAATAACCAGGAAGTAATCCGTTCTCAGGAAGAAATGATCTTGATTATGTAGGAAAAAAGGAAACTTTGATGACATTAAATACATTTTTCAATAGGTCTTTTCATGATTTACTTATTTATGGCATGAACTCAAAATCGAACTTCTTGAAAAAAATAAAGTGAAAGAAACTATGATTTGAGGACCATCCCTGGAACACATTCATTCAAACAAGGGTGAAAGAAACACCAGACGATTGTGTAGAGCAGTGGTTCTGAAAGTGGGGTCTAGGGACCCCCGGAAATCCCTATGACCCTTTCAAGGGGTCCACAAGGTTAAAACTATTTTCATAAAAGTATTGAGAAATTTTCATTTCTGACATGGTAAAAATAGCTAGATATAACCCACATAAAACAAAGGTCTCATGAGAGGAGGTCCTCAAAAATTGTTAAGAGTGTAAAGGAGTGCTGAGATGAAAAATTTTGAGAATCACTGGTCTACAGAATTTACATATTGTACCACATCTGTTGTGTGTTTCAGTGTCCATCTGTCTGGGGTTTGACATTGATCTTCATGTCTGATCATGTGCCTGTAACTGAGCAAAGAAAATTATGACACGGCCCAAAATATGCAACATGTATCGATGCAGAAGCCAAGACCTTGAATAACCAGGTAGCTAAGACAGAGACATTGGGAGTAGAAGCACTTTAAGACACTGCTTCAGAGGCCGCCCTCACAACCTCCTTACTCCTTCTGCCATTTTAGATTTACCTTCTTACATCTATACTATTAGTCACTCTCTTCAGTTTCCCCATGGCTAAACTAGTTCTGAGGGGGCAGCTAGGTGCTGCAGTGGATAGAGTTCCAGTTCCTGAGTTCAAATCTAGCCTCAGACACTTAACTAGCTGTGTGACTCTGGGCAAGTCACTTAACCCTGTTTGCCTCAGTTTCCTCATCTGCCAAATGAGCTGGAGAAGGAAATGGCAAACCGCTCCAGTATCTCTACCAAGAAAACCCTAACTGGGGCCATGAGGAGTCAGACTCAACTGAACAGCAACAAATTAGTTCCAGTCCCTTGACTTTGCCTCTTTTAACCACATATTTCCTTCCTTCCCTGTCTCGTCTAGAAGCAGCTGTGCTGTCAGAGGACATATGGGAAGAAGAGGTTCTAAGTTAGGCAGAGGTGACATGAAGGGGAGGGCAGGGCACTGAGAGAGAAGGGAGAAGTCTGAATGAGTAGGAGACCAAGGAAATGAAAAACTCTCTATATACATACATATCAGAGAATTAGCTTATTTTATGCCAGACTTCAAAAATAGCATTTCCCCCCTTATTTGTGTCCGATGAGTTCTTCTGGTTCCAGTACTTATGTCTGAACTGGTTAAGGTCTAGGCTTGTGTGTCCATGAGCTACTGGTATCTGTAAATATGCCAATAGACTGCTTTTCCTGATCTGTTCTTAAAAGAATTTTTTAAAAAATGTCCTAACAATGTGATTTCATTGGTGTAGGAAGATCCTAGAGTCTGAGGAAATTCCAATCAATGTAGCTGGAGGCCTACTTGCTTTGGGGTGCTGAGATTGTTAAACCGTTTGCCCAGATTCACTCAACCAATATTTGTTAGAGACGGGACTTGAACCCAGGTCTTTCTGATGCTGAGATAGTTCACTATCCATTCCAGGGGTGAGGAACCTGCAGCCTCGAGGCCACATGTGGCCCTCTAGGTCCTCAAATGCAGCCCTTTGACTGAGTCCAAGTCTTACGGAACAAATGACCTTAATAAAAGAATTTGTTCTGTAAAACTTGAACTCAGTCAAAAGGCTGTACCCAAGGACCTAGAAGGCCACATGTGGCCTCAAGGCCACAGGTTCCCCTCCCTTGCATTATACCATACTGCCTCCAATAACAGGATATTTTATTTGAATACTTTGTATGACTGTCCCAACTTTGGAATTGATTTTGCCTGGGTAGACACAAATTGAAATGGATTCTTTTAGGCCATCTATTATAAAATAAATTATATATTTTAGCTATATGAGATAATATTCATTTCATGAATAATCATTCTGGTCTCTATTTCTTCTTCTGCAAGATGAGGGGGCTGAACTAGATAGTCTATCCTATGAGGTCCCTTCTCACGTTGGCTCTGTGATCCCATGGCCTATTTTCTAAGAAACCACACAGTACTTTAGGTCTCTTTAGGTACTTCTGGAAAAACAAAACAAAACATTTCCATTCCAGATGTTGGTTCAACTCTCTGAGGCCCTACCTGTTCTCTATATCAGTTTAGGGTAACAATGGCTGTGGGAAAGGCCATAAACCAAATGTGTTTGAAGCTTCAAGATGTCTTGATTAAAAGTGCTGTGGAAGACTGTCTATGCCATTAGATCGGAGGAGGCCTGCAGAGGAAGACCATGTGTTAGGTACAGTGGAGACAATGAAACCAGTAACTTATCACAATGCTTTTTTTTTTTGGTAGGTGCCTTGGCTATTGGGTTTACTCTGCTCTTACTTTCTGTGGGGTTCTGTAAAAAGGAAGGAGGAAAGCTAGGCATGGAGGTATCATCATCATACACCTATAATAAATATACCTGCAATAAAATAAATCAGACACCTGTAATTAAAGAAAGAGGCGAGTGGAGAGGACTCCAGAGACCGCTAGTGAGCATTAATAAGAGTGAGACTTTATTTTAGTTCCCAGATCTTCCAGGTTCAGGGAGACCTATCCTTGCCTCCATTGTTCCCTTCTTTCCTTTCTTTCCCTTCTCTCTCTCTTCTTCCCTCCCTCCTCTTCTCTTTCCTTTCTTCCTCATTTTATATTTCTCTCCCTTCCTTCTTTTCTTCCAGAAACTCCTTTGGTTCACTGATAATCTGTAGAGAAATTACACTAATGGATCTATTTAAAACAGGTTCAGTTTTTTATCTAGTGATAAACTCATTTTGATCCTTTCCCCAAAAGCCTGAGTAATACTAGAGTAGTTCTCCTCTTGTAGGTGTGGCTCAAATAAATAAACAAACAAATAAATAAATATGTATGTGTGTATGTATGTGTGTGTGTGTTTTGTGTGTGTATGTATATATGTGTGTGTATATGTATATATGTGTATGTATACATACATATATATATATATATATATATATGTACATATATATGAATGAAAGGCAGAGGTGAGGTGATAATGCAAAGATAACTCAACAAAATCACCAGCTACTGAGGAAAAGAGTGACTGGGGAGGGAGCAGGACTTGAATTATCTAGACTGGACATCAATAGCAATGGAATCCATCAGAAGAAAACTCAGATCTCTGTTTCCCTTTTCCTCCTAAACAAAGATGATGATCATGTCTCTGTGTTGGGATTTATTTTTTTTATGAACCCAACTGGAGAATATTGCTTGAAAAGCCATGTCTAGTTCATCACTATTTAGCTACATGGTTTAGCTATGGAAATTACTATAACCATATCAATTCCAGTAGAATTAATAGCAATTGTTCAGAAACCCAAGGATAAATGAAAAATGTTGTTTAAATCCTTATTCACTATTCCCCCCCCCATTTTCCCAAGAGACTAAAGTCATTTTAACTAGAACTTTCATATGCTAAGTCTAGACATAAGTGGTGCTCTCCAATGAAATGGAGAATTGAAGCAATTAATTGGGTAATTCAGAGGTACAATAAAGTAAGAGACCAGTGTCATTTCTTTCTCTTTACTTCATTTTGACTGACTAAACAGTCTGAGATGTTGATTCTCCTATTTGGGCTCTGGAACCTGTTAACTCTGTCATTCTGGGCCCAGAGGGTAAAAAACTACTTTTTAGGAAAAAAAAAATCTATGATTTTATTGATATAAGAAAGTCCCAAGTGTGGAAACTCCCTCCAATCATATAGGTTGGCACCTTCTCTGCAACCTCTAGCCTTAGAAAATGGCCTGGAACCCTGAGGAATTAAATACCTTTCCCAAGGTCACATAGTCAATATGTGTCAGGGGTAAAGCGGTTGAAGATATAGAAGTATTGCACATCTTCCCTACCAGTGGCTTTCTCTTATACACACCAACACTGAAGCTGACACCAGGGCCCACAGCTCTGTTGGCAGCTCTAATTCAAGTGGAAATAAGCCAGAGAATTTCCTCAGCTGGTAATCGGTTATAGAGTTTAACAAATGCAATAGAGTCAAGAAAACTGGGTTCTTAACCAGTTGTGTGATCTTGGACAAGTCACAACCTACACTGATAGAATATTAAAGTTGGAAGAGAGCTAATCCAACCATCTTATTTAGGGTTAAGAAATAGAGGACCTAAGAAATTAGGACAAAAAATGAGTTAATGGCAAAAAAGGTTGACTTTTATGTCCAGTGCTCCTTCTATAATAACTCAAATTAATGGTTTACCAATAGTTTTCCTTGCAACAACCCATGAGGTAGTAATATAAGTATTATTATCTTCATTTTATTGTTGAGGAAACTAAGGCTTAGAAAGATGACTCAGCTGGTAAATGACAAAGCCAAGATTGAACCCAGTTTGCTGTCATGATTCTAAGTCCAACATTCTATCCATTATACCACTTGTCTCCTATCAGTAATATATGATATCTAAATATATGGTAACTAAAATTTCTGAGAAAGTATTGATAGTAATAAGAAAAAACACATTTTTATATTCTATTCTTATTGTATTGTTATATTTCATGACTTATAAATAAAATTATTTTGGAGGTAGAAGTTGAAAATTATATACATTTAAAAAATCTGTCCTCATCGATGTCACCTTTTAAAATTAGTAGATCCATTTTACTGTTTTTGCTGGGCATTTTATTGAATTGTGAATAAATATCATAACACACTCTAACTTTTCAGAAAAATAAGCATTGATGATTCATCTCTATGACACAGAATAAGAAGCAAAATGCTGCATAAGTGATTCATTTCAGTCTGGCATTATTTAATGTAAAATCAGATTGTTCCCTGGTACTGACTGGCATGACAGCTTTAACATGCTCTATTTCCAACCTGGGCTAGTTTTCCTCTCTTTAGCCCACCTAGTGCCCCATCCTCTCACCATTCCAGAAGAGTCACCATATTAATGCCAAGCTTCATGCAGAAACACCTCAATGTAGTTTAGAGCTCCCAAACTCAAAAGATCCTCTAGCTGCAGCCTCCCTCGTAACTGTGATTACAGGGATATCCCACCATTCCCAGCTGTTAAGCATTTTTAACCTTAGGTAACAACAGCTCTTATTTGTAGAGTGCTTTAATGTTTGCAAGTCACCTTTGAGGTAGGTAATGAGAGTATTATTCCCAATGTATAGATGAGAAAACTGAGGCTCTCAGAAGACTTTACAGTTTCAGCTTAGGTGACATCTATATGACTTGGCTGAATCAACCCAAAAGATCTAGTGGGTCTAATTTTCTCAGTTTCATTAAACTGACCATTCTACATGATTCCAGAAAACTCTGACCTTGTGTCTTGTAGTGACCTCAGTAACAGCCTTCAGGTGTTTGGAGGGATTTAGCATGAATAATAACAGAACAAGAAGAAGCCAAAGCAGATGTTTCAGTTTAAGAGATTCGTCTTTGAAGATTAATTGCTAGAAAAGAATTCTCAGGTCTGAGCACTGTGGAATGAACATTTGAGGGCAATGTTCATGAAATTCATAAAGTCTCTGTCTTTGGAGATTTTAAAGGTGATGTGGCTATTTACAGTTATGGGACAGGAAGAGTATGGGACTATGAGAAGCAAAGGAAATGACAAGATATCTTAGTCCTGTAGTTGCAATCGATGGATCATGGTGAAATGAACAGAGTAATTTTGCCATATTAGATTTTGATTCTTTCAGACTCTATATCGGGCATAGAGGCCAATTCTCCTCGGCACAAGTGAAGGGGAGGACTGGCAATTACACTAACCTACTAGGAAATCCAAGCCGGAAATCCTATTTCCCCCCTCAGTTATCTAGGTAACTGGAAGAAAGATTTTGTTGATTTCTCCCTTGAATCACATGAGCAATTGTGGCTCATGCTCATTGTGTGAACATGAATTAAACCTATTTTAATAACTCCAACCATCCAAATAACAGCTAAGTCATCAGAGGTTAATGTATTATCAAGAAAAGTGTTTGAGGTCTAGAGAATAAGGAGATAGAACCATGGTTACCAACCTGGGATATGCTTACCCCTGAGGGATATAAGAGACTTGTCAAGGGGGCATGGAGAACCTTTGGTAAATAATGATAGTATCCTACTGAAAATTTTCCAAACTTGTGGTGTTAGTGGAAAGTACTGTTATGTACCAAATACACTTTTCTTTATGAAAAACATATCTATTTTATTTCCTATGTGCAGATTCATGGCAAACTCCAGCATTTATTTCTTTTCATAATGAATGGGAATGTTTATGTTTCATAATGTATGGGAAGGCTTACTGAAAGATAAGGGGAATAGAGATTGTAAAATGTTGGGAACCCTTGCCATAATTACCTCTTACAAAATCTGGAATGAGTAGAATCTCTGCAAAATTTCCACTATCCTGTAATAATCAAAAGGAAAGAGGTAATAATATAACATAATAATAATAATAATAATAATAATAGCATTTTATAGTATCTACTATGTGCCAGGCCCTGTGTTAAGCACTTTACAAATAAGATCTCATTTGATACTTCTGGGTCAGCACAAAAAATGGGGACAAAAGATCAGTAGGATCTGTCCAAAACACTTTAGGGAAGCCACCTGACATTATAAGAAAGAATGGTGAATGGGGACTTCTGGGAAGAAATAGAGAAAGGTCTTCAATTTACAGCTCAGAAAGGGCTAAAGAGATCAATCCCTTCTTTTTATAAATGAAAAAAACTGAGGCCCAGACAGGTTAAGTGTCTGAGGTTACACAGGTGATAGCATAAGGTTAGTTTGAATCTGGCTCCTCTGACTCCAAAACCATCACTCTTCATTGTATTTACCACACTGTCCTCCATAGAAAAGGTAGATTTCATGAAGCGAAAGGAAAAAAAAAATGACAGAAGGTAGCTAGGGTTGAACAACAGGTACAACAAGAAAACATCAGGTAGACAACAACTCTTGCTAAGGAAAAGATACAGAACAGCCCCGCTTCAGAAGAAAAGCCTTCTCTGAGATGATATAGTTCATTCATTTAAGAAACATTTATTAAGCACCGACTGTATGTCAGTTTAGCGGGAGATTGAAATTGAGGGGAGAAGGGTAAAGACCAAAGATAAAGATGACAACAATCTTATAGAAAGAGCCCAAGAAAAATTATAAGTAGAAATGCTGTAGGTGGGCAGTCAAGACAGTCAAGTCAGTAGGTGTTTACTAAGCACTGACTATGTGCCAGGACTGTGCTTGGTGCTGGAGGCATAGGGACAAACGGAAGAAGTGAGAAAGATATTTTAAGGAAGTCTTGAAGAATTAATGATGTAAAGTACAAATAGAAATAATAACAGGTAATATGAATAACATGAGCATGCAGAAGGAAACCTATAAAACTGTAAACAAAGAATTAGAAAAATAGGAGAAGGGAATGAAAATTTGAAGAAGTTTGTGCATTGATAAGGGACTGAAATGCAGTTAAATATGGGAATATTTAAAAATTATTTATTTATTTTTTAGGGAAGAATAGTAACTATGTTCAGTAATGGGCATAGGAGACAGAAGGTTGGCCGTGGAGCCAGGAAGGTCTAGGTTCAAGACTTGTGTCTGACAGACTAGTTATGTGACCATGGGCAAGTCATTTAACTCCTCAGTGCCTATCAATCTACTCTAGAAGATTTCAAATTATCTGGGAATCATTGAACTACATCTTGGTAGAAGGGTTACCATAATGGAGGTTTCCTACATGGATAAAATTATAGAACTAGAACCCCTCCAAATACACACACACACACACACACACACACACACACACATACATACATCCTATCCAATTTAAAAAAAAAAGCCTGTGAAGCTCATGTGCATATGGAAGTACTTTGAGAAATGTAAAACACCATATAAATGTCAGTCAATTAGTCAAAAAGCATTTATTAAGTGCTTACTATGTGCCAGGCACTGTAGGGGATAATTGCTATGACATCTTGTCTACTTAAAGATGGCACTAGGATCAGAGATCTAGCAGGAGGTGTGTATGTGGAAGCCAAAAAATGGCTGAATAGTTTGATCATACAGTAATGACATACGGTCAGTAAGATAGCCAAACCTAGATTGTCAGTGTTTATATTTAGACTCAGCTCAAAGTGATGCCAAAAGTCAGAGGTATCTCTGCCCACCACCTCACCAAGAACAGCTGATCTCAACACTCTTTAGCATGGATGAATAAATATGACTAGTTTAGCACTCACCTCCTCTCTCCTATGTACTGATATAGCTCACTAGTAACTGGTGGTTAAGAAAGCCAGAGCCTTAGTTTATTATATTTAACGAGATCATGGTATTTTAAACTGGAAGGGACCTTTGGAGACCATCTTCTCCAGCCTTCTCATTTCACAGATGAGGAAACTGAGGCACAGAGAGGTTTAAGTGACTTGCCCAAGGTTACACAGGATTTTAACCTCTGTTCTCTCACTATAGACTCTGTCCATTACATCATGGTTGTTGTTTTCATGTAAGGTTGACAAAGCTGACTGAAGGTAGGAGACAGAAATCATTGGTCTCTTCAACAGGGGACTGCAATCATATATTTTTCAAAATTTTAATTCTGATTCATTGTGCTAAGTAAAACACATAAATGCTTCTCAGGGGACTCACAATCGTAGTGTGATATATGAAGAGGTAGAAGGGAACTCAGAAGCCATATTGACAACCTTATTTTATAGACAAGGAAACTGAGATCCAGAGAAGTAAAAATGGCTTGCCAAAGAACACAAAGGTACCAAGTTGTAGAGTTGGGATTTGAACCCAAGTTGTCTGTCTCCCAATCAAGTACTTATTGTATTATACTGTGTTTTCAAACATAGCATTACAACAACTGAAAATGGTATTTGTTTTCTCTTTGCACTTGCTCAGGCATGTTCTACCCAGTTCCAGGGCTATATCCCTGTTGTCTTGGCCTTTTTTCTTGAAATCATGCCTTTTTTTCCCTTTGTGTTTGAGTTTCGCTGTTGTTGAAGAGTCTGTAAACATCTGCTCTAGAAGTGGGAAGGAGGATGCTGAGGGAAGAATATCAAGAGGCTGCCAGGGCCAGCAGAGAGAGATGAGACTCATATCTTAGTGATTTAACTGGCTTAGCCATGGAAATGAGGGTCATCTGTATCATTCCTCATTTTCTCTAGATGAATTCAATCTATGTTTGCCCCTTACCTTCCTCCCTCCCCATTTCCCTTGCAGTTGGGCACAAAAAGAATCATTTTTGAAGTACCATTTGAAATATCTCCTAAGCAAATGTTTATGTTGTGCGTACACGGCCAATGTCACCCTGCAGTAGCAAGTTAAGAGACACATAGAGCTGTATAAAGTTTTCTTTTTTTCAGATTAGTAGGGTACCATCTGAAAGCTATTATGAAATAGTGACTAAAGTGCTGCCTTTGGAATCTGGAAGATCTGAACTCACATCTTGCCTGATATTTACTAGCTGTGTGACTATAGACAAGGCATTTAATCTTTCTGAGCCTCAGTTTCCTCATCAATAAAATGGGAATAATAATACCCATGGCATCTATCTCATGGAACTATTGTGAAGCTCAGATGAAAATGCTGAATGTAAAGTACTTTGTAAACTTTAAAGGACTTTAGAAATGTTAGCTACTTTATCATTTGGTATCATTTAGCCCAAATCATCAACTTAGTGAGTAAATGACACCTTTTTCTGTGGAAAAAGTTAATGTGTCCCCTCTTATGACTAACTTTCTACCAAAGTAAACATAGGTATGGTGGAAAAAAATTTATTCATGTTTATAAGGAGAAAAAGTAGGCTATGTAATGTTGATATTAATGACTGGAAAGGAATTAGCGTATACCCTTGTGAATTGAAGCACCAAACCCTGTAGCGTGGAGAGAATCATTACTTTAACTTCCAGCCTTAGAATCAAAGAATATAAGATAATCTAGTCCAACTCATAAATAAGCAAGAATTTCCTCAATAATATTTTTAAACAAGTGGTCACTCAGTCTCTGCTTGAAGACTTCCAATGGTGGGTTGCTCAGTACTTCCCTAGACACCCCCGAGGGAATTCCACTTTGTGTCAGCTAGTTGTTAGGACGACTGTCTTTCTATTTGACTAAAACCTGCCTCTCTAGAACTTTCACCTGCTGCTCTTACTCTGCCCTTTGGTGCCAAGCAGACAAGTAAAATTTCTCTTCCACAGGACAGTCCTTCCGAGGCTTGAAAACTTCTAGCATATGCCTGATGTCTTCCTTTCACTATCTTAGTTGATTTTACTGTGGGCAAGCTCCAGCTTGTCAGTCACTATCCTTTATGGCGGCCCGAGTTGAACATAATAGCCAGGGAAGAATATAGTGTGTTTAAAACTTCTCTCTTTTTCTGGACGTTATACCTCGTGAATGCAGCCTAAGATTACATTTGCTTTTGTAAGCTGCCATATCTCACTGTGGTTTCATAGCGAACTTACAATCTACTAAAATCCCCCGAGTTTTTTGTTTCGATATGAGCTGTGTCTTGAACAAGTGATTTTTTTGAACCCAAAGATGGGAGGGGAGACACAGATAGGAGATGCAACACATTATTTATATTTTAGTGTTAATGAAGTTTTTAATTAGTTTGTTGAGTGCTGCTCTTGATAAGAGGGGCAGAAAAGCAACCTTGGTCATGGTGAGCGAGGGGACAAAGGGTTACATAGAAAGGGGAACAACGAGCAAAGAAATGGTATGTAAAGGGTGCAAAAGACAAATTTCCCAATTTTTGTCTAAGATCTGAAACAATTAAATGTCTTGCCCTAATTTTCTAGCTTACTAGTAGTAAAATGCCACATATTGGAGATAAATAAATTTATAATCAGCCAATACGCACTTATAAGTGCCTGCTCTGTTCCAGGAACCGTGCTAGCTGTTAGAGATACAAAATACAAAGAATGAAATAATCCCTACTCAGCTGCCCATGCTCTTTTAATTTAGTAATGTATGCAAAAGCTCAAGGAATGAGTATATAGATAGAAGTGATTTCAACATAGTTACAGTTTTACAGAAATAAAAAGTACATATCTGGTTGTGTTTACCCAATGACAAATACCTGGGTAACTGGGAAATCTGCTGGATTAACAAAGGAACATTTCAGGTTTTACCAAGATGTTTGGTGTCCTGGTAAAATATAGAGATGGTGCCACTGTTGATCCAGTTATCTTGGCTACAGTAAGTACTGGTTTGATGAATTGCTGCAGTCACCAGGGCTGAAATTAAGGAAATGCACTGTGTTGTGCTCTGGTTTGCTGAATGGGATACTGAATGGACTATTTTTTTCTGCATTATGACTGCCAAAAATCATTAATAATTGGGAATGTCTCTAGTTATTAGGTTATAGCTGAACTGAACCTGGTGGGTCACTCTTGAAAACAAGTGTTTTCAAATTAATAAAATCACTACCATTTGAATAGCACTTTCACACATATGATATTATTTGAAATCCTTTGAGTCTTTCCCTTTGGCAAGGGAAAATATTATTCTCTCTGTTTTACATATGAAGAAAACGGAACCACAGACCTTAAAGTCAAAAAACTAGTAAGTTTCAGAGCTGGCATGAAAACTTGGGTTTTCTGAACTCTTAGTTCAGGAGGGAGAAAAAAAAAACCTTTTGGGGACTGATCAGAATATGGCAAATATCAATCAGATTGCTGGTGAAGAAACTTTGTCTGCTCACAATACATATGGAAGCTTTTGACAAACATGAAGGAGTTGGGATAAGGATAATATCTGATTTTTATATTTTTAGTCACTGACTGGGTTTCTTTGAAGTAAGTCTAACTAAAAGTACCATGTCAAAACTAAGCAATTCATTATTTATAACAAATCTAATTTGGAGGTGCTCTCTGGAAACGATAATGTAATCACTGAGGTATGGGATACCATATACTTATGAAGTAGGTACAGTGAAAGATTGCAAATTCTGGAGGAAGGGGATGTAGGCTTGAATCCTGGCTCTACCATTTATTACCTTTCACCTCTCTGGGCCTCAGTTTCCTCATTTGTTATATTAGAGTGTAGGACTAGAAGACCTCTCAGGTCCATACTACTTCTAAGTCTGTGATCTGATACTGAATAAGGAGAGCCCATTTAGCATCTCTGCATTCTGTATAGTAACAGGCAGCAATGAAGAGGCCTTGAACTAGCCGTCAAAAGACCCAGGTTCAACTCTTACTTCAAACTTCCTAGCTATGTGACCATGGGCAAGTCATTATTTCACAGGCTTGTTGTACCCTGTAATCACTGTGTACCCTTTAACGTGCTATAGACATGCACATGCACTACATTCTTACAAGTGGACCAATCCCATGTGCTACAGGTGGGTAATAGAGCCATGAAAAGTAAAGGCTATTTCTTAGAAAGTGCCGGCAGGAATTTTACTTGAGTATTTTCTTCTAGGTGGAGGAACATGGGAATGGACTAGAGTGGGGATTTCTAGTAAACTGTTAAGTGGGAGGGGAAATTGTTGCCCACATGTGCCATGTTGTACAATAGAATGAATGCTTCCACGAACGTTCTGGGCTTAGGGGACAAGGCCTGATGCAGAATAAAGCAAAACTCTGGCTATTCTGTAAGAGCCTTACCAGCTCATCTTCTCTCTCTGATCAGTGACACATCGTGGGTTCCTAGTTATGCTAGGGTGTTAGTGTTGGCAGCTTAGAGGGGTGTGTGTGTGTGTGTGTGTGTGTGTGTGTGTGTGTTTTTCACTTCAGTACTTACTGTTGTGAAATACAGAGAAGAAGAAAGCCTATTCTTCTTCTGTGCCAAGGAGATAGCATTTTCTATACTTTCCTTAGCTTGAGAATAAAGTTCTTTGAGTGCCAACATGGAAACACATGATGGAAAGTTTATGGCATGCTCAGGGAGACCTGATTTGACCATAGAGAAAGCCCTTAGTGCATGCATTTTGTTGATACTACATACATTAGGATGCTTATGGAATTGATGATAAAATACAGTTCATAGTAAATTCAAAGATGACCATTAAGTTCTTGAAAACATGAGGCAAAATTCTGTGGAGAAAATTGAATTTTCAAGCCTTTGGCTCTCAACAGTCTTTTGAAAAACCAATACTATTTCAAATACCTGGGGCCAGGCCAATACAATATATAAGTATTTGTCTGGACAGGCAAAGCATAGCAAAAAGCTGAACAGTCGTTTAGATTATTTGATTTTGGCAGAGAGTCAATTTTGATAAGATGGCAACTTCAGACTTTTTTTCCTCAGTAGACTTTTGGACTGCATTATCCATAAAATTGTCTCAACTTTCCATTATAAGTGAATGTGGAAACACAAGCTCTTTCTAGGTTATAGGGCACCAACACATCTGGTCCATCTGATTTAACATGACTATCCTTTAAGGCTCTGCTGTAAGGCAAGAAACCAGTAGTAATTTGGCGCCAAGCCTGCCTAGCCTGCACTATGTAGATCCAGAGAGAAGTCAAGAAAAGATAAGGGCAGTGAGCACTGAATGAATCTAAGCATGGCAAACAACAAATAATGCAAACCTGCCAGTGTTCCTTTTGAGAGTTTAAATTGTTTAGATAGTCTTGAATGTATTACTCTGGCTTCAGATACACCCATATTTACGAAGACATAAGTAAGTGAAAGGTTGGGCAATCATCTAGTGAATCTGAGTCATGTAGACAATCTAAACAATTTAAGTTAATAAAACTATCTTTTCTTTAAGTAGCTGGTACTCATTCCCTGAATTCTCTGGATAACTGCCTCAACTCTGCACTTTTACTTGGCTTGTGGCAACAGTCACTGATGCTGACTGAGTACTCATTATGTGTAGTACTTTCCACATGCTGTACTAGATGCTGCATGAAGAATACAAAATAAAAATACAGAACATAGTCTCTGCCCTCTAGGACCTTACAATCTTTTCCCTTACATAAACTAGGTTTGTACAATACCAAACTTCAGGATGAAAACTGAAAATATCAGTCAAATATCAGGATGATTGGCTTATTTAATGCCAGATATCTGGATATTTACAAACGTCTAGATAACCATGAAATTTTCAGTTTTACATGTATGTTTGGTATTATTTAGCTGTAGCCACAATGTCTGCAGGGTAGGAATTCAAGTGGATCTTTAGTAACTACTCAGTTTGATTACTGGGGACAACCATTCTACACATTCCAAGCACAAATCTTGTTCATGGATAGACAGTGGCGAAATAAACCATGTAACTGCCAAATCTCGACTTCATTCTTCGATGTGTAGAAGACCTGAGGTAGGAAAACAAAAATACTGGAATGGCTTCCGCTTCAACTCTGCTCCTCATTCATTTGCCACCTTGGGTTTGGAGGATGTGGAGAGAGGGGGATGAAGCTAAGAAGAAAGTGAGGCATGAGGAAAAGGTGGATAAATGATTGTAGAAGAGGAAGACGGATGGAGATAGATTCTGGAATGGTTTGTACCAACTCAAGAGTCAAGGCATAGAAGAATTAGAATTCATTTATCCTGTCTCCCCTCTAACCTCAAGGAATGAGTGTGTAGACATATGTTAAGTGATTTCAATATAGTCACAATTTTAATATTTCATAGTCAACTCTCCATTACCTATGCTACTGTCATAAGATTTAGATAATTTTAAAAGTTTTCATATTCAACTTTGGAATGTAACATGTGATTTCTCCCCCCCCCCCATAGTTGACTGACCTTCTAGAGTAGATAACCAAGAGTTAACTGTGTATAGTTTGTGGTTGTATGCACACAAAGTCAAATGCTGCATTTTTAATCATTTACCTGTTCAATTTAATCTGCGCAGGAAAAGCTGGATGACATACCCAAATCCTTTTTTTATCCATAACAGATTTCTTTTGCTCATATCACCTAGATAGTTGCTTGAGTTCTCCAATTCATTCTGCTTGGGTACATGCAGCCTTAAATAATATCTGCAATAGCCATTCAAATGCTCTTCAAGATAGGTCACCAGAGATCCCATAACAATTCAGAACTGTGATTTACTGGGGGGCCTATCCTTCCCAAAGCACATCTGTGTAATTGGGTCCTTTAAAAAGGCTACCATTTTTCTCTGTTAACATTTTTTATCTCAAACTAAAAATGTCTTTTTCCCATAGTCTGTTATAGGTTTGAAGATGACAGAATTCCAGTTTGCTAACAATCTGTAAGTCCTGGGCCTGCAAAACATTATAGGCAGCTAAATATTCATCATAAGAATGATACTACCTGGGAAGGGTGGATGTTTGTCAGATGAACTACAGATGAGGAATGTTTTCAAGAAGATGCTGAATAATCATCTTTATTATTCTTGGCATTTTTCTGAATTTCTTGGAATAAAAATCATTTCCAGAAAGTCCCTAGTCTCATCTGGATGCAAAGACAAGTCATTTTTTTTCTGAATGCGTTCAAGACAACATCCTGTCAATGTCTGCACGTGGAACCTCCTCAGAACTGTAACAAGGATGACTTTCATCATTACCATGGCAATATATTTTCCTGCACAACCACGGGGGCCAAAACCAAATGGTTGAAAATAACGATGAGGAACCTGTGAGAACAAACAGACAATTAGACAAGTATGTGAAAGGCAAATGGCATTTATCTAACACTAAAAAAATTGGGTTGGTCTGATTTGTTAAGGGTTATCTTAACAGCAAGCAAGTAAGTGTCAAGACCACTGAGTCAGGGTTCTGCTCATCTAACCATATAGTTCTTTTCTAGTAGATTAATTACAATGAATCAAGCTGAAAAAGTTTTTCCAGTTCAGTTTGATTTATCTAATACAGTTTCAATATTGGATGGCTCCTGCATTTTTTTCAAATGAATATATTTTAAAGTAAAACAGCATAGACAGTTTCCTAACAACTAATGTTAACAAATATGGCAAGTTTATAGCAACAAGATGGAAGATGTCTCAGATCCACTACCAATTTCCAAATCACTAAGACAGAAAATATTTCGATGAGACACAAGACTGCTGGATAATTTTTGAAATATCAAATATGTAGAATTTTGATCTACATGATGCCAAGCCTTGAAATATTTGGAAATAACTGATTTTCCTCATTTTTTTTATCCAGATGATTGGGATTGTTTAGAAATCAATTGTTCATAAAACAGAATCCAATTAATTCAAACCCCAAATGTTTTTACTTTGATTATCTGGATGGATGGTATATTGGCAAAGTCTATATTCTACATACGAGGTATAAGTAATCTCATTGCCTAAATAACTTGAGTTAAGGCCATTCTTTTGCCTGAAACATGAAATAACTGAATCAGTATCTATGCAAATAAATTTAGATGGGATGAAAAAATTTGGCCTTTACCAAACAGCACGATTTATTTACATAAGAAGAACCTGCTACTCCTAGGGCCATCCTCATGATGAATCAAATGGCCCAAAACTTTTTGTCCCATTGGACACAAATGAACACATAAGTCTATATTTAGTCATATGCCTTATTTTTACTAAGATCTAATTATTTCTGCATAATACCAAAATAATCATTTAATTCATAGAATCATTGGATTTTTGGCCTACATTGGAACTTGAATATTATCTACTACATCAGTTTCATTTTACAAAAGAGGCAAGAAACTAAGATCTGGAGAGGTTTAATGACTAGTCATACACCTAGTAAGTGGAGTCAGTCAATTAATTCTTGATAAAAAGATAGTCAAAACACTTGTTTGACATAGTATAAACAGAACAACACATTGATTGGAATTTTTTACTGTTTAACCATTTGTACTCATACATCAGAGGATCATATAGAGAGCTAGAAGGGACCTTTGAGGTCATCTCAGTCTAATGGTGTCAAACTCAAATAGAAACAGATTATCTATGTCATATTGTATTTTTATTTATTTTGTTAAATGTTTCCCAATTACCTTTTTAATCTGATTCCAGCAACACTTAGGAGCTTCTCAGGGCAATGAATTTGACACCTCAGATCTAGTTTAATCTCACTTTTACAGAAAATGAAACTGAGCCTCAGAGAAGCTAAATGACTTGTCCAGAGTCATGGGGGTGGGTTAGGGGTTATTAATAAGCAACAGGGCTAAGATATAAACCAAGGTCTCTTTCATTCACCCCAATTCTCTTTACATAGTACCACATTGCCTAGGTGGTACCATGGTAGAGAGCACTGGGCCTGGCATCAGGAAGAACTGAGTTCAAACCAGGTCTCGGATATTTACTAGCTGTGTGACCTTGGGCAAGTCACTTAACTTTTGTCTGTCTCAGTTTCTTCAACTGTAAAATAGGGATAATAATAGTACCTACCTCCCAGGATTTGTGTGAGGATCAAATGAGATATGTGTAAAGTACTCAACATATATCTGACATATAGCAGGGGCTTAACAAATTCTTGTTCTCTTCCTCTTCCTCACTCCCCTATTCCCCCTTCCCTTCCCTAATGTATGAAAAGTTTGCTGGTTTGGGGTGGGCTGTAAGAATAGGGCAAATTAGACTCTACTCCAAAGAAGGGAAAATGTGCATTTCTTGTGAGGAAAGTGGGAGTCAAAAAGGGTGACTTTTGTTTGGTGTAAAAATATCTACTCAGAATATTCAGCATTTTAATTTTTTTTCAATTTTACACTTAAAGGAGAGGTATAGTTTAATTTCTTAAATGCCCAAGACAGATATCTTACATTCTTTGCAAAGTTTTCAAGAGTAAATTCATTCGGTTTGGGGAAAAACTCAAGTCTATGCATCCTTCCAATATTCAAGATAATGTTAGTTCCCCTTTTCACTGGATAACCATCAATCACATCATCTTGCAAAGCCTTGCGCATGACCAAGTCCACAACAGGTTGGTATCTCAGGCTCTCATAAATGAAACTTTCAACCACTTTTAATTTTTGCACATCACCAAACTTAATGTCTCTCTCACCTGTAGGAATATTACAAAAAGAATAAAGGAAGTTAATGTTATCTTCATTATAATATAGGCACTTGAGCTATCACAGTTACAAAGATCAGTTTTTGAAGGGTTTCGTTGAATAATTTTAAAAGTTTGTATTACCAATGCATTGTATCTAAAACCTAGATTCCAGGGGCCACTTGGCTCCATTAGAAGAATGTAAACCATCAAAGATACAGGTGCCTATCTTATTCTTAAATCTTGTGGACATTTGGCCTTCATGGTTTTACATGCCACCCACTTTACAGTTGGTAATGCCAATATGGGTGCTTTTTAGTATTCACATAATTTTATTCTACCTGGTGAAAAAAACTTAAGTTTCAGTATCCTGAGATAAACCCTAAATGGTTTAATCGTCAAGTGGCAAAAAGATCGTTTTATTATTTTGCTCTCTGGACAAGTCATTTAAATTTTGTGTTTAACTTCAAGTTTTTCAGCCATAAGAAGGGAACTCTCTGACCAAACTGTTTTGGAGCACCACTGATTTAACTGAGGCTTTTTTCTTATAGTCCTTACCAATAACTGTCTGGATTTCATTCATTACTGCTTCTTCAACCTTTGGATGCTTTGCAATCAACAGTAGCATGAAGTACACAGTGACAGACAGAGTGTCAGGGGCAGCGATCAACATTTCCAGAATGCATTGGTTCACATTCTCACCTGTCAAGTCTCCACGCCCCTGGAAAATGCAAAGAGGTTTAAAAAAAATGACAGTAAAAATCAAAGTGCTGAGGAAAGTAAAGTGAGGTTTAATATTCAGAACAAGAATCTGTGAAGTATTTGGGAATGGTTTAAAAAACAAGGAAATCCATATTTTCATTGTAATTAAATAGTAATAAATATCCACAGGAAGCTGAAGATTTAGATGCAAACCGAAAAATTCAGCCACCCAGCCCATTACTTCCAAATACCTGACTACTTGGTGTTATTTAGATATCTGAATGTCTACCTTAAGGGTTTGGCTTTCTTTTGTTTGGTATGGTAATAACATAATCATATCTTCAATTCTGAAATGTAAGGGGTATGTGTGTGTGTGTGTGTGTGTGTGTGTGTGTGTGTGTGTGTGTGCATGTGCACACCCGAGTGTACACAGGTGCTCACAGCGGGGGATAGGGACATTCTATTGCATGGAATAAAGTGAGGATGTATAGCATTGCCAAGGTGACCAGGCCCAGAGGGTATGGGACTTTTCTCTGAAGGCTTTTAAGCTCCCAGTACAAAACATGTCTTGACAGTGGTTGGGAACAGGGCTGTAGTTAACAATTGTTGTATACCCCAAAGCTTGGCTTTTATGGGTAACTAGAAGGTAACCAGACTACTGAATGCAACATTTTTGGACGTCTAATATGAGTGAAAAACACAGTGGTTCTAGAGATAAACTACTTGAGTTCTGACCTTGCTTCTATTGCATTATTACCTGTGTGATAACCTAAATCAAGTCACCTAACCTCTCTAGGTCTCAGTTTCTTCATCTGTAAAATGAAGGTATTGGTCTAGATAGCCTCTGAGGCCCCTCCCCCTCTAGATTTATGATCCTGTTAAACATATTCCACGCATGCACCCACACACACACACACACACATGCATGCAGTCACACTCACAGGCACACACACAGGCACACACTCATGCAAAAACTAGGAAAGTTTGCCCTCTATGGATTTATCATACATCTAGTCTGGTGTCAGATTGTATTCAGTCAGTTGGGCCAATTCACATCACCAGCCAATTCGATGTGAAGCAGTCCAATCAAATGTTTGGCATAGGGAAGAAGACACAGCTGGTTAAATGAAATGTTCACTTTTCGACCAGTTTTTGAGGCATTGTATAGCTAGCTACAGCTTCATAACCTTGGATGTCAGTCCAAATCAAAAGTTCCTTCATCTCCAAAATTTTAAAAGAAATAAATATTTAAAAGAAATAAAAAGCTTGAACTCAGTTTTTTCTTAGTAGATAGACTTCTATTATTCCATAAAAGATACTTCTTTAAATTGTCACCCTTCTCTTTTAATCTTTCTTTAACCAAACTCCTCTCCTCTCTCTTCCCAGGATAATACTAAAAATACGGCTCTACCTATATATTTAGATCTCATTACGAATGCTTTGGCTTTTATGTTGATCTCAGATATGGCTAATTCTAGCCTCACAAGCCCCTAGTGGGACAAACTATTATGAAAGTACTGATCTAGTTAGTACATATTTAATGAAGATTGAGGGAATTATAGAATGGACCCTCCAGCCAGCATGGATGCCCCAAGTCTCTGTTAAATATTTGGGACTCTGAATGTTAGGTAGAGCCCTAAAAAAGAGTTTGGCCAACGGAGATTAGGTCGGAGGAAACAGGATTATGGTCCTTAATGCTCTATATTTACTTGGTTTCTGGAGCATGCTCCCCAGTTTTGTTCTGTCCACAAGTAACTTCTTATCCCCAAAGCCAAGTCAGTCCAAGATATAGTATTACATATCCTCAGAGGAGAGCTATGCACTCACAGATGCTGATGATGGGACAAAATTTCAACAATGTCTTATTTTAAACATTCTCATGACCACCATTGAAACCCTACTTCTCTATGACAGGTTTTCACACCTTCATCTTGCCATTAAACCTTGCTGGTTAACTTAATAGACAATCAGATTTTCATTTTTTCCCTAGCCAATAGAGCCAAATTCTGTCATATAGCCATTAGACTGCAGTAGTGAAAATTATCCAAACTGTTAATTGAGACCAATATTTGCTTAGAAAAAGATATTCTGAAGAACCAACCAAAGAATTTTTCAGCCCAGTTATTGAATGGGTTTAAGTCAAATTTGCACTAGGTGTGCCTTCATGACTTTATTATAGAAGCATAGTGACTTGTACCAGCTAAGAGACAATGCATTTTTAAATTTGATTTGAGAAGACACTAGTATATGGTTAAGAACTTCCAATAAGACCACATCTAATGTTCATAACTATCTGCTTGTTTAGGGATATATGTGCATATATATGTACATATTCAAACATATGTGTTTATACATATATAGACATATATTTCTCTATCCACATATATATTCTACAAAGAAAATTAGTCATCATCTTAAGGTTATTGTTTACCAAAATATAGGGCTCATATAGTTACCTGGATAATTTAGACTAAAAAACAATCCATTGAGGAAAAAACTACTTTAGCTTGAATTTTATGTAGATCATCAGCTTTCCTCTAATGAACTTGTAGGATAACTATTCTACCCATCATTTCACTTTGACTAAGTAGACACAAGTAATACAAACAAGCATAAAAGCCTGTTTCTATGCTAAACTGTTGACTGTACCTGGGCAAAAATCAATTGTGAAGCAAAATCCATACAATCTTCCAGTTTATCATCTGTGGAAAGTCTGTGTCTTTTTTCCTCTATTAAAATTTCTAGGGCATCCTTCAAATCCTTGCTGAAATAAAAATAAACAAAATTAATCTACCCTCGTTCATCTCAGTTCTAGGCAACATATCTGCCATTTGTTTAAATAAGGTGTTCAATCTTGATTAAAACCATTTGTGCCAATAAATAAATGAAACTGAAATTTTATAAGTATATTTGAATTCCATATATTTTGTATTTCACAACAGTGAGTCAGGGTCAATTGACACTTTTATATGCTAAAGCTATATACAAAGTGTCCCAAATGTCTTAGTGGAACTTTAATAGCTTAAAACTTCACTAAGACTTTTGAGACACCCTGAATATTAACACATATATGTTTGTACATATGTATATGACTACTATGATCTATCACTCATGAAGCTGACATACACATACATATATAACATGTATGTAAGTTTATATATTTGCATACATATAGTCTTAGAGAATTCCCTAAAGCAGCGCTATCAAACTAGAATAGAAATGAGCCATTGTATTTCCCATTGTAATCTGGTTTCAGATTTTCTTGGGAGTGTTTTACCCACTAAGCTGAAACACTTCTGGCCTAGAGCAACAAGAGGCTACTGATGTATATGGGTATGTATATGCAGATGTGCATAATATACATGTGTATATTATGTGTATATAAATACTTATATACAACACATATGTACACTATATAAATATACATATATACAGGACAGGCAAATATAATGTTCATATAAGTCTATTCATGTGTGTATAGCTACATCTCTTCCTCCCACCAACACAGATCCTACAAATACATATACTTGCATATATGCTGTATATGGAAGTGGCTCTGGATTCTCAATGGCTACACTAGTGGAGCACATTTTGGAAAGGTTTAAAGTGAAGGCCAGGTGACAGACTGTATATCTATTATAAGAACAGCACCTTAGCTGAATTCAGAAAGACTCTTCACCAGATTAGATGGTGGGTGACTAATTTTTCATCCACGGCCACTCCTGAAGGCTCTCTAGTAGTAGTCCATGGGGGGGTTGGGTCTATGTTGGAGGAGTGAGTACTCATAATGATGAAATTACTGATAACAGAGGTTTAGAAATACACACATACATAATTTGTTGTTGTTCAGTCATTTTTCAATCCTGTCTGACTCTTTGTGACCCCATTTGGGATTTTCTTGGCAAAGATACTGGAGTGGTTTGCCATTTCCTTCTCCAGCTTATTTTACAGATGAGGAAACTGAGGCAAACAGGGTTAAGTGACTCTTCCAGGATCACACAACCAGTAAGTGTCTGAGGCCAGATTTAAACTCAGGAAGATGAGTCTTCCTGACTCCTGGACCAGCACAATATCCACTTCCTTCTCAAAAACACTGACCCTAGAGTCAGAGATTCATTGTTGTTGTTCAATTGTGTCCCACTCTTTGTGACCCCATGGCCTCTGCTGACAATGGGATTTTCTAGGCAAAGATGCTAGAGTGGTTTGTCCTTTCCTTCTCCAGGAGACTAAAGCAAATAGAGGTCAAGTGTCTTGCCCAGGGTCACATGGCTACTAAGTATTGGAGGCCATATTTAAACTCAAGTCTTCCTGACTCCAGGCCCAGCACTCTATCCACTGAGCCTCTAGCTGCGACATATACATATACAATACATACATATTTATGTGTGTATATATGGACATACATTATATATGCTATACATGTACACACGTGTGTCTGTATATGTATATATGCATGGTGATATAGTAGAATGAGGAGTAGATCAAGATTTAAGAGACCTAAGTACTAGTCTTATTTTTGCCACTAATGAAATAAATATATCTCTTTGGGTAGGTCCTGTAACTTCTCTTGGCCTTAGTTTTGTCATCTGTAAAATGCATATGTTGCACTAAATTATATGTAATATCCTTTCTGGATCCTTTCTGGATCTGTCTATCTACCTTCAGGATGTACCATCTTTGGGTAAATCATACTTATAAATCAGGTGTTGGGGATAGAAAGACAAAAGTCTTGCCTTCAAGGGTTTTGTAATCTACTGAGGAGAGATAACACATACATAAATGTGATAAGTACAAAATATACAAGTTATTTTTTGGAAGGCATTAGCATTTGGGGTGATCAGGAAAGACTTCAGTTAGAAAGTAGCCCTCGTGCTGCGCCTTGAAGGAAGTTAGGGATTTGAGGAGGCAAAGGAGAGAAGGGACATTTCAGGTAGGATAACCAGTACAAAGGCCTGGAAAAGGTCATGGAGTTCTATGACTGAGAAGCAGTAAAGAAGGCCACTGCAATCTGGGCGGACTGCAATGTTTGTGAAGAAGACTAATGCAGACATAATATGGCTAAAAGGGTAGGATGGGACCATATTGTGAAGGAGCAAAGTAGTTAACATTTGATCCTAGAGGTAATAGGGTGCAAATAGAGAAGATTAATTAGGAAAGCAACATGGTCCAACCTGCACTTTAGGGAAATCACTTTGGCAGCTGAATGGAGTATAGAATGGGGTGGGGAGAGGACTGAGGCGAATAGAACAATTAGGAGGCTACCATAATAGTCAACAAGAGGTTTTTGGAACTTGAACTGGAGCACCATGTGAGTGGAGAGGAGGTCATTTGTAGGAGATGTTATAGAATCAGAAAAGATAAGATTTGGCAACTGTCTGGATACATGTGATGAGTTACAGTGAAAAGTCAAGGACAATACAACAAGGTTGAGAGCTTAGGGGACTAGAAGGAGAGTAGTGCTCCTGACAAAAAGGGGGAAGTTAGGAAGATATACAGACTAGGGGGGAAGGGGGAGAACAGATAATGAGTTCTGCTTTGGACATGTAGAGTTTAAGATGCTTATAGGACATCTAGTTTGAAATGTTTAATAGGAAACTAGTGATTCAAGACTGGAGCTCAGGAGAAAGATTCTGTGTGTCTGCATCTATCTCTGTTTTTCTTTACATATCTAAGAGACCTTTTTTTAATTTAGGAATTTTCTTTTTTATTATGAACTTAAGAATATGGAATGTTTCATAAAATTGCATGTCATCCTTTTAAAGGAGTCATACTCATCTTTTCTTTATTGCTCCAATGTTCGTATATATTCTGCTGAAGAGAATACTGCATATAGGAATAGTTACATATTATTCCTAATGAAGGGCATGAAACAGTAAAAAAATTAAGAAGACATTTTGTAGGCTTGTGGGTTCCTTTGGTCTGATAATGGAATATTGTTGATTTCCCACATGAAATTGGGAGTAAAATGGAGAAAACAGGCAGCTTCTCAATTTCTCCTAATATAGCTATCACATTCTTTTGTTGGGAATACTGTAAATCCCATGCCAATAAAGATTCCATATTAAAATGTAAATCCTCCCAAAACAAAACAGTAATTATTTTTCTCATATACCATTTTGGTTTATCTCTATATGAGGCACCTAGGAGGCACAATGGATAGAGTGCTATGCCTAGAATCAGGAAAACCTGAGTTCAAAACCAGCCTACTAGCTGTGTGACCCTGGGTAAGTCATTTAACCTCTGCTTGCCTCAGTTTCCTCATCTGTAAAATGGGAATAATGACAGCACCTACCTTACAGGGTTGTTGTGAGAGACAAATGAGATAACATTTGTGAAGTACTTAGCACAGTGCCTGACACGTAGTAAGGTACAACAATATTTGCTTGCTTCCTTCCTACCTATATGTTCCTTCAACCTTCAATTTTCAATTAATCATGAGTTCGCACTTTTTCTCTCATCAGAGTATGCTCAGATAGCCTGTGATTTGTAACTGCTCAACTTCCCAATGGGCCAGGCCAGTGTAAGTGATCAAAACTGCTAACTGTATATGTTCTATTTATTGATATTTTCAAGTCCTGACAAAAGATACCAAAACACACATACAATATTCCCTTCATAGCTAAAGAGCCACACAGTTTTGTTTCTAATTTCAATAATTTTCTTTTAACTTGAACTATTTCAGCCTTAAAGAATATTACAAATCCCTATAAGTTGGATTAATGAAAATTAATTCTGAAGTACCCTGACTCAGTGGCTCCATTTTTGAGAGTTAAAAAAGGGGTAGTGGAGCACAGGGGTTGTAGGCCCCTACATATTGGGATGTTTATGATTTGGGTTTTTTTTTTATATTTTGATGACTTTATTTCAATATAATTGGTTTCCTTTTTAATCCTATGTATTTTATTTTTTATTCTGGCAAGGGATCCATAGGCTTCAGCAGACTGCAAAAGGAGTCCATGACAAAAAAGGTTATGAACCTTGCTTTAGAGGAAAAAAAAGGTTATTATTAAATGATAGAAATGGGATGAGACAACCTTTCTGTCCAGCAAAACAACAGTGTTCCAGCCCCAAACTCCAGAGCACACAAATCACAGAAATAGTTCTACATCAAAAACACCCATCAGGAACATTTGTCCTTGGCGTTGTGCTCTGATCTAAGGTGGATAAAATGACATAACCTACTCATAACATAGCTCGCAAATGTGCCATTTATAAGAGAAAACTTATTGGAAAGGCAAACAAAGCAAAGTTAGAAGGGAAGAAATCTAACCTCTCAAATTTGCAAAGTTAGTGTTACTTACACAGACTTTTCATACTTCTTGTATAGCCAAGATATTTTAAAGAAGATGTCTGGTTTCAGAAGGAGAGCTTGCCAAGCATCAAAATAGCTCTGTATTTTGATCACAATGGCATTTTCTGAAAATAAGAACGAGAAACCAGTTTATACGTGAGTCAAAGAAGGCTACTTTGAACAGAGCATATTCCCCAAACAGTCCCAAATAGTAGGCTCTTAGCTATCTGTGGTTCTCTGTTGGGCAAAACAATATCAATTTCAATGGGAGTTTTAGCCAAGTGAGAAACACGGCATGATTCAGGCTTTCAATTATTCAGTTCGCCTATCTACGTCTCTGCATTGGCCAAATGAGCTAGGTAATTCTCAGCTCCTCCATTCTGGGTTTTGTTGACACAGGCCAGAGCCTCACACATACCATAGGACAAGCCTCCATGGCCACACAATTCAAACCCATGCTATTCTCTAGGAGAAGAGTGGAAATCAGTAGTTGTAGGAGGCAAGGTCCCAGGAATGGTACCTAAGAATAGGAAGAGCAAAGAACCACTATTCCTTTTGCTGTTATAGAACTGCAAAATCCTCACTTCACTTGATGCTTTTGGGTAAACACAACCACAAGGTAGCCAGATCTGCACAGCCCAAATTACACAAGAGCATGTGGAGAAAAACCATATTTTTCTCAAATTACACCAGGCCTCATCAACACAGACTGAAATGTGGAATTGATTATTTGGTGAATCACCTGAGAAGGCAAGGGAATGTAAATAATCTGTCTGGCATTATTTAGGCTTCCTACATTCATGAGATAACTGACAATGCTTCATTTCCTTTTAAATATCCTCTACAAAATGGAGCTTTTATCTGAATTAATTATCAGATACTTATGAGATCTAAGGCTATTCTGAATTAGGTAATTTCTATATAGCATAGGCAAAGGGAGGTTTGGATGGGAGAGTGGCATATAGAATTCAGACTCTCACAGTTGGACAGTCATCTAGGCCAGGACAATCCCTTCTGGAACATGGTTAGCAGGTAGCCATCTGGCTCTGCTCTGAAGGTCTCCAGTGAGAGGGAATCTGAGACAGCTCTTTCCATACAGGATCAGCTCTAATTACTAAGAAGCTTTTAGTCATATTTAGTTGGAATCTGCTTCCCTGTAAATTTCATTGGTTCTAGATCTGACCTCTGGTGCAAAGCAGAGCAAGTATAATTCCTTTTCTATGTTAGAACTCTTCAAATCTTTTAAAATAATGATCATCCTTTCTCTTCCCTTTCTTCTCGCTCCCAAGCTCAACATCCCCAGTTCCTTCAAATGATCCTCTTGTGAGAGAGGCTTGAACCTCCATACCATTTTGGCGACTTGTATGTATGCACGTGCTCTGGCTTCTCAATATCCTTTCTAAAATGTGATGTCATACACTGGACACAATGGTTTGCATGTGGTACAAAAGGGCAGAGCACAGTGAGATTATCATCCTCATCATTCTGGCCCCTGCTTCTATAATTGCAACCTGATTGCTGCAGGTTTTTTGGTTTTGCTAAAATGTCATTTGCTATATAAATGTAAGCTACTCTCCGTTTCATATCATAAAAATATAGTTTTTCTATACTTTAGAGGAGGATGGGGAGTAGGTATTTCCACATATACAACTCCAAAATAATGGTTGGAGGTATATAAGAGTTCACCTTGGTTGGCAGCAGGCTGTTTCAACTAACAAACTGAACTCATTTTTTTGTTTTTAGCCTTCGGCTAAAATAGTAGCATTTTGTTAACTACACGAATTGAACTTCTACTACATGCAGAGCAATATTCCAGACCTGAATAGAAATATAAAATAAATAGAAGACATAGTTCCTATCCTAAAAGAACTCACAGTCATATGGGAAGCAAAACATACACACTCGGAAAAATAAAACCCATAAGATTAGTTAAATATATAGTCAAGGGCAAATTCATAAACAGAACATGAGTACAGGTGTCTTCTCCTATCTCTCCTTTCTCCTTGCAAAGGGAAGAATCTGGCTGGCTCTCTCATCAATAAAAGGACAAAGTATAACATGACAAGAACAAGATTTTCAGTACCATCCAGAGGGATCCCCAAGAAGAGGACATTGGAGGTATCCAACATAATGCGTCTCATGAGGTTCAGCACATTGACATAACCCAATTCATTGGTGACATCCTCCAGTTTGTCCAGATGAATTATAGTTGAGTTAACACAAACAGCCACCATGCGCACAAGGCCTGGCCCAGACAAAGCTAAAAAGCACATATATATATATATAAAACAGTCAGTAAACCAGGATTAAAATCAAAATAATTCATTAAGGTGAAGTCCACAGTCCAGAAGTAGAACTAAAGACTCCCAGTTACTCAATGGCTTGAGCACATCTAACACTCTGGGTTTTTGCCTGTGTGTTAAAGAGATTGAAATACTGTATAAGACAAACTTTTGTCTCACAAAGGCAGACATGGCTTTAAGGGGAATGCTTAACATTTGCTCCAAAAGGCTAGATACACAGACAAAAGGAAGTTCAGAGTGGAGCAAGGAAATGGTGCATTCTATCAATGTAGATACATATCCAGAGTCTAGGATATTCCAAGGGAAAAATTCCTCAGAAGCAAGAATGTTAGCCCAGTTTTCTGAATTGCTGAACTTCTTCAGCTTCACTTCACTATCACTTCAGGAGATGTAGCCAGACAGCTCATAGTTCACCAAACTGCCACAAATGAATGTTCTGCTGGGGCAGAGAATAAACATGAAACTGTTGCCTTGGGGGATGAAAGATAGTTTCACCAAGAAATTCAGCTAACCCTTGGCGATCACTTAAAAACACCAATGCATCAGTTTAATTTCAATAGGCAATGTGAATTCACTTGATCTCACAGACAGTTAGGTGGGGTCCAGTTTTGTGGACTAGTTACAGTCTATGCATCTCTTAGGATTCTACTTGTAGAGAAGGAAGAAATGTCAAAGGGAGCCTGATAATTAAGAAAATCCTATTACCTCTTTAGTGCCAGGAAAGTTGTTGGTGAAGGCTAACTGCTCTTAATAAGTCTGAGTAAAGAGCATTGAATTTGGAATCAGAGACTTGGGTTTGAAAATCCCAGCTATCACTTATTATAGATATGACTTCAGGCAAACCACTTAAATTTTCTGGGCCTCAGTTTCCTCATCCTGAACATGAAGGCATTGGACTAGGCAACTTCTAATAGCCCTTACAGCTCTAAGTCTATGATCCTTTGTTCCTTTTTGACTTGGATGATCCTGATACAGGGGGAGGGGGTAATTATCATAAGTACTCATAAGGAAAGTACAGGAAATATGCCCTTTCCCCCCATAGTCTGTGCATTTACTTAGCCACCGCAGATTAATTTTCCCCAACATGTGTCAGGTCTGTGAGAAGGCAGGGCTGTCTTCAGGATAGCTGTAGTAGTTTTACAATTCAATAGCCATGTGGATGAACATCTGGGTGAGGGCTTGTCTGACACTTGTGTACTTTTCTCCTATTCTAGAAGCCATGCAAATGGGGTCTCATCTGCTATATAGTTTTAGTTAGCTTTTTGGCACAGTACACTCCAATTACACCTATACAACATCTGAATGTGAAAATAACCATACAAGCCCAGATCCATGGTCCATCTAGAACAATGGACAGAGGCATTGAAGAATGAGTTATACCAAAGCATACCTATCTTCTTCAATATTTACCTCAAAGGTTAGTAATGTACACTCAGAACATCTCAGTTTACTCTGAAACCTCATGTGGCCCAGTGGCATGAGCTCTGGATTGGGAGTTCCTAGGCCTGGGCTCAGGTGCTGACTCTGCGCCACGGTTGAGGTTTTTGCAAGGAAGGGACAGTGTGATTTCACAGATATTGTGAGCTCTTGGTAAGGAATTTCCCCTCCCAGGGCACAGGAACACCTTTATAACTTATAGTCTTAGACATTTGCCTGGGACATTGAGAGGATCAGTGTCTAGAACCACAGCAACCAAGACGTCTCAGAAGCAGGATTTGAACCAAGAAAGGACATATCTCTTAACCAATTTGCTTCTCAGTTTTGTCATACGTAATATGAGAAAGTTAGATTTTATTACCTATAATGTCTCTTAGCTCTATTAACTCTATGATCTGTCATCCGTGAATATATCACTTTCAAAATATCTGATCAGTTCAATCAAGCCTGTTGTTTGGCATTGGATAGAGAAAACTTTTTAGGGACAAACAATTCTAGATTAAACTAACCAAACATGCAGAGACGTTCTCTTCTTCTGTCTCATGAGGGAGCCGTTCTCATCCAAAGGGAAGACTAAAATTCAGATTGGCACCTCAGTCCACAAAATAACAGGATTGAGTTATTATCAAAATTCACAGACAGAGGGGAAAAAAGAAAGTAAGGATGTAAGCCCAGAATAACTTGATTACCTTTTGTAAAGAAAGGTCGAATAACTTTCCAGAGATCTGGGTTGTTATTAAATATGACACCATTTTCATGCATTCCAATGCACTGTAACCCAAGTTTGCTTCCAAATCTAGAAATATAGTGACTATGTTTCATTATATGGAACATACTTGAAGACCTGAGAAGATAGAAGAAAATATAGAAAATTTTTATTATTAGGAAATGCTCTTTCACAAATAGGAATAATCTTACAAATAGAAACTGATTCATACATATACTTTCCATCTTTTACACAGCTGTCAAAGTGATTTTCCTTAAGCCCAACTCTGACCATGCTACTCCCCTACTCAATAAACTCCAGTGGCTTCCTATTGCCTCAGAGATAAAATTTAAACTCCTCTGTTTGGCACTTCACAGCCCAGCCCCGACACATCTTTTCAGACTTATTATACATTACTTCCTTCCTGTATTTTATGGCCCAGCCAAATTAGCTCTCTCTCTTCCTCAGATACAGCATTCTATTTCCCATCTCCAAGACCTTGCACTGTCTGTAACCTATATTGGAATGAATTCCTTCCTTACCTCCACATCACGGATTCCTGTCCTTCCTTAAAGGCGTAGCTCAAATACCACCTTCTCCACAGAGACCTTCCTGATCCTTTCCAGCTTCCAGTGACCTCTCTCCCTAAGTACTCTGTATTTAATTACCATGCATTTATTTGGTAAATAGTTATATGTGTACATATTATCTCCCTCTGAGAGAAGAGTCATGAAAGTAAGAATTGTTTCATTTTTTTGTATCTGTATACCCAGCAGCTAACACAGTGCCTGGATCATAGCAGGCTCTTAATAAATGCTTTTGATTGATAGTGAAGATTCAGTTAGTGTTTTCAGAAGATACCAGGAAAATGTTTTATGATGCTAGAGAAGCGTAAAGAGATGAAGAGAGCTGGGGAAACAGTTTGGAGATCCCTGTTAAGACAACCCAGGAGATTCTCTATCTATTCTTCTGTAAGAGTGGAATAGACAGTGAGAAGACACCGGTGTGGTTAAGACCTCATTGTCCTAGTCTTCTACCAAAAACTGTCCCCCTAATACCACCAACCACCACCCATAGTTTCTAGTCAAGTTTGGTTTCTTCTGCTCAGTTTTGAGATAGATTTTAAAGAATGATAAAGATAGGTAGAGAGAAAGAAGAGGGAAAGAGGGGGCCTTTGCCATTGTTGCAGTGGTAGCCATTATATTTCAGCCTCTCAAGATTGAAGGAATTTTTTCCTGTTAAGGAATTTTTCCTGTTTCCTTGGCAACTTGCCCTGCCTGGTGGTTCACAAGCTAAGCTATAATTACATCTGGAGGAACTATCTCATGAGCTATGCTGGACAAGGACAAGGTACCAAGATTTCCAATGCAACCCATTGGTCATAGAGTATTCTCCTATAGTGCAGTAGGCGATTCATGATAATAGTGCTCATGTCCAATACAGCAATGAGAACTTGAATGTTCTGTTGTAGCAAGGGAAACTAAAATAAAAATAAAACAGAGCAAAGTCAATAATTCAGGTCAATTTTTTTTTTATGCAGACCACTGTGGTCCCATTATTTTCCAAATCCAAAGTACTAGCTTTCACCGACTAGCAGTGCTTAGATTGACTCCCTTGTAAGACGAAGAAATTGAGAGTGAAAATAAATTACTGTGGGCAAGAGGTATTCTAAAAAGTAAGTTCCTTGAGAGCAAGAATTGTTTCATTCTTTGTATTTACGTGCCTGTAACTTAGTACAGTGCCTAGAACATAGAACACTAATAAATGCTTATTGGTTTGTTGACTGATTGAGAAGGTTCTGGGGGGAGAGGTCAGTTAATCTGTTGTCACGTAACAGCTCTGCTCTGGCTGAATCAATCAATCAATAAACATGTATTAATCACTTACAATACTTAACAACTCTACCAAGGACAAAGGCTAAATCCTCAGAGTGCTCAAGGATACAGCTGCCACAAATCAGGCTAAACAAACTGGTAGACCCAGTCTTTGGCCCACTCCCCCAACTTCCACTGGGGAAGATTACAGAAGAATCACCAGAGATTGGTCAGTGTCAGCAAAAAGCAGGCAGTTCTTCCATTGGACTGGAGATACAGCAAAGGGAGTTAGAGCATTGTCAGTTCTGCATGACCAAAACAAAGTGAAGAATGGAGGTAGTGATTTATATATTGTGAAAGATAGTGTGCGTGTGTGTGTGTGTGTGGTGTGTGTGTGTTTGCCACACGCCCTAGGAGTTAACTCCTCAGCAACGTCTCACGTATAGATTATTTTTTCCAGTCTGCCATTATCCTTTTGGCTGTAGAGACCTAGACTGAATGTTTTGATGAGAACAGTTTTTAATCATGAGATACTTATCCTGTCTGGGCATTGTTAGAAACAAACAGAATTTTTTTGTTTTGTTTTGGTTTTTGTTGGCTAAGCAATGGGGTTAAGTGACTTGCCCAGGGTCATACAGCCAGTAAGTGTTATGTGTCTGAGATCACATTTGAACTCAGGTCCTCTTGAATCCAGGGCAGGTGCTGTATCCACTGCACCACCTAGCTGCCCAGAAACAAACAGAATTTAAAGAATACAGTTAACCCCTCATCACAGCATTCATTACCTTTAGGACAACACCAGTTTCAAAATTAATAATAATGATATTGATAATAATAGCTAGCATGTATATAATGCTTGGAGATTTGCAAAACACTTTACATGTGTTAGCTTGTCTGAACCTCAACACAACTGTATGAGGTAGATGGTATTGCCATTTTACAGATAAAGAAAGTGTGGCTAAGGTGGGCTAAATAACATTAGATCATGTCTATACAGTAATTACTTATGTCTTTTCGACAGCCCTCATCAAACAAATCGACACATTTTTGTTTAACAATGTAAACTGAGAGTTGTTTTTTAACCCAAATTATACAGTTACTAAGACTCAATTTAAGTATGTGTGTAAGCCTTAACAATTTCATTCTGTTT
The DNA here is from genome assembly GCF_003287225.1 of Phascolarctos cinereus. Taxonomy (NCBI): domain Eukaryota; kingdom Metazoa; phylum Chordata; class Mammalia; order Diprotodontia; family Phascolarctidae; genus Phascolarctos; species Phascolarctos cinereus. The sequence goes on along the minus strand of NW_027555736.1, from coordinate 162,626,246 downwards.
AATCAACCACACTGAAATGTCTCACTTAATAAACATTTGAACTAATAGCAAAGCAAATAAAGGAAAACAAGTAATTGAAGGCACAGGTAACCTAAAGTCTAAATACTGATGAACCAAAAATCTTTCAGAAAAAAAAGATTCCATCTTTGAATCAAAGTACTCAGTGTTAAAGATAATATTCTCCTGCCTTCATCCCAAATAACCTAATGCAGAGTTTTGTAAAGTTCTTTTTTCCCTCTCTTTAACAAACAAATAAAGATGACAGAAAATTCTTCTGTTTAATTCTAGGGTCTTCCTTCAATGCAGACAGTGTAACAAATAGCATAAAACTATTGTCTCAGATGGAAAAGCCACTCTATACTGGGGTTGGACACCTCAAAACACAGAGATCAGAGACCCCAAGTTTACTTGGTACCTGCCCCAATATCTCTTGTGATTATAACAGATATTTGGTGGTGAACTCCCTGCTCTCAAAAAAAAAAAATCTGAAATGCAAACAAAAAGTTAAGGTATAGAGCAGAGCACAGCAAGAACACTTTAGGATGCTTTCTGAATACATAACCTTTTTTTTTGACTGAAGTCTCTTTTGCACTTGTTTAAACTAAATTGCTTGGTGCAACTCCGTCAGAAAATTGTTGATAATTTTTTTTGTTTGTTTTCTGTAGGTTTCCTTCAGTCAGTAAATTGTGCTGTTGCCTGAAAATAATGTCCAATAGAGGGAGCTAACATCTTAAAAATGCTGAGCCAGAAACTAAACCAAGGACAAAAAAGAGAGAGAGATTGTAGGGTTGATCACACATTCAGAGCTGGAGCTCTACCTTAGTAGTCCAGTCACCTTATTTTACAGCTAAAAAAAACCTGCAGCCCAGTTTGGGGAAAGAGCTTGTCTGAGATCACGTGGGCTGTAAGCACTGGAATCTACATTTGAATTGAGTTCTTCTAACTTCACGTCTCATGCTCTTTCCACTAAAGCAGCTGGCAAAAACCATAGTGCACTGCCTCCAGTCAGAAGGCATGGATTTGAATGCTACCGCTAATGTATACCATCTGTATGACCTTGGCAAGTCACTTTAACTCCCTCAGGCCTAGGTTTCCTCAACTGTAAACGAGGGGATGAAAGTAGATGGTCCCTGAGATTCCTTACAGGGAATGTCATTATTTTTTTATTGTATATTATTATATAAAGGGAAATCTATTATTTATAACCAGTTTCTGTGGTGCACACATACATATACATATGTCGAACTTCTTTCAATAGAAGACCAGTAATTAACAAAGTCATGGACAAAGTTCTTGAAATGAAAGCATTTAACATGGTTGGATCACGTGTTGTGGTCCAGCTCTATGGGCCAACCCTCTCCACCCCCCAGGTCCACCCACACAACACTGTCTCCTGCTTTGTGCCTTTGCCTGGAACACTCCTCTGCCTCACCTCCCCCTCTTGGAATCTCTGTTTCCTACAAGACTCGGCTTAAGTGCTACCTACTCCAGGAGCCCTCTCATATTCCCCCAACTTTTAGTGTTTTCTCCTCTGGGCACTATAGACGGTCAGTATATACGTGGTCAATATATACTTAGTATATGCTGTATATACATAGTCAGTCAATAAACAATATTAAGTACCTACCATAAGCTACGTACATATATAAATACAAACATGTTGTCTACCCTGTTAGAATATAAGCCCCCTGAGGTCAGGAACTGCTTTGCTTTTGACTTTGTATCACCATTGCACAGAGACTGGCACAGAGTAGGAACTTAATAAGTACTTGTTAATTGATTGATTTTATATAACCTGACAATTTGATTGTTATGAAGATATTATAGATAGAATGTTAGAGCAGGAGTCAGGAAGACTTGGATTCAAATTGTGCCTCTGATTATAACTAGTTGGGTAACCTTGGGCAAGGCAGCTAGGTATAGCAGCAGATAGATTGCTAGGCCTGGAGTCAGAAGACCTGAGTTCAAATCCAGCCTTAGATAGTTACAAACTGTGTGACCTTGGGCAAGTCACTTAACCTCTGTCTGCTTCACTTTCCTCATTTGTAAAATAGGGATAATAGCATTTATCTCCTAGGGTTATTATGAGGCTACAATAAGATAATATTTATAAAACACTTTGCAAACCTTAAAGTGTTATATAAGGGCTAGCTATCTTAGCCAGCTAGGTAGTAGAGGGATTAGAGCACTAGGTCCGGAGTCAGGAAGACCTAAGTTCAAATCTCACCTTCCACACTTCCTAGCTGGGTATTGTTGGGTAAGTCACTTGACTTCTGTCTGCCTCAATTTTTCAACTGTAAAATGGGAATAATAGTGCTTTCCCCCCAGAGTTGTTATGAGGAACAAGTGAGAAAATGTTTGTACACTTGGCAGAGGGTAGGCATTTAATAAATGCTTGCTTTTTCACTTCACCTTCCAGGGCCTCCATCAAATTACTGAATTAAATGAGTCATAGACAATTTGCAATCTGCATTGGTGGAGGGAATTTCCACACCAGTAGGCCATGAGCAATCCCTAAGTTCTCGCCTGCCCAAGCACCCTTCACTGCCCTTATAATATACAAAGCCTGTGGAATTAGTCATTTCTTTATAGCCTCAATACATTTCCAATATGACTGGGAAGGAGATCCGCTTAGCAATAAATGATGACATCAACCTGGTCTGTTTAAGGTCATCCAAAACCAATTCTGAGCCTGCCTTAAGTCTTTCTGTAAGGACAGTAATCGACTTCAATAAATACCCTAGAAGAGGAAGAGCTCTACTTAAAGAGTAAATGCTTGATCTTGAATCTGCTGCTGGGCTAATGCTTTCCTCAGAGAACTTTATGCTATTACTTTCCAGGGTCCACTCTTCTCCCACAACTCTATTTTTAACTAAATCTTCTTAAAAGTTTGATTGAATTCACTGAATTCATCAATTGAGTCCAGGAAGAAAGCTTCTCCAGAGTAATACAGAAGCATAGGTAATTCTATGATAGCCAGGGTTACCTGTCTGGAAGCTCTCTCAGGAAGTCTAAATTCAGAATCTGGTGCCTTTCTTTTCAGAAAGACCCTCCTCCTATGAAAGGCCCTTGGGGTTGGTTCAACCCACACACGTTTAAACTGAGACTCATATGTCCTCTAGCCCTTGAGAACTTGGTAGATATCATCAACTCAGGTCAGAAACCCTGAAGTTAATGGGACCATTTCACCTATTTGATGAGGAAAGAAGGTTCAGGGCAGGCAGAAGCCCAGATGGGACAGGTAAGGCATTGGGCAGGCAAGAATGGCTAAATGGTGAGTGGTAGGAGATTGAGCAGGCCACAGTAAATGTCCTTATCTACTAGCCAACGTTTCAAATAGCAAAGGGGGCATTCTTAAGACAGCTGATTGCATAAGTAGCCAAAATACTGACTTTCTAAATGAACGTAAATTAAGTGGTTCAGATGGAAAATTAGTTTTAACTTGTTATCCAGAATTCTGTCCAAAGTAGAAAAAAGGGGCAAAAATCAAAAGTATGTTTTGGCCATTGGGGTGCTTTAGGGTGGCCATTTGCATTAAATCATATAAACATTATCTAATAGGCATTTCTGGAAGCTCTATAATACCACCTGAATGTAAAAGAAAATAATCCAAATAGTCAAATACTTGTAGACCAAGCTCAAATATCTGGATATTAATTCCACCCCCTCCCCAATTGTCCTCCAAATGACTAGTTCAAGAAAGATATAGCTACATTCCAGGTAATTTGGTAATTCTTTTAAGCTGTGAAGGTCTTATTTAGTACACTTAAACAACAATTTATTAATTTATAGTCTTGACCTGAAGTAAGACAATTTGCAAAGGTACTTATTTTTTTAAATAGACCTATGATTTCATGGGCATAGGAAATTCTAAAAATGGGGATCAAACATTTGCATTGTAACTGGCAGTCTTAGAGTTGCTGTCACACTTAGATGTTAAGTGACTATCACCCTTTTCAGAATAATATTTTAAAATGCATAATAATAACAATAGCTAGCATTTATATAGTGCTTTTGAGGTTTGCAAAGCGCTTTACAAATATTCTCTCATTTATCCTCACAACAACCATGGGGGTGTAAGGTCTATTATTATCCCCATTTTATAGATGAAGAAACTGAGGCAGGAAGCAGTTAAATGACTTGCCCAGAATCAGATAGCTAGTAAGTGTTTGAGGATGAACTTGAACTCAGATCTTCACCAGGCCACTTAGCTGCCATGAAATTTCAAAAATACATAAAATATATTACAAAGGAAACCAATTATATTGAAATAAAGTTATCAAACTATTTAAAAAACAAATACATAGACCTCAAGTTAAGAACTCTTGGGGTACATGACTACACATCTATAACCTGTATCGACATGCTTGCCTTTTCAATGAGGGTGGGTGGGGAGGGAGGAGGGGAGAAAATTTGTAACCCAAAATTTTAAAAATACATATTAAAAAAAATTAAATAGAAATAAAATTTTAAAAAAGAACTCTTGGGGTAGATGATGTCTAAGATCCCTTTCAGTTCTCCATCTATGTTAACTTTTGTTTTCATATCACATTCATTTACCAGCCCACCTCTTCAAATTGAACCTTCCATTGAGACAAAGAAAAACAATTAAACAAAAGTATCTGATAGCAGAGATCAGGTCTGACAATATTCTGCAATATAATATTCTTCTCTGGTAGTCTTTCCTCCTCAACCCCCCACGAGGGAGGAAATCAATTTCATTTCTATCTTCTATAGAACTTTCCTTGGTTTTCCTGTTATCCAGGATCATCTTCCTTTGAGTGATCTTTCCAGGTACATCACCATAGTCTCACACACACACACACACACAAATGTTCTCATGTTTCTCTAAATTCCTTATTCATAATTTCATACTACACAATAATATTAAATTACATTCATACACCATGGCCTTTTCAGCCATGCCCTAGCATTGGTCACCCACTTTGTTTCCAATTCTTTGCTACCACAAAGAATGCTGCTATGAATGTTTTGGTATATAGTCAATCATTTTGGCCTTTGATTTCTTTGAGTGTACATGTCCAGTAAGAGTACGGTGAGTCAAAGAGTATGGACAGTTTAGATATTTTGTTTGTTTAATTCTACAGTGAAATCCAGAAAGGCTGGACCACTTCACAGCTCTCTCAATACCAACAACATTTTACAGATGAGGAAACTGAGGCAGACAGCTAAGTGATTTGCCCATTGTCACACAACTAGTAAGTGTCTGAAGACAAATTTGAACTCAGGTCTTCTTGACTCCAGGCCCTGGTGCTCTATCCATTCTGTCACCTTTTTCCCATGTTTTTTGCTGCTTCCTAGGGTACGAAGTGAAACGTCAGAGTCTTAAAAACTTCCCCTTCCCTCATTATTACTGGCTTAGAACATATTTTCATATGTCCATTTATAGTTTGTAATCCTTTTGAAAATTGTCCATATCCTTTGACCCTTTATCTACTAGAGAGAGGCCCATTCTACTTTGGATAGTTTCAATTGTTAAGAAATTTTTCCTTATAGGTAGCCTAAATCTACCTTTCTGCAACTTCTATTGTTCCCTGCTCTGCTTTCTGGGGTCAGGAAGAACACTGTGCCTCTCTTAATGTAGCCTAAAATCACATTAACTTATTTTGGCTGTCACATCACAGCCAAAATTAGACCAGTGTTAGAAAGGCAATTTGGACAATTCAGTCCCTCAAAACTTTTTTTTTCTCAGTAATTTATTTTTTCTAGATTTATTCAGAAATTGCTTTCTTCTACCCATCAGTTGGACCATGTACAATCTCGTTTTCCACATAAGCAACTTGGGCTGTAAAATGCAACTGGCTTGTTTTTCGGTGATCTGCCCATTTGATAGAACAGAGTAGTACAGAACTGGAAATACATTAAGATCTTCCCTCAAGCAAACTGGACCAGCCAGATTTGCCTTTGTTATAATCCAATAATACTGTTAATTCAGCTTTTAAAATTGGCTTTTAAAACCCTCATTAATATCGATATTATATAATCTACTAATCCTCTGTCAAGATTTGTCAGAGAACTATTCAACTTTCCAATGTTTTGCCTATAAAGGTCTCTATTTGAGCAAAATCTAAATTATTCAGTCTGTCTGTACTATTCAATTTTATCAGGTAAACAGGTCAGCTATGTACCTTACCTTCCTTGTAATTACACAAAAATAGAAAACATCTTAAGACAATGAAATAACTATTATTCAAAATAAAAATCCCAAATTAAAACTTTATAATGTTATTTCTTAAAAGATTAAAAAATATTTACTTGCTTATAATGAGTGTCTCCTCTCCAGCGATCCATACTCTCATAAATTCACCATACATCTTGTTGTAATAGTTACAGGCACTGCCTATTCCCATCCATAGGAATCTGCCATGTGAAAGGAGGGGCCCAATTCCCATACAGTAGCCAGGACCTAGAAAAAATATTCAAAATATAATTACCATCTTAGCCCACATTAAAAACCAGATGCCATTTTCATATCATGTAAATTCTTTTACATCTGAATTCTAATGCAAATTCTTGAGTTACCTTGAAAATTTATTTCAATTATAATTTAATTTAATTTAATGTAAGTAGTATTACTTTGAAGAATTTTCTCCTTTCATAAATAAGCGATAATTAAATAGATGAAGTAGTTCAATTTAATATCAGTCCTACTAAAGCCTAAGTGAACTGGGGGTACACTGAGTTCTCATTTTGTATAATTTTGTTTATTAGTTGTTCAGGTAACAAATTCAGGAATTTTAGTGAAAGAAAGCTAGCTAAACCATTTTAATTGTCTAACAATGCTCCAAATCTGGCTTTTGTGTAAAAAAAAATAGCGACTGAGTCAAGGTTAAACTGAATGGTCATTTTGGAGTAACCATTTTACAGATTACTGAACTGAGAGATCATGTGAGTCCTACAACTTTGTAATGATAATAATGTCTATCAAAGCATGTAATTTCACTTTTAAACACTGCTTCATTGGGAAAGGAGAACTTTAGGCTAAACAAAGTGGGCCAAAGAATTGAACAATTATCCAATGCCTGATCAATGCCAGCCAATCTGGATCATCTGGGCCCAATGATCCATTTCCTACCCCCAACAGATGTTTTTAATTCAAATAATTGACTCGATTCCCCACTTCACATTGCTTATGCAAACACATCCAGAGAATTGCAAAGGCACTTAATCCATCACACTGATGAAAAATTTCATATACTGTTCATTTCAAAGCACGAAAAGGAGTGATATGAATTTAACTGGTTGTAGTAAAAAGTTTTTTTTTTAAATTTTGAGATAGTTTTGTGGTTTTATTATAAAATAACCTTTTAAATTTTCTTCCTTTTAATCTCAAACTGTCAATGACATTACATTTATTGGGAAGGGAGCGCTATGAAACATCCTTTCCATCACCAGCCCAAGTGAACTTGAGGTTTATAGAATTAAATGTACAATCATAGAATCATAAAATTTTGAAGCTGGATGATCATCTAGTCCTACCCCTTCAAGTAGCAAATGAGGAAACGGAGGTCCTGGGATGTGAAGTTCCCTCCCTAAGGTCAGACAGCCAGCTGGTGGCAGACCTGGGATTAGAATCCAGGTTGTCAGACTCACAATCTTGACAACATAAGCTTTGATCTAAATTATCTGAACTAGTTCTCTAGTTCACCAAATAACTATCAATACTTAGTTTTACGATGGCTAGATTAGAGAAGCCACAAAGACAGCCTCTCTTCCACCCCTTAAGAAGATGGCTGTCATTTTATTTCAGATAAAAAGCAAGAAAACAAAATGATCATTACACACACACACACACACACACACACACACACACACACACACACACACACCAGAGCGTGCATGCACATACATATGTGAATTTAAAAATAAGATAACAACATATGGTTGTTTTTATAATAGCACAAATCTTTGAACTCAGGAACCAGCTTTTATATTTAAACCATCCCACACAGTTCTAACAAAGAACTGATCAACCAGTTTTCATTAGTTTTTCATAGAGGTAATTATTTTGTAACATGAACAATAACAAATTCTGAAGGCATTTTTATTAGATTTATGCATATGTCCTAAGAGGTAAGATTTCCAAACATTTACTCTTTAGGGAATCCTTTTAAGCCATTTCTACATGGTGCTAAACATTTGGATTAAAACAAAAATCCATTCAAATATCTGGATGTTTTAATCTACATAATTTGATAACATCTGGAGATATGGAAAGAAATGACTGAAATCCTAAATTTTTCACTTTTCATCCTAAAATTTGGCATTGTGTCAAAATAGCCCTAATATTTACTTAGAAAAATCACCTATGATTTTAAAATAGAAAGATATAGCTAACAAAAGCCATAGTTTAATTCAGCAAACCAAGTAAAGAACTAGGAATTTATAGACTTTGAAACTAATAATCCCAATGAGGTTTAATTTACTCACTGATAGTCTCACAGAAATATCAGAAAGCTGATGACGATTTTTTGCCCGTTCTAATGATCAATTGTATGTCAACTGATCAAATTGTGCTCTTGCTAAAATCAGCTGTTAAATTAGCCCAAAGCATCAGGCTGAGGCAAGTGGAGAGGCAAGCAATTATTTCGATAATTCAGGGGAAAATATTCCATCATTATTTAGCTACTCTGCCAAAGCTAGGCGTTTGGTTCTACCCTAACTTGCCTAGTTATCTCCGGCTATGCAGACCAGACTTTCAAAAGCTTAATAAGCATGCTTATGAACCACAATTACAGACAAAATTTGACACATTTCAAGAGTCCTGCCATGAGAAGTTTTAGGTAAAAACTAAAGACATAAATACTCACAGGAAATCTTCTGGGCAATCCCCAAAACAACAGCTTTGTAGCGCTTGTGACTTGCAAAATCTGGATAATCGTCTCAATTTTTTAGTTTTGTCTCCCTATGGATTTCATTGTAGTGATTTATAGCAGAACTTAAGGTGGGAAATGAAAGGAATGGAGACAATTGCTTCTCTCCCTTCTCTACCCCAGCGCCCATCCAGCCTTGACCACTAAGCCTGACCACCTTCTTGAGAAAGAGGAGAGGAGAGAAAGAATAGAAGGAAAAGAGGGAGGGAGGTCGGAGGCAAAGTAGGAGGGAAAGTTGAAAGAGCTGCTGAAGGCTATCCAGAGTTCACCTGCTAAGAAAAAGCGGAATGAAATGAAAATTGTCATTAAAAAAAAAAAGAAGAAGAATTGGAATTAAATTTCCAACATCCCCTCATTCTACCTCATTTCAAACATCAGTTTAAGAGGATACTTTTGCCAAGTGTACCTTAGGAAAGAAAGTGAAGTGTAGAACAGAGGCATTTATTTAGATGGTTTTAAAGGGCTGGATGGATTTTAAGTGACCTGACAACTGACTTAAAAACAAAAAATTTGGCTTGGATTATCTAGAAGACTACTTCAATTCTACAGTTCACTAGTAGAACCCTGGCTATAGGATTCACACCATGCTAGTAGCCTTTTATTCTGTCTTTATGCTATTGTGCAAGATTTTCTCCATCTCTGTTGCCCCAAAACCCAAATAAATTTTCTGCTAAGCCACAAAATAAATGCTTTTCACCTCCATTTTACCTGGTATTGAGGAAGTGTCTTCATAACTCCAAATCATGAGGAGAAAGCAGGTGAGGAGGAGGATTGGCATAGTAGCAGCTGGCATTGCCTCAGGTACCATGCTGGTGAGATTGTAATGCATTGGGTTGAGCATTTCCAGGATCATCTTGTCTTTCTTGCCTTCAGGGAATACTGTTTTAAAACCTACAGAATGGCAGAAATAATGGAGAAGTCCAATACAACTTTAAACTACAACTCACATTCCCCCTGCAAAGTACCCTCTAGTATAGGTATCCCCACCAAATGCAAGCTTTGATTTATAATATGATTGGACACTTAGAAAAGACAGATTTGTGGTTACAAGTCAAAATAAGTAATTAGAAGATAGACTCCTTGGCTTGAAATAATTTCTGACCTTGGTAGTCTTTCTCAAGTTCTTTTAGACACTTGACCTGATAAGACGTTGATATCTTTAAAATTGCCCTTGAGTTAGAAGAGTGACGTGCACACCAGCTAGGGCACCAAATTTCTAACCAAAATAAAAGGAGATGAAGTTCATTCCAGAGATTGAATCATCTCATAAACTCAGCTGAAGGTTCTATTTTGAAAATCTGCCTTTTAAAACAAAAACCAAATCCTTTCCCCCTACCCCCTTGTCCAAACCCAGGTCTGTGAACTGGGAGCTTCCAAGATAAGATGTTGCTTCTTAGGGTACTGAAGAGATTTTGTTCAGGGCCTTCAGATGATTTAATTTGAACTCAATTCTACAGTTCTCACTCAGAAAAATCTCTTGGCTTTAACGGGATCCAAGATCTTCAAGACATTACTGAATCTTAAGCAATACCAGTGGGAGCCACTAGTAGGCCGAAGTCATAGATAAAAGAGAAAAGGAAAAAGAAAGGGAGAAAAAGAGAGGGGAAGGAGAGTTGAAGAGAAGGATGAGAAAAGGCTGATTATATTCTAGGAAATGGTAGGATGCCCATAATCAATACAGGCCACTGAGTGAAATCAATGCTGCATGCCCTCTCTATTAGAGCAACCACATTTTATTTTTACTTTCTGGTTATCCTGTGTTATTCATAGGTATACTGCTCAATCTGTCTTTTTCAATACAGAGGTTTCCAATAGGGGTTTATGCTCTCTGTGCTATGAGAATATAATGTTACAGGCCCTGGTCTAAGAGGCTCAGCTGCTTAGATGGATCTGTGTACTGAGGAAAGATACAAAATTAAGGTCTATAGTTTTCTCAGTGGCATATGGTGTATGCTATAATGTTTGACCTCATTTAGGAATTGTCCCAGCTTGGGTGATTAAGAATAACTCTGAAGTAGACTTAAGTAACATCTATGAAATACCAAAAATAGTCATGAAATCTCAATAATCCATGTGCTGTGAATACACCAACCATCCAGATTGCTTGAAATACAAAGATTTTTTTAAAAAATCAGTTTTCTTTTCATTCATTCATTCATTCATTCTATGAACATGTATTAAGTATTTATTATGAACAGGGCACTGTTTTGCTCCCTAATCTAGGCTCATCGATTTAGTACTGGAAAGGATTTTAGATATCTGGTCTAGCCTTTTCATTTTGCAAATAAGGTTCTGAGGCCCCGAGAGGTCAAGATCATGCAGCTGGTAGAGCTGGCATTCAAACTCACGTTGTTTGACTCCAGATCTAGCATTATTTTCATGATACAAGGCAGGGTATTTTTCCCCCCAGTAAGACCTCACTGGAATGCATCATAGTTACATGGTATGCTGCTTTTCAGGCCTTTCAGTTCTCTCTTACTACTTTTCATGATCCCATTTGGGGTTTTCTTGGCAAAGATACTGGAGTGGTTTACCCTTTCCTTCTCCAGTTCATTTGACACATGAGGAAACTGAGGCAAACAGGGTGAAGTGACTTGCCTAGGGTCACACAGATACTAAGTGTCTGAGGTCAGATTTGAACTGGAAAAGATGAATCTTCTTGACCTCAGATTTAGGACTTCTATCTGCTGCACCACTGAGCTGCCCCTTAGTTACATGGTATAGGAAATTCAATATTTGAGTGGAATGAACCTCTGGAACAATCATTAAAACTAGTTGCTTGTTTGACTAGGGTTTGGTTTTTGTGGTTGTTTTATTTTGTATTTATGTTCTAATTTCCAAGACAAAATTGTAGCTGATTTGAAGTAATTTCTTTGTGTCACTGTGATAGTGTTGATATCTTTTCAAATGCATTAAAATGCAATAGGTTGGGGGAAAAGATAAACAAGGGGCAGTGAAAAAAAAAGTTAGGTTCCCACTTATGTCATTGACTTCATACAAATTTCAGTTTTAGTACAGGAATAGAGATAGAAGTTAGAGGCAGGAAGATTTTTTTCTCCTTTCTTATATTCTTTCTATATTCTATTTCACCTCATCAGGGTATCTGGGTACTGTCCCTCTTAAGGTAAGACTATGAGAGAGTACAGTTTTCTTTGGTACCCTAAACCAAACGTTTCTCTCTTTCTACCTTTCCTATTATTGTTGAGTACACCACTATCCATTCAACTAGTCACCCAGAATTGAAACCTTGGTGTTATGCTAGACTCCTCACTAGAACTCATCATCCAATCTGTTGTCAAACCTTATTAGTTTTATTTTCGTATCTCTTTCTCCCTCTGGCACTGCCACCACCCTGGTAAGGCCCTCATTGCTTTATGCCTGGACAATTGCAATAGCTTTCTAATTAGTCTGTCTGTCTCACATCCTTTACTTCTCTAATCCATTCCCCCTCTCAGTTGCCAAAGTGACTCTCCTAAAACTCAGGTCTGACCATATCAACCCACGCCACCCTCCTCAGTAAATGCAACTGTCTCCCTATTATCTCTAGAATCAAAAATAAAATCCTGTGTGGCATTTAAAGCCCCTCACAACTTTGTCCCTTCCTACTTTTCTAATCTTCTTACACTTTACTCCTTTCCAATGGGGGAGTACACTCCAACCTGTCTAAACTAGTGTATTGGCTGTTCCTCACATGTGACGCTCCATCTTATACCTCTTTGCGTTTTCACTGGTTCTCTCCAATGCCTGGAATGCTCTCCATCCTTACCTCCAACTCCTAGTTTCCCTGACTTGCTCAAAACTCAGCTTGAATCCCTCCTTCTGCAGGAGGCCTTCCCTACCCCCAATCTCTTTCCTTGAAGAATACCTTCCATTTACACTGTACATGTATACATGTGGTTATTTGCACGCTGTCTCCCCCACTAAAACGTGAACTCCTTGAGAACAAGAACCAAGTTTTTCCTTTTCTTGTGTGTCCAATGCTTATATATTTAATGCATAGTAACTTCTTAATAAATGCTTCCTGACATCTCTCCTTTTGGCTTAATTTCTCCCACCTAGGAGGCCCAGGCCTAGTTTGCATTTCACTCCTTGAGGCCTGGATTTTAATTTTTAAAGTAATTCCAAATAAAATGTTAGCTGCTAAGTAAGGGCTTAAAGTGTTATACTTCCCAAAGATGTTTGCATTTAGACTAGGAAGACCTAAAGGCAAAAAAGACTTCCCAAAAGGTATACAAGTGATAAAGAAGGGGAATATTTGAGGACAAAGAAGAGCTTTCATGGTGCCTACAATCCCATCACTTAAATGACTAAGGCCAGCTCTGTGCCTGGAGCTCTGCGAGCATTTCAATATCTCTCTGCTGTCTCCTAAATGTTGACTAATAGAGTCATCTACCTATCTTACTTGTAAGTACTGATCAGTTGCTGCTAAAGTTATTCATTAACACAATATAAATAAAAGGCAATATATAAATTCAAATTGTCGTTGTTGTTACTTATGTGGGTAAAAGACAACAAAAAGGTACCAGAATCTCAATAAAAGTAGTATAAATTCTAAGTTCACACAGGGGGGAAAAAGTCACAGATGGAAGGGAACTTCTAGGCAACCTTCATTTTAGAGATGAGAAACTGAGGCCCAGAAAGAGGTTTAGAGACTGGTCCAATGTCTCACAGCTAATGTCAGTGGATCTGGGATTTGAACTTAGACCTTTCAGTCCACATACTGTGTTCTTTCCATGGTGCCGTGCTACTTGCAAATCCCCGAGATGAAAATACTGAATTTGATGAAATGACCCCAATGATCCAGATAAGAAGTGAAAAATGATAGGAAAAATAATTTTGTCTCTCCCTACCTCATCTTCCTAATAAAATGACTAATGAATGGAATAGTGGAAAGAGTGCTCGATTTAGAGTCAGGAGACGTGGATTCAAATCCCAGTTTTGCTATTCACTATCTGAGTTTGCGTTAGTCACCCCACTTTCCTGGATCTCATTTTCTCATCTATAAATTGAGAGGGTTGGACTACATAGCCTTTAAAGTCCCTTTTAACTCGAGATATATTAAAAATAAAATAGTCTGAATAGTTACATCCCAAATTCAACTCAACAATAATTAATTAGGTTGCAAGACTTTGAGCACAGGAGAAATTTTGGTATAGGTGGTGGGGGAAGTCTCAACCTGTGATTATACCTCAACCTGTGCACTGTGAGGAATTAAACTCCCTCCACCAATGTTGATTAGAAACCACCATGTAACTTACAGTCTTAGAGAGACTCTTGGGCTGCTGAGAATCTGAATGACTTGTCCATGGTCACGTAGCTAGTCTTATGTCACATGTGGGACTTGAACCGAAGTCTTCCAGATTCTGAGGCTGGACCTCTCAAGATGTTTATAATCTTTTATATTAGGGTCTCTTCCTATGTCATTCAAGGTAAACTTTAATTTCCTTTTTTTTTTTAAACTCCACACTCAGGAAAGAATCAGGAAAACCTGGGTTCAAGTCCCATCCCTGACACATACTAGCTGTGTCACTTAATCTTCCAGTGCACCAGACAACTCTCTAAGACAATAAAATGCAGACAAGGCTCTCATTTGCATTGATAGAGTTTCATATACCAATGGAATCATTCAATCAACATTTATTAAGCACCTGCTATGTGCTAGACTCTGTGCTATGCACTGGATATAGTTTTAAAACCGCAGGTCTAATTAAAAACAACAGCGTGTGGCTGAAAACCTATTAGTGTCTATATGTGCTGGGGAAGCGTTGATCTCAGTGGACTATACGTTGGGAATGGGTTTCTGGATACTGATAGGATCTGACTACTTGAAACCTTATATCCCTCTTTGTGTGTGTATGTGTGTGCATACTGAGACTCTGTGTGTCTGGGTGTGACTAAGACCTTGTTAATGTGTGTGTGTGTGTGTGTGTGTGTGTGTGTGTGTTGTGTGCGCCCGCCCGCGCGGTGCATGTGCGGCCGGGCCGGGCGGGTCGGGTCGGGGGGCCCCGACCTGACCTGACATAACTGCGGGTGGCTCGGCTGGCCGTAGTCACTGTCCGGGCGGCAGGCCTCGGGGCCTGGCTGGCCCGGCTCACAAGCTTCTTCCAAAATGACCCTGGAGGCCAGAGGCCGGAGGGACCCAAGAGGCAGGGGCATCGTGGCCAGCCCCAGACCGGTCCCGGAAGCAGGAGCGCCCGGTGTCGTGTGGGCTGATCCAGGCCGGGCCAGTCCGTCCACGTGGGGCCCCGCACTGAGCATGGCAGCCCAGCGCCGGCCCCGCTCGCGTCCTCCGCGGCGGAGAAGCGGCGGCCTCGCCATCAGGGTTCCCCAAAGGGTGCTGCCCCCACTTCGGTGCCTCCACGCTGCTGCCCCTGGGGCTCTGGCCTAGAACTGGAAGGGGTCTTAGAGGCTGGCAAGGACTGACCCAGAACCACCCACCCAGCTAGTTAATGGCAGAGCCAGGAATCAGCCCAGTTCCTTCACGTTCAGCCTGCTTTGGGCGTTGACCTGTAGTCCTTTGATTCCATGTTCAGAGCTCTTTCCACGGTGCCCTCCCCACAGCTGCCTTAGCATCACAAGATTTAGGGCTGGAAGGGCCTGAGAGGACATGGAACAATCCCTTCCCCTTCCACTGTTTTGCAGATGTGGAAACTGAGATCCAGGGACATTTAGCAACTTGCATCAAATCTTGAAGCTAGGAGAATTTGAAATCAGGACCCTGGGTATGGAACATTGCATGTAGTGTCATACTGAATTGATGTATTGGTTAGTTTTGCTGAATTGCTTGTTTGTTTTTTTTTTTTCTTTTCCCCTTTTATTTTCTTGTTACTGGGTTACTGCTTGCTGTGGAAGAGAGTGGAGAACGATATATTTTTAAAAATCAAGATATTGATAAAAATAAAATGTTTTTGAAAGGAAAAAAGACAGAACAGCTCTTCTAGTCTGACAGTTTTAGAGAAGTTTTAGTATGTTTCTCTAGTATAAAAGTGATTGAGGCCCCAAGTTGGATATCTGGATGGGTGGACACTGGTGCTCTTTCTACCAAAACCGGAGCAGCTCATAAGTGTGGTTCACCTTACCACAGCTTCATCCTTCAAAAGCTGAACAAAGTGACAAAGATAACTAATTCTGCCCCTGGTTCTGAACAACAAAGAGGAACTGGCAACCTTGTGCCATTTCAAGGTTCAGAAATAACAGCAACCTTGAGGACAAGTGACTATCCATTAGAGTATTTGTGGAAGAGAAGAGAAAAGCAGTATCTGACTAGACTTGTGCCCTAGGTTTGGGGAAAACAAATTTTAAATGGTTGAGAGAAAAAATAGATATGATCTAGTGGCTTAACGTTTTGAAAAGGAAGTTGGCTAAAGGGAGATGGGAAGTTTGCAAGAAAGAAATGAAGACATACAGAGACAAGATTCTGATAATGAGGAAAAAGAGGGGCTGCCTACAAAGACAATGTGGCTGCATAGACAGCTCATTTGTTTTTTTTTTTAAGCTCAGATTTTTAAGATTTGTGTAGGAGAGGGAAGCAAGGGCAAGTTATGGAACATGAATACAAAAGAGTCGTGTGATCCTAGAGGCATTATATGAGGAGTGTGGAAGCCCAGAGTGGTCTGATACTAATGCTGAATGATAAGAATGGAATTGAATGAATGAATGGATAAATAAGCTTTGTTTGGGGGTACAGTGAGGACCGAAGAAAGAATAAGACTGATGCTTGGGGAAGATGGAATGATGATGATGGCAGATGATGGTTGGAAGACTAATCTACTTTACTTTTGTTTTTCTTTTCCAAGGAAAATGATCTTTGTACTGGGGAGGATAGAGCAAAAAGGGCTAATAGGGAATAGAAACCAAAGATAAGAGAGTTTAATTCACAAGGTCCTGTTGAACACTATACTAGAAAACTGAAAGAACTAGCAGAAATGATAGCTAAGCTGTGTTGGAAATCTTTAAACAATGTTAAGAGAATAATAGAGGTGCCACATGACTGGAGATTGGTAAATATCTCAACTTTTAAAAAAGAGAGTGTAGATTTTTTGAATTACGGCATATTTTATTTCCTGACAAATATCTTAAACATGTTATTAAAAGGATTTTTTTTTTGGTGAACACTTAGAAAGGAAAGAAGTGACTACCTAAAGCCAGTGTGGCTTCATCAAGAACCGGTTATACCAAAGTAACCTCATTTCCTTTTTTTTGACAATGTAAGCAGATTGGCACATAGATTGGAAGAATGCTTTCTTATGTGCTACAAGTTCTGGGACTATTCTCCCAACCCCCACTAGTATTTATCATATTCATCTTCATCATCATTAATGTTATTATTATTATTATTATTATTATTGGCAATTTGGGTCACTAGAAAGTGACTATTATCTTTCATTAGGGTTCCAGGGATGATCCTGAGGGGTTGAGGGTAGTTTTCTATTTTTTTTATGATTCTCACCACTATGTGATGATCATCAATTGATATCAATTAGCCAGCCAGACTTATTTATCTTTTAGAAACATGTACTTACTAAGGTGTTATACTGTGTGAAAAATTGAATGAAATTAAATTCTGTAGAGACAAATGTAAAGTTCTATAGCTGGATTTTTTAAAAAGTAAACATCATAATACAGAATGGGAGAGATATGGCCAGATAACAATTCCCACGAAAATGATCTTGGAGCCTTCAGAGATTTCAAACTCAATATGAGTCAACAGTATGATATGGCATCAAAGCCAATGCTGTTTTCATTAAGATGGTCATAGTGTCTCAAACAAGGAAGATGATGATCCTGCTGTGCTCTCTCTGGACAACCCACGTACGGAACACTGTGCTCAGTTCTGGGGACCTCATTTTATGAAAGATACACAAACTGAAGCATATCTAAAAATGAGCAGCTAGAATGGTGAGACTGAAAGGCATGTCAGAATTCACTCAAAAGAATTGGGGGTATTAGCCTGGAGAAGAGAACTAGAGGGCTTATAATAGCTGTTTTCAATAATTTTGAGAGCTGTCATGTGGAAAATGATACAACTTTTTTCTTTTCTTTTCTTTTCTTTTTCTTGTTTTCAGGAGTAGGAGTAATAATAGGTGGGAGTTGCAGAAAAGCAAATTTAGGCTTGGTATAATGACAAATTTCCTAACAACTGGAGAGCTACCCCAAAGTAGAAAGGGCTGCTTTATGAGTCCCCCTCATTGGAATGGGCAAACACAGACTAAATGATCACTTGTGGCTGCAAGTGGATGTTATTATTTAATTAAGAAGCAAAGCAAGCTGTACATAATAGAGACCTGCAGTTTGATGTGCAATCCTCTTCCCCCTCCCTTCTACGTATATACAAATACCTGTTCTTTTTGGCCTCTTTGTTAAGTTAAAAATGAAAATGAAAATTACATGCACTTCTTGGGAATATTGTAGAATTGATTGTTACCCAAGTACAGGTTGGATTAGTTTGATGGTCCTTTTCTGGTTTTGTGAAAGTGTATATTGCATCTTTAAGAACAAGTTAAAGCTTCTCTCTCTCTCTAGACAGCTTACTGGCTAACCACCCCAGCAAGGAAGTTTCTATTTGCCACCTCTCCCCTCACCCACTTATTCTTTTAGCTTCTTCTCCCTACTTCTGGTGCCTTTCCCTTCCTTCAGGTGTTATTATACAGGTCAAGAAATGGGCTAAGACAGATTAAGAGATTTGCTCAGGGTTACATAGCCAGTAAGTATCTAAGGCAAAATTTAAGCTTAAACTTAAACTAACCCCAAGTCCAATAATCCATTATGACATCCATTGCCCCAGCTCTGTCAGTTATACTGGCAGGCCTCCTAAAACAGTTATAGATATGGCCTTTGAAAGGCTTATAGCTGAAGGGGAACTTAGAAGTCCAGTCCCCTCATCTTACACAGGAGAATCAGCTGAGGCCAGGAGAGGCAATGTGACTTGTCCAAACTCACAACGTAGTGAATGACAGAGTACACATTTGAATACAGTTCCTCTATCTCTGAATCTTTGCACTTCATGCTCCCCACTGTAGGTGCCGCTGTCCCATTTGTTCAGTGCCAGTAACTTTGCACTGGTCATCTTCCATTCCAGCACTGCCCTTGCTCGGTTCTGTCTCTTAGAATCAATCCCTGGCTTCTTTCAGTATTCAGCTCAAATTTTACCTTTTGCGGGAAGCCTTCCTTAGCCCCATAGCTATTAGCCCCTTTTCTTCTAAGGTCCATCTATTTTAAACGTATCTTGTATGTATCTATTCACAAGTTGTCTCTTCCATTAGAATGGAAACTCTGTGAGGCCGGTGCCTGGCACAAAGTGTTTAATCAATACTTGATTAATTGTAATGGTACAGGAATCCCAGTTATGCTATTCAGGATAAATTTTGACCCAATTCATCTTTCTGTAATAATTGGATTATTGTTATAGGATTTTGTTAGTTTATTTAAAAATACATATGTGTGTATATATGTATACATATATGCATAACAGTTCTAAAATGCTAGGATTTAGCACTTCAGATTATAGTTTCTCTAGTCATTAAAGAGTAATATAGGCACATACCCTCAGACAAATGTTTCCCAATTCTATCTGACATTACAAATCCTGAGTCCTAGAAACGCGATTACCCCCATAGCCACCACCCAAACAATAAGATAAAATGCAAATGTTTCCAGCCTTTCCTTACTGGTTTATCTCTTGTTGAATGAACAGTGTGAGGGCCAGATAGAAGTATTAGGACAAGGGGTAGGCAGACAACCCATGGCATACATTGGCTGAAGAGACAAGGCAAGTGTTCAGGGCACCTTACCATTTACCACATTTATCTCCTCTCCATTTCGGTATCTCTGTCTCTGCTGTCTCTCCATTTCTGTCTCTTTCTTTCCCACAGTGAGAGACAGTGTGGTATAGTGGATAGAGAGCTGTCCCCAGAGCCAAGAAGACCTGGGTTCAAGTCCTTCCTGCTCATACTGGCTATATGAACTGGAGCACATACCTTAACTTCTCACTGTTCTGGGCAGCTCTCTAAAGATCAAGTTTCAGAGAAGATTCCAATCATGCAGGGCTTCTCTATGTCCATTAAGCCACATTTTCAGTCCTCTTTCCTCTTCTCCTTTCCCTTTTTGCTACTAACTGTACTTGCCTTTCTCCTATCTTTTTTTCCTTTTACTGCTCCCATTCTTATGCTTTCTATCTCTTGGTAGCCCCAGTGGACATTTTTAGGCCAAGGAAGGAAACATATATTAAGCACCTATTATGCCCCAGACACTTTAAAAATATTATCTGGTTTGATCCTCACAATAACCTTGGGAAGTGGATGCTAATGTTATCCCATTTTATAATTGAGGAAAATGAGGCAAAGAGATTAAATGACTTGCCTAAGCTTACACAGCTAGTAAGTGTCTGAGGGCAGATTTGAACTCAGGTCTTCCTGACTCCAAGCCCAGGATTCTATCTACTGCACTGACTAGATGTTTCCAAAGGCAGCTAAATTAATTGTTAAATAAACAAGATTTAACTTTATACTTCCAGTTCTTCCCATTATTGACCACCTCCCTTCAAGTGTACAGAGATCTCAGGCTTTCCTTAAAAAAAACAAAACTATCCAAAAAAGAATCTGAAACTTGAATGAAATCTACAGGACTGATAATAGCTTAATAAATTCTCCAAGAAGAATTTTGTTTTAATAGAGACCAAAGCCTTACACTAAGAGGAAGAAGTCCCTGTATTCAAATTTGGGTGTAATCTAACAGGTGGAGAATAGATTTCAAGCCCTCTGAATTTAGGCCTGGGAGCCCTTTGTTCAAGACAATGGTAGCATTGGTAACACACATCAGGAATAAAAGAATTGCAGGGAGGACTCATCTTCCTGAGTTCAAATCTGTCCTCAGACACTTACTAGCAAGTCACTTAACCCTGTTTGCCCCAGTTTCCTCATTTGTAAAATGAGCTAGAGAAGGAAATGGCAAACCACTCCAATATCTTTGCAAGGAAAACCCCAAATTGGTTCATGAGAAGTCAGACATGACTAATACATCCTTCTAAATTAAAATTTTAGCATGCTTGCGGTCAGCAGTCAAATGTATTACTATTGTCTAGCAGGGATGGGAACCTGCAACCTCAAGGCCGCATGTGGCCCTCTAGGTCCTCAAGTGCGGCCCTTTGACTGAATCCAAACTTCACAGAACAAATCCCCTTAACAAAAGGATTTGTTCTGTAAAACTTGGACTCAGTCAAAAGGCCAAGGACCCAAGGACCTAGAGGGCCACATGTGGCCTTGAGGCCAAAGGTTCCCCACTGTTGGCTCTAGAGAAAATACTACACTAACCTCCTACTCTTCACCTCCATCTTTTCCCCTTTTCAGTCCAACCTACAGATAACAGATAAATCTTCATAGTGTGTGACTCCAATCATGTTATTTCTTTAATCAAGCCTTTCAGTGGATCCCCATCATATATTTTAAAAAGACCCAATTCCTTTACTTGGCATTGATGACCGTCAATCTGATTCCAACCTGACTTTTCAGACTTGTCTGTGTGATAACCCCATGGGCTCCAGTTTACCTTCTCCCAGAACACAAACAATATTTCCTTACTGTTAACCTTTGTCTCCTAGATTGAAATACTCTTACTGTTACTGTCTGTGCAACTGACATTCCATACCTGTCAAGGCCCAGCTCAAATCTCACTTTCCCTGTAAAGCTTTCTCTTATCTCAGGTCCAAGTGTTCCTTGTTCTTCTGAGCACTTAGTAGCATTGATCATAGGGCCATAGATATAGATATCCCCTAGGCCAACCCTGTCATTTTATAGATGAGGAAACTGGGGCCCAGTGAGGAAAATAGACATACTGATAGTAAGTGGCAAAACTGGGATTTGAACCCAGACTCCAAAACTGACATTCTTTCCACTATACCGTGCTGCATTCCACATATATTTGTGGGTTTTTTTTTTTTGGGTTGGGCAATGGGGGTTAAGTGACTTGCCCAAGGCCACACAGCTAGCAAGTGTGTTATGTGTCTGAGGCTGGATTTGAACTCAGGTCCTCCTGAATCCAAGGCTGGTACTCTATCCACTGTGCCACCTAGCTGCCCCTGCATTCAACATATATAAAATATAGGTAAGCAATGAGGTAAATAGTGGAGAGTATATTAGATGAGAAGTTGGGAGTCCTGGGTTCCAGCTAGCTGAGGGCAAGTCACTTAACTGGTTTACCTTAGTTTTTTCATCTGTAAAATAAAGGAGAGCATCTCTATGGTCTAATTGAATTATAATTTTCTAACATTCAACTTCATTCCCACTTTTACTTGCTATTAGTTTATTAGTCCAAACAAAAGAAATATGTGTGAAGAGATGCCTATAAAAGTGCCATGATGGTAAATGTTTAACAACCAGATCTCTAGGTGAGAAAATGTACCCTGACATTCTTTTAAGTTTAATCTGCATTATTACCATCACTTTCTTAAGTCTAGACAATCAACAAAACAACATCAAACCTGGACTTGGAATGTTTGATGATTTCTGAGATATAAATGCTTGCTGCAGATTGGCTCTTGAGAACTCTAGTCTACCTGTGTCTGTATGTAAAGGATGGTTTTGAGCCTTAGAGAAAGATAACAAAATGAGAAAGGCTTTAAGAACTATTGCTAAGTCACTTTCCTACCAATAGAGTTTTTATTATCTTGTTTATCATGGGAACTTTTACTTAAAATTTTCCATACAGAGTACATGATAAAAGATCATTAGAATAAATATATCATTTAACATTCACATCTGAAAAGAACTAGCCTAATAAGGAATAGCGTAAGGAAAAGCAAGGAGGCAGGAATGAACATGTCATGCGGAGAAAGGGAGGAACAAGACTGACTGGAACAAGAGATTTGGATGGAAGAATAATGAGGGAAAAGTCTGGAAAGATTGGTAGTGTGGGACCAGATGGTAGAATTTCAGTCACTGTGAAACATCTGGGTGATAGAGAATTTAAGGGGTTTGATAAGATAATCACAACATATCATATAGGTAGGTGATCCCCTGCCCTATATCCTCCTTGACTTTTGAGGAGTTAGGGTCTGAGGAAGACCTTAAAGAAAGGTTGGAATTTTAATAGGCATTTAGGGTATTCCAGTTAGGTCTTTATATATAATTTTGGCAATTGAGATACACATACACGCATATACACATATATATATGAGCTTGTATGTAACACAATCTGTATTTTAAAGAATGTAAATAATTTTCATTATAAGTTTGTTTCCTAAAAAACCTGAAGAAATAACTATTAGACTTGAACTTCATTATTTAGTGCTACATGTGGTAAGGTGGCAGGAGCTATGGATGTAGAGTAAGAAGACCTGGGTTTGAATCCTGGTTCTGTTAATCACTACTCCTGTGACCTTGGGAAAGTCACTTAACATTTCTTAGTTTCTTTCCTTGGAAAATGAAAGAGTAGTCTGTACCAGTTAGATTACTTTATGCTCAACCTAGTAATCGAAAGAAACAAAACTTTCTATCTTTAATAATGATATAGGATCATAGATCTTTATGTAGAAGGGACCTCAGAGGACATCTGGTCCAGCTCCCTCGTTTTATAGGTGAGGAGTCTGAAACCTAGGGAAGTTGTGACTTGCCCAGAGTCACAGATAGTAAGCCTCTGAGGTGGCTTTTGAACCCATGTTTTTTGTCTTCAGAGCTGGTGTACCATATCACTCCAATGTTGAATACACAATCCTAGTGCATGGGAGCCCTTGCCCACAATGCAAAGAAAGAAAGAGGTCTTTTATGGGTTTTGTTGGGACTTGTAGAAGACTCATTGTTTCAGATCCAAGATCCCAAACAATGACATTCCTCTTTCTGAACATGATTTCCTCTCATCTCACTCCTGAACCTTGATGTCCAGTCTCATTGGAAACTCAAGTCTCTCTATCTACTCTATGTTCTCATAATTTGTCACTCCTGCGCTTTATTCAATTCTCTCCCTTCGGAAGGTTGACTGTTTAGTCAGACATTCCTACAGGGTATTATCCTCCTTCCCCCCTTCTCAAATTCCCTTGTCCCTCCAATATTCCTACCCTGTAAAACCCCAATCTGGAACCAATTCCACCATCTGTTAAGCCATAGATTGCTAGGGGAGGAAGTCACAAAACTCAACCTGTTAGGTTCACCCGAAATTCATCCTGCCTAACCTTAACTGGGCCCTCACCAATATACAGAAATTCTTTTATTTGTCTCTGACTCAGAACTGCATTCCTCACAATGTCTATTCTAAAACTCTCACCTCAAGCTCCACAATCCCACTCCCATCATATGACTTTGTTGCCAGAGAGGTAACAGAGAAATAGTGAATAGAGTGTTCAGCTTAGTACTAGAAAGACCTAGTTGGAAAGCCATCTCTCACACTTACATTCCATGTGACTTTGGACAAGTCCCCTAACCTCTATGTGCCTCAGGAAATCCTCTAGGGCTTGCAGTAGAAAGATTGTTGGATTTGGAGTGAGAGGATCTTAATTCAAGTTCAACTTTACTACTTTCTATCTGCATGACCTTGGGAAAGTCACTTACTTCTGTTTTCTCTTGTGTAAAATGAAGGGGATGAACCACATGATTTCTAAATTCTCTTCCAACTCTGATCCTATGATTTTTTAACTGCTTATATTATTGAGAAGATTGAAGCTATTGGTCTTGAACACTTTCATTTCCCCTTCATCATCGTTCTCTCATCCTTTCTTCTGGCCTCAGAGGATGAGGCAATCTTTCTCCTTGCCAAGGTTAATCCCTATGATTTTGCCTTTAACTCTCTCTTCTGTTTTCTCTAGCATTTTGCTACAGTGAGCTCCCTCATCTTTAGTGTTATACTGGCTCATTCCCCTAGGCTTATAAACATACTGAAGTCTTTCTCCCCTGTCTGAAAAGATCTCTGTTGACCTTGTTTTCCCATTAATCTATTGTTATATCTACCTCTTCCCAGTCCTGGTTAAATTTAAGAAAATATATGCTACACTGGTTGCCTCTATTTTCTTACTACCCATTCATTTTTCAATCTTTTACTTGTATTCAGGTGAGTTATTATTATTACTACTACTACTACTACTACTACTACTGCTGTTGCTGTTGACTATGCCCTCCTTCCCATTCCGTCTTCCTTGCGCTACCAAGGAGGAACTCCCTCTTTCACACTGCCCTAGTCCTGGTTCTCCTCCTGTCTATCTAACTGTTCTTTCTCACCTTCCCTTCCTGGTTTTTTACACTCTTAACAGCTCCTTGGTATGGGCATACCCCCACCTACCCAAGATTTCTAGCCTTAGACTTCCCTTCTCTTTGTACTTTTGCCCTTGGTAATCTTGGTAACGTGGATTCAATGATCAGCTCTATGTATAAATTTCATATCTCAATATTCAGGTCCAACTTATTCCCTGAAGCCCTGCATTTTTCACTGCTATCTTCACCTTTATGTACAAATAGCAACTGAAATTCAACAGGTCCAAAAATGCACCCAGCATTTTCCTGCCTAAACTCTTTTACTTTCTAATTTCTAATGAAAACATTGCTGTTCTCCTAGTCACCCAAGCTCAAAACCTCAGTCATTATTTAATCTTCCTTTTCCCACATCTTGTATATTCAAGAAAATGCCAAATCTTCTTCATCACTTAGCACAGTAACTGGCACAGAGGAAAGCACTTAATAATGCTTGTTGACCTGGTGACTATTCCTATAATATCTCTTGAGTTCATCTTCTCAGTAGCCATACTGCTGTAATTCTGGTTCAGATCTCTTACCTGGACTCTTGTAATAACCTTCTTTCTTTCCTGTCAAATTTGTCCTCCACAACCTTCACAAATAAGCTAAACACAGATATAACTGTGTCACCCCCTGCCCCCAATCTTCTGCCTTATTCCTTATTGTCTCTAGCATAGACTATAGACTTAGCTTAGCATTTAAGAACTTCCAAAATTTGACTCCAGCCTACTTCTCCAGCTGCATTTCAGACTGTTCTTCATGTATTCTATGTTTCAGCCAGACTAAACTACCTTGACCTTGTCCTGCCCTCTTTGATTTAATTTAAATGTATCATTTCCCCAAATCTACAGCTTTCTCTGACCTTATTACTGCCTGTTGAAATCCTTCTCTTCCTTAAAGACGTTAGCTCAGGTGTCATCTAATCTGTGGAAGGATCCCCCAATGAAAATGATAGCTTCCTTTTCATTCATTGGAATACTTTGCCTGGAATATGCTTTTGTTCTCATCCCATATACCTTTTATCATTAGAGAACAAATATACAACTTTAAAAACACCTATTAAGCACCTACAATGGAATGTACAGACTATGTGAAAGGCATCATGGTGTAATGGTTAGCGGGCCTCAAAGCCTGGGTGAAATGATTTCAAATCTTGCCTCTTATCCATACTGGCCATGTGACCTTCAGCAAATCATTTACCCCAGTGCTCCAGACATCCCTTTGAGACTATAAATTGGGGGTGGCTAGGTGGCGCAGTGGATAGAACACTGGCCCTGGATTCAGGAGGACCTGAGTTCAAATACGGCTTCAGACACATAGCATTTACTAGCTGTGTAATCCTGGGCAAGTCACTTAACCCCACTGCCTAACCAAAAAAAAGAAAAGACTATAAATTGCACAATGCTTGTCAATCTGTATTGGTAAAGAGAGTTTCCTCGAGAGGCGTTCTTTATGTCAATGAAATGACAAGTTAAACCCTGCTAAACCCCATTCAAAAGTTTTTCAATGCATTATGTCATCCTTATTTGTGTATGTGCCGTGCTCCATATTAGATCGTAAACACTCTAAGGGCAGAAACTAGGGTATTTTCTTTTTTTCATCAGTGTCCCTAGTCCCTGACAATGTGGCTTACACTTAGTAAACCCTTTTCAAAGTGTGTTGATTAGAGTAGAATACAGTATAATATAATAGCTTGATAGTCTTGTGCCTGGAGAAGCAATATGGAAAATGTAGTTACCTGTATGATATGAGTTCATAGGATAACAGAATGTCGTAATTGGAAAATATGTTAGAGATCATCTAGTCCCCCTCTCATCATTTTACATATGAGGAAACTGAGGCCCAAAGTGGTTAAGGGATGTAGTGACTGACCTGGGTCCCAAACCCGAGATTCCTGACTTCCAATGAAGCATTCCTTCCAGTACACCACAATGTCCTTTTAGCCCACCTAGCCCTTTCCAACTAACCTGTCAGAGCAAATATTTTCACCATTAGATGAGTGCCTTGGGTAGATGTAAACAAAAGAAAAAAAGGTTAGGGGGTCACCAGAAGACCGAATTCAGGGTTTTGCCCAGGGGCTGGCCCTTGTCTTCCCTTTGTGGCTGTGATTGTCCACTCTGCTTTCAGACACACTTGAGTCAGGGTTGGACCTAGAATGTCACAGGCCAGGAGTATACGCTACCAGGAAGCTATTTTTAAGCGTAGCTTAGGCTGAAATCTGATTTATCGGCTCTTCAGGAAGTCTGAAAGCAAACTTCAACCCTACAACTGAGTTAACACTTACTTCCTGAAAGCAGAGGAACTAGGTCAGAATTTTTCTCTCCTCCATTTCCAGGGCTCTGGAAATAAGCAGCTGCTTTGGGGACTATGAAGCCTGAGCCAGACAGCAAAATTCCAAACCCAAATGTAAGCCAAAAGTAAGTTTTAGTATGATTCAGAAAACTTTGTTTACTTCCACTGGTGGACAGCAGAAGAATAGAGGTTACCGGTTTTTATCCCCACTTCTGAAAGGTAACCTACCTGTGGTATAGAGCCATGATCCAATGTCAGCCTTGGCCAGAGAAAAGTTCTGACTTGCCTATCCCAGTCACATCAATTTTTACGTTGTATCTTCGTAAGAAGTCTTAGAAAGTCACTGGAATACAGAGGGTTAACCTGTGATTTGCTGAGATGGGATATCGGTAATGATTTCGTAGCAAAGTATCCTAGAAGCAAAATTCTATTTAATGAGCAGTGGTATGATTACCAGGGAGTTCTCTATTCACACACATAGATTTTCTGGGAAATAGTTATTTTTTTTCACAGCAGGAACTATCTTATTGAAAATTATGGTCCTAGGGATGACAAAACAACGCTCTCCATAAAACTTGGTAGAGTTCAGCAGCTTTAGTCTCTGGTTTTTATGCTGACCTTGTCTTGGCTTTCCAGGTTTCTCCTCTTCCTTCCCCCCACCCCCTTCCCCCTTCAGAATTATTCTCAGTCCATTTTGTCAATGGATAGAAGCAGCTGGTTGCAAGAGTGCATGGAACACTGGATTTGGAATGAAGAAGGCTGGATTTCCAGTCTAATTTCAGACACTTAATAGCTATGTGATCCTGGGCAAGCCACAACTTCTCTCAGTATCCTTATCTGTAAAATGGGGATAATAACAGCAGCTACCTCCCAAGATTGTGATGAGGATCGAATGAGATAATGTATCTGATGTGCTTTGTAAACCTTAAAGTGTTATATAAATGTTAGCTAATATTATGGGTCAGATATTTATGAAGTACCTAACCATGGTCAAGAACTAGTTTCTTGATGACTTTGGTCAATCAAAACTGACTGCACAAGCTGCTTTTTCCAGTTCTGTGTAGGTCATTGTGGAGTAGCCATCTGAGGGGTGTGTGTGTGTGTGTGTGTGTGTGTGTGTGTGTGTGTGTGTGTGTGTATGCAGAAATTCTAATCCTGGGGGCAGCTAGGGCTCAGTGGATAGAGCACTGGGCCTGAAGTCAGGAAGGACCTGAGTTCAAATGTGGCCTCAGACCAAACACTTGACACTTACTAGCTGTGTGACCCTGGGCAAGTCACTAACCCCAACTGCCTAAAAAAGAAAAGAAAAGAAAAAAAAAGAAAGGAATTCTAATCCTGCCACTCAGCTTTAGGGAAAATTGAATTCTAATCCAGTATTCTTTCTATCCAGCCATCACTCCTCCTCTGGCTTCACTTTCAACCTTTCATAGTCTTGACCCTATAATTAGTCACTTTCCTAAGACACATTCCATTGTTTCTACCTTGCTGATCCTCAAATTAAGATTGCCCTGATCCTCTGCTTTCTCTACTCCTACTCTCCAGCCACTATCGGTACTAGGAGAAGTCATAAAACTGGACCCTCTACAACCTATCCTCTCTCATCTCCACAAATTTTCATAGAGCACATTGGATCTTTCCTTTGTCTCTATCATAGTCTACCTTTTATACTTATTTGTGTGAATGTCATTGCCCTTTATTAGACTGGAAGCCCCTAACAGACAGGGACTCTGTTTTTCTTCATTGTATCTCCATTGCTGAGAACAGTGCCAGGCACATAGTAAGTGCTAAATGAATGTTAGCTGAATTGAATTGAATTGAGTTCTGCTGGAGCTTATAGACCAGCATTTATGTTGTATGGAAAACCACCAAATTACACTGGATCTCATCTAAAAACTGAAGTTGGAGTCAACTCATACCACACTCATTCTGTAGAAGAAATCACACATATTCACAAATAATTACAGTACAGAACAGTATATAATGAGTGAGTGCCATAGAAAAAAAGAGCAGGCAAGGTGAACATACAGAGGATCTCAAGGGGTTATGAACCACATTTCTCAGGGCTCAAATTTTCAAAATCCATTTAACTGCTCCAGCCTAATTCTCTGTGAATGGGGAGAGAATTTGCATTGATGCTTCTGCCTAATAGGCTTCAGGGCTGTCTCTAGACGGGTGAGGATGGAGTGGACCTCTGTCAGAATCACACTGTGTTCCACCCTTAACATTTTGATATGGTTGAAATCAGGGGAAAGGAAACATCCAGGTTAGCAACCTTGAAAGAGAAAAGAAATCACAAAAAACAAAACAAACAAAAACCAAACCCAACATTCAGCTTGAGAGGAGTGTGCATGGAAGGGAGTGGTCAGTCTTTCAGTTTGCTGATAAGTAGTTTCTTTTTTTATGGTGTTAGGAACTAATGTGATGTTTGTGAACCACAGGTCTTTTCCTTATTTTTCAAAAGCTACATCTTCCTTACATGCTGCTTCCTAGAATTATTGCTCCAGCACCCGCCTCCCCAAAGCAGGAGCTTACTTTGCTGTGGGGATGGCTCAGGTAGCAGGTTGCTGTACCCTCGCCCTGAACAATGAATAGGGTCACAGAAGGCATATTCTTAAGAGGTATCCAGTAATCTTTCATTTCATAGATGAAGAATTTGATGCTCAGAGAGCTCCAGTGAATTACTGAAAGTCACAGAATAAGTGGCTAGCTGGCATTAGAATACTGGTCCTGTGATTTTAGATCCAACTTTCTTTTTATATCACTCTTTCTATATCACTATATCACCACTAATCAACTGCTGTCCATCGTAGAAATGTAAAAATCCAAGTACAGCTATCACCAGAAAAGTGCCTTAATCTATGAGATTGACATGTAAGGAGCATGAGGAATGTGACGCTAAATTGGACAATCTCCCCCTTTTATGACTCTGAATTACCGTATTAGAACAGTAAACCTAACAATGTAATAGCTGCACCAATTCTATAGCGACCCTCCACATCCAGAGCCTGACTGCTATTAGATCCTGCTCAAACTGACAGAATTGGGTTAAACGTGCTTCCAGAGACCACCACTTCCCTTGCTGTTCCATCAGATAGAATAGATCTTTCTAAATTAAGGTCTTTCCCAAGTCTCAGTTTGTCTTGAGGCAGTGCCCATTCAATGGCTAAGGGCTGTGACTCTGAGGAGAGAATGAGGCTGGTGACCTTGTGTGGCTCAGCCTCACTCAAATCCAATTCACGTGTAAAATCTAGACTTCACCCTCATGATGTCATTGGTTCTCTTCCAGAACACCAGAGAGACTACCTCTCCTCCTAACCCCAGCATTTCAAATGACCCCATGGTTAAAGTAATTTATCAAATCAGTTTATCTAGTTAAAGTAATAAACAATTCATGACTCTCTATCTCATTAATTTATCTGGCCTTCCTCTCCTCCGTTCCTGAATGTATAAAAACCTATTTTGTAAGTTCCTTCTTTGGGTACTCCTGTACTCCTATGCAGTGAGGTGTTCCAGCTTTCAACTTTCTTGGCCTTAAAGACACCTTTTTCTTTATATGTGAATTTTGATTTATTTTCAGATTTGACAGACACATAAGTAAGCTAACTTTTCCTTTGCAAGAAAATGGAAATAGTTTTACAAATCAAGGCCTAATAAAGTCATTTTGATGTCCAATCCCAAAGCTATGATATAATTCATACCCTAGAAAAGAATCAGTGATAAAGCAATAACATAGAGTCCCCCCATTCTTTGACTTTGTGTGCTTTGTTGTTGCGTTTGTATTTATTTATGTGTGCATGTTACTTTCAGATTATGAATTCGTCTTGGGGATCAGGATAGGAAGTTGGAAAAACACTAAAGATGTCCCCTAATACGGGGACATTTTCCTTCATTTTTTTTTTCCTATCTTCCATTAGCAAAATCCTAACCATCTTTCAAGGTCCAATTTAAGTCCTTCTTCCATGAAATTTTCTGAGACCATTCCGAACTAAAGTGATCTCTCCTTTTATTCTTAGAGAAGTCATTGTTTCTACCACTCATCTTGCAATTCACAATGTACTGTTTTGTGCTCCTATTATGTTATTGTCTTTATTGTTCAAATTAGACAAATTCTTATTTGTTTAATGGTTTGAAATAAAGCCACCTACAGAATAGGCACTTAATAGAATTTTGCTGTATAGCAAGGGTTGGATTGAGGCATACTCTCAAGGAATTATGAAGGAAAAGTGGTAAAAAAAAAAAAGATTTCTTCAGGGGAATTCATGACCGAAAGAGATGAGCTGGTATATGGCAAGATAGAAAGATAACCAATGTATAATCCATAGCTTCCATTAGCATCTTTGGGATGGATGTTAAGATAATTTGAGGAAGCCTCCTTGCCGTCTGGATGGACACTGTGGTAAATTTATGAGAGGAACTTGACAAAAGCCACATAGGATGTATGGACATAGTTTGTGATTTATATTACTTGAGAAAGATGCACATTGATGAAATCATAGATCCAATGGAGTATGAGAGTATTGCAGGATATCATACAAAGATGAAATTTATCCTCAGGTAACTTATATTCTACTGGTTAGGGTGGGAGGAATGCAGATACTGCATATATACAAATAAAATTAATATAAAGTAGGGACTAATGGGAAACTAATGTACTCCCTCTTCACTGCTACCTCATAAAATGTGTCTTTTCCTTCAAGATGCAGTGCAATTTCCACCTTCTATATAAAGCCTTTCCTCATCCTACCCACCTCCAAATGTTAGTGCCCTCTCTCCCAAAAAAATCTATATTTCACTACTCTTTATTTGTCTTTTTGTAGCCATACTCTGGGTTTACTCTGCCTGAACAAGGCCACTTCTCCCTTTCGAGGTTCTAGGGATGCCCCTAAGGGTCCAGAGGAGTCTTTTTCAAATGCTGTCAGCTCCTTAATATCAACTGCCCATAATTAATGCCCCCATGTCATTTAACCTATTAACAGCAAGAAGAGAAGTTAAAATTTTTTTCACCGACACCTGGGAACACACTCTCCCCTATGCCATCTTGGTCCCTAGGGAAAATGGGCTCAAACTGAAAGTGGTTGCTACAAGGCTTTCACCCCACCCAGTTTGCTTCCCAACCAGGCATAACCAAATGAATGAATCATTGTAGCTCCTCCTTAGCTGCCTACCAACTATGCTGAATTAAAATGTTTACTCAGGGCTTCTCTTCTCTTGACTGGCTACAAAATCTGGCATAGACTTTGGCTCCTGGACCTCTGGTAGTTTGCCATTCCAACCTTTCAGAGCTCACAAGGTTTTAACTACCTACAGTACTCCTTTGCCTAAAAGTAGGAATGAACACATGCCAAGAAACAAAGAACAGAAGCTCATACTCACTGGCCACATAGATTCCTTGGGTGGGGAGGGTTCAAGCTTTCTCTCTATTTAAAGAATTGTAGCATGCCTCTCTCCTTTAAATTCAGTCAAGAAGGAAAGAGAAAGAGGCTTGCTTTGGCTGGCTAGTACCTTTTTAATGCTCTCCAGTTCTATTTAGCAACCAATCAGAATCTTCTCTCTTCACCATGCGGTTAGTGGACCAGAACAAGTTAAAGAATATTTGCCTATCCTCCAAAATCCATGTAAGGTCACCATTGCCATGAAGATGAAGATACTTTTCCAAAGATTTGCCAGCGACTGACTAGGCTATCTGGAACTGTGCATAGAGAGTTCTGGAAGAAAGAAGGAGAAGTGAGGTCGAGAAGTGGAGATTTGGGAATTTGTCCACCATCTTGATGCCACATAGACTTTCCAAAGTTGTGTATGTGTGCTCCTCTGCTTCTCCCTAGAGTTGTTGTTCAGTGCTACCATTGCAGTTGCTTCTAGATTGTCAGGAGGGGTCATTGTATGAAGAGGGACAATGACAGACTGCTCGTTGGTGAAACCTGCCCCTTTCCCCTTCTTGTCCTTGCTCCTCTGCATCTGGATTTGGAAGGATTGACCCTAGTAATTGAGTGTGTTCTTTGGGAAGGAAGATGAGGAGGAAAAAGACTAAGCAGAGAAAGCCGTTCCTGCTTCTGCAGTGAAGAGTGTCTGATGTAGGCCACTGTTAAATCCAGTGAATTAAGCCTACCCATCCTTTCACTTTCATTCTACATTTTATTGCATTGTCTATTCCCACTTATATGAAAGAAATTAGGAACCACTAAAAAATATTCTGAGGATATACTTTGTCTTTTCTGTGTTATGAATCATAGGATTTCACAGTTGGGCCTCCTGAGATCATCTGGTTACATGATGTTAACTATTTGGAAGAAAACAGAAAAATCCAGGGCCTGCGGGCACTTTACTGAAGGCCTTATTCCTGAGTGATGTGAATCACTGCGCTTTGTTTTGTAATCATTTGACCAATTCTAAATCTATCTGACTTTATTTAGTGCTCCTTAAACTGTGGGTCGAGAGCAGACAAAGTTTAAGAAGCCCTGATTCTAGCTTATATCTCTCTGGGGTAGCAAAGGGGTGCAGTGGATAGAGGTCTAGGCCTGGAATCAAGAAGACCTGAGTTCAAATCTGGCCTCACTTACTAGCTGTGTGACCCAGGGCAAATCACTTCATCCTGTTTGCCTCAGTTTCCTCATCTATAAAATGAGCTGGAGAAAGAAAGGGTAAACCACTCCAGTATCTTTGCCAAGAGAACCCCAGCTGGGGTCGTGAAGAGCCAGAAACACCTGAACAGCAACAATGTGTATCTCTCTATCTTGTCCTTGGAGTTTGATAAGACACTTTACTGTTAAAAAACCAAAACAAAACGGGGGGGGGGGGCAGCTAGGTGGTGCAGTGGATAGAGCACCAGCCCTGAAGTCTGGGGGACCTGAATTCAAATCTGGCCTCAGACACACACTTAACACTTACTAGCTGTGTGACCCTGGGCAAGTCACTTAACCCCAATTGCCCAAAACAAAAACAAAAACAAAAACAACTTTCTGAAATCTCCTATATCTCTGGATTTTTCCAAGTCAATCAAATGAGATGGTATTTGTAAAGCACTTAACACTTAGCACAAGGCCTGGTACATAGCAGGCACTTAATAAATGTTTGTTCCTTTCCTCCCCATTCCCTAACATAACAGTCTAGTATCTCTGTGGGAAAAAAAGGAAACGCATTTAATCTGGAATGATCTGTTCTTAATGAACCCATAGTGGTTCTTATTGATTATCACTTTCTAAATATCTTTTGAAATTATCCCGTTAATAGTTGTCAACAACAACAAGGCCAAAATTTTGCAAGGAATCAAAGTTGGGGATATTGTACAGAGCATTCTTTCCCATTCAGCATTAAGTGAATTAGATAACTTCTGAAGTCCCTTCCAGTGCTCAGTTTCTGTGATCTTAGACATTTTCCTTCACTGAGTTTTCTCTTCTGTAATACCTGTGCTTCTTACTTCACAGAGCCATCCTTAAGGGGCTATCCACATGTGAGCTGTACATAAAGAAGACTTTCTGCAAAAGTGTTAAGGAAAATGTAATCAAGTGTCAAAAAAATGTAGGAAGTAATCAGGACTGCAGAGGACAGCAAAGGATATGCATAGTTTGAATAAATGGAGAGGAGGAGAGAAAGCATTTCAGATGTGAGGGAGGGCATACCAGGCAGAGAAATAACATGAGAAAAATTACAAATATGAATATGGAACAGTGAAGTACTTTGATTGATTGGAAGCTACTGTAGGTAACTGAGTACAAAAGACAAGAGAGAGTCAGTGATTTGAAATTAGATTGGTATGCATGTAGGATAACTTCAAGGTAAGAGAGATGAGCTAGGAAGGCCAATCAGGGGACTTCTTAAATAGTACAGAAGAACAAGGGCCAGGATTAGTGGTGGCATCAGAAAAGAAAGGGTCAGATTTTAGGGATATTGTGAAGAAAGAGTCAATAGGACTTGGAGATAGATTGGTTGTAACGCATGACAGAAAGCCAAGAGTTGGACTCAAGCTTCCTTAGTATGAGTGATTATAAGAATGATAGTGCAACTGACACAAATGGAAAAATTAAGATGGAGAGGGGTTGGCTTGCTTATAAGGGAAAACACTTAGTTCTTTTTTTACACATATTAAGTGAGATGATAGAAAGATACCCAAATGGGAGTATCCTAGAGGACATTGGAGACACAGAATTGGACCATGGGGGAAAGGTCAAGACTATAAAAAAAATAGATTTATCTAAGAGGTAAGTAGCTGAAATTGTGAACCTAGGTGAGCCCACCAAAGGAAAGCACATCAAGACCTAAAGGCATAGGACTGAAGACTGAGATGTAGGAGACAGGTAGAGGGATAGGAACCAGAGGAGTAGAAGGAAAATGAAACAAGGAACAATATTTCATAAAGTACCAGAAGCCAGATAAGGAGAACATTTCAAGAAGGCAATGATGAGTAGTATCACATGGACCCAAGGTCAAGAAAAATGAAGATAAAGAAGAGATTGTCAGATTTGGCAAGGGTATTGGTGACATTCAAAAGACTTTCAGTAGAGAGAGAGAGAATCAGAAGCCAATTTCAAGGGGCTGAATCTGAGACTCTGTGAACTATTTCCTCTGGCTCAAGGTGTACCAGTTCCTTTGATAAGGTTATTGGGAAAAAAAAAAAGCTCTTTTGTCATGGATAGAAAGCTGGCCTGAAGACAAGAAACAGAGAACAGGTGTAAAGGGATTATTTGAATGGAGAAGTATCAACAGTGATTGATGCTAAGATCTAGTCATTTGAAATTTTTAGAAATGGTCTGAAAGAGATAGTACACTGTGAAATCTCCAAGTTTGCTAATGATGCTAAGCTCTTTAGGATACTGAAATTGGTGATAAACTGCAGGAAGCCTTTGAGAATAGGCAGAAAAGTGGCAGATACATTTCTGTAGGTGTCAGGGCCTGAGTTCCTGGCCTCCCATGATGATAGAAAGCAGACAGTAGGACCTCCTGTAGATACAAAGGGAAGGGTCATATCCCGGAGCCCTAGGGAGACCCTTCTCATCCTCCCTTCAGGGTCAGGGCAATCTACTCATGCAAGGGAAATACTCAGTCACTTCATTACATAGCCATATTTTCCTCATCCCTCTTAGAAGAACTCCCAGAAGTTGTCGACCACCTGAGAATTGTGAAGGGCTACTGATTATTCACTTGACTGATACTCATTGTGGTGCCTCCTTGTTAATTCATCTCAATGAGGAAAAAGTCCCTAAGAGACCAACCCCTACCTTCCTTTGCTTTGGACCCCTTTTTCCATTCACTGGCCCACCCAACCTAGAAGACTAGTGATTTTTGCCCTTGTACTGTGGCCTTTATGCCGGAATCCCCCAATCCCCCCCCAAATCCATAAAATCTAAGAGTTTAAATCATCCATGTCAACAGAGTTGGTCAATGCCAACCTGCCATCTAGTTCAACCCTCTATTGAAGACCCCGTCTCCCAGTATAAAGTAAATTCCTTGAGTGAAGAGGTTCTTTCCATGTCTTTGTATTCCCATGTGCCTTGCACGCAGTAGGTGCTTAAGATGCTGGTTGGATTGAATTGCAGTCACCAGAACCAGCTGGCTTGGCACATTCCCCATACTGCCTGGATCCTGCTGCAGGGGAAGCTTGCTCCTTGGACATCTCCACAGGAAGAAGTCTGGCTAACACTGAATTCTCTTAGCAGCCTCATCCACACTCACAGCTTCCTAATTTCCTTCAAAGGTCAGCTGCTACCTTCTACATGAGATCGTTGCTGACTGCCCCTTTTGGCTAGTGCCCTCTCCCTTTTCTGTTATTTTGTATATGTTTTATACTGAATTATCAGTGTCCTATCTGTTGTATTGTCCCAGTAGAGCAGGGACAATGTAAACTCCTTGTAAGTTCAGGGTTTTTGTCGCTGTTGTTTCATAGGCAGAGCACTTAGCATAATGTCTTGCATATTGTATTGAGCTAAATTATCTAAACCTTGGACACTCTGCAGCACTAACCCTGGTATCCTGCTCTTTTTTTTTCTTTTCTTTCTTTTTTTAAATTTTTTTTTTATAAGGGTAGAGGTGAGGCTACAGTGGGGAACTTCTATGAGGAAATTTTCACTCTGGTATGGATGGTCATAGGAGAGTTACCTGGAATCGCTAAATGACTTTCCTGGTTCATACCTCCAGTTTGTATCAGAGTCAGGACCTAAGCCCAGGTCTTTCTGAATTTGTCTACACTTCTAACTACTTTGTCATGGTTTGCATACAGTAAGTACTTAATAAATTCTTCTTGAGGTGAAGTGAAATGTTGAAGTTAATTATCTGTGGAGATCTGGAGCCCAGGCAAAGGTCAAAAGCAAGGATATTGGGTGGAGAGTGAGGGAGTTTGGGGAGGAGAGGGGGAAAAGGGAAAGATCTAAATCACAGTAAGCTTCTGAACTATCAGTAATGATCAATGGAAGGTACATACAGGGCATGTTGGGGGCTGCTCTAAGCCATTACTAACGCTACAAATCAAGTTTTGTTGATTGTCTAGACATAAGAAAGTGATGGAGGAAATGGTATTAATGCAGATTAGACTTAAAAGTGTGTCATGTGTTTTCAGAGAGCCAGTTGTTAAATATTTACCAGCACACTCCCGGATACCTCAGAATCATTTTTAGACTATCATTGGAAGACAAGAGCCCCATGTGCCCCTTCAACCATAAAGATCAACAGAACAACTGATATTATTAGACTTGAAGAATTGATGTTTGGTTCAATTTTGGTTAAAGATGTATTAACTGTAAATAAGAAAAATAAGTCTGGCCCTTTAAAATGCCCAGTTGCTAAATCAATCACACAGGCTGCTTGAGGAAAGATGAATAAAAATCCACTGAAACAGTGATATCTCTCACAGACTTCAGGATTTAAGGACAGCCCAAATCCTCAGAGACAAAAGGATAATCATTTAGATTTGTGTAACTTTGGGATGATGACAAAGCATTTTACATTTATATGAGCACACATGATCTTTACAGTGACCCCACTGCATAAATAACATAGAGATGAAGAGAACAATTATTATCCCCTATGCAGGGGTGGGGAACCTGCAGAGGCCACATGTGGCCCTCTAGGTCCTCAAGGCCCTCTAGGTCCCTTTGATTGAATCCAAACTTCGCAGAACAAATCCCTGCAGCCTCAAACAAATCTGGATTTGTTCTCCATGCCTGCAGCCTAACGGCTCAAAGAGTCTGTGACTTGCTCAGGGTCACATGGGAAGT
Organism: Phascolarctos cinereus; assembly: GCF_003287225.1. NCBI lineage: Eukaryota > Metazoa > Chordata > Mammalia > Diprotodontia > Phascolarctidae > Phascolarctos > Phascolarctos cinereus. The sequence goes on along the minus strand of NW_027555736.1, from coordinate 162,587,645 downwards.
ATCAGAGCTAAGACTGGAACTCAGTTCTTTTGTTTCCTCATGCAATGCATTTATGCTATACCTTCATTCCAGTTGCAAACCAAGAACCACAGAATCTTAGACTCAAAGGGATCTCAGACTTCATTAACTTAATTCCTTGCTAAGCAGGAATTCTCTTTATTAACACTCCTGACAAGTGATCAGCCAGTCTCCAATTGAAAACCTTCCTTGATGGGGAAACCCACTAGCTTCTGAGGTATTCCATTACATCTTTGGACAGCTCTAATAGCTAGAAAATTTGTGCTTATATAAAATAGAAATCTGCCTTTCTTCAGTTTCCACCCATTGATCCTTCTGTAGCGCCCAAACAAACCTAGTTTCTTCCTCTTACAGTGTTTCCAATGTATGAAGACAGCTCTCACGGTCCCCCTAAGTCTTCTCTTACCCAAACTGGGCATCCCTAGGTCCTTCCACCTATCCCATATGGCTAGATTTGTAATCTCCTTACAATTCTGTTCCCAATTCCTCTGTACTTACTCCAGTTTGTCAATGTCCTTCCTAAGATCTAGTTCCTAGAAATGAATATAATACTCCAGATACAGTATGTGGGAGGTCTAAAACTTAGAAACGGAAATGGAATTAGTGTCTTAAAGCAGAGACTTTTAAAGAAGCATTGGAGAGTTTTAGATTTGTTTATTAATTTTGTTTTATTTATGCTTCATTGTTGACTCACATTAGCTTGCTATCTACCCAAGTCTATCGATGGAGATACAGCATGATATAGGAGATGATGATGATGATGATGATATTTATAGAGCACTTTAAGGTTTGCAAAACACTTAACATACATTACCTCATTTGGTCCCTACAACAATTGGGTGAGGCAAGTGCTATTTATTATTAGCCCCATTTTTCAGATGAGGAAACTGAGTTAAACAAAAGTTAAGTGACTTGCCCAGGGACATACAACTAGTAAGTTTCTGTGGCAGGATTTGAATGCGAATCTTCCAGATTGCAACTCCACTACTCTCTCCATTGTACCACCTAGCAACATATAACACAGGCAAGGTGTTGTGGGGCAAGTCCCTGACCTCTCAGTGCCTCAGGCAACTCTCAAATACTAGAAATTTGCAGAGTAGATGCCAATCTTCATTAGTTCAGAGGGAGTTTTCTACATCATTGAAACCATAGGTTATTCTAGAAATAAATAATAATAGCTAACATTTATATAGCACCTACTATGTACCCTGTACTGTGCTATGCATTTTACAAATATTATCTCATTTGATCCTCATAACAACTCTGGGAGCTGGGTGCTATTATTATTCCCATTTTACAGATGACAAAATTGAGGCAAACAGTTTAAGTGACTTGTTTAGGATCGCACAGATAGTAAGTGTTTGAGGCCAAATTTGAACTCAGGTCTTCCTGACTCTGTCCATCTAGTTCTGTGTGTGTATATGTATATGTATGTATACACACACACACACACACATCACACATATATGTATACACAAATTTCTGTATGGAAACACATATATGTATATGTGTTTGTTTTTTCCAAATTCATGGAGATATCTTCCTTTAATACAAAAGAGAGAATGGCCTCCTCCACTTGTCTTCTCCTTGATGCCCAGTCTATTGCTGAATGTAGCCTAGAAGTCCATAAACAGTGGCCAGGTCCAATACTTTTCTACACTTCTCTGAAATATGTGGGATTAGGGGATCGTAGGGCTAGAGCTAAAAGAGACTTTAGAGGCCATCTAGTTATTACCCCCCATTCTACAGATGAAGAAACTGAGGCCCAGAGAGGTTAAGTAACATGACCGAGGTCATCTAGGTATTAATTATCAGAGATGGGATTTGAATCCAAGTCCTCTGACTTCCCAATCCATTGCATTTTCCACATTGCCATGCTGCATGCAGAGGAGCACTTACGATAGAACCACCTTGTACTTATACCACACTTTGTACCTTTTAAAATACTTTTCATATGTGGTATCATTTCCCTTGCTCCTTACAATAAATCCACTTGACAGGTGAGGAAACTGATACCAAGGGAAGATAAGAGACTTATCCATGGTCATAAAGAGCAGGACATATAACAAAAGTCTTTGGATTATATGTGTCTCCTTAATAGAGCTAGACCTATAACTTGGGTCTGATTCACTTTCCATTACACCATGGATACCAGCCCTCAAAAAATGGGCACCTGTTTGAAGAAAAGTGGAAAGTGGCTGCAGGGATATATAGGGAAAAAAGGACTTTCTCCATAAACTACTTGGGGAAAGCCCTTTTCAGGTTTCTCCCAGCCAGCTCTCTGAACCATGGAACAAAGAACAGGGCTCAAAGTTGTCTTTTGTGGTATCTTTTTAAACTGAATCTTTTCAGTAATTCTTATGTTTATTGTTATTTCTAAATGCATGGATTCATTCAAGCTGTAGAGCACCTGCCCTTCAAAGAGCTTACATCTGCTCTTGCCTTTTTAGATTGTGTTCTGTAGCTGAACTATCAGTGTAAGTGGGGTTGGGGTGAGGGTAGGGAACCCAAAGGGCAAAGAACTAACATATCATCGATCCATGCATTTCTTTGAAGGGCACAGGGAGAACATGCAGGTTGGCTAGATATCGTCCCCCTGTTTGCTTCTCCTTTGTTATTGCCATATCATTGTCTGGAGAGGAACATTCATTCTGGAAGAAAAAGCAAGGTTATGAAAGTGAGCTTTATAAGTATTTTACTACTTTACATGGACTTCACCGTTGTCATGGTTACTTTTTTCAAAACACAAAATTGGGACCTTCGCCCTACTCCTCGGAGTTGAGGAAATCAGGTTTACATCTAGATTCTATAGGAAACAAATCTTACTCATGCAAGACTCATCAGTTTTCAAAGCAACAGCATGGCAGCAAACCGAAAATAAAACATGACGCTTACTTGCCCTCCCCATTCTGCTCTTCATTTCCTTTATGACCTTGGACAAGTCATTTCACCTATAGAAGCCTCAGTTCCCTCATCTGTGAAATGAGAGAGTTAGACTCAATGATATCTAAGGTGCCTTCCAAGTCTAAATCCTAACTTCATGCTTTTTCACATCATTGCCTTCTTCAAATGTAATATCTCTCTCTCTTTTACCCATATCCTTGCCTTCAAAACCATACTCCAAATTCACCTTTTGTAGAGAGCTTTCCCTAATTAACCCCTCTCCACTCTAAACTCTCCTCCATCCTTGCTTCTCTTAAGGCAGGACTCAGCATATAGATGGCTAGACAGTAGTTTACCTGGAAAAGATCAGGGGCAGGATGTTAGTGCATTGTAAGCACATTATGAGTCAAAAGTGTGTTGTGGAAATCAAAAAAACTAAGGTTAGCTTAGGCTTCATGAAGAGAGGCTTGGTATCCTGAACTTGGTATCCTGGGCAATCTGTGATTCTATGTATTCCTGCTGTTTTGGTCCAACTACATCCAGAGTTCCTTAATCAGTTCTCTGCACAAAATTTCCTGAAGGGCATTGATAAACTGGAGAGCATCCTAGGAGGGTGACCAAGATGGTGCAGGACCTTTGAGATCATGGTATGTGAGGATTGTTTAAAGGAACTAGGGCTATTTAGCCTAGAGAATAGAATCCTGGGGATGGAGAGTGGAAGTGGAAGGGCAAGACAGCTGTTTTCAAGCATCTGAGGGCCAATTTGTAGAAAAATGAGGCATGTTTTGCTCCAGAAGGCAGAGCCTGTAGTGATGAGTAGAAGTTTCAGAGAGGCAAATTTGGGCTTGACGAAATTAGAGCTAACCTCAAAGTGGAATGGAGGTCTTTAAGCAATAGCTGAATGATACCATGCTGCGTATGTTGTAGAAGGCATTCTTGTTCAGTTATGGACTGGACTGGGTGGTCTCTGTATTCCCTTCTAACTTTCAGAGTTGATGATTCTGTGATCCTATATACTATGAAACCCCTTTGTAGCCAACTGTATCATAGGCCATCATGTATAGCTCATAGGGAGACAATGTAGACATCTCTAAACTCTTCTCCAAGGGAGACTAATCCTTAACAGGAAGGGAAGCAAGAGGTGGAGAGCAGAGGCTGATCATCTGTTCTCCTCAGGGAGAGGGGGTACTGGGCTAGAATCGTATCTGTCTGCTCCCTTAAATATTATTAGTCTAGGGTATGTAGTTTTCAGGTTCAAGCTAAACTTCTGATGGCTTATTATCCAAAGCTTGACTCCCTTCCCAACAAATACTAGTTCTACAATGAACATCCATATAGCAAATAGCAAAACAAAAACAACAACAACAACAACAAACACCAAAAAGACAAAAAAATTTTTTTATCAAAATTGAAAGCAAAATAGAAATCAGAGGAAGTATACATAGGAAATATATATCAGTCATTGTAGAGTGAAATAGCTGTCCCATTAGGAGTGAGGTATTTCATTTTAATCAAGAGAGCTGTGCCTTGACCCCAAACTCCCCCAAAGAGGAGTGTCTGGACTCCCTGGAGTTCCTAGTGTAGTATGCTGAAGATAGACTGCCATTTCCTTTCATGTCAGTTTTTTCCTAGATTCTTATTTTCCTTTCAGCAACTTGAAATGAGGCATCATCCATTCTCTCTTGAAGCTGGAAGCCAAAAGCCTCCGAAAAGACTGGAGAGTCCAAAGAGTCTGAAAAGGAGCAATCTCTCCTCTCTTCTGCTCTTGTCAACTCTTCCCTGTCCCTCACACACATACATTGATCTTCACCAAAGACAAGTGAGTCCCATACCAATGATATTTGGGACTCAGGTTATACCATATTTTATACCTTTCCCTGAAGCCCCGTACCTTTCCTTTGTGAGTAAGGCATTGTTTCTGAAATTTACTTTCTTGTAACTTGCATTTTTTTTAAAAGAAGGGATAGATATTAGATTAGTTATAAAAATGGTACAAGGAGTTTCTGGTACAGAACTTCCTCTACCAGGGAAGGTTGATACTTTATCTACAACTTATAGCCTGAGAGGATTTCCTGAGGTAATCAAGAGGTTAAACAACTCTTCTAGAGCAACAGACAAGATGTCCTGTCTCCAAGGCCAGCTCTCTATCCACTAACCTCATTTTGTCTCGTTCTTGGCAATACTCGGAAAATAAATTCATTGCTGCAAGGCAAGCCCTAAAGAAGAAATGGAGGTTCCTACATAAACAGCTGAGGTTACTCTAGTAGTCAGATAGAAGTGTTTGTAAAGGTTTTAATTCATACTTAACAACTTTAGAAATAACTTCTGGGCTAAAGCTCAAGTTGACTTGAGTTGTAATAATCCAACAATAATGTTGAAATAGTTGTAATAACCCACCCCTTGAGAACATTCTGTTGTTTTCTGAGATAAAGCTAATAGCCAGCATCATACTTCATATACTGATACATTGTTCTGTAAGCATCTTAAAATCATTTCATGCACATGTATTGTTTCCTGTATTATATTATAGGCTTTTTGATAGGACAAACAATATGTTCTCTAACTAGCTTTGCCTACAGGGTCTTTGAAGGCAAATATCCTTGTCTGATTTGTGAAGACATATTAGTCAAGGCACCACCTAAATGCCCTGTTACAGTTCACTCACCTGGAATGCAGAAACATCTACAATAGCTGGCTAGCCAGGAATGGGGGAAAAAAAAAACCAGCTTGAATGCATCCATCACTATGTGCCATTTACTACTAATCCTGATATCAAACCTAAAGTGGCCTCTTCACAACTTCCACTGATTGTTACTAATTCTGTCCTCTGGGGGCCAGGCAGAATAAACTATCCATCTTCTACAAGACAGTTTTTCAGATGTCTGAAGATAGCTGTCATGCCCCAGTTCCTCCCTTCCCCCTTCAGTATTCTCTCCTCTCAGTTAAATATCCCCAGTTACTTACAATGGCACCACCTATTTTGCCATCTGTGCTTCTGTTGCACCCTAAGGACCATCAAACCTTTCCTTCTGCCTTGCAGTTGAATTCTGATACTTGTCATCTCCCCCCATTTAGAATGGGAGCAGAAAGTGTCTTCCTTTTCAGTTTGGGGTTCTGGCGCTTAACACAGTACTTGGCACATAGTAAGAGCTTAACAAATGCTTTTCCATTCCATTTGCCTGTTGTTCAGTGATTTTCAGTCTAATGGAGTTGGGGAGATTACTAAGCTTAACTCTGTATCTCAATTTCTCCCTCTGTGAAATCTTGCCATTAAATCAACTAGTGAATTGTATTGTTCCCTAGAAAGACAGGGTGGTATAGTAGTGGAAAGAATTCTTGACTTAGAGTCAGGAAAGACCTGGGTTCAAATCCTCTCTCTGATACTTAGCCATGTGGCCAAGCACAAATCATTTAACCTCCCTGTGCTGTGGTTTCCTCTTCAATAAAATGGGAGGTATTAATACCTGTCATATTATTAGAGATTAATTGCCTCAGATGAGATGATAGATGTAGAGATGATAGACATTAGGGGCCTGACAGTTGAAAGGGTAATTTATGGGACCTTGTGAAAGTGAGGGGGGGCAGATGAAAAAGAATTGACTTTTGTTGCCTGGGTCATCTGAAAAGAGTGTAGCCCCCCAAATGCACATATTTGAATGTGCCAGGAACACAGGTGGAATGAATAGGAAATTAGATTCCCCCCATCAGAGAGCCCCTTGAGTAAGATAGCTCTTTTGTGTACCAAATAGGATATAGCATACATTCATTTTAGCATACAGCTAAACCAAGCTGCCTACAAATCCTTGACCAAGCCCATAACTTCCCCTCCTAGCCTTCATCAAGGATGTGGCTAGGTTGCTGAGTGGATAGAGCTCTGGGACTCAGAAAGACCTGATTTCAAATCTGGCCTCAGATACTCACTAGCTGTGTGGACCCAGGCAAGTCACTTAACCTCTGTTTGCTTTAATTCACTTGAGAAAGAAATGGCAAAACCATTCTAATATTTTTGCCAAGAAAACGCCATGGACACTATTGCTCCACGGGGTCACGAGGAGTCAGACATGACTGGACAACAGCTCTCCATTTACCCATGGGCTGAGAGGATACTGGGAGAGAAGAGGAATTACTCTTGGGTCCCTTGAATTTCTTTTCCCTCCCGTCCCCCACCTTTCTGCCTTTTCCTTTGAGGAATAACCTCTACTATAGAGAGCTAGATGGCTCAGTGCATTGAATGCTGGGTTTGGAGTCAGGAAGACCTGAGTTTAATTCCTGCTTACTAACAACATCTGTGGACCTGACTTTGCTCAACTATAAAACAAGGGGTTGGAATATATGACCTTGAAGGTTTTCTTGCATCTCTAAACTCTGTGATGCTATAATCCTAAGGTAATACTATGCCCACTTTACAGATGATGAAACTGAAAGGAAAGTTAAATAATTTGCCCACAGTTGCACAGCTAACGAGTGACCAAATAGAGACTAGAATTCAGTTCTTTTGACTTCTACTCTATTGGCCTTTCTACCTTATCACATTGCCTTGAGTATTTTCTCTCCTCCCCTATTATCAAAACCTGCTGTCAGGAAAGGTTCTAACAAATTAATTGACTAACAGTGACTAAACTTCACCCAGGTTGTCATCTTGACAAGAGACAAAATGTTAAGCCCAAGGCACTAATTTCTTTATGAAGGAATTTCAGACATGAGGAATTTTCTTTTGTGGGTTGGGAGATTGGTTCCTGGTGTCCTTCCAATCTCACCACATAGGCTACCACCTACTTTGCCTATTCATAAAGCCAGCCCTGTCCTTGAACTCATGGGTCTACGGCAAAATGAAAATACGGAATCATTTGGTAAGGGTTTATTTTGCCCTACTTGTGTAGATTTAGCCAGGAAGTGGAAAGTTATGCATCATTTTTCCCCAAAATGTGTCTTTTTCCCCCAAAATAAAAGAATGAAGCCCTCTCACTCATTCACCCTTACCTCCTTATTGCTTCTGCCCCTTTATAACCCCATACCCTTTTAATCCCAGTCAGGCTGCCTCTTACCCTATTCATCTATTTTGACTAAATAGATACAGCTATATCCCTCCTAGTATCAGTAATCAGAACTAGAAAACATTGTCAGGCAAATAATATGACACAGGGCAGTTGGCTCAGACTGTAGCTGACTATGTGTTTAATCTGCACCTCTGGGAATTGATCAAATAAAATTACATTGGGGTTTTACAATATTGTAGTAGGGTTTGGTTATAAGGGTGAGGTAGTATGACATTATGGAAAGATCCCTGAATTTGGAGCCAAAAGTGTAGAGTTTGAATCCTGGCTCTGAGGCTTTCAAGCAATAGGGCTGCAAAAAAAAAGTCACTTAGTCTCTCTTAGCCTCAGTTTTCTCACCTATAAAATGGGGATAATAATCCTTGTATTCCCTCTCTCATGAGATTTTTATGAGAAAAGAGTTCTGTAAATTTTAAAGTACTACGTAACTTGAGAAGGTAGTGCCATAATGTAGCAATGTTTTAATTGTGAAATGTTATTCAGGGTTTGCCCACATGGTATTAGGTAACTTAATGCTAACTTTTAGAGAAGAGACCAAATTTGCTCTGAAGTGATCTGTTTGATTTTTTCAGCCATCATTAAGGTCAATCATAGAGGAAAAGATCAGGGAGGCAGCCTAATGTAATAGAAAACATACTGGACTTGGAATCAAAAGAAGTGGATTCTAATCCTGACTCTGCTACTGCCTAGTTCTGTTATGTTAGGTATGCTTCTTCCCTTTCCTGAACATCAGTTTTCCCATTTGTAAAATGAGGGGATTAAACTAAATGATCTCTGGGATACCTTTTAGATCTAACAGTCTTAGTCTAAGATCTAAGGATGAATTGCTGCCTGACCAATCCATTTCAGATGTTGAAAGAGCTAAAATGAATGGACTTTTGCAACATGGCAGTATTCTTTCAACTGTTTTGCAATTGACATGTAAATAAATGATTGATTAGATCAGCAACATGGACTTAGCCTATGCTATCACAAGTCATGAAACTAAGTTTAAACCTCAAATGGATTTTTATGATGAAATACTGGAAAAAAAATTTCTTTAGATCCTTCTTCTAGGAAACCTTTACTGGAAGGAAGAAAGAATCATTTTGACTAGTGACTCCCCAGATTAACTATATCAGGGCTGTGCTTCTACAGCGATAATCATTCATAGCACAGTTGAATGGGTCATCTCAGTTTTCCATGGAAAGTCTCTTCACTCAATGAGTGGCAATTCAATTGATTTTGTAAGTCTGAAGGGACAGTCAGGATGATTGGTGTTGCTGTATTTTACGGTCTTTATGATTCATAGCATACAAACAAGAGACAGATACCAAGCAACAAACTTCCAAGAGGACCCACTTTGAATTCTTCAGTCCTTAAGAGTCATATCAAAATCTTAGGCTATGCCTTAAATAAAAGTTCATTCAAATCTTGAGTCTCTTTAAAAATTAATCTCTTCTTCAGGAAAAAAAAATCAATGTCAATCTGGAGACATAATCATCAAAATTCATGTTTGCAGTATTTTCCTGGTAACATGCCCCAAAAGAGCCACCCTATTTTAAGACCTTCACCAGAGGTGTTTGTACAGAAATTACCAAAATGTAAAATCAAATAATAAATGAAACTAAAAAAATCAGATGATAAAGAAATGTCTTTATTGCCTTGCTGTTTATATCCTCAGTTCCTAGCGTTGCCTTGCACATAGCAAATGATTAATAAAATCTGGTTAAATGGAATTCATTTGAATTCCCTAGAACTGGAGGTTTTTTTAAAAGTTTCTGCAATTCAAACTTAAACAACAATGTTTCTGGCTCCCACATGAAGCAGTAAGCTGTAGAATGGAGCTAGTACTACTGAGAAATGTGTACGTCAAGAGTGGATTTTCTACACAAGTTTATTGTGCTGGGCAAAACTTGAACCGATGAGGTTTAATTTCACAGAGAGATAAGTGAGAAAGTAACTGTAGACATTTTTTGGCACTAGGGAACAAATCTTTTATATCCCAACTTGTCTTTAGAGAACTGCAGTAATAATAAAACCATCTCTTTACTGTTGGGTGTCTATCCAAAATACTATTGAGCCCCAGGGTTCAGTCACAAAGAGATTTTCACAGCACCCTAATAAAACGTTAAACCTTTGCTTTCACTTCTACTTGTGTTTGTGGTAACACTCTCTTGTCTGACTGGGTACTGATAATATAACAATTATTTCTCATCTCCCAACCCGGTTTTCTGAGAACATTTTAAGTTTTTAAGCTTCTGGGTATCTGAAGGAAATAATGTCACTAGCTGGATTCCCTTCTACATTTAGTCTGAGGGTGACTTTTTCCCCTTTATAACAAGAAGAATGAATAGAAAAATGACTGTTTTATACTATAGGAGAAAAAAAAAAAGGAACAGCCAGAAGTCCTCAAACATATGAGAATGAGTGGCTTTGCTGTAAAAGACCATAACTTGTCACTGGAATTGGCATTGGATTAAAGTTTGGAAGTAAAATTATCTCAGCGCTCTTTAAACATTTAAATCATTTAGAGCACATGAATCTACTCAACACTGTACATGTTCTACATACTCCTTTTCTTGAGCCAGATGGAGTTTTTTCCCCCTTTAAGTCAAAACCCTAGGGAAATAAAACTAGGAAAAGAATAGCTGTTTTCCCCTCTCTGGTGACATTTCGTCAAGTCTCTTTCAGTAAGATTGTTTTTTCCCTGATCAAAATTCACATCAGAGAGAATAAAAATTAAGAAACAATCCTAAGACATTCAGTTAAAAGTTAGCCGTGATCCACTAACATTGAGACAGAGGAGGAAAATCAATTCAACAAGGAAATTTACTCTTTTAAGAGAGTTGCATGAGCTTTTCAGGAAAAACAAATTTGCAAATTTGAATGTTACCTGGGTCGGCTCCTTACTTCTAGTTTTTGGACTCTGGAAGATGATCGGTTCGCTAAGGATGCGCGGCTCCTTAAGTACCGGATGGATTTTCTGGGCAATCACTCTTTGTGTGCCATCTTTTATAAAGGTGCTTCTTGTTGCTAAGAGATCAGTTGCTTAGAGACCAAATCATTTTAAAAAAATATGTATATATATATATATTTATATGTATGTCAGGGGCCAACATAAATTACAATCCAATTTGATCATTTCAGCTCTCCCTCGAAGTGCTCTGGCTTTTGAAAGAGATCATAGCATACCTAGAGGGAAGCCAATTATCAATCACAAAGAGAAACCTGACCATGGAAAAGAAAATGATGTGTGTGCACTCGCACATGGACAGAGAGGGATGCTCAGGATTCCCTGGGAAGGAGTAAGGCAGTTTCTGGCCTTCTCTCAAAACTTCTCTTTCTTTTGGGGCACCTGTATACTCATGCAACATATTTTATGTGTATATAGTTATTATCTATATGCACATGCATAAACACACATCTTCCATTCACCTTCAGAATAGGGAGACACAAGTGAGCTATAAAGGAACCACTTCAGAGTGTTTTTCAAAATGTTCCAAGCAGGAACATGTCCTAAGTGGGAAGTCTGGCATAAGTTGGCTTTTAGTTGGTCTCGCATTTCTTTATTTTAAAATAGTTTTTATCATTGCCTTTTGCTTTACCTCACAGTTATTTCCTGCCCACTGCCAGGCTGAACCCTTCTTCATAACAAAGAAAAGCAACTAAGCAAAAACATTGGGTAGACAATCCCAGTCTGCCAGTATACAAAATATTCTATTCTCATTGTCTCCTACTTCTCTGACAAGAGGGAGGGGATATGTTTCACTGTCTGTTCTCTGGGATTTCCACTGGTTTTCCCACTACTCAGAGTTCATCTTTCTTCAAGTGAACTTTTCATTTATATTATTGTAATTGTATATAGTGCCCTATTAACCCTCCTTATTTTCTTCTGCATCAGTTCATGCAAAGTTTTCTGGGTTCCTCTGAATTCCTTATATTTATCAGTTCTTACTGTGTAATAATATTCCACCATATTCATATACCACAATTTTTTCCTAGTCATCCCCCAGTCAATGAGCATTCCCTTTGGGTCTGGCTCTTTACTACCACAATGAGCGTTGCTCCTGAATATTTTGGTGAATTTTATTTCTGTTTTTCCCTTTCTTGGGCTATATAACTAGTAGTAGGATTGCTTGGTCAAAGAGGACAGACAGTTTAGTCATTTTTCTTGCACAATTCCGAACTGAGATACCCAATGCTGGATCATGTCACAGTTCCACCAACAGGGTATCAGTGTGCCTATCTTTCCACAACCCTTCCAACATTCACTGTTCCTATCTTGTTTCATCTTTGTCAATTTGCATAGAATGAAGTAAAACTTCAGAGTTCTTTTGAATTTTCCTTTCTATTAATGGTAGTGATTTAGAATTTGTTTTCCTATGGTCATTTTTAGTATGCAAATCTTTTTAAAACTGTCCATTCATATCCTTTGACAGATTATATACTGGAGTTTCATTCAGTTTTAGGTGAATGTTATGTGATCAGCTCTCCCTCCCCCAACAGAGCTGTGCCCAGGTGCCAGGGGATGAAAGCCTCCCTCCAGCCCTGTTTTCTTTTCCCACTGCCTGATCACAGCTATTATCTAGGGAATTACAGAAGGGTCATAACAGAGCCAGTCCCAAATGAAATGAAGTCAGGCAAATTTGTCCTTAGCCTTGATGCCTTTCCATCTTCCCTTTCTTCACTCCTCTCCCCCATCTTTCCTCCAGTCCCTCCACCTGTTCTTTTTATTAGTTACCTGTCAATAGATCCCGATGTGCTGTTAAGTGAAAACTCAGTTTTATCTTCCCATGTGGCATTTGCATCTTAATTGGGAATTCTGAAGAGAGAAGAGTCAAAGACCAATCCACCAGTGGGGCCAGAGGTGGGAGGGGAGCCCTTGAACTGGGAAGCAAAGGACAAAAGGAAAAATGAGATAATAATAGCTGAAATTAGAAAATTCTTTCTCTTTATAAATGTTACCTTCATTGGATCTTCGCAGCAACCTTGTGAGGTATACCCATTTTGCAGGTGAAGAAATTAGGCCTTAGAGGTGGAAGGTGACTTGCCCACAGTCACATAACTAATAAGTATAGGAAACAGAATTTGAACCTAGGTCTCTTCATCCCTCACTGCCTTCCTCCCCACTCTTTATTTCTACTCCACCCTGCCTTATACATTCTCAATGGAACTGAATGTGGTTTTGGCTGACTGGAGAGAAGTTCAGGGCATTAAACAAAGATTCATAAGTTTCATCAAATATTAGAGCTGGGAGGGATCTCAGAGATAATCCAGTCTAACCTTATCACTTTACAGATGAAGAAACTGAGGTCCACAGAGTGGCAAAGTCAGGATTAGAACTCAGATCCCCAGACTGCAAGTCCTGTGGTCTCTTTTCAGTACACCATAATTCAAGGCGGTCAGACTCAATTACAGTTACCTGCATCTAGCATAATTTGCTAAATTGTGGAAGGGAAGGGAAGAGAAGGAAGGGGAAAAAGGAAGGGAAAGGAAGGGAAAAGAAGGAAGGGAAGGGAAGAGAAAGGAAGAGAAGAGAAGGAAGAGAAGGAAGGGGAAAGGAAAGGAAAGAAGGGAAAGGGAGGGAAGGAAGGAAGGGAAGGGAACTAGGTTGGAAGTGGGAGGGATGGCAAAGGTAGAGAAAAATAGTTGATTAGGCCAGCCAGGGAAAGCCAAGAAATGGAGTTAAAGGGATGAAAGGAAGGAAAGTGGAGTAGAAGGTGAAATGCATTCATGGGCAGATAAATAAGCAGGCTCCTCTGGGAAGGTATGAATGGCCAGTCAACCAATAAGCATTAGTTAAAATATTTTTTGTAAGTCAGGCACTGTGCTCAGCACTGAGGATGCTAATACAAAAAATAAAACAACCCCTACTTGTAAGGTATTTACAGGGCTCTGTATGTGAGACATTTAGGACTTGTATTCACATGTAGTCCACATGTTTACAGATGTGTTTGTGTATATAAATGACGTCATGGAAGTGCAATTGAGTGTACGTGTGGAAATTCATTTTTGAGGATGCAGAATAGAATGGGGCTGATTCCATTCTTTGGTTGCTCTGACAAGCAAGATTCCATTGACCTCTGAAGTGAGCAAGGTTGGGGCAACAGATGGACAGCCCAAGTAGTACAGTAGGTAGAGCACTATGCTTGAGTCAGCAAGATCTGAATTAAAATCCTGCCTCAAATCCAGATACTTACTAGCATGTGACTTTGGGCAAGTCACTTAATCCCTTTCAACCTCTCAATCTCAGTTTCCTTATCAGTAAAATGAAGGAATTAGATTTAATATACTTTGAAATTTCTGTGTTTTAGGCTATACCTGCTAACTAGGAAAAGATGTTACCACAGGTGATCTCATTGCAGAGGAGATGAGAAAGAAGGACCATGTACTCTCAAGGGTTCTGCATTCTAGGGCTCCCCTCCCACCTCTGGCCCCACTGGGGCTGCCTCAAAGCAGAGTCACAAGAGGCAATTGATGGGAACATTGGAGGTCTCCAACAAGTCTGCCATGATGATTCCTTCTTTGTTTGCTTGGCTCCAAACTTCCTGGCTTACCCCTCATTCCTATATTTGCAAAATAAAGCAAATATAAGACCACACTGGATGAATCCAAAGTAAAAAAAAAAGATTAAAAAGTCCTGAATCTGCACAGAAGGGGATGTCTGCTCTGGCCATTCTCATTCTTCAAAAGTTTATTCAAAAAGAAAAATTGCTTTCTTTTTTAAATAAATCTAAGAAACTTCCAGGAGGGTGATCAGAATACTTACCAAAAAAGGTGCCCAGGGCCACTATAAAAAGCCCATCTTTGCCCGTTATTTCCCTCTGTCTTTGCTTCCCTCTTTGCCCTATCTCCTAAAAGAGATGTCAATCAATTGATAAACATTTATTAAACTTCTACTATATGCCGGACACTGTGCTAAGCTCTGGAAAGATAGTAAGGGAAAGCATCAGATACTGAGCAATTCAAGGATAGAAAAGGAAGCAAGAGGAGAGAATGCTCAACACAGTTACAATTACATTGTAAGCGCTTATGTACTTAATTAAAGGAAGAAGGAAAGAAGGAGGTTGGAGAATGGAGGGGAAGAAAAATAGCCA
Organism: Phascolarctos cinereus; assembly: GCF_003287225.1. Taxonomy (NCBI): domain Eukaryota; kingdom Metazoa; phylum Chordata; class Mammalia; order Diprotodontia; family Phascolarctidae; genus Phascolarctos; species Phascolarctos cinereus. The sequence goes on along the minus strand of NW_027555736.1, from coordinate 162,572,611 downwards.
AAGGAGAGGAAGAAAGGATAAAAATGAGAGATGTTGCATTGTGGTTGGAGCTATACCCTCTTCTACGAAATTAAAATCAAAAGAAAAAGACCATGTTTGGAACATTTTTTAGAGAGTAGTATAGTAAATAAGGCACTGGGCTTGACATCAGGAAGACATGTTTAAATCCCACTTCAGACACTTACTAGGTGTGAGGCCCTGAACAAGTCACAGCTTCTCTGTGCCTCAGTTTCTCTTCTATAAAAGAAAGTTTAGACTTATGCTCTCTAGGGTACCTCCTAGCTCTAAAAATACGATCCCATGATTTCTTTTTTTCTTAAACTAGAGGTGGAATGAAAAAATGAGGGTAAGGGGATGCAGCAAGTTGAAGTCGGCAGGGATACTCTAAAGAAATTGATTTGCTTCATCATTTTGTCTATGTATGTCCCTGACCCTCTGGAATAAGCTCAAGTACAGTAACTATGGAGAGTCCTCTTGGTTATCTGAGAATTTAGGCCAGTAGAACAGCTTAGAAAATGGTTTTCTTTGTATTCAGATAAGTGTCTGAAAATATTTTAGGAACAGAAGTAAAAATCACTTTAAAAATTCTATGGAAGATTCCTATACTATGATTTCCAATTACTGTACTATATTTATACCACCTGTCTGTCTCACAGAGTTGTTCTGAGGAAAGTGTTTTGGAAACCTTAAATGTGTTATTAATATTTTTATTAATGCACCATTCGGGCTGTCCGTCTGTTGTTGTCCCTCATTCTTTCTACAGAAATATTATGGGAGAACCTGAGAATAAGTCCTTAGCTTTAAATATTCCTTCCAGGCCAGTTAAGCATCATTTCCAAAGAATAAATCTGTTGATTTCAAACCTCAAAGATCATTTGAAAAATAGAGCTTTATTTTCCTGGGGAATTCTAAAGACTTCTGTTTTGTGCACATGAAGCAATGAGTTTAGGGTTTTTAGGAATTAACTTTGGAACCTTAGAGTTTCATCAGCCCTAGGGAAAAGACCCTGTTAATAAAGTTTTATTTTTCTTTGAAAGATTAGGGCTCACTACCTCAGTGACTTGTCTGAAATTCTTGAGTTGGTTTCTTATCATTGATCACTGGTGGATTTGGAAGATTTTTCTATTTGTAGGAACTGATATGCAAAGAATCATGTGGTAGTAGATAGAGAGTCAATCTCAGAGTCAGGAGGACCTAGGTTCAAGTCCCACCTTTGGCACATACTGATTGTGAGACCCTAAGCACTCCTCATGTGCTAAGGGCCTCAGACACCACTCTAATACCCTAAGTTGCACATTGATATTATTGGAAGCAATTTCCATGAAGTTCCCTACACCAATAATACCACAGGTTCAACCCCAAATATACACAAATTTTTAAAAATTCTTGACCACCATCAATAATTAATATTCCTCATGAAGCAAGCAAGATACAAAATAGCATGTTCTCTAGAGGTGATAGACACCATTATGGAAAATGTTCAGTCCATACAAAGGCTGAATGTGAGAGAGATTCCATGTAGATTATGAGGACCTCTGGATACCCCTATTTATGGGTGACATTGTATTGAAGCATCAAGCCCTAGAAAACTGCAGAACTTCCTAAAGGAAACTCGCTGGGGGAACATTTGAGGAGTTGATTAAAAATAAATATGAGGCCCTCCATTTCTGACATGGGGTACTATCTAGATCATGCCCCTGAAAGATCACTGATAGCATATGTACTGTCTAGGGTTAAGGCAGGTATAGCACATAAGATTTTTCGTATTTCCTTATTGATTGATCTTGAATAGACTAGACCACTCATCCTTCTTCCCAGGTCTATTGTTATGTAGTCCATGCATTCTGCTAATTAAGAGATGGCCATTACTCTGGAAAAAGTGAGTTTATTCTTGCTGCTCTAACCAGTGCTATAATAAGAATTTCTGATTACTGATTGAAGAGATCCATAATTATTTTAAACACTTTGACATAATAGTCAATGGGAAGGCAGTGATCAGAGGTATTCCTCTGATCTGCTGGACCCTGGGCCACTTCTGGAGAGGAATGTTCTGGCTTAGCCCTGAAGGACTTTTGTTTTAGGATGATGCACCAACCCCTTAATGGTCTCCTGGTATCCATGGATTCCGTGAGGGTAGAGGGATGGTTAACTAAGCAGGAAGAGCCACTTGCTCAATGGACTTTAGAAAGGGAGACAATTGCTACTATTCCCCTCTTTTCCTGTCTGCCATCTGCAGTGCATATCCAGATTCTTCAAGTTCTCCATTCTCAGGGGAAGGAGAAGTTGAGGGGGGCCAGGAGTGTTGAAGAATGAGTGCCATCCAGACTATGATTTGTTTTTGGATAAGTAACAGGTACCTGATGAATATCTCATGTGGTTTATTGTATACACAGCATATTAAGACATCTGGATTTATTCCAGCATGTTGGATGGAGTCCCTGTGGAGGATTTACAGAAGGACATTGAAAAGAGTTCATGAATGGTCAGGTATGGGTGAACTGCGCAACTAGGTGGCATAGTAGAGAGAGTGCTGAACTTGGAGTCAGGCAGACTCATCTTCATGAGTTCAAATCTGGCCTCAGACACTTACTAGCTGTGTGACCCTGAACAAGTCACTTAACCCTGTTTGCCTCGGTTTCCTTATCTGTAAAATGAGCTGGAGAAGGAAATGGCAAATCAATCCAATATCTTTGCCAAGAAAAGCCCAAATGGGGGCATGAAGAGTCAGACACAACTACAGAACAAGAACAACACAATGGGTGAACTGAGATTTGCATTGTTGGAGGGAGTATTCATAACTCCCTCCAAATACAATCATAGGTCCAGTGGTCTAGAGAAATATGAATCAGCTACATACAGAATCACAATTTATCTCACAGCCTGAACCATTCATTTTTTTTTTGTGAGAGAGGTTACATCTGATTGAATACTACTGGAATAATGTATGGCCGTAAAACAGCAACAGTGACAGAAAAACTATTGTTGGTTTTATGATGATACAAAAATTACTTCTGAAAAAATGTAGAATGTTACATCTTCAAACATATCAGTAATGACTTATCTATTATTAAACACAAATGTTTCAATGGAATCCACCTGTGTCCCTTAAAATACCAAGGGAGTGGTATGTGATTCCAGAGGGAGTAAAATAGATTATTAACCTGTTTGTTTATTTTTTGTCTTTTCAAGTTCAACAAACATCAATGAAGCATCTACTATGCACAAAGTACTTTGCTAGATCAGTATTGAAGCCACAGTTTAAGAGTACAATACATATATTCAGTAGCCAATTTCTTGACTTCTTTTATTAGGAGATATTAAATTTTATAGTTATTTTAGAGTATCACATATATAACTTGACCCTGATTTATTTCTGAATGAGCTCCAATGACAATAAAAGCTTTGTGGGTGACTTCCATGCCGCTATACAGTGTGGAAAAGCTTTATGCACTTTACCCAAAGAGATTACTTTGAGGAACATAGTATGTACTCAGATATATAGGTAAGATTTTTGTCAAACATAAAAGTGACATTATAGTCATACTTTATGTATCATGTCCTTTATTAAAATACAATTCAAGTGCCCCTGAGATCTTCCTTTCATGATTTTACCTATTGAATTCTGCCATGCCTTTGTTGACCGTCTGATGTATCAACTTAGGGAATAGTTACCATATAATAACCATCATCAACCCACTGTATAAGATTTTCTTATTCATTTTCCCCTCTTGGTACTACCACTCCTGATTCTCTATGACTCTCAGTTATCAATGGAAGGCTGCTGTTATGCTTTTACTAATCCTACATGGATTGGGCTGCTGCCCTTCAATAAACTTTATGTGACAGGTCCATCTGGCCCAAGGGTTTGAGGCATCATTTTGACTGAAGGGTCCCAGCTCAGGGCTTATGTGGACCAGGTTCAGTTAATGAGAGAGTCTTGGCCATTAAAGAGAGGAGTCTTTTTTTTTTTCTCGTTGTCTCTGGCTTATTATGCCCTCAACCTAGAATAAAATTCTGGGAACAATCTTTAAACCAAAACGTAGGTTTGTTTCATATCTAGGATCTTTCTAAAAGAGATCAACAAGTCTCTAGAAAGGTACATAATGTACAAAGCCAATCAGGTATGAACAGTGATTTGTTTCCTCTGCTATAAAAGACATGCTTAAAACACAAAAAACTTATGAGGATACATTGTCAAAGAGTTAATACATGTCAGACCAGGGAAGACAGTGAATCAGAGGAAACAGCATAATACACCTTTTCCCCTGCTCCCATCTACTCTAACAGAGATTTCAGAAGAACACTCTTCTGAATAACAATTAGAAAATCTAAGTACAAACTACTGTGGATTTCAGCCCAAGATCACAATTTGACCCATAGAAACAAGGGACCCAAACAGGAACTATTCAACAGATATAGGCCAGGATCCTACACTCAGCCTCTGGGTTCAAAGTAAGACTAGGCTAGCAGCACTATAACTTTGAAATGATAGAGCCTTTTCCAGATACTTTACAGGCTCTGTGGCCAGCAGTTGTTCATTGGAGCTCCATCCAATGAAGTCTGCAGGTGTATTGCCTAGATAACAGGCTGAAAAGCATAAGAAGGCAGTGATAAAATCACATAGAACCCACTGAAAGTTTGTGGCTCTCTAGACCAAGCCTCACCTGTAATTTTTGAAGAACATAGTACTCAATCCTGGACAAATGTAGTGATAGGACCCCAGATAAGATAGGCCAGATATATCTAAGTCCACTACAAGCCCACCAAAAATGTGTAGAGCTTAGCCCTAAGAAAAAGTCCCAATTTCAGGAAGTAAAATTGAAAGAATGAGATAAAGAGCTATATTGCGCCAGAGATGCCCAAGACACAAATCCAAAAGAGGAAAATAATTCCAAAACACGTACGAGCAAAACCTCAGACCTTGGACACAAGATCAATTAGAATTCCTATAAGAAATGAAGTAAGGGTTTTAAAATATTATTAACGAAATGAGAGTGCCAGAGGAAAGAATTGGAAAGAAATGAAAGTTTTGAAGGAAAGACTTAGAAAGAGAGTTAACAACTTAGCATGAGGTATAAAACCTGGTAAGATTACTTTGCCAACGTAACAGATTCCTTGAAAATTAGCATGAACAAAACAGAAATCAATGACTCTGTGAGACAACAAGAAACATTAAAAGCAAAGTCAAAGATTGGGGGGGGAAGGTGAAGATGTAAAGTATCTGATATTAAAAAATAGCTAATGTAGAAAATAGATCACAGAGAGATAAGAATCAAAGTACTGCTTAAAAGCTGTGACCAAAAGAAAGTTTGATAATCATCCATGTGTTAAGAAATCGTGAAAGAAAATAACCAGTTGTATTATAACAAGAGGGCAAAGTAAAATATAAAGAATTCACTAATCACCTCTGAAAGAAACTCCAAAATGAAAACTTCCAGGAATGTCATAGTCAAAGTCCAGTTCTTCCAAGTCAAAGGAAAAAAAAATCACACACAAGCAGCCAGAAAGAAAGAGTTTAAGTGCCGAGGAACTAAATTCATAACCATATAAGATTTCTCAGACATCACTATAAAGAAGTGGAGAGCATGTACTATAATAGTCATATGTGTGTGTGTGTGTGTGTGTGTGTGCTTACAAGGGGAAAATACCAGGAAAACTGAGCACAATCTTGCAGGGAGAAAAAAGGACTTTAAAGTATTCCTGGTGAAAAGACCAGAACTGAGTAGAAACTTTGAAATAAAAATATTAGAGTCAAGGGAAAAATAACAAAGTAAATGCAGATGAGCAATTAGAAAAAAACATGATGATGAAAAGTTTGCATTCTAGTTGAAGTGATACAAGAGTCCTCTCAGAACTTTAATGTCATCCTGGTTTATAGAGGGAGTAAAGCAAGTCAGAAAGCCTGGGAGTGGTTTTGTTATGTTTTAATTATCTTAAAAAAAGAAAGGGAAGGGAAGGGGAAAGGAAAACTCTAGGGGAGAAAAGGGGAGCCAGTGTAGTAGAACATATTATCTTACATAATCAGATACTCAAGTATAACTCTATACATATGAGAAAAAATGAATGGAGTAGGCATCATTTGAACCTCAAATTTCATCTTAACTGGTCAAGGGAGGGTAGACCACATAATATATGTGCACCTAATGGAATAGCATTTAAATACTTGAAGAAAAATCTAAATGGGTTACAGGGAGAAATGGAAAATAAAACTATAGTGGGAGATCTCAATGTACCCTTTCATTCCTAGAAAAATCTGATAAAAAATAAACAAGAATTTAAGGACCTGAATAGAATTTTAGAAAAGTTAGATATAGATCTCTGACAATCGTTGAATAGGAATAGAAAGGAATATACATTTTTTTCAGTTGAATATGGCATCCTTAAAAAAAATTGAACATATATTAGATCATAAAAACCTCACAAAAACTGAAAAGCAGAAATATTAAAGACATACTTTATTGACAACAGTGCAACAAAAACCATATTCAATAAAAGGCTGTTGAATAAAAGATTAAAAATTAACTGGAGACAAAATAACAATACTAAAGAATTGTTAGGTCAAAGAAGAAATCTTAGAAATGATAGATAAGTAGAAGTAATTACAACAATAAATCAACATACCAAAATTTTGAGTGTAGCTAAAGTGATCCTTCAGGGGAGATTTCTATCTCTAAACACGTTCAGAAAAAGAAAGAGAGAGAGAAAAAGAGACTGAGAGAGAGAGAAAGCGAGTGAGCACTAGTTTATCAATGACTTTGGCATGCAACTAAAAAGTTGAAAACCATAAAATTTTAAAATTTGAATTAAATACTAGAACAGAAATTCTAAATACCAAAGAAGAGAATAATAAGACTGAAAACAAAAAAACTTATTAACTTAATAAAGCTAGAAATTTATTTTTCAAAAATAAAAGTAGGGTGTTCTGAAAGTCTTAGTGCAGTCTTAAGTTTTAATAACTTCAGAAATAGAAATGCTACAAATCTACGAAAATTATTTGGAATTTAAATGTTTAAAATTTGTATTTTATACTTATTTAGTTTATGACATTTAAATAATGTTTTTAATTTTAATAAGATGAGTCACTCAGTCATAATTCATTGTTTGTATGTCACTTTCTAGATGACACTTTCTCAGACTGGTGGATTGGTAGACAATATCTGCTTGCTTGGAAACCTTGGTCACCTGATCTATCTCTGTTAGACTTTTCTTGTAGGGTCACATCAATATGCATTAAGACCTCATTCCTTGAATCATCTCAAGGCTTGGATTATAAACACAATCCTTTCAGTCATTGACTATCAATTGAAATCTTTTACAAAGCTTGAAAATCAACTAAAGTGATGTATAGCACAAATGATGGTTATTTGGAATTTTAATAAGAAACCTATTAATACTTTAAAATTTTAAATAATCAACCTTTCAAATATCATTTTTGTAAATTTTTGGCATTTATACTTCTGAAGGTATTAAGGCTTAAAACTGTCTAAAATATTCAAAACATCCTACAAATAAACCACTAGCTAGTTTGATTTTTTTTTTAAAAAAAGCAGAAAATCAGATTACTGGTATCAAAAATAAATAAAGAGAATTTTCAACAAATGGAGAAGAAATCAAGAATGTAATTGGAAATTATTTTTGCCCAACTACATGCTAATAAAACCAATAATTTAAATAAAATAGATCAATATTTATAAAAATCTAAAATAATTAGGTTAATTGAACAAGAAATAGAGAATTTAAGCAGCCCTATCTTAAAAAAAGAAATTGAATAAAACATCCATGAACTCCCAAAGAAAACAACTCTGAGATCAAATAGATTTGTAAGTTAATTCTATTGAACATTCAAAGAAAAATTAACTCCAATATGACAGTTTTTTAAAATAGGGAAGGAAGGGATTCTACCACAGTCAGAGAAAGTCAAAACAGAGAAAGAAAGCTATAGTTCAATATCTTTGATGAACAAAATGCAAAATTTTAAAATAAAATATTAACAGAGGCTACCACAACACATCACCAAGATTATACATTTGACCAGATAGGATTTATACAAGGAATATGGGTTGGTTCAGTGTTAAGGAAATTATAATTGCAATCGACTATATTAGTAATAAGAATAACACAATCATATGATTATATAAAGTCAAGGTATGGTTGGGCCCATCTTCCTGTTGGTGACCATCTTCTCTAAAAAGCATTGTAGTAACTTGTAGTGCTTTTAATTACAACTCACCCAGAACTTTTAATGACTTCAAATAGATACATGAAAAGATTTCGACAATATCCATTTTTTTTTTTTTAAAGGAAGGAGAGAACATAGGAAATAAATGAATCTTCCTTTAACATAGAAAGTACTATATATTTAAACCTGGATTATATGGAATGGAGATAAACTAGAGTCTTTTCCATTAAGATCAGGGTTAAAGCAAGAATATCTACTGTCACCACTATTTGATATAGTGATAGAAATGCTAACTGTAACAGAAGACAAAAGTAATTGAGGGAATAAGTATAAACAAAGGAGGAACACTGTTTTTTTATTTTTGTAGATATGTTGGTATACTTAGAGAACCCTGGAAAGCTAAAAATTAATCAAAGCAATTAATAGCTTCAGATAAATTTCAAGATATAAAATAAATCCACACAAATCATCAGAATTTCTTTGTATCATCAACAAAACTCAGCAAGAAGAGATAGAAAGGAAAATTTCCAGTTAACATAACTACAGAATGCTTGTTAATTGTTTATCATAACTTATAGTTAGTTATTTAATATAACTACAAAATATAGTTTAAATACTTGGAAGGCTATTTACCATGAATCACAAGAAACTATATGAATATAGTTACAAAACACTGTGTATGGAAATAAAATTAGAGAAATTAATTTCTCATAGATAGGCAGTGACAAAATATAAAAATGGCAATGCTACCAAAATTAACTTAATTATTTAATGCTATGCCAAACTGCCCAAGTATTTCTTTGTAGAGTTAAAAAAATTAGGGGCAGCAAGGTGATGCAGTGGATAAAGTCCTGGCCCCATAGTCAGGAGGACTTGGGTTCAAATTCAGCCTCAGACCAAACACTTGACACTTACTAGCTATGTGACCCTGGGAAAGTCACTTAACCCCAATTGCCTAAAAAAAATATTAATAACAAAATTAATGTGGAGGAATAAAAGGTCAAGATTCTCATGAGAAGTAATTTTTAAAAAGTGAGAAGGAAGGAAGCCTAGCAGTACAAGATTTTAGAACTATACTATCAAAATGTTTTCTTTTGGGTAAGAAATAGAAAGGTTTATCAGTGGAACAAATGAAATATGTAACATACAGAAGCAAATAAATGAATAGCCTTATTGTTGTTGAGTCATTTCAGTCATTTCTGGCTCCTCGTGACCCTATTTGGGGTTTCTTTGGTGAAGATATTGGAGTGGTTTACTATTTCTTTGTCCAGTTCACATGAGGAAACTGAGGCAAACAGGGTTCAGTGACTTGCCCAGGGTTACATAGCTAGTAAGTGTCTGAGGTAGGATTTGAACTCAGGACTTCCTGACTCCAGGCCCAGTGCTCTATCCATCCATAGTTACTACTATAATAGAAACAAAACAATACATGAAACTCAATTCCTTGTACAATTATAATAATCAAATTTGGCCTTGGAAAAAAACAAAGAAAATGCACCTTTTTCCCTTCACTGAAGAATTACAGAACTATAAGTGTGGCATACTACATACACCGTCAGGTGTGATTGCTGTGTTGCTGATCAGTTTTTACTTTTGATTTTTTAAAGCTCTTTGTTTAAGAACTCACTGAGTATAGTTTGGAGAAGGGAATAAACGTATTCAGAAATAAATGTAATATGAAAAACACAATACATGGACAAAATAGATCTAATTAAAATTATTGGGTTTTACCTAGCAATTCATAACAAAGTCACACAGCTAGTAATGTCTGAGGTCAGATTTGAACCCAGGAAGATGAGTCTCCCTGACTCCAAGCCCAGCACTCTATTCACTGAGCCACCTAACTGCCTCACTAAGTAGCCTAGAATCTGGTAAATCCTAAAGCCAAACTACTAATAAAAACTGCTGGGAAAACTGAAAAGCAACCTGGCAGAAATTACATTTTTATAACAACATCTCGCACTATATTCCAAGATGAGCTCCAAATAGATATGTGATATATGACCTAGATATGAAAAGGCATATCATAAATAAATATTACCTTTTAGATTTATTGATAGAAGAGTATGACCAAATAAAAGGTTGACAAAGAAAAAATGGACAGTTTTGATGACATAAAATTTAAAAGTTCTTGCACAAACAAAATCAATTCACCTACAATTAGGAGGGGAAAGTTAACTGGGGAGAAAAAAAAATTTGCATTGTTTCCCTGATATACATATACAGTATACAGGAATACTAATACACTTTTTGTGGATCTGTGAATTGGTCCAATCAATCTGAAAAGCAGTTGTGTGTACCTTTTACTGTTACAGTACCATTACAAGGACTATAGCCCAAACAGAGCAAATAAAGAGAAAAAAAAGTCATTTATGTACAAAATATTTATGGTAGCTCTTTTCGTGGTGGCAAAAAACTGGAAATTAAGGGGATGCCTATTAACTGGGGAATGTTTGGACCACTTGTGGTTCATGAACAGCATGAATACTATTATGTCATAAGAAACAAAGAATGGGATGGCTTCAGAGAAGCCTGGTAGGTCTTCTTTGACCTGATGCACAGTGAAGTTAGAAGAACTAGGAGAGCAATTTATGCTCTGAACATTTTTTAAATGGACAAATATAAGACTTAAGAACTCTGTTCAATACAATGATTAAGCATGACTCCAAAATACTGGCGATGAAGGATGCTGCTCACCTCCTGATAGAGAAGTGATGGACTAAACATGCAGAATGAAACACACATTTTTGGACATGGTTAGTATGGGAATTTGTTTTGCCTGACAATACACATTTGTTACAAGGATTTTGTTTTTCTTTTGGGGCAGGTCTTGAGGGGTTGGAAGGGAGAGAAAAATAAATACTTGTTCATTGAAAAAACTAACTAAAAAGAGACTAAATATATGATGCAGTAACCAACAACTCATACTCTCCTAGTAACCCATACCCTCTTACTCTTTAAGTCATTAAAACATGAAATGTTTTGTGAATAAACAGTCTTTTCACCTTTACGTCAGATCTGCACTGTCTGAGCAAGGTCCCTCAAGGTCTGTAACTTCTGGAAAGTCAAGACATGACTTGGGCTCATCCTCCTGGAGGTGACTATCTTCTCCAAAAAGCATTGTAGTAGCTTGCACTTTGCTGCAATGACACCAAAATTCCCACCAAGGCTAGAAACATGTATTTCAGGATTGCTGTTTTTTTATGTAGGCTCAGGGAAAGAATCACCAAAAACAAAACAAAACCAAAAACACAGATGAAACAGTGAGGGTTTCGCAATCTAATCTAAGTTCAGAGAGGCAAGTACACACAGCCACCAGAGCTTCCAGGGGTAGGAGAAAACCAATGAAAGTCCATGAAGTTTCCGGGAATTTTCACTGGGATACTTTGAACTTAAGCACCAGGCAGAGACTTGGAAAACTATTATTGCGGCTAACTTAACCCCATGCTAGAATAGAAATCTCCAGCTGCTACTCCAGTTTTGAATATATAATTCATCACCACCCCTCTGGCTCTGTACTAGAATCCAGGCCAAATTAGTTTGCTCAATATCCCCTGAGAGCCCTTGTTCTTTCCTGTCTCTGTGCCTTTACTTAAGACAGTCATTCCCTCTGCATGCAACGTGTTTTCCTATCCTGATGGTACAGTGGAAAGAACAACGGCTTTGAAGCCTGATGATGATGATGATGATGATGATGATGATGATGATGATGATGAATTATCGTAATAGCTAACATTTATATAGCACTTACTGCATGCCTGGCAACATTCTAAGCATTCTACAATTATTATCTCATTTGATCCTGAGCCCTGAAGGTGGGTGATATTATTATAACCATTTTACAGATGAAGAAATGGAGGCTCAGAGAAGTTAATTGACTAGCCCAGAGTCACACAGCTATTGAGTGTCTGTGGCAGAATTTGAACTCAGGTCTTCCTGACTCCCTACTCAGTGCTCTGTTTACTGTATCACCACCAACTGCCCTCAGAGCAAGTTGCGTTTTCCTTTAAAGTCTGCTAAGTGGTCAACTCTGCCTATTCAGTAGCTAATCCTCTTTGACAGACATCCCCAAAGTGGGAATGGAGGGATGCAAAAAGCGACTAAGAGAAGTCTCTGATTTTAAATGCATACTCAGACCTTCAGGAAGTGTTTTCCAGTCCAGTAAACTGGGGACAGGGGAAAGAAAGGGCTTTCATAAGAAAACTGAGCAGAAGAAACAGAGATTGGGGCAACGAAGGCAGTTGAACCAAATCAGTTTTGTGAGGATTCTGTAGGGGGATATGCTGATAAGACTAAAATAACAAGTTAACCTACAGGCCAAGGAGATGGCCTAAGCAGATGCAGCCAGGCTATAGAGCTGGGAGAGGATTTGGAAGTTGGCTAGTACAAACCCCTCAGTGTATAGATGAGGAAATTCAAGCCCAGGGAGGTCAATGTGTCCTCTGAGTTCTAGTCCCACAGCAACAACTCCTATTGGACATGGCCAGGTGTTCCACAGAAATATTAGACTCCATTTGTACAAAGCAAAATTTGTACGATCATAAGATCATAGATCTGGGGTTAGGATGGGTCTCAGAGTCGATCTCTTTCCACTCCCTCGTCTTACAATTGAGGGCACAGGCTCGGGAATTTGTGCTTTGGTCCTCAGACTCCAGAGACAGTGCTCTTTAGAATGGAAGCTCGTTGACCTGAGTGAGCACAATAATTCCCTCAACAAAAAAATCAGTTTAACGTGGTCAACTTTGCAGAGACCAATTTCACTGCGTTTATTAGAAAGCAGCAGGCACTTGGGCCTACTGATGTGTGTTTTTATAGTGTGATTTGAATTGGTCTTGTAAATCTTCACTGGTAGCTATTGGAGCATATAAATTGGAGCATAATATATTATGCTTACTCCCTGGTCAGTCACTGTGCTGTGCCTAGAGACAGTAAGAAGAGAAGGAAGGGAATTAAATCAATTCAACAAACATTTATTGAGTATCTAGTATGTACAAGGCACTGTGTTAGGTGTTGGGGATGCAGTGATGAAACTATCACTCAGGCTCTACCCTAAAGGACCTTGTAACCTAATTGGGGGCATAGACATTTACACAAATGAGTATAATACAAGAAGGATTTTAATAAGAGTAAAGGGGAGATTTAGACAAGAAGAAATGATTGACAATGTGGAACTATGGTTCAGTGGAGGTACTAGGGCCGAATGAATGAATCTGGGAATCATTTCCATTAGAGGTGCTATTTGAAGTCATGCTTGAGATTTGCAAGGAAGAGAATGTAAAAAGAGAAGATGGATGAGAACCAAGTCTTGAGGGACATATGAAGGAAGAAGAAGCAAGAAAAGAGACTGCTGAGTTTATCAGTTAACTCCTCTTTCCTTCCCCCCTCCAAATCATCCCCTTCACCCCACATAGAATGTAAGTTCCTTGTAGTCAAGGATTATTTTGCTCCTGTCTTCGTACGCCCTGTACCAAGCTCGATCCCTTGCATGTGGTGTTTATTAAATGCCTGTTGAGTTGAATAAAATAGGCTTGTGGTGAGTAAAACATTTTATAAACTTAAAAATATCATATTAATATGAACTATCATGTTCTGAAAACATCATAGAGAAAGTTAGGACTTAGAAAAGGTCATGAGATATAGCAAAGGCCTTAAAAGGTTGTTGGAAGGCTTGGAGAAAGCTATTTCAGTAGAATGGTGGGGCAGCAACAGACCTCAGGTTGCAAGGGGTTGAAGAATGAATAGACAGTGAAGAAGTGGAAACACTGAATGCTTTTTAAAAAGTTCAGCAAGTTTCATCAGTAAAACAAAAGGGTAGAGATAATTTATGGTAATAGATGGCTCAGGGGAAAATTTGTTTAGGATGAGGAAGCCTGATCTGATTGCTAGGTAGTGGAGAAGGAAAAGGTAGAGACAGACACACTGAAGACAAGAGAAAGAGAAGGAAATGACTAATGTTAAAAAAAAAAGTAATAGAGGAAACTTGTGAGGATGAGGTCAAGGGGACACAAATGGAAAGATTAGTCTTGGCAAGGAGGAGAGGCATACCTTCCTCTGCAACTAAAGGGAATGAAAGGAGAATAAATGAAGCTATAATAAAATTTTGAGGTATGAGGAAGGGAAGATGAAATAACTTTCAATAGATGACCTCAATCTTCCTGGTAAAATAGTGCTCAAAGTCATCTGCTGAAGAAGAAAAAGGGACTTGGGGTGAGGAGACCACTTGAAACAGTCTCTATTGGGTGTGTGATAGGAAATCAATCAGAGCTGAAGGTTGTCAAGGAGCAGTGAGGGCTCCATTTATGTTAGATAGCAGAGCTGGAACTAGGTAGGGTAGGTGGGGGCATTTTCCCAGGCACCAAAATTTAGATGGGCACCACTTCTTCCAGGGGACACAAACAGTCTAGCTAGTATCATCACAAGAGAATACCACCAACCTACCAAAGACATTGTTCTTCTGCTTCCCAAACCACTTACCTTGGGCTTCTTCCTTTCTGGTCCTTCTAATGCCGTGAATACCGGTAAGTGACCTTGGTAGGGTAAGTAACTTAATCTATCTAGACCTCAGTTTCCTCAGCTGTAAAATGAGGGGGTTGGATTAAATGGCCTCAAAGGATCTTCCCCGCTTTGAGTCCAACATCCTTTGATATTATTTTCTCCAGTCTTCTATTTTTGTGGATTATTTTTAAAAATAAAATTTAAAGCAGCAGCTAGGTGGCGCAGTGGATAGAGCACCAGCCCTGAGTTCAGGAGTACCTGAGTTCAAATCTGGCCTCAGACACATAACACTTACTAGCTGTGTGAACCTCGGCAAGTCACTTAACCCCATTACCTAGCAAAAAAAGAAAAAAAATTTAAAATGCTTAATTTAAAAAAAATTTAAATCTCAGAATAATACCTTTTTGGAGGCATAGACTTGGGAAACAAATTATATTAACAATTCACATAATTGTAGGTGATGGGCCTAAAGATTTTTCTCCAGAATTTGCAGCTCAATTCATTTTATCTGCTATGCTGCTATAAATGAACTGACTTGGGGAAGAAGGCTATCTAAGGTGTGAAACTTATTGTCTCCTAATGAGTTCAGGCTATGGATTAGACGCTTTCAAAAAAAACATTCCTTCCAACTTCCCAAATACCAACCCAGGTGATAGTAGATATGTATAGGATAAAGATTTCAAGAATCGTTTCGAAAGCTTCATTATTAGCAAACTGTCCAAAATATCTCAGCAAGAGAGTAATGGGGATATCTGAAGTGTGACCACATCTATCTTCAGCTGAGAAAGTAGAACTGGGAGCTGAGGTTGGTGAACTCAGAGTCTAGAGGCTTGTAGAGGTCACCAGTGTGACTTTTGAAGCTGCCAAGGATTAAAGAGGAGGGTTGTGAGGTAGGTGCTAGTCACTGAGGAAGATGGTGTCAACAAGGATACGGACAAGGTGATATGGTAGTTTTTCATCCTTCATTTTTTGAAGAGGACCAATGACATCATGGGGTAATGTCTTGACTTGTGCATGAATTGGATTTAAGTGAGGCAGAGCTGCACAAAGTCATCAGCCTCTTTCTTCCAGAGTCATTGAAGTCCATTGGCAAGACAAAAGTCAGGATGACTGGTAGTGGCCCAGGACACAGTGGATGACCTTGGTATCTTGGATGTCTGACCAAACTCTAAGTGCTCCACAGCACCTACTCTAGCCAACTTTGTGTGCTTTGGAATAAATTGTTCTCATCTTCCCAGATTAGGTGAAGTCTTTACATGCTTGGGGTAGACATTCTCCTAACTCACTGACAGGTTTGAGGCCTGTCGATCACCTTATATCTGGTGTAGCCCATCTCCTGAGATGGCTTACAGTGGTGTGGCACCTGTGCATGCTACAGCTTGGAGCCACAAGTGAGAATTGAGTGACAGGTGAAATAGGTGGAGAGAGTGAAGAAGGGTGGCATGCCTAGAAAGAGCAGGGGACTTGAAGAAGGAGAACATAGGTTTAAATTGAGGCTCTGATATTTACTATCTCTGTGGCCTTTGACAAATCACTTTAACTTCTCTGGGCCTCAGCTTTCTCATCTCTAAAGTGAAAGGGTTATACTAGATGATGATGATGATGATGATGATGATGATGATGATGATGATAGCTAGCATTTACATAGATTTTTAGATTTTCAATGCAATTTATAAATATTATTTTATCCTCACAACAACCATAGGAGGCAGATGCTATTATTATCCACATTTTTACAGATGAGGAAACTAAGGTAGACAGAGATTAAGTGATTTGCCCAAAGACATGCAATAAGAAGGTACCTGAGGCCAGATTTGAACTCAAGTCTTCCTGACTCTGGGTCTGAGACTCTAGTCACTGGATAAAAACCATCTGGCTTTAAATTCTGTAAGCCTATGAACTTCAAATAATGCCTGGAACATGTTAGGTGCTTAATGAATACTTGCTAGTTGGCTCATTCATTCATTCATTCACTCAAAAAAAGAGAAAGGGTAGAAGAATGGTGTCAGATCAAGTGTCCAGAAGTGACATTTGAGAACAGAAGCGTGCTGACCCTTCCTCCTCCTTTACCTCCTCCTCACCTGATTCAGGAAGGATAGAGCAGGAGAAGAGCAGCCAGCATGGGAAAGGAGTCTGGGGTGCCTTGAATAACAAGCCCGATTTTAAGTGGAGGGACTATAAAGGGAAGAGTTTGAGAATGAAGAAGAATTTGTTAGTACCAGAATGGGTCTCCAATCCATAGATAACAAGAATTTATCAAGAACCTACTGTGTACCAGGCACTGTACTGAGTACTAAGGAGACAAAGACAAAATGAAACAATTCCTACTCTCAAAAATATTACGTTCTATTGAGGAAGATGACATGTACATACACAGGGTGTCCCAAAAATCTTAATGCTATTTTAAGCTTTAATAGCTTTAATTATTATTAGAGTTTATTGGTATTATTATTCATTATTATTAGAACTTAAGTTTCAGTAGCTTAAAACTGCGCTAAGAGTTTTGGGACATCCTACATAAGTATATACAGAATAGAACATGCAAATTAATTGCAAAATAAATGCAAGGTATTATATACAAGGAAGGTAATTAGAGAGGGAGGACCCTAACAGCTGGGGATAAGAGGGATGGGGGGGATCAGGAAAGGCTTTTGTTGTAGAAAATGGTGCTTGAGCTGCATCTTGAAGGAAGAAAGAGGTGAAGGTGAAGGCAGAGGTGAAGAGGTGGTGCATTCCGAGCATAGGGGACAGTCTCTGCAAAGGCAAAGGGATGGCAGATGGTGTATCATGTGTGAAGAACAGAGAGGTCTAGTTCAAATGAACTGAAGAGTGTGGGATGGGGCTGGAAAGGTAGGCTTGTGCCATGTTGAAAAGAACTTTAAAAGCCAAACAGAGGAGTCTGTATTTTATTGTAGAGGCTGTAAGACCTACAGAGCATTGGTTTATTGAGGAGGGGAGCTACGTGTCCAGGTCTTTGCTTAACGAGAAATTGTTTTAGTAGCATTATGAAAAGGGCAAATAGAGAACAGTAATGACAGGTAAGAAAAAAGATTGAGATGGATAAGGGTGAGAGTAAAGGGACAAATAACAGAGAAAGGGGACTATAGGATCATAGACCCTTAAATCTGGAATTGGAATGGACCCCAAAGGTCATCTAGACAACCTACTCATTTTCCAGATATGGTTAAGTGACTTACTTAAGGTCACATACATGTAGTCAGTGTTGAAAGTGAGATTTTAAGCCACCTCCTCATTTTCTATAAGGAAGCTAATGAGGCTGAATAATAGATATTAAGGGAGCATAAGGGAGGATTTGTTATTCACAGAGCAAGGGGTGGGTCACTAGGCAGAATCTCACAGAATAAATTAGTCCCAAGGTTCTAGTTAGAATCTGGTATGATGGTGACTTTGCAAATACAGTTTTCAATTCAGAGGGAGTTCTTTTTAAATCTCTCTAAGAAAGGGAAAACATACATTAATTGCAACCTTGTTATCATTAATAATATTGCTTTAGCAAAAAACCTCAGCAGTGTTCTGACTTATAAATTAGTGTGCTAGATTTGTGGGATCCACTAGTCCTATATGTCTCTATTTCTTTTTCCTCCAGCCAATTTCCATCCCTAAATGAATCCCCTTTTCCCCTTCCTAATACTATCCAGAACTGAAGCTAGCAATGTTTCCATCTGGAAAAAGTAGAATAAAATATGCCCTCAAATACTGTTGGGGAGCCTGGGGAAGAGGAGTCAGGCTGGAGAGGATTTCATTGGAGGGCTGAGATGAGTGTTTGGTTCTTGCTAAATGTTAAGCTCAGTTGTTTCTACAAAGCTACAAGTGTTGGCAATGACCTCTAAAAGCCCCATCACCCCACCCTAGTTTCAGCTCTGACCCTACTCACCCTCCAGTGACCTCTGTCAGGGATACAGAACTGGAGTGTGTTGGGAAATAGAAATGTCTCATAAACATGGAACTACATACTATAGTTTCAAGTGTTTGCTCTCGTGACATTTTTTTCTTTTTTCACAAATTGATTCCTAGGCATAGCCCACCATCAGTTGCCATCACAGTGCAACTTGCTTCTCATTTGTACTCATTTAACTATTTCTCATTTGTAACCCCAGCATGTCTTGGCTGTGAAGCCTGTGCAGTCCCATTGATGAAGCCACATGAATATTATTGTCCATGGAAAGCAAATCGGATGCAGATTTCAAGAAGAGACAACCAACACCCCAGAGCATACTGTTAAAAGGCTGCCATTTTAATACAGCATTTCCCACCCTTTGGAATGAATTCCAAAGCACACTTGCCAGTTGGTAAAGTGGCTGAAGCCCATTGAGAGGGTGGGAGATTAGGGGAGGCTCTCAATCACTAAAGAAAACTGATGAGAGACAAAAAGGGTAAAGACAAAAAGAGGAAGAAAAATAGGATATAAACAGTTCAACCTCACTCAAGGTTAAAGAAATGCATAATAAAACAACCACAACAAGGAGATAAAATAAAAATAATAGATAGCACTTACATGTCACTTTGTTTGCAAAAAGCTTTACATATGTCATGTCATTTTATCCTCACAAAAGTCCTCCCTGTGAGGTAGGTTTTATAATTAATTTACCTTCTACAGGGGAAGGAAAAATATCACAAATAAGAGATAAATAAATACAAGACAGCTTGAAGAAGGAGAGATCATTAAACAATCAGGAGAATCAAGACATTTCAGGTAGAAGGTAGAGTCAGAGCTACAGAGCAGCTAAGAACATTCATAATAATAAAATACTATAAACAAATTAAATATTGGATGGTTGAGCAGTAGTTAAGTAGATGATAATATTTTATCTAATAATGATCCCTGAGAGGCAGACTAGCATTGTGTAAAGGTTAAGTCCAGGCAGTGGGACCATAGGCAAGTCACTTAAATTCTCAGTGTCCCAGGCAACTGTCCAAGGTTCTAAGTTGTAGAGTAGGTACCAACCTGCCTTGGTAGAGGGAGTCTCCTCATTGGGAATTCCCCATATGAATAAAATTACCAGTCTTGTTCAAAATGATAATGATAATGATAACAACAATAACTCACATCTATATAGCACTTGAGGTTTGCAAAACACTTTACGTGTATTATCTAGCTTGATCCTGGTAATGACCTGGTATTATTATTATCTCTGTTTTTTTCCATATGAGGTAACAAATGTGAGAGAGGTCTGATTTGCCCAGGGTCACATAGTTAGGAAGTATCAGATAGTTAAATAGACATAGAGTTAAATAGATAGAGAAAGATAGAGCTAAATAAAGATAGAGTTGGGAAAAGATAAAGAGATAAATAAAGAGATAGAAAAAGAGACAAATAGATAAAGATAGACATAGAAAAAGATAAAGAGACAAAGAGATAGAAAAAAGAGATAGATAATAGATAGATAATAGACAGATAGATAGATAGATAGATAGATAGATAGATAGATAGATAGATAACAGATAGATGATAAATTTAACATTTACTAAGCATTTACTGTGTGCCCTATAGGCACTGTGTCCTAATCACTGGGAATATAAATCTAAGTTTAAAAAAAGATGGTCCTTGCTCTTGAGAAGCTTATAATCTAGTGGGGGAAGGAAAACAATATGTAAAAGGGAGCTGTAAAAGGATGAGGGGGTGGGCTGCTGGGGAGGAAGTAGAAAAGTCTGCAAAGTCAAGAGTAGAGCCAAGAGTCTGGCAGGATTCAAACCTAGATCTTCCCTCTCAAGTCCAGTACGCCACCCACTACTGCCATGTTGCTTCTCAAAATTCTAGCTGACAATTAATGTTTACAAGGACTTTACATGCATTATCTCATTTTCCCCTCTTAATAACCCCATGAAATCATTAGTATAAGTCTTATTATAACCATCTTACGGATGAGGAAACTAAGGTTTATAGTGTTAAATGATTTGCCTAAGGGAACCCAACTACTAAAAGGCAGAACTCAGAGTCAAACCTAAGAGTCCAAATACATGTGAGAAGTATGCAAAAAAGTTGAAAAGTTCAGTACCAGCAATTTGCAATCTGTGTTCCCAAGGAACCCCAGAGTTCCACAAAGCAGTCCAAGGGATTGCTTGTAGCAAAACATTTGTGAGCAAACATCCAAACACAAGCGCTTCTTTCCAGCTGCAAGGGTGTATGCATGCATCCATCTATCATGAAGATTCATTGAACTTTATTTGAAATCCATTATGTAACTGAAAAACTGGTTTCTTAATTGATCTAGAGCAAATCACTGACCATTGTAATAATGTGATACATAATTGTGCATCTGTCTCCCCAGGGGGAGAGCATAAAATAATTGGTGACCATTTATAATCAGTTATGTTTCTGCTCCAAGTATTTTTCAATTTAATTAATCAACAGATATTTAGTAAACACTCACTGTATGCAGAACCCTATAGTAGGTATTAAGTGTGCTTGAGATGAATCATAGACCCTACCCTCAAGGAACTTACAGTCTGGTAGGGGAATGATACCACACATTTTATCATATGTAACCTTTGTGTCAGAGGCTCTCTCATTACAAGGAGGATACATTTTGAAGGATTTCTCACCTCACTTATTCCTACATACTTATATCACTACAACTTCCCAAATTTGGAGATTTCACTATATGACTCCCACAAATGTATTGCAACCTGTTTTCCTTGTAAGCACACATTTCAAAAAGTTCAAAGAAGAAAATATTTATTTACAGTTTTAAGAAAGCCAATCAATAAACAAGTATTTATTAAGAACCTACTATGTGTCAGGCACTGTGCTAGGCACTGGGGATGCAAATAAAATGAATGAAAGTCTCTACTAATAGGGAAGACAACAAGAAGATATGTGAGCAATAAAATATAAAAGAGAATAAACATGAATAAATACAAATTGTTCAGTAAAAGGTAATTTGAGAGGGAGGGCAGTAGCCAGTCAGGGCAGTTTTCAAGTAGAAGGCGATGTTTGATTTACATCTTTAAGGAAGAAAGATATTTTATGAAGTGGAGGTGAGGAGAAAATGTAGTCCAGGCATAGAAGACAGCAAATAACAAGGCAAGAAGATGGGAGATGTGTTATATGTGAGGAACACAGAGGTCATTTTGGCTGTATTACATAAGTAATGCACAATGAGGCCAGAAAGACAGCTTGGGGCAAGGTAGTGAAAAGCTTTATAAGTTTAATAGGGACATTTACATCTGATTCTACAGGCAACATGGCTTGGAGGAGTGCGTAAGGATCTGTGCATAAGGAAAATTACTGGCATTTATGTGAGGATGAACCAGAAGAGAGAGAGACTTAAGGCAGAGAAACCAGTTAGGAGGCTGGTAAAATAATTTAGGCAGGAGATAATGATGGCCTGAAAGGTGATAGCTGCATGAGTAAAGAAGGGTTCGGGTGCAAAATAAAATGGCAAGATTTGGCAAATGATTGGATATGTGGGGGTAAGGAAGAGTGAGGAGCTAAGGATATCGCTAAGGTTATGATCCTGAGAGAGAATGGAAAGACTTGGTGGTACCTTTGACAGAAATATAAAAGTTCAAAAGAGGTTGGGTTTAGGTAGGGGAGGAATTCAACATGTTGAATTTGAGATACATTCATGGGATATCCATTTCAAAATGTTTTGCCAGCAATTGGTGATGTGGGACTGAAACTAAGGAGGGATTGGAGCAAGATAAATAAATCTGGGAGTCATCAGCATGTTGTTCAGGAGTGTCCAACTCTTCATGAACCTGTGTAGCATGCCAGCACTGTCCACGAGATTTTCTTGGCGAAGATACTGGTGTGGTTTGCCATTTCCTTCTCCAGTGGATTAAAGCAAATAAGGGTAAGTGAGTCACCCAGGGTCACACAGCTACTGTCTGAGGCTGGATTTGAACTCGGGTCTTCCTGATTTTTCCCGTGCTCTATGCACTGAGCACCTCACTGACCTCCCCCCAAAAAAAGGTGTTTGTTGTTGTTGAGTCATTCAGTCATGTCTGACTCCTCATGACCCTATAAACCATACTATCCGTGGGATTTTCTTAGCAAAGATACTGAAGTAGTTGGCCATTTTCTTCTCCAGTGGCATAGAGATGATAATTAACCCTTGGGAGCTGATGAAGTCAATTAGTAGCACTCTCATCAGAACTTATGGAAAATATAGGCATCCCCCATGCAGCAGCCCTTCTGCACAGCCCTCTATAACCTCAGACATTGAGGCAGGCATTGTACATCATTGCTTCTTAAACCTTAGTGCTTACTACGGCTCTCCACAATTCCTAGCAGCTGACCATTGTTTTTGCTCCTCCGCATTTTCCATAGCTCCTGGCTCCTGGTGTGGAATGTCACTGTTGCTGTTCTCTGGCTGTCTAGTGAATCTGCATTTCTCTACCAACAACTTTCTACAACTCCCTGCAGATATTACCAGTCATATTTAAGGTATTTGTAAGGGGATCTCTCTGTTGGAGCAAGAAGAGGAGAGGGAAAGGAAAGCATTTCAGCATGGCAGATAAAGCTTATAACACCAAGGCCAAATCAGGAGTTTGCCACTGTGAAGACTCTTCTGAATGTAGCTTGGCATTGACATGGTTACACTTTTCTCAAAATTCACCAGCCACCAATATTTTATAAGTGGAAGCACTCCATTCTGAAAGAATTCAGGTTAAGGAAATGGTCAAGAAGGTGGGAGTTGGGGTCTGCCTTCCTTCTTGATGCCATGTGGACCTGACAGAGTAAGACATTTGTGCTCTTCTACTCAAAAGAATTCTGGGGTCATGAACTAATTGTTTCATTTTCAATTTGAACATTTACATTTCGGAAATTGGCAAAGACTATAAATCAGGGCTTGAGTTATTGTTTTGTTGATTGTTTTGACTTAAGAAAGCAATGTAGAAAATGTTTACTAATGTAGATTAAACTTAAAAGTATGTTCTGCATACGTTTTTGTTTCTGGAGAGCTAGTTGTAAAACACTTGCTAGGACGCCACTGCCCCGAGCCTGATTGCAGCTATGGATTGAACACTAGTTGGGCTGTGACCATGCAAACAAACTAGAAATGGCCTGAGTAATGATTAGTGAGAGCTCGCCCCTCCCTTCCTGTCCTGCCTCTGAGTCAGGGAAAGACATGACTGTGCTAACCAGTCCAAGATCCCTTTGTTCTCCTCTCCACGAAGAGGAAAGAGACTGAACTGGGCAAAGCCACTTGTTAAGGAAGTTTTTCTCCTTACGTGAAATAACAATTTGATTCTTTGCAACTTTTATTCATTGTTCCTAGTTCTATCTTCAGGGGCCAAACAGGACAAATCTAACCCCCATTTCATACCAAAAGCACTTTAAATGCTTGAAGGCCGCTGTCATGGTTGTTTTTAATCTCTTCTCCAGGCTAAATTGCTTGAGCTACTTCAACTATTCCTCATATAATGTGATCTAGAGCCTTTTATCATCCTAGTTGACCTTATCTTGATAATTATCAACATCCATCCAAGTAGTGCCCAGGACCAGCCAATATGGTGGCAAAGGAGGAAGCAGTGCAAGCCAGCTTTCATGACAGATACTCCGACAAAGATCTCAGACAAGTGTTAGACCACTTGGTGATTTGGAAATCTAAGGAGAAACCACAGTGGGTCATCTTTCCAGTCCAAGATCACAACTTTGACCCACAGGCAAGTGACGAGGGCAGGATCTGTGGATCAAGGGTAGAGTGGATTCTCAGAGCCAGAGCCCAGAATCACAACAGGCCACAGCACTGTTGCTCTGACCATAGAAAGGGAATTAGAATCTTAAAATCAGCACCCTGGGCACAGTAGGGTGTGGGGCTGTGCCTTTAATCCTGAAGAGGGGAACTTGGACTTTGTCCTAAGACAAATAGGGCCACAGCATTGTCACATCAAAATACCAGATAAGAAAGACCAGCTTCATAGAAGGCTAGTACATTATGCACAAGAAGTACACAGAATTAAGCCCTATCACAAAAGTCCCAGTCTAGGAAGGGTAGCTAGAAGAATAAGTAATGATAAAAAAAATAAAAAGAAGTATTATGGTGCCAGGGATGCTCAAGAAACAAAACCAGAAGAGAAGAATAACTCAAATACCTCCAAGCATAGCCTTAAAGAAAAACACACCTGAGCCACAAGCTAAATTAAAATTCCTAGAAAAAATGAAGCAAGAGTTTTATAAAGAATTGAAAATTATATTATAAATGGAATGAGAGTACTGGAAGAAAAAATTGGAAAAGAAATAAAAATATTAAGGATAGAATTGGAAAGAGAATTAATGGCTTAGGACAAGAGTTACAAAATCTTACTCAAGTAACAACCTCCCTAAAAATTGCGATGGGTTGAAGGAAAGTTAATGACTTTATGAGACAATGAGAAATATTAAAACAAAGTCAAAATAATTTTTAAAAATGGCAAACCTAAAATATTTATTTCATATAGATAATTGACCTGAAAAACAGATCACAGAGAGATAACAATCATCGAAATCACTGGGATGAAGTGTTACGGAGGCCTGGAATTGAGCAAGATAAGGACAAAACTGTTCTATCAAGGTCTAGGGTTCCATGGGTGGAATTCATTCTGAGGTGAAGAGGGAAGAGAAATGATGGCCAGAATGGAGTAGAGTGCAGACAGGATGGCTAGAATTGTTCAAGAGGAAGGACAGAGGAAAACCAAGAGCATCGCAGAAACCCAGAGAAGAGAGAGTATCCAGCAGGAGATGGTGGTTATCAGTGTCAAATGCTACAGAGAGGCCAAGTAAGGAAAGGACTGAAAAAAAAAATCAGATTTGGCAGTTAAGAGAGCACTGCTAACTATGGAGGGGGCTATTTCAGTTGAGTATCTGAGGATGGAAGCCAGATTACAAAGGATTAGCAGGTAGAATCCCAAGTATTTTACATGTATTTTATATATACAGTTTTATATATGCTATATATACAGTTATTTTGAATGGAATTTTTTTTTCTATCTCTTGCTGCTGGGCTTTGTTTGTAATATATAGAAATGCTGATGATTTATGTGGTTTATGTTATATCTTGCAACTTTGCTAAAGTTGCTAATTATTTCGACTAGATTTTTTAGTTGATTCTCCAGTGTTCTCTGAGTATACCATCATATCAACTGCAAAGAATGATAGTTTTGTTTCCTTGTTGCCTGTTCTAATTCATTCCATTTCTTTTTCTTGTCTTATTGCTGTAGGTAGCATTTCTAGAACAATACTGAATGATAGTAGTGATAATGAACATCCTTGCTTCGCCCTGACCTTACTGGAAAGCTTATTTCCATTACAGATAATACTTGCTGATGGTTTTAGATACATGCTACCTATCATTATAAGGAAAGTCTCATTTTTTCCTATACTTTCCAATGTTTTAAATAGGAATGAGTATTGTATTTTGTCAAAAGTGTCTATTGAGATAATCATGTGATTTTTGTTGGTTTTGTTATTGATATAGTCAGACTTGCATTCCTGGTATAAATCCCACCTGGTCATAGTGTATGATTTTTATGATATATTGTAATCTCCTTACTAGTAATTTATTTAAAATTTTGCATCAATATTCATTAGGTAAATTAGTCTACAGTTTTCTTTCTCTATTTTTGCTCTCTGGTTTAGGTATCAGCACCGTATTTGTGTTGTAAAAGGAATTTGGCAGGACTCTTTCTTTGTCTATTTTTCCAAATTGCTTATATAGAATTGGAATTAATTGTTCTTTAAATGTTTGATAGAATTCACTTCTGAATCCATCTGGTCCTGGTAGTTTTTTCCTCAGGGAGTTCATTTATGACTTGTTTAATTTCTTTTCTAAAATGGGATTATTTAAGCATTCTGTTTCCTCTTCTGTTAATCTGGGCAGTTTTTATATTTTTATAAATATTTATCCATTTTGTTAAGATTGTCATATTTGTTGGCATGTAATAAAGCATAATAATTCCTAATAACATTTTAATTTCATTTCATTGGTGGTGAATTCACCTTTTCATTTCTTTATACTGGTTATTTGGGGTTTTTTTAATTGAATTAACCAGTGGCTTATCTATTTTATTGGTTTTTTCCATAAAACTAGCTCCTAGTTTTATTTGTTGGTTAAATGGCTTTCTTACTTTCAGTTTTATTAATCTGTCTTTTGATTTTCAGGATTTACAATTTGGTGCTTAATTGAAGATTTTTAATTTGTTCTTTGTCTAGATTTTTTAGTTGCATGCCCAAGTCATTGATGTCTTCTTTCTCTGTTTTATTGATATTAACACCCTGTTGAGACAGACCTTTCCTGCTGACCTCCTAACTTATCTTGGGATGGAAAATTATCTCATCCAACCTTGGTTCTGCTAGTCTAGAACTCAATTTGAGTTGCTTGGAGGGAAATTTGGATGATTTCAGCTGAGTACTTCTCTACTAAGGCATCTTGGCTCTGCCTTCCCACCCCAACACCATTTTTAATCATTTCAAAACTTTGTGGACTAAAAAAATGGAGCTGTCAATAGTTGAAAAAGGGAAATAAGGGGGAACTTATTTGAAGCAGGGTAAATGATGAGTTTGGTTTTGGATATATTTCAGGTGATGATGGTAGCCAGTTAGAAATGTAGGTCTGGAGCTCAAGAGTGAGGTAAGGATTAGAGAAACAGATTTGAGATTCATCTGTAGGGATAATGTAATTAAGAGTGTTTATTAAATAATTACTAGGTAAAAAGCACTGTGTTAGTTCTTTTAGAGATTGGTGGATAATCTCCCTTTTCTGTCACTTCTAAGTCTATAGTACTTGGGTCTTGGATTCAGTATGCATGTACATTGGCTCAGCCCTCATCCCACCTATTGCTTCCTCTTCGTTGATACATATATTTTAACAGTTTCTTAAAATTCATATCATAGTGAATCAAAACCATTTAACTGGATTATGGGAAACATGGTAATATCAAGTAGCAGACATAGGTAGTGTAAAATGTAGCAGATGTCATCACTTTCCAAAGTCAAGATTTAGTAACCCAGAATAGTGTCTGGTGTCTCTCCAAATTCTTAATTCCTCAATCCCTCAACTGTAGTTTTATCTTTCCACACTCTTTGTTTTATTTCCATAACATGGGAGGAAAAATTAGGCAGTTACTCAGAAGAAAGAAGACTTAGCTGGCTGATGGTGGGTTTTAGATTACTGTGAGTATTGGGATTGTGAGACAATCCCAAGATTTTGACTTCTCTTTGTGTTCCATACACTACTACCTTGACTTGACAAGATGAGAATGAAGGTCCCCTAGACTGCTTCAGACTCTCATAGGTGTAGGAGCAAAAGCACTTTTTTTCTCATTTTGACTAGAAAAGATATAGCTGACCATGTACCCTGCTTACAGCAGCCATGGTTTCTCTGTCTCTCTTTGTCTCTCTATCTCTGTCTCTCTGTCTCTGTCACTCTCTGCCTCTGTCTGTCTGTCCATCTCTCTCTCCCCTCAGTTGGCTAACCAACATGGTACCTATATTTTAAGTATTCCAGGAAGAAGGATAATACCACATCAGAAGTGCCCCACCAATAACAGTCATTGGGAAAATTCACCCAGATAAATTCAGAGCTACATCCAATCAGCCCATCTTACATAGGTAAAATCTTATTAATCTCTCAAAGGAACTTATCATCTAGTAGGGAGATCACAAAAGTGTCAGAATTAGAAAATCAGCTGTCATGTGCTAATTGAAATCTTGAGAGAAGATTGCCAGAGAGCACAGAGAGGATGTGGTGAGGAATATAGAGTTAGAATAATAGTTCAATAGAATAATAGTGGTAGCAGGGTCCAGAAAGTGTCTTCTTTTGCTCAGGCTTACACCTGAGTTGGGTCAATTGTTTTGTTCTCAGACATTGTAGCAACTGAGAAAACCACGCATCCAAACTGGGTAAGTTGTTGTTATTAAATAGGCAGTTTTAGTAGAAATGGACAGATTTTAAGAATCTGCTTTTCCAACTCTTCCAATGATTTTGCAACCATAATCTACCTGCAATAAAATAAACTATTAATATTATCAAATTAAAGAACTTTAGCAATAGGAAGAACTTTCAAGGTCATCCAGTCCAACTCCCCCCTTGATTTCAGGATTCCTGAATATGGTACTTCATTAGAGCATAAAATTAAGAGAGAGCCTATATTATATTCATTAGGGAAAAAATCTAATTATAATAACAGTCTGCCCATTTCTCCACCTCATGGGACAGAGAGTAGACTTATGTAAACCTTCAAAGAGATGCCTCCAGAGCTCTAACTAGGGCAGAATAACTGAGGTTTTGTCCCAAGACACCAATATTTAGAAGGAGCCAATAGTATTTACATTCTTTCAGCAAGCACATTGAAACAACTAAACTTTGTACCTTGTCAGCAAGAATAATAAGCTATCAGAAGGTATGCTTCTTCCTTTACCCTTGCAAACATACCCACCTTCATCTAGCTTCCCCCACATCCCAGCAGCCTTCTCAGCTGCAGCCTTGCTATATTCTGAGAACTGCACCCACAGGGCATTGTGCCCTCCCATTACCTCTCCTTAAGTGAATTTATCTTTAAAAGTTAGTTCAAGAGTATGTTTCATGCTGCTTGTCCTAGGTGTATTTTAGGAAACTAGCTTTGGGCACCAAAATGGTTAGTTATAGCACTAAAGCCTCCCACAAATTTACTTAAAGTAAATTCCTCCTGGGACAAAGAAGCTCTTTACAAACTTCACCCTTCTATATTTGAAATTGAAGTTGTCCTAAAGGACAGAGGAATGGTCCCCAAGGACCAGCTGCTCAGTGCAGAGAGAAACTCAAAGAGAAGTGCTAGAGTTAGTAACTCCAAAGACTGCTGCCTTGGTTAGAGAAATCCTAGCCTTCCTCTCACCCCTCCTCCCCCACCCCAGTATGGGTGTAGGCTGGGCTCCAGGACAGAAAATGGAAGGAGATAAGAACATTCTTCTTCCTTTTACACTAGGAGAGTAAGTATTCAAGTTCGGTGTCTGGGCTCCTTTTTGCAACATTACAAACATACATTTTATATATGAACATAAAATATTTTAAACATGAACATTAGTGACCCTGGAACAAAAGCCCCTTTTAGCAAGACAGTTAATGGCAGAATTGAAGAGATTAAATCATGTAAAAGCTCTCATTTTTAAGTAAAATTACATTTAGTCAAAAGCTACTTGTGTGGGATATGTCTTCAAATCAAATATTGTTGCCATTTGCCAGAGAAAATGTACTTTAATTCCTTCATGCCAAAGAATTTCCGGAACTTTGTATAATGAAACTAGAATAATTGAGCTACTTGTTCATTACAAAGCTCTCTACTTGAATACTAAAAATTCTTCAGGGCCTGAGTAGGCATAGAGTGAATTAACAACATTCTATTTTATAAGAACCCTTAATATTGAGACAGGTCACAAATAATTTACAATAGACTTTTTGTAAAGAGATACTTAATGTTTTTTTTTCCTCTAGTAGAGAAGGATGATACTTGATTCCTTATTTGATAGAGCAATTACAAAGTTAACTGAATCTTTCTTTTAGTCTAGTCTTTTCCCCTTCAACCCAAATCAATTCTTTCTCCAAGAAACAACTCAAAATCAGAAGAGTCCAAGGCTTTCTGAAAAAATACCAGACAATGGAATCAAAAGTGGTAAAGTCTCTAACAATTCTGGTTATTATGAAACATTCAAATGTTTGCCATTATGTAGGCATGACATTCCAATTTAGAATTGATTTTTTGGGTCTGATTTGAACCAGCTTTTTCACATAATATAGATGCAACCTGAAGCCATGTGCTGGAATTTTGCATCGGTAAAAACTTGGAAATAGTTGAATAGTACCTAAAAATGTAAATTACTCAGATTATTGGGGTGAGGAAACTTTCTGAGGCTTAGCACTCCACAAAAAGGGTGAATTTGTATGCTATGCCATTTTGTGGACATATGTTTAGCACTGACATTACTTCATTGTCTATGGTTCCTATTAGCAAAATGTAGTTTCTCTGCTTATCCCTTTTAATGAGGTCTATTTTTGCTTTTGCTTTGTCTAAGATCATAATTGCTATGCCTGTGTTTTTTTTTAACTGAAGCACAATAGATTCTGCTGCCACCCCTTGCCCCATGCCATGACCCCCTCTGCCTGTGCCCCAGCCCTTACCTGTGCGTATCTCTCTGTTTCAAGTATGTTTCTTGTAAACAACATATTGTTGGATTCTGATTTCTAATCCATTCTGCTATCCACTTCTGTTTTATGGGTGAATTGATCCCATTCACATTCACAGTTACGATAACTAACTGTGCATTTTCCTCCATCCTATTTTCTTTTATTTATCTTTCTCCTTTTTATCCTGTCCCTCCTTTAAAGTCTGTTTTGTTTCTGACCACTGCCTTCTTTTATCTGTCCTCCTTTTTATCACCTTCCTCTTTTATCTTGTCCTCTTCCCCTCCTACTTCCCTATTGGGTAAGAAAGATTTATATTACCAATTGAATATGCACACATATTTTCCCTGTTTGAACATATTTCGATATGAGTAAGGTCCAAGTATTGCATGCCCCTCATCATTTTCCCCTCCACTGCAAAAGCTTTTCCTTTACATCTCTTTTATGTGAGATAATCTTCCCTATTCATCTCTTCACTTCCCCCTTCTACCAGGGCATCCCTCTTTCTCACTTATCCATTTTTTTATATCATCCCAACATAATCGACCCCCTCCCACACCCTCTTTCTATGTAGAATCCTTCTAACTGCCACAACAATGACAAAATTCTTAGACATACATTCTTCCCACATAGAAAGATAAACACTTAACCTTATTGAGTCTCTTATTATTTCTCTTTCATAGTTACCTTTTTATGCTTCTCTTGAGTCTTGTATTTTAAAGTCAAATTTTCTATTCAGTTTTGAGCTTTTCATTAGGAATGCTTGAAAGTACCCTTTTTCATTAAATATCCATTTTTCCCCTTTGAAGGCTTACACTCAGTTTTGCTGGGTAGGTTATTCTTGGTTGTAATCCTAGCTCTTATGTCTTCAAAATATCATATTCCAAACCCTTTGATCCTTTTACATGGTAGCTGCTAAATTTTGTGTGATCCTGACTGTGGTTCCACAGTATTTGACTGGTTTCTTTCTGGACACTTGAAGTAGTTTTTCTTTGACATGGGAGCTCTGAAATTTGGCTATAATGTTTCTGAGAATTTTCATTTGGGGTTCTCTTTCAGGAGGTCATCAGTGAATTCTTTCCATTTCTATTTTACTCTCTGGTTCTAGGATATCAGAGAAGTTTTCATTAATAATTTCTTCAAATATGATGTCTAGGACCTTTCTTTGATGATGCCTTTCAGGTTGTCCAACAATTTTTAAATTATCTCACCTCAATCTATTTTTCAGGTCAATTGTTTTTCACATTTCCTTCTATTTTTTCATTGTTTCAATTTTGTTTTATTGTTTCTTGATGTCTCATGAAGATACTAACTTCTACTTTCCCAATTCTGATTTTTAAGTAATTATTTTCTTCAGTGAGATTTTGTACCTTCTGTTCCATTTGGCCAATTCTGCTTTTTAAGACGTCATTTTCTTCAGTATTTTTGTGCTTCTTTTACCAAGCTGTTAATTGTCTTTTCATAATTTTCTTCTTTTCTTCTCATTTGTTTACCTAATTTTCTCTACCACTGTTATTTGATTTTGAAACTCATTTTTTAGCTCTTCTAGGAATTCTTTTTTATTTATTAATTTTTATATTTTTTTAACATGTGTTTTTAAAACTTTGGGTTCCAAATTTTCTCCCTTCCTCCCTCTCCACTCACCCTCATTGAAAAGGCGAGCATCTCGATACAGGTTATAGATGTGTAGTCATGCAAAACACTTCCATAGTAATCATGTTGTGAAAAACTAAGTATATTTCACTTCATCCTATCGTACCCCCCATTTATTCTATTCTGTCTTTTGACCCTGTCTCTCCTCAGAAGTGTTTGCTTCTGATTATCCCCTTCCCCAATCTGCCCTCCCCTCTATCAGCCTCCTGCTCTCTTGTCCCATTTTCCCCTTATTTTCCTGTAGGGTAAGATAGATTTCCATACCCCATTGTGTATGTTATTCCCTCCTTAAGCCAAATCATATGAGAATAAGATTTACTCATTCCCTCTCATCTTCCCCCCTTTCCCCTCCAATGTAAAAGCCTTTTCTTGTCTGTTTCATGTGAGATCATTTACCCCATTCTACTTCTCCCTTTCTCTGTCTCCCAAGATAATCCTCTCTCATCCTGTAATTTTATTTTCCAGATATCACCCCCTCATCTTCTACTCACCCTGTGCCCTCTATCTATCTATCTATCCATCTATCTATCTATCTATCTATCTATCTATCTATCTATCTATCTATCTATCTATCTATGCATATAAGTTTTTCGCTTCCCACTACCCTAATATTGAGAAAGGACTCATGAGTTACAAATATCATCTTTCCATGCAGGAATGTAAACAGTTCAACCTTAATAAGTCTCTTATGATTTCTCTTTCCTGTTTACCTCTTCATGTTTCACTTGAGTCTTGTATTTGAAAGTCAAATTTTCTATTCAGCTCTGGTCTTTTCCTCAGAATGCTTGAAAGTCCTCTATTTCATTGAATGACCATTTTTTACCCTGAAGGATTATACTCAGTTTTGCTGGGTAGGTGATTTTGGTTGTAATCCTATCTCCTTTGCCTCTGGAAATATATTCCATGCCCCAGTCCCTTAATGTAGAATCTGCTAAATCTTGTGTTATCCTGATTGTGTTTCCACAGTCCTTGAATTGTTTCTTTCTGGCTGCCTGCAATATTTTCTCCTTGACCTGGGAATTCTGGAATTTGGCTACAATATTCCTAGGAGTTTTCCTTTGGGGATCTCTTTCAGGAGGTGATCAGTGGATTCTTTCAATTTCTATTTTGCCCTCTGGTTCTAAAATATCAGGGCAGTTTTCCTTGATAATTTCTTGAAAGATGATATCTTTTTTTGATCATGGCTTTCAGATAGTCCAATAATTTTTAAGTTTTCTCTCCTGGATCTATTTTCCAGGTCAGTTGTTTTTCCAATGAGGTATTTCACATTCTCTTCAATTTTTTTCATTCTTTTGGATTAGTATTATAATGCCTTGGTTTCTCAAATTGTCACTAGCTTCCAATTGCTCCATTCTAATTTTTAAAGGAAGTATTTTCTTCAGTAAGTTTTTGGACTTCCTTTTCCATTTGGCCAATTTTGCTTTTTAGGGCACTCTTCCCCTCATTGGCTTTTTGGACCTCTTTTGCCATTTGGGTTAGGCTATTTTTTGAGGTGTTATTTTCTTCAGTATTTTTTTTTGGGTCTCCTTTAGCATCATTGGAAATTTGTTTCACTTTGTCTTTTTGTGGGTTCTGCTGCTTTAGAATTTGTTTAGAGCCATTTTTATAGGTATTTGGAGGGGCTTGGGGAAGAGCTCAAGCAAGTCACCCCTCTTCTAGGAATTTTGGTTGGGCACTGTTCAATTCACATTTTTCTTTGAGGCTTTACTTTATAGCTTCTTTGACTTGTCTTCTGAGTTCGTATCTTGATCTTTCCTGTCACAGTAGTATCTTTTTATAGTCAGATTATTTTGCTGTTGCTGTTTGGTCATTTACCCACCCTATTTCTTGATGTTGAACTTTATGTTAAGGTGGGTTTCTACGCCCAGTATGGGAGTCAGTGCATGGGGGGGGGGTGCATCTCAAGTTTCAGGCTTTTCACACTGCTGTATTGAGAGCTAGTTCTAGGGGTTTGGAAGTTTTTGGTTTTTCCAAGGTGGTGTGATCTGGGTAGAAGTGTGGTCACTGCTTTCCTGGTCCACACTCTGGTCCTTATGGAGGAAGGGCTCCTGCTCCCTTGGAACTGGAGGTGATATTATTTCTTAAGGTCCCTGATCTCTTGTGACCAAAAGTGATCCTGCTCCTCAGGGCTCTCTCTCCCACTTGACTGAAAATGTTCCTCTTTGTTCTTGAATGATGACCCATAAGTGGATACAGGCAATAATATTGCCAAATGATATCTGGTGCCATGTCCAGTGCTAGAACAG
This sequence comes from Phascolarctos cinereus, assembly GCF_003287225.1. Lineage (NCBI taxonomy): Eukaryota > Metazoa > Chordata > Mammalia > Diprotodontia > Phascolarctidae > Phascolarctos > Phascolarctos cinereus. The sequence goes on along the minus strand of NW_027555736.1, from coordinate 162,537,938 downwards.
GAGTCCCCTATAATCTCTGTCTGACCAGTTCCCAGGTTTCCTTACCATCTCTGGCTTGAGTGCTCCCAAAAATCCACTGGTGTTTCATCCACATGGACTCAGGCTAACCTCTACTCTTGTGTCACAGATCTTTCTTTCTAACCTCCTAGGATATCGTGGGCTGGAAGAAAGTCTCACTCTGACCTTATATAGGCTCTGCCACTCCAGAATTTGGTTTCGGGTGTTTTAAAATTGTTTGGAGGCTAGTGTTGGCAGAGATCAGAAGAGTGCTTTCTCTACTTTGCCATCTTGGCTCTGCCCCCAGAAGTCTCAAGTTACCTTTCCAGAATAAAAGTGGGGCATGGCAGAAATTCACTGCTTGATCTATTCTATTAAACTTTAAGAATGTCTTTGTGCACATCCAAACTTAAAAAGCATTCATTGCTTATTACAGAATTTGACTTGAATGATTAATGGAAAAGGCTGTCACCAGACCTTTGGCAAGCCATTGGCTTCAGTCTCCACTGGTTATTGGACATACATTTATCTAATCAACTGTGAACAGATGCAATACAATGAACCAATGTATAGATGGCCCCATCTATGTTTTGGAAATAACATATTTCTCTGACTGGTATTTTCCTGGACCAAAGAATCCCTGACATAAGTCTGCATTTTATTATTCAGACTGTATCTTGTTATTCAGACTGCAGTACCCCCAGTCTTTTTAGCAACAGTGCTCTCTGCATTTAGAATGTTGGATTGAGCTCTCCCAAAAAATAAAAAAAAAAACAAGAAAAAGAGAGGAGAAAGAAGAATAGGAAAAGGAGGAGGAGTAGGAGAGAAAGACAGAGAGACAGAGATTTTTAGCATAGTACCTGACACATAGTAGGCACTTAATAAATGCTTACTGATTGATTTAATGTGGTCTAGCAAATACATAGATTATCACATGAATTCTCAGCACAGAAAAAAACTGCACCAAAATGACTTCTAAGTATACAGTATAATACTTAACACTAGCCCTAAATCATGAGCCTGAATTAGCCTATGGGGTCCTCCCAGAGAAGATGCTCCCAAAGCTCCCCCTAGAAATTTCTAGAGACTCTAAGGAGTAACTAATTACTTGGGGCTTTGTGGAATCAATACCTTTGTGGATCGTCCCAGACATATGGTATTCCAGTGCTGAAAGGACTTTGAATTTTAATATGACGTGGTAAACCCTATGATTAAGGTGTCTATTTAAAAAAGAGAAAAAGAGAGATTCTGGCTGGCTATGTCTTGGCTTTGATGCTAGAGGGAACATTATGTAACTTCAGTGAGAGGCAGGCAAGGATGAATCCCTCTCATGTCATTATGATCTTGCAGCTATTTCATTGGAACAGCAACTAGGAGAGCTTGTGTTAGGGCCCTGGCTACCTTTGCGCTTATCTGTTCTTTCCTGGTCTTAGGCAAATGCATATCCTGACATGTATATCTCTGGGATTAGAGGAAACCTTGTAAGTTCAGCTGGTCCAAAAGGCCTGGATCCCATGAGGAGCTAGCTGGTAGGAGTGGACTCATGCATCAGTGAGGTTGGCCACTGACAAGAGAATGGGCCCAAGCCTACCATTTAACCAGCAAAGGTATAAGGACAGTGCCATACTGAGGTAACATGCAAAATGCCCATGTGGCAGTACAGCAAACTACTTCATGTTCTGATGAGTTTTAACAATTGAATTGCAAGCAGATTGTAACAGCACTTAAAAGTTGTTACTGAATTCTGTTAGTGATGCTTGTAAGTGTTCTGTGTTTATCATTCCTTTTGTATGTAGGAATAAATTACCTGTCCCATATCTAATTCATATTTTACATTGAGTACCTTTTTACTCTCTTCTTTTGGGAAGGCCCTGGACATGATCCACAACTTAAACTTGAAGCAGTTTTTGCCCAGTTACACTGGTGTAAGGGACTTACAAGCTGTGGAATGTGAGAAAAAAGAACCTCATCAAAAAAGAACCCAGTCAAACTACATATCTTGGTACAAAATGAGGAGTGGACCAGTACCCTGGACCCTGTGGGTTCAGTAGCAGTTCCTCAAGGTTAGATAAACATGTATAGAATGTATACACAATAATTACAAGATAGTTTCAAGAGTACATTAACAGCTTCCTGTGGGGGGGAAGTTGATCCTATTGGAAATAAGGATGTCATCTCTCCACTCCATCAGATAGGGTTCTTTGTGGTCATCTATATTTCTGGCTATTATACACTGTCCACCCCTCAAATTTCAAATACCCAGAGAGTACTCTGGGGTCAGGTATAATTATAATATTGCCAACCCTTGAATAGACAGGCTCCTGACACCATAGTGTAGGAAATGACAGGCACTTATTCATCCCTAGAAACTCTCAGCAGGTCTAACAAGTACTTCATAGACTGGGAGTATGCTTCCCATGCATTCCACAAGGGTACTAGGGAGGAGTTGGGAGAGGGAATCCCAAATTATGTCTGTAAGCACTCAAAGCACTAACCTTTGGGGTAACCAGAAATACATCACAGGGACTTTGAAGGTATCCAAAGGGTCTCTTAATGAGCCAAAAAAATTTGATATCTTCAATTCCACAAGTAGCTCAAATTAGTTTGGGATGAGATGCAAGCAGGAATGTTACCATAATATATGGCAATGGAATGGAAAATATAGGATGTGGATAGACCCTAAGGGTTTTAGTAGGCTGCTGGTCAAGACTTCACATTCCATATGGCAGGTAGAGGAGATGGGCTAATGGCATGGGACTCTGAATTAAATAAATAGGCATAATAGGCCAAGTCAGTTGGTCAGAGGAAAAACATTCAGCCAGTTTGGTCAACACAAATGACTAAGAGCTGAAATCAAATACTGAATGGGGTTTTGTGGTTCCATCTCAAACCATTCATTTTACTTTTGAGACTTCTCATTTCATTCCATGTCAACACAGCTTTGATCTTTTTTTCCAGTCCATGAAAAAATAAGCCACAAAACTATCCTTGAACCTGCTTTAAGACTGTCTGACTAAGCAGACCTCCTGAATTGAAGCAAACATAGGTTGTGGCACTTTTTTCCCCCAAAAAGCTGGCTTAAGTAAAACCTGAGTTTAGGCTATAATTTGTGTTATTTTCACTGAATACCCAAATATTACTTTTTCCTTTAAAAAATACATTATCTTAAAAGCACGGTCTTGTATTTAGGAACAACCTATAATCAGGTGAACATGCTAGTTATTAAAAGTAAAGGCATCTGCTTAGAGCTGTGACCTGTTCATCTCTCTTACACAAAGGATTCAATCCCCCTTAGCTCTAGTTTAGGAATTAAATATAAAGTTGTAATTGTCTGATTTTTTTTGTCTAGCATCAGGTAGGCTAAAGGCTCCTAACAGGCAGTCAGCAACATATCTTAGGCATACACAAAATAGGTGTATGCCTAATCCAAGACCTTGGGTTAAGAGGTTCAGAAGACTCATATTGAAGGCATTTCCTAATGTCTCTTCATCTTCCCTCCTTACCCTTGCTGGTGCCTTCTCTCTGAAATGACCTTGCATTTACCTTTTATGTCTTGTCTGTGTCTAGTTATTTACATATTATCTCCTCATTAAAATGTGAGCTCCTTGAGTGCAGGGCTAATGTTTTTGCCTTTCTTCATATCCCTAGTGTTTAGCATGCCTGGCACGTGGTTGTTATTTGTCCTTTGTTTTCAAAGAGTACTGATAACATCAAACGGTGATGTATTGACTTTTATGTGAATTGGATTTAAGTGAGGCAGAGCTGCATAAAGTCCTCAGCCTCACTCCCCTTTCCAGAGTCATTGAAGGCCAGTGGCAAGAGAAAAATCAGAATGACTGGTGATGGCCTGGGATGCAGTGGATGACCTTGGCATCTTTGATATCTGACTGAGGTCTAAGCACTCCACAGTGCCAGCTTCAGCTGCCTTCATGGCCACTGGAACAAATTGTTCTCATCTGCCCATTCTGCCAGGAGAAGTCTTCCCACACTTGGAGTTGACAACTCCATAATTCACTATCTGATGTGTGGCCCATTGGTTACCCTCAGCCTGGTTTAGCCTGACTGTTTACCAGGGTGTGTCCACTGCACATGCTACAGCTTCTTGGAGCCCCAGGTGAGAGTTGAGTATCAGGTGGGCACCAAAGGTGGATAAGCAGCCTTGTAAAGGATTTGGCAAGCCTTTCTCCAGAGGTAAATTAAATACCCATATACCCCCTGGCACAGAGTAAGCACATTATCAATACTTGTTGGCTGATCAGTGGGATATGCAGAGATGTTCAGAAGGAGCATTGTTAAGTCGAGGAAGGGAAAGTAAATACAACAAGCAGGAAGAGGGTATTTTTTCCTATTGAATGGCATTACTCCCATATCTGGGACTGGTTGGTAACTGCAGCCAGTACATCAAGATGAGGGGGAAATATGAACTAGAATACATACTTTACTGAATTATTTATTTCTTCTGTGAAGTCAAGATCATTCATGCAAGTTATTCCTTCCTTGTTCGTTTATACAAAACTTCTAAATGGTTTATTTGTGAAATACCGCGTGGCCATTTGTCCAGGGAAGTGACTTTTTGTTGACCCAAATGTTGCTTAAGAGCCAATGATTGTTGACCCATGTGAACTGTTGCTGGGCTGAGCCAGCAAGACTCAGTGCAGGAGTAGGGAGAGAGGAGCGATGAGAAGTAGTAAATAGCCAGCTCAGGGTTGGGTAGCTGGGGCTTCCCAGTTAGAACAACAAGATGACCAGTAAGCCCCTGGTCACAAAGAAGGCATTTTTCTGTGGTGGTTGGCAGGAAGTGCTGAGGTGGAGGCCGCTGTGGTCAGAACCCACATGAGCCAGCTCTGCAGGTTTCTTGGAGCCAGCAAAGGCGTTTTCTGGCTATGTCCATCCTCTGCTGTGGAGGGATCATTAGAAAGATCCAGAAGACTGCTGCCAACCAAGACCATCCTTCCTCCCTTCTCCCCACATGTTCCCCTCCATTATTAGACCCACTGTTCTTGGTGGCTTCTCTTTGTCTGACCAAAGACAAGGCTTCCTGCCAATACAAGGGCGCCTTCAGTACCCTGAACTTACATAACTTTTTCTGGTAAACGGATAAACAGACACCCCCCTGCAAAGACAAAGACAATTCATTCACATAGGCCACTACCCAGCTGACAGATGTTTCAGCCTGCATATGCTACAGGCTGAGTGGGTATACCAGTGACCTAAAGGTGAAAGGCTCTGTCACCCATCACCATCCTCCAGCTGGCCAATCTCTCTCCAGTGTCATCCAAGAATTTTGACATTTTGTCTTTCCTCCCTACTCCTGCCTCCACAGTACTTAGTTGCTCTTTGGACCAATATTTCCCCAAAGTCTCCCTTTATGTTTTGGCCACAAACTTGAAAAGCCAGGACATGTAGCTACAGCTGTTTTGTAGCAGCTGCTAAATTATAACAGATTCAAATATCTGGGAACTCAAGTGTACACTTTCAAAGAAAATATCCATAAGAGACCTTTTCATATGCCTTGAACTTCAATGATAAGTTCCTTTTGGCAGCTTCAGAATTCAAAAGACAAGTGTAAACCTCATAATTTAGCTAGAGACCTGAAACCATGCCAGATGAAGATTAACACTTAAGAGGAAATGACTAGTGTCTTCAAATATCTGGAGTTGTCATTCTAAAGGTCAGATTTATTGGGCCTTGGCTCCAGAGGGGAGGATCAGGATCAATGAATGGAAATTACAGAGACAGATCTTGGCTCAATATGAGAAAAAAAATTCCTTAACAACTGAAACTGCCCACAAACAGAATGTAATATCACGGGAGGTAGTAAGTTTCATATTCCTGGAGAGTCTACCTCTCCTTAGGGGCATCACAGAATGGATTGATACGTTAGGCAGGAAGTTGGACAAGGTGACCTCTGAGGTCTCTTTCAACTATAAGACTTTGTGATTCTATATGTTCAAATGCTCAGTCGTCTGTCCACTGGGTGTGGGCAAGATGTGCTAAACTTATTTTAATTTTAACACTTACATGGGGCTTTTTACTAGCTGTAGGATAGGTGCCTGGAAATTCTCAATAATGGTTTTAAGTAGATTACTACTAGGGAATAGCAATAAGAAAAGATATCTTCATGAAGATGAGAGAGGGGGTAATCCAGGGAGTTAGCTCCTGGAGGAGACATGAGGAAATGGGATCAAGGGCATAAGTAGAGGGGTTGGCCTTGGTAAAAAGAATGGTCACCTCTTTATCTAGTATAGGGTTTCTTAAGGTGGGGTGCATGATATAAAAAAGTGGTTTCTTTAATCATTACGTTTCAACATAATTAGTTTCCTTGCTGGTCCTATGTATTTTATTTTATTCATTTAAAAATAGTATTATGAGAAAGAGGGCCACAAGCTCATCACATTGCCAGATGAGTCCATGAACAACAACAAAAAAAGTTAAGACTTTTGACATAGAGCAAAGGAGAAGATGGAGGATGATTAGAGAGAATTCTTTTTCAGGCACCAATTGGAATAAACGGACACTGAGATCCATTCCAACTCTGAAATTCTGTGCTTATGGAACTTCAACATTCTATTCACTTCTAGTGATTTTGAAGCCTAAAAGAAAAAAATTACTCTGTGCTCACCTCAGCAGCACAAACAAATTTCCTTTTGAGCACTTTGATATACTATGCTTACCCCATAAATAATAATTGGCAAAATTCACAATTTAATATTAATTTTAATGTTTAGTATTACAATCTTACAATGTATCAGGCATTAAGCCAGGTGCTAGTGATACAAAAACAAAAATGATAGTCCCTGCCTTGAAGAGCTTCCATTCTATCCCTACAAACAACATTCCTACCTGCTTGCCTAAGTATACTGATCAAATTAATTTAAAAATTAATTACCAATAAACAAATAATATTTACAAACCTGCTGTATCCCCTATAATATTGGTGTACCCAGAGAATTTTCCAAAAAAAAAAATGAAGAATATTCAACTACATTGCTCTCACTAGAAAATATTGTTAATATTTTTGTACCAATAATAAATAAAATATTCTAAAATATTGTTTATTTCATTTTTAGCCCATGCTTTTAAATGGTCCACATGTTCTAAATATGTGTATTAGTACAGTAATAAATATACATAATAAATATCTGTTGGGGAACACATGCTCAAAACTATTTTACTAATTGGGATGTGTGATCAAAAAAGGTTGGAAACCACTGCTTTGGATTTTCTGTAGCACATTTGGTAATTTGCACTGTTCCTTCAATGAAAACAGCCGGTAAAAGTCATTTGCAGTGTGATTTGGTACAGTGATAAAGACCAGGAAAATAGAACATAAATTCTTTGAGGGCAAGGACTATTAGTCTTCATATCCCCAGAACCCAGAATAATACCTAGCACATCTTAGGTGCTTGGAAAATGTTTATTAAATTGAATATACCCTTCATAATACTAATAATAGCAAGCATTTATATATTGCTTTTAAAGTTTGCAAAGCACTTTGCAAATATTACTTCATTTTATTCTCCTAACAGTCCTAGGAGGTAGGTGTTATTATTATCTCGGTTTTATAGATGAGGAAACTGAGGCAAGGATTAACAGACTTGCCCAGCATCACATAGCTAATAAATATCTGAGGGTAGATTTGAACTCAGGTCTTCGTCACATAGCAAATAAATATCTGAGGTCAGATTTGAACTCAGGTCTTCCTGGTTCCAGATCTAGGACTTTATCCAGTATGCCACCATATCTGGAGGACATTTGGTGCTGCCTTCCACAGAGACCCATACGTATGTTTGGAGCTACTTCTCCTTAATCCTAATACCAAGAATTATCACATTAAGTGGTATGCTAAGGATTCATAGTGATTATCGTTCAAAATACAATAACTGATCATTTTCAAAGAAATCTCTTTTCAGTTCCCTTTTAAAAATTATGTTACAAGTATTTATTATCTCATCTTCCCACTGTCTTTCCTGTCCTGCCACTGGACAATTTGAAAAAAGAAAAGAAAGGAAAAGAAAACCCTGAAAACAAATATACATAGTACAGAAAAACAAGTTCCCACATTGGCCATGCCAAAAAAAAAAATGGGTTCCATAAGTCCATCACTTCTCTCTCAAGAGCTGAATGACATATTCAATCTTCAGTCCTCTGGGCTTGTGTTTTATTATTCAATTGATCAAAAGTTTTTCAAAGTTGTTTTTCTTTGTAATGTCATCATGGTATGAATTGTCCTCTTAGTTCTGCTTAATTTACTCTCATTTATACATAGAGGTCTTCCCAGTTTCCCCTGAGACTGTTCATTTTGTCATTTCTTTTGGCACAGTAATATTCCACCACATTGTGATACCACACTTTGTTTAGCCATTCTCCAGAGGGTGGGCAGCTCCATGGTTTCCAGTTTGGGGCTGCTCTGTTTTTTTTTTCTTTTTCTTTTTTTCTTTTTGCTAGGCAATTGGGGTTAAGTGACTTGCCCAGGGTCACATGGGGCTACTCTGAAAAGAGCTACTATAAATGTTTTTGTACACATAGATCCTTTTCCTCTTTCTTCTTTTTGGAGTTATAAGCCTAGAAGTGGTCTCACTAGGTTAAAAGCTATATAAAGTTTAGTAACTTTGGGGGGGTAGTTCCAAATTGCTTCCCAGAATGACTGGAATAATTCATAGCTCCACAAACAGGCCATGAGTCTGCCTGTTTTCCAAAGCCCCTCCAACAGTTGCCATTTCTGTCTTTTGTAATCTTTGCCAATCTGATAGGTGTGAGGTGAAACCACAATGTTTCAAGTCCCTTTGTCAAATAAAATTTGGTTTAAAGTCCTATTAGGTCTTTAGCTCTTGGGAGAGTGTGGTGCAATGGGAAGAATGCTAGATAGGAAGCCAGAGGATGTGAATTCTAATATTAGTTCTGGATGACTTTGGGTAAATCAAATAAGCTCTCTCTAGGTTTCAGGTTCCTCATTTTAAAAATGAGAGGGTGGGAGTAGATGATTCTAAGGTCCCTCTCAGCTCTAAATCTCTGATTCACACTAGTAACCAAACACACTCAACAAAGAAGCTTAATAATAAATAGATTTGAAATGTAAAATTTAGGGGGGGGGGTTTAAAGGAGGAATGATTGAAATGATGCTTTTGGAAGTGCTAAATATAAACATTTACCCTCTGAAAGAAGCAATTTAATCTCTTCAATCATGTAAGATAATTTAATTGATAGTAATATTGATTATGCTTTATAAGAACTTTGCTGATTTTGCCTTTTCATGTGAACACATAAGATATTTCGATTTAAAACTGGTTGCTGAGATACAAATTTAAAGTTTTTAAATTCATTAAGCTCACATTTTGTTTTTTTTAAAGAGGGTATTGGCCTTACTAATCATGTTGCATTAAATTTCCAAGACAAAGGTAACCAGAAATATATTATAAAAATATAAAAATATGATGACCAGAGAGGATAGCTTGCATTTAATACACATTTTAAAATAGTCTCATTTCTCAGTGATCTTTTTTCCCATCCATGTCTAGCAAGATGATATAGCTAGCTTCTGCAAGAGCACCAAAGAGAAAAAACAGAAACTTAGACAATTGAATTTATTTTATTTTTTAAATGTATATTATATAGATATTAATTTTATGCTTGTATATATATATATGCTTATATGAAATTACATATTCTAAAATATATTGCTGAGTCTCTCTTTGTATTATTGCAATAGCCTCCTTCCTATTGCCACTTGACCTCATCATATGTCAATACCTTTTTCTCTTACCTGGTCTTTATTACTACACATTCATTCTCTATCCTACTTAAAAAGTTATATGCCTTTTTTTCTAGCTCCCTCCTTATATCATGAACTCTTACTACAGACCACAGGTTCTTAATCTTTTTTTTGGAATGGACTTATTTGACAGCCTGATGAAGCCTATGGACCCCTTCTCAAATAAAGCTTTTAAATACATAAAATAAAATGCATAGGACTATATAATAAAGATGTAATTTTTTTCTCCAGATTAAGAACCTCTGCTCTAGAATATTTCTATATTGTGGAGCCAACAATGGAATGATGGTCTAATGAATTTAAGAAGTAAAGAGTAATTCATTCATTGGTTAGGCATCTGTCTGTGGTATTTTTAGAAACTGGATATATCATTATAGGGAGCTTCTGGTGAGAAACTTCCTCTCCCTCTTTTATTTATAGTCTTAGAGAGTTACCTGGAGTATTGAAAGGTTTGATGTCTTGACAAGGGTCATATAGCTAGTATGTGTCGGGAGTGGGAATTGAACACAGGTCTTCTTTAATCCAAGACCAACTCTCTATTCACTCTGTCGTGCTGCTTCTCTAATGAGAGATAATAACTGACTAAATTGAAGTGAGCCTTGTTCTCTGGGAAAAGTTTATCATTCAGTGAAAATATTAACTGTGGGACTCTTGCTAGGAAAAAAAACAAATGGACAATTTGCTTAGACTATGAAGTTCAATCACTATGTTTTACTTACAAACTATAATTGTGACAATTTGCTTGGACAAACACATATAAAGTCCCTACTCTGTGTAAGACACTTTGCTGGATGCTGGGGTAAAGGAAGCAGTGTGCTGGTGAAAATTTAACAACTGGCTCTCCAGGGCAGTAGGTAAGGGGAGGGAAATGTAAACAAGACATGCTTATAAGTTTAATTTGCATTATGAATATTTTCTCCATCACTTTCTTAATAATAAAAAACCCAATAAGTCAAGATCTGGTTTGTAGCATTTACCAATTTCTGGCAAATATTCTGGTAAATTTCAGTAAATTTGGTTAATAAATGCTTACACTGAAAATCTGTAGTTAGCTCTCAGGAGTCTTTGTGAACAGGCTTCAACTTACTACCATATGTAAAGGATGTATTTGCTTATGATGATGCACAGTTCTTATATGATGGGATCTGAGGGATCTGTACGTAGATAACTATGATAAGAAAGGAATGAGATAAGAGCAAAGGAAAGGTCCTAGCAAAAAACGGTTAGAAATTCCAAGAGGGAATAATCATTTAAAACCCAGTATTGCCACTTATTGTCAGCTAGGTGGTGCAGTGGATAGAATGACGGGCCTGGAGTCAGGAAGATTCGTCTTCCTGAGCTCAAATCTAGCCTCAAACACTTACTAGCTGCGTGACCCTGGGTAAGTCACTTAACCCTCTTTGCCTTGTTTCCTCACATGTAAAATGAGCTGGAGAAGGAAACGGCAAACCACTCCTTATCTTTGCCAAGAAAACCCCAGATGAGGTTATGAAGAGCTGGACATGACTTAAACATCTGAACAACATTTTTCACTTATTACACGTGAGACTTGTAAAAAAAAAATGAACGGGTTGGACTTCATAATATCTAAAGTCTCTGTTAGCTCTAAATCCTGTACAAGTTGAATGGGATCCAGGCAATGGAAGATCTTGGATTCCAAGCTGAAGGTCACAGAATCACATGCCTCAGAGTTGGAAGTGCTGAGGCCAAATATTCCCCCCACACACACCTGAATGAGAATCATCTATGACATCCATGATAAACAGTCAACCAACCTTTGCTGGAAAACCTCCAGTGAGAGGGAACCCGCTCCCCCTGAGACAGTCCATTCCACTTTGGAAGGCCTGTTGTTTTACTTTTTACCAAGCTTTAATTTGCTTCTTTGCAACTTCTATCCCTATTGTTTCCAGTTCTGCCTTTTAAGGTTAGTCATTGGACAAGTATTTATTAAGTGCCTACTGTATGCCAGGCACAGAACTAAGGACTGAAGATAAAAAGAAAAGCCAAAAAAAAAACCCCAAAGTAAATGAATAAATAAAATACTAGAGGCCAAAAAATAAATCCATAACAATCCCTGCTCTCAAAAAGTCTACTGGGGAGACAACATGTAACTTCATACAAAGAAGATAAGGATAATAATTGCACCTCCCTCCCGGGGGTGTTATAAGGACTATGAGAGATAATAATTGTAAAGTGCTCAGCACAGTGCCCGGTACTTAGTAAATGCTACATATGGATGTTGACTATTATTATTGTTAGCAGTGCTGAGTTTAAGGGGCAGACACTGAAGGCAGGGGGACCATTTAGGGGGCTGTTGCAAGTGTAAAAGTTTTGTGCAGTGGCAATGAAAATGGCAAGAGATGAATGCAAGAGATATTGTACGGGAAAAATTAACAGGACTTAATGACTTTAAGCGGGGAAGAGAGTGAAGCCAAGCAACCTTCTCTGGGCTTGGCATGAGACCCCCACCCATGTTACTAGAACCAAAAGAATAGTAATGATAATGTTGGTAGTGGACAAATGGGGCCCACAGATAACTCTTTTGCCTTACGGAGGGATGTAATTGGACACAGGCTCACACTGACATTTTCACAGAATTAGTTCATGACTGATTTGAGCATTTCAGATCTAAACTGGTCACATCTTGAACAGTTCATTGTAATGCCCTGAAAAGGCTTCTCTTCTCCAGTGGATGCCAGTGCTTTAATAATAACAGAGACAGGAGGCAGACGTAGGCCAACTTTTAAAGACATTCCTTAAATGTAAATTTTGTTATCAAGAGAGTATGCCCAAATACAAAGTTCTGAAGCAGGAAGTTATAAATTATCCCTCATTGGCCATCCCTCAAAATGCTTTTCCGTACATCCTTATTCAATAACTGTGTGAGCTTAGAGCTACTAGACTTCTCAAAATCCCCTCTAACCGAACCACACAAGGAAGGACATTGGGGAAAGTGTTTGTGTCAATCCTTGTCGGTATATACATGACACATTGAGTTATGAGTGTCTACCTATTCTCCACCAAACTACGTTAATTACCATCAACCCACAATCCCAGACCTTGAATTAGATTGTACTTGAGCTGGATTATATTCCATTTCACCCTTATATTTCACATGACACGATGGAAAGAGTGATGGATTTGGAGTCAGAGGACCTCAGATCAAATCCTGACTCTGCCATGTACTATGTATAATCTTGGGCAGGTTGGTTAACTTTTCTAAGCCTCAGTTTTTTAATCTGAAAAATGAGAGAATTGGACTAGATGACCTCTAAGGTTCCTTCCAACTCTAAATCTATAATTCTATGAGATTTATGACTATCGAAAATGAGGGATGTGAACATAACATTTTAAAGTTTGCCAAGCACCATTTGAATCTCATAACAACTCTGCAAATGAGGAAACTGAGGCTCGTAGAGATAAATTGGTTAGCTCATGTTCATGCAATTTGTATGAATGAAAAATAAATTAAGTGTTCGTCATGTCAGCCACTCTGTAATCTCTGAGGATACGAATACAAAAATGAAACAGTTCCTGCCTCAAGGAGACAGCATATATGGGAGAGTGGTGGCCAGGGAAGGGAGATTTTGTCTGGGAAGTCCTTGGGATGGTTAAGTGGAGCCCTAGGGCAGCCAACTGACCTGCCCTTTCTAGAGGCAATAGTGGCGTTGATTGATTACTTTGCCCAGAGAAAGATGTGGAAAGAGGGATGTGGCATGTGAGTGGAAGCAGGGTAGATGGCGAAGTCCTCTGGGTAGATGGCTCTGTGGAAGGTGTGATTCTGGTCTGGGGCTGTTGAGAGTATGGACCAAGTGATTTTGCACTCACATCAATCAAGACAGCTCAGGGCAGAGCTGAATGGATTAATTCCCCTAAGACAGGCAATGGTTTCTGGAGGGTGCTATTTTAGGTAAGAAATAGGCCATTAGAAGGACAGATGGCAAGATAAGTAAGTTGGATAGCTGACTGGGATGTGGAGCTTGGATCAATCTGAGGCTAGCTAGATTGAGTACATAGATACAATAAACATCAGAAGCAAGGTTTGAAATGTAGGTCTTCTTGTTTCCAAGTTCATCACTCTATCCATTTAATCGTGTTTCATTTCTATGACCAATGATGCTATTTACTCCAAGAACATTGAGTATATTTTATGTGTTAATGTTGAATTATTTGCATACACAAACCTTCAATTATTTGGGGCTAATTTCCTAAAGATGGTGCAACATGAACTCATATAAATAGTGCCTTTTACTTCATTAAAAACCATGGCAGTTATTCAGTGTTCTTGTCTCTTTGGGGCTTCTTTTTCCAAGAGACTCTTCTTAATCTGTGGGAGGCAGTGGATAGAGCCCAGCCATGTCCAAAATGTGGTAAGTTCATTTCAAAAAAGAGCACTTTAGAAATAAAATGTTGTCATGGGAATAATTTTTTGTGAGACCCATGTTTTCCTTGGTGCTACAAAACTCCCTCCATGGATAAAATCAGATATTTATTTGGAACTTATCCATATTAGTTGGCTGAGGCACTGAGAGGTTAAGTGTCTTGCCCATGGTAACTGATGAATGTCAGTTAGTAAATGCCAGAGGTAGAACTTAAACCCAAGTCTTCCTGACTCCAGAGTTGGCCCTCTGTCTGCTATGCTGCCCCTAAATACAATTATTTATTAATTACATTATTGACCTACAGATGAAAAAGGTGCTAGAAGACAAGAATGGAATGAATAAAGGGAGGTAAACAAGGCATTAAAGATAAACCTTATGGCGTCTTGCTTTTTCTATGGGTCAGTCCTGCCCACAATCTTCCACAGACCAAGAAAAAAGTCTTTCCTCTTTTTAGGAAATGAAACCCAAGACAGACAAGAAGAGTGAATACTTGCACTGGTAAGCATATCTACCAATTAGAAATTTTGAAGAATAATACACTTTGGAAGAGATTGTGCCTGGGTAGGTTTCTATAATTTGCTTCTGAGAGCTATGTAGTGTAGTGGTTAGAGTGCTAGACTTGGAGTCAGGAAGATTTGAGCTCAAATTCTGCCTTAGACACCTAGTAGCTGTGTAACCCTGGGAAAGTCACTCAACCTTTCTCTGCCTCCATTTCCTGATTTGTAAAATGAGGACAATAACTGCCTCCTCTACCTCGCAGGGTTGTTGTGAGGATCAAATGAGATAGCACATGTAAAGTATCTTGCAAACTGCTATGTAAAAATAAATATTTTTAAAATACTTGCTATATAAATGCTAGCTAGTTTTCTTCTGAGAATCATAGAGTTGCAAAATGCCTGAAGGGAGTGGAACACTAGAAAAATGGGAGAAAAGATAGAAAGCGAGGAGGGAGAGCATCAAAAATTCAAGCTGTGCATCTGTTATCTATGCCTTCCTCTGGCTGTGTGACTGTCCCCCTGCCTTTTCCAATTGTACATTTCCTGAATGATATCTTTTTATGACACTTATGTATGAATCATGATTGGTAATGTGCTATCAATGACTTATACCTATCATGCATTGCTCACCTTTTGGCTGCCTATAACTTTGATCCCTCAGAGAATGTGATATTCCATGATTCCATAATATTCCATGATATAGCATCACTAGAAGAATATTATCCTCTTATGTTCATGGGTCTTGCTGTCCTTAGCAAGCAAAAAAAGTGGCACAGTTGCTAACTAGCTGTGTGTTCTGTCTAGTCTTGGCCCAAATCCACTGGTCACCAGCTATGGAGCTGTACAACTCAACAATAGAGAGAAGAGCCCCAAGGACAAGGAGAAGACTGTGATCTGCAGTTGAGCCTTGGTGAAGGAGTTCAAAGAGGAGATCTCCCAGAGGTTTAAGGCCTAACGAGACCAACTTGTCCCGATCTTCATTGGCAAGATTCTCAAAGACGTAGGCACATTGAATTAGCCTGGGATCAAAGATGGGCTCACTGTCCATTTGGCAATCAAGACCCCACAGAAGAACCAAGATCCTGCTGCTGCTGCTTCCTTTGCCCCAGACACTGCTTCTGTTCTAATCCCAGCAAGGGTTTCATCACCATACCTACTCAGCCATTCACTTCAAGCAGCCCTGTCCCTGATGCTGCTGTTGGAAACCAGAGGAGCACTGAAGGTGGTCCAACCCCAGGGGCTGGAGATGGTCTTCCTAGTGGTCTTGCATTGGGGGATTCTAGGGCTGAGCAGCTTAGGCCTGGGCTCAGCTCATTTCATGGAGCTATAACAGATGCAGAGGTAGCTGGTGCCCAATGTTAAGATGCTGTCCCACATCATGGAGAACCTCCTTCTCCAAGCCATAGTGTCCAACCCTGACCCGATGTGCCACATAATCATGGCCAACCAATAGATGCAACCCTGATGGAGAGGAATCTGGAATTGAGCCACATGCTCAATAGCCCAGAATTAATGAGGCAGACCATGAAACTGGCTTGAAAGTCTGCCATGATGCAAGAGATGATGTGGAATCAGGACTGGGCCCTGAGCAACCTAGAGAGCATCCCTGTGGGTTACAAAGCCTTGAGCCACATGTACATAGATAACCAGAAACCCATGTTCAATGCTGCTCAGCAATAGTTTGGCAACAATTCCTTCTCCTCATTGGCAGGGAACTTCTCCTTCCAACCTCTCTGGACTGAGGACAGGAGCCCCTCCCTGACCCTTGGAGTCCCTCAGCCCCCATCTTTCAGGCCTCAGGACCTTTTGGGGAGGGCACTGGTACCAGCCAGGTACACCCACCAGTCTCCAACCCCTTTGGGATCAGTGCAGCTAGCCTGGGGTCAGAGATGGTCTAATAGCCCTGAGTTGCAAGGCCTTCTCCAGCAAATTTCAAAGAATCCCATACGTATGAAGTATGATGCAGACACTTGCCCAGAACCCCGACTTTGCTGCGTAGACTATAGTGAATGTCCCATTGTTTGTGGGGAATCTCCAGCAGCAGGGGCAGTTCTGGCTCCAAACTCCCTGTTTTCCTAGAGCAGATGCAGAGCCCAGATTCACTGTCCATTCTCAGCCAGCCCAGGCCATGAAGGCCCTGCATCAGATCCAACTGCAGACAGAGGCTCCAGGACTGGTACCCAGCCTTGGCAATTCCAGGGAGCCCTGGATCCCTCCTCCCCCTGCAGGAGCTAATTTTCAATCTCCACAATGGTCCCTGCTGGCTACACAACCCCCAAGCACAGAATGCTGATACCCTTCCTCTTCCCCTTCAACTTACCGACCCACCCCTATACAGACACAAACACATTCTCCATGTGCTCAAGACCACCAGGGGTTTGTCCAAGTCTGAAGTGACCAGCGCCTTTGGCCTTCCCCTGGGAACTAGAGTTTGTCCCAGAACGGGGCTGAGATTTCTTCCCTGTCCCTCAGGGATATTGTAGGAAGGAGGGTCCTACGTTCTCATTTCAGAACCATCTCCCCCAAAGAGGAATAGAGGTTTTGCCAGTATGGGAGTGGGATAGGAGTAGGTGGTATGCAGAAGTCTTAATGCCAAATAAGGATGAGAGTGCCCCGTTGAAATGGGGCAAGGACATCACCCAACCATCCCTGCCCGCTCACATATACGTCATCACCCTGATGCTGACTACTAGTACACACTTTGAGATCATATGATAGCATTTCAAGTTTGGGAAATAACAAAGGAAGTAGGTCAGTGTGGCTGGAACACAAAATGCATAAAGGAGAGGGATGTGGAATAAGTCTGGAAAAGATAAGGCTGGAGTTGAGTTAAGAAGAGCTTCAAATGATAGAATAAGGAGGGTGTATCTTTTAATCTTACAAGCAATCAAATGCCACTGAAGATAGATGAATGGTCATTTGTGAGGTGGGAGAGTGTATGAAAGAGATTAAGATCTGGAGGAGTCAGGGAAGTTTTCATGTAGCCTTAGGACCATAGATTTAAAGGTAGAAGGGACCATTAGAAGCTAAGTGAACCCACTAATTTTACAGATGAGGAAACTGAGGCTCAGGGAGATTAAGTAGAAAAGACTCTTGGCAGTAAAGTTGTTTCTTGTTTCTTAGCATTAGATTTTGATGACAAGTTAAGTCACATGTTAATAAGTGACCAGTCCCCACTTTCCAAATGCTGTGCTCTTCAATGTTAAGAAAAACAAAAACAAGACAACCCTTAAGTGAGATGATGCTGAGTCATTGAAAACTGTAGCAGTTCCAAAACACACAAAAGGCCAGAATTTCCCCTGGAGACTCTTAAGGACAAAAAGAGGCTCTGAAGCAGATACAAACAGGAGTAAAACAAAAGATTCAGCAAACCATATTGGAAAGATGATCATGGCTCACATTCATCTAGCCCTTTGTAAAATACCTCACAGCAACCCTGTGAGGTGAATTGTGTAAGTACCCATTTCACAGATGAAGAAACTGTGGCTTGCCCACAAACACTTGACTAGTCAGTGCCATTTGAGACTCAAATTTCAGGTCCCCTTTCTCCAGTTCCAGAGCTCTTTCTGTCATCCTGCCTCTGGACAGGAGCTAGGAGATCTGAGCTCTAGTACCTCTTTTAAAATTATTTCTTTTTACCCACCAACTGTGTGACCTTGGGATGGTCACATTACTTCCCTGGGTCTCCACAATTTCCTGTCAGATGGGGGGGTTGGACTAAAAGACTAACCCTCTTAAACTCTAAGTCTCTCTAAGCTAGTGGCTTGTGCACATGACCTTTTCCCAGGCCAAAATAACGATAATAATCAAAACCTAATGCTAAGAAACAAGAAACGACTTTACTGCCAAGAGTCTTTTCTACTCCTTTGTAACAGAGCGGGGGCCCAGAGAGAATGGCAACAGCTCAGAACCAAAGATGTGAGTGTCATAGCAACCAGAAAAAAAGAATCTGTGTTTCCCCCATTAGCCAGGCACACAGTTTTCAAAGAACCCAAGGAGACCTGGAATTCATCCCAAGGAAGACTAAGCCCAGAAGAAAACTTTGCACTATGGAGAAAAGCATTCTCCATTTTATTTTTTAATTTCCCAATTGCTGAGGGACCAACAGAAGTGAGCCATTGCTTCAAATGCAGAGTGTGGTATCTGAAAGAATCATTTGGGTCCATTTTTCCTTATGCTTACAGATGTAAACACATTAGGCTTCCACCTTCCTGAGTGGGGAAGGGGAAAAATAGAATCTTGGAGTCAGAAGAGACCAGAGAAATCATTTAGCTCAGGGGTTCTTAAATTCTCTGTGTCATAATTCCCTTTGGCAATCTGGTGGAGCCTGTGGGCTCCAGCTCAGAATCATATTTTCAAGTGCATAAAATACAGGATTGCAAAGGAAAACAGTTATATTGAAATTTAGGGGTGTGTGCGCGTGCGTGTGTGTGTGTGTGTGTGTGTGTGTGTTGTGTGTGTGTACCACCACCAAGTTCACATACCTCAGCTTAAGAACCCTTCACCTATATCGACTTCCCACCCAATAGAGAAATCATCTCCAGAGGATCCCTGGAAGCTGATTCAAGTCTTTGCCCACCTGAAGTGGCAGGAAACTCATTAAGGTAGCCTTTCTGCTGTTGCATAGCTCTGAATACTGAACATTGATGCAGTCATCAATAAAAATATATATGGCACCTATGATTGGCTGAGAGCTATAAGGGACATAAAAAGAAATGAGAAATTGTCTCTGCCTACGAAGAGTATATAATCTTTGTACTCCTTCCTTACTTGGGAAAATTCTTTGTTGGCATTCTGATGATCTTTGAAGAAGGCTGAATGACACTTGGGTACTTGGAGATCCCAGACTCTAGGTGGAAAGTTTTTGAGTCTCTAGTGCCTAGCACAGTATTCTTTAGTTGGTAAGCACTTAATAAACACCTGTTGATTGATTGATTGACAGTCTGAAGATTTGATAGTATGATCTGTTGCTCTGGCTTATCAAAAGTAGCTGTGGGCACTGTCATACTCATACCTGGATCCTTCATTTCTTGAGTTGGTAGAAGGGAAGGAAAGAAATCCTTGTTCATATCTGGATTGTTAGTCATCAAAGCACTTACTACTATAGTTTCATGAGTTAGGGAAAGTCACTTAATCTATACCTCAGTTTCCCCATTTCTAAAATGAGAAAGTTCTACTCAATAGCCTCTCAGAACCATTTTAGCTCTGTCTATGATGCTATGAATGGCAAAACCAACAGCATTTGGTGGGCCAACCAATTCCCCTTTCATCCAGAGGCTGGAGTCACTAGAGGTTGCTGACCTTGGACATAACTCCCCCCCACACACACACCTTAGCCATGCTTTCTGCCCTGTGGTCCTTATCCTCTGCCTCCCTTACCTATTTTCAATAGGGCTGGTGAAGACCCACAGTGTTCCACCCTATTCTGCTTTCACTATATGAGGGCCAAGCTACTTTCTCGAGGGGGAGGGAGAGGAGAAGTTGTCCTTTCTTCAGATGTAGCTAGCATTCCTCTCTGTATATATGTAGCTTTCCATTTCAAAATGTTTCTCCTCTCACTCTGCCCCCTATTTAAATGTGTTTAATGCTAGATATTTTTATTTGCTCCCATTTTGCCAACACGTTGGTCTTTTTATATTTTTGTCGTTTTAGCCCGATTCACCTTCCTTTGGGCTGAGGCTCTTTGCTGTTAGCTGTCTTTCTTTTTTTCCCCCACAGTTTTTTTTTGTGGGTTTTTTTTTGCCATTTAACTCAGCTCTCATTTTGTATTTGATTTTTATGGGGTCACAACCCCCTTCCCCCAGTCCCGAGCCATTTTTGGCTCTTTTATTCACACATTTCCCCTTAGCATTTAAGCAAAATGCAAAATAACCTTCAAGTGAGATGATTCTTAGTCACTGAATACCATATTAGTTTCAGAACAATAGGAAGCCAAAAGGTGGGAGGCTTATTGCAACTAGCAAATGAATAGTCTTTCTTTCTTTCTTTCTTTCTTCTTTTTTTTAACCCGTGGTGATTCACGTTGTCTTAGTCAAGGCTGCCTAATGTCGACTGGCTCTAGCACACCAGACAGCAGTATTCTGTTGGCATCTGGGCAGAGCAGCCACTTACACGTGAGCAACAGGTCTCAAAATTAAATGCTCAGGGACAGGTGTGAAGCCACAAAATTGAGAGGCTGAGGAGAAAGGGACAGGGGAGAAGTCACCGGTGACTGCACTCACAGTTTCCAAGTCATCAAGCTCTTCATTAGGAAGCTTTGAACTTCAGCCTCAAGCAGAAGACTTGGAAAGGGTTGATTTGGCTAATTAATGCCCACACTGGAACAGAAACCCCAATTTATACCCTTCTGCCTCTGAATCAGGAGTCTTCACTAGGATCAAGGCCGCACTAGTTTGCCAACTGGCCCCTCAGCAGCCTTCATTCCTTCTTGCTTGTTTGCCTTTACGGAGGACGGTCATTCTGTCTGCAGAGAATGTCCTCTCAAGTACTGGTCCAGTAGAAAGAACAATGACCTAGGAGTCAGAGAATCATAAGATCACAGACCTAGAAGGGATATCAGGGGCTAACTCCCTAATAAGTCCAACTCATTCATTTTCAAGATGAGAAGATCTAGGTGGCGCAGTGGATAGAGCACTGGCCCTGGAGTCAGGAGGACCTCAGTTCAAATCCAGCCTCAGACACTTTCTGTGTGGCCCCGGGCAAGTCGTTTGACCCTGAGATTGCCTCAAAAAAACGAGAGAGAGAGAGAGAGAGAGAGAGAGAGAGAGAGAGAGAGAGAGAGAGAGAGAGAGAGAGAGAGAAAACTCAGGCTGAAGAACTTGACACCCAAAGAATAAATATCAAAGGCAGATTTGAACCCAGGTCCTCTGACTTATGAATGAATGAATGCTCTTTGCATTGCCTTAGGTTCCTATTCTTCCTCTGATACTGTATAATATTGAGCAAATCATTGGGCCTCAGTTTTCTTAACTATAAAAGAAGGGGATTGGCATGATTTCATGCTACCTACCTCCTGACAGAAAAACAATGGACTCAGGCTATAGAATGAAGCATATAGGTTTTGGATATGATCAAAGCATGTTTCGCTTAACTATGTATATTTGTTATGAGTTATACTTATTGTAGGATTTTTTCCTTTTTTTTTCCAGTGGCAGGAGGGTAAAAGGAAGAGAAAGTAAATTTTTGTTAAGGGAAAAAAATTAAAGTCTAAAATATCTTCCCCTAAAATAAGTGGGTTGGACTAAGTGACCTCTGAGATCCCTTCCAATTTTAAATCCTCTCCAATTATCTAAATCTTACCCACCCTTCAAGGTCTGGGTTAGGCCACCTCCATGAAGTCTTCCTAGCCCAAAGTTCTTCTTCTGATCTCATAGCAGTAATGGTCTGTACCACTCTTTTGGCACATAATCAAATCCTGCCTTGGGATCTCACTTAGGTTATTACTTCTTCAATACTTCAAGGATAGGAGATAGAGCCACGATGACAGAATGATAGGAAGCAACTCAGTGAACTTTTTTTCTCTGCATACACTACTTCTAACAGATCTAGAAGTTGCACCAGACTGAATCCTGATGGGGAAATCCATAAAAAGGCGTACTTAGTCTTTTGTCCAGTCCAGCTTAGCATAGTGATACAGACAGGAATATCTGTGGACACTAGAGACAGGTAGGGCAATACAGTGTGTGCAGTGCACTTTAGCACCAAGGGAGGAAGTCTCAGACTCACGAAGGGCGCCCCCAGACCCATACCAGGCACTACTATGGGTAACAGGTGCCAACTGGCAGCTGTATTTCCTACTACCTAGTCCTGGGTGGCAAATCCAGGACTGAGTGAGAAGGAGACCTGCGTAGCAATGGTGTTCCCTAGTCGGGAGGTCCTGAGTAGTGTTAAGGAGAAAGGAGGAAGGAGGAAGCCATCAGCAACAGCAGCAGTAGCAGTGGTACGGCTCATACTTTGAGCCCAAAATAGGGTCTCACTTTCAATGTCTAGCCCAGCCTGAAGAGGAGTAACCAGACCAGAAGTCTACTATTACTCCGACCTAAACACAGGTCAAAAAATTGTGGCCAGGGTGTAGGAATTAGACTTTGCCCTTTAGGAGCCCTGAAGGCTTTCAGGTCCCTGAGATCCTAGAATAACACAACACTCAGTAACCCAAGAAAGCAGTAACAAGACCAGCACACACATTCCCTCCAGAAGGGATACAGAACCCAGCCCTAACATCGAGTCTGAAGTCAGGAAGTGGGCTGGAAGAATGGGCAAAAAGAAAAAATGAACCCCACCATAATGAGTTCTTATGGTAACAGGGATACTCAAGACACAAATGAAGAGGACGACTCCAAAACTTTACAAGCATTGGCTTGGAGAAAAACAGCTTGGGCACAAACTCAGCTAAAACTCCTGGAAGAGATGAAGGAAAAGTTTTTAAAACAGTTAAAAATGTTTTTACAAATGGAATGAGAGCACTTGAGGAAGAAAATTAGAAAAGAAATGAGAAGAATAAAGAATTGGAGAGGGAATTAACAACTTGGCACAAGAGGTACAAATCTTGCCCAAGTAACAAACTCCCTGAAAATTTGAACGGACCAAATAGAAGCCAATGACTTCATGAGTCAACAAGGAATATTGAAGAGTCAAAAGACTAAAAAAAAAAGTAGAAGAAAATTTAAGATATCTCATAGCAAAGACAACTAACCTGGAAAACAGATTGAGGAGAAAAAAAATTAAGAATCATTGGGCTGCCTGAAAGCCATGAACAAAAAAAAAAAAGCCTAGATCATAATTAAAGATATATTAAAAGAATGCTGCTCAGATCTCCTAGAACCAGAGAACAAAGTAGAAATAGAAGTAATCCACCAGTCGCCTCCTGAAACAAATCCCCAAATTAAAACTCCCAGGAACCTCATAGGCAAAATCCAGAGCTTTCAGGTGAAAGAAAAAGTAAGGCAAGTAGAAAGAAAGAATTCAAGTACTGAAGAACCACAGTCAAGATCATTCATGACTCAGCAGTCACCACTATAGAGGAGCAGAGAAGTTGGAATTTAACATTCCAGAAGGCAGAGGATATGGGCTTGTAGCCAAGAATAACTTAGCAAAACTGAACATAATGCTATGGGGGGGGCAATCATTTAATGAAATAGACAACTTCCAAACATTTGTGATGGAAAAAAAAAACACATAACTACAGAGAAACTTTGAAGTAGAAACACAGAAATGAAGAGAAATATAAAAAGTTAAACATTAATAAACAAATGAGAAAGGACTAAACAATGGTAAACTGCTTACATTCAATATGGGGAGGTAATAAATGTGTCCCTTCTGGTCTCTGTCATTATCAGGATTCATACAAGAAGTCCAGTTAGACAAGGTCTGGCAGGGGTTGGGTTAAGTCTTGATGATCTTAAGAAAAGAATACAAAAAGAGAGGAAGAAGAATACACTAGGGAAGGGAAGGGAAAGAAAATTTGGGGGAAATTATCTCCCAAAATAAAGGGACAAAAGTAGACATCTATATGAAAAAGGGAGAAGGAAGTGGAGACTAGGAGCTAACTCTTGATCACACTCTGAATTGGTCGAAAGAAAGAAAAATACACACGTATACACACAGTTGGGTACAGGAATATATTTCACTTAAATAGTATTTCACTTAATAGTGAAAAAGGAGGGAAAGAAGGAGGGGAGGGAGAATTAGAGAGACGGTACATTAAAGGAAGGATTAGTCCTAAGCAAAACAAATTCTCAGGATGCACAAAAATATTTATGGCTCTTTTTTAGGTGGCAAAGAATGGGAATCTGAAGTGTTCTCCATAAATTGAGGAATCAATGAACAAATTATAGTATGTAAATATAATAGAATACTATTGTGATGAACTCTTATTAGTATAATGAGGAACCAGAATTCCTGAGAACTAATGATAAAACATGATACCCACCTCCAGATAGAGTCGGGTCTTAGAACAAAGAGGGAGCTAAATATTTTTTCAGTACATGACCAGTGTGGAAATTTGTTCTGCTGAACTATACTTGTGTGTGATGGTCTTTTTTTTCTTGTGTTCTTGATGGAGGTAGAGGAGGACAGGGTTGGTATGGGAGAATGGGAAAGCAGATATCAGTGGATTAAAACAAATTATTCCTTTTTTTTTAAATGGCAGGCTAAGGAATTGAAATTTATATGACTGTAATAGATAGGCAGTAGATGAGTTTCACTTAACTATTAACATGTCTATCATATTCAAAGGAATAAAAGGGTCAAGTGGTACCATTAAAAAAAAACATTTCAAGGAAAACCTCACTCATGTAGATACCACCATGATATAGCAGATGGTCTTTGTGAGTGAACTTGTTTTTTCAGTATTTTAACAACTATATTTCAATGTAATTAGTTTCCTTTGTGACCCTATATATTTTCTCTTATGCATTTTAAAACATTATTCTGAGAAGGAGTCAATAGGCTTCACCAGACCACAAAAGAGATCCCAGACACACAAAAAGAGTTAAGTACCTCTGTCCTAAAGCTACTGGAGCAGTACCATTTGTACAATAGGGTTTAATAATTTTTTTGATTATATGGTTTCAGCAAGGAGGTTGACCCAGGTCTTGCTTTGCTTGCTTGCACTGCAGGGGCTATTTTCTAATATTTCCCTCAGGACTTATGGCTCTTTGAACTATATACATAGAGACCCAAATCAGTAAGACCTGGACCAGTAATAAGACCTGGCTTATCATTGAGTCAATAACATAGAGGTGGTCAAAGGATATGAACAGGCAGTTCTCAGATGAAGAAACTAAAACTGTCTATAGTCATATGAAAAAATGTTCTAAATCACTATTGATTAGAGAAATGGATTGGCCAACATGACAAAACAGGAAAATGATAAATGTTGGAGAAGATGTGGGAAAATTGGAACACTGATGCGTTGTTGGTGGAGTCTTGAACTGATCCAACCATTTTGGACAGCAATTTGGAACTCTGCCCAAAGGGCTATAAAAATGTGCATACCCTTTGACCCAGCAATAGCACTTCTAGGGCTGTATCCCAGAGAGATAATAAAAATGGGAAAAGGACCCACATGTACAAAAATATTTATAGCAGCTCTTTCTGTGGTGGCAATGAATTGGACATTGAGGGAGTGCCCATCAATTGGGGAATGGCTGAACAAGTTGTGGTATATGAATGGAATGGAATATTATTGTGCTATATACTAAATGATAAGCAAGCAGACTTCAGAAAAACCTGGAAAGACTTGTATGGATTGATGCTGAGTGAAGTGAGCAGAATCAGGAGAACGTTGTACACAGTAACAGCCACATTGTGTGATGAGTAACTTTGATAGACTTAGCTCTTCTCAACACTGCAAGGATCTAAGACATCTCCAAAAGTCTCATGATGGAAAAATGTTATCCACATCCAGAGAAAGAACTATGGAGTCTGAATGCAGATTGAAGCATACAATTTGCTGTTTTTTTCTTCTGCTTTGTTTTGTTTCCTCTCTCTTGTGGTTCCTCCTAATTGTTATAGTTTTTCTTTACAACATAACTAATGTCAAAATATGTTTAATAGGAATGTGTATGTAAAGCCTATATCAGATTGCACGCTGTCCTGGAGAAGGAGATGGGAAGGGAAGGGAAGAAAATTTAAAACTCAAAAGCTTATGGAAGTGATTGTTGAAAACTATTAATTTAAAAAAACAACATAGGGAGACCCAGTTCCTCCCTCACATGTGAATGGGATGTGGCTTCAGAGTTATTAGTTGGGATGAGACAGGCGAGTAACTTGGATGACAAGGGGACCAGTCAGTTATGGGAAGCTTAGTTGTCTCAGAAGCTTCCCACTTCTTCCAAGCAACCAGTTATATAACAATTTGATAAAGATCCTAGGAAGGATCACGTAGCTAAAAGAACACTAGACTGCGGATTGATAGGACTGGGCTCAAGCTTTATTTCAGCTTCTATGTGAACAGTGTGATGCAGTGGAAAGACACTTGTACTAAGCTACAAGAGGCCTAGGTTCAAGGCCCAATGTTGTCATTAACTAGCTGTGTAATTTGGGGTAAATTACCTCACCTTGTGAACCTCAGTTTCTTCTTCTATAAAATGGATTAGATTAGGTGACCTTGTAGCTCTAACATTTTATATCTAAATTAGTCTCTCTCTAGGATTTAACTCTCCTCTTTAAAATTAGAAGGTTAGACTAGATCAGGGATTCTTAATCTGTAGTCTACAGACTCCTAAGGGGTCCTCTGCGGGTGTGTGTTAGCACAATCTCAAACTGATTCATGAGAGCTGAGTGATTGTTAAATTTTCAGTGTAAACATTTACACCTTGGAAATTAGAAAATGATACAAATCAGGGATTGATTTATCATTTTGTTGATTTCTAGACTTAAAGTGATGGGTAAAATGTTAATAATGCAGATTAAACTTAAAAGTATATTGCAGGTACATTTTTTTCTGCAGAGCCAATTGTTAAACATTTACCAGCACACCACTGGTCCTTTGTTAGATTTCAGGGGGGCCCTCAACTTGGATGAGAAAAAAATCTTGATTTTCACTAATCTCTAACTGAAATTTAGTATTTCTTCCAATTATGAATTTAGGCAACAAACATTATTCTCAGAAGGGGTCTATAGCTCTGCCAAAGGAAACCATTGACACATAAAGAGTTCAGAACACCTAGACTAGACGAGGTCTAAAGTGCATTCCTTTTCTGAGATCCTATAGTTTATTCTTCTCTATGATAAAATCATAGCTTTGGACTGCTAAGTCCCCAACAAGCCAAAAAACAGGATGCTTGCATCTTATCCCATAGAGTAAAAGTATATATATATATATATATATATTTAAAAAAAATTTTTTTTTGCTAGGGTCCAAGAAGAGAGGAATGGTGTGTTGGATTGGTTATTTAATACTTTGATAGGAATTAGCAAAGGGACTTTGGGTAACTTAGAAGAATGCTGGAACAGTTGTCAAAAATTTCCAGATTTACACATCCTCACTCTGTCCCAAAAGTGACCTATAACAACAATTTGGAATCTAAAGGGCCCTTAATGCAAACCTGGAAAACCTCTTCCATCAGCGCCATTTTAAACTCTCCACAACCTGTCAGAGAACAAAATACTTTCCTTCTCCATAACCTCATTTGGAGTGGTTTTAGGTGACAGACACTTTCTTCCTGACCCAGTCACAATTACATTAACTTCTTTCCAGGTTCTGCTTGTTTCATTCTCCATAAGTCTTCAAAATTGTTTTTATAAATATTGATGTTATAATATAAATTGATCTCCTAGTACTATACACTTCGCTCTGCATCAGTTCATAAATGTCTTCCCATATCTCTTTAAATCATCTATTTCCTCATTTCTAATAGCACAATAGTATTCCATCACATTCATATACCATGATTTGTTCAGCAGTTCTCCAAATGATGGCTATCTCCTTATTTCCAGGGCTGGTTTTTTTGCCACTATAAAAAGAGCTTATAAATATTTTTGTACATATGGTACCTTTTCCTCTTTCTTTGATCTCTTTGGGAGAAAGATTTAGCAGTGTTGTAGCTGGCTCAAAGGGCATGCAATGTTTAGTAATTTGTTTTTTATGTACAATTCCAAATTGCTTTCCAGAATGTTTGTATCCATATAGAACTCCACCAACAGTGCAACAATGGCCCATTTTCCCATAGCCCTTGTAACATTCATCATTTTATTTTTTAAGTCATTTTTGCTGGGCTTATGAGTGTGAGGTAGAAACTCAGAATTTATTTAATTAGCACTTCTCTAATTATTAGTAATTGGAGTATTTTATATGAATATTGACAACCTGTTTTTTTTCCCTTGAGAACTTATTGTTTATATTTTTGGACTATTTATCAATTGGGGAATGGCTCTTATTCTTTTAATTTTCAATCTATTCCTTACATATCTTGTAAATGAGACCTTTATCAATGAAACTTGCTATAAAGATTTTTCCCAGTTACTTGTTTCCCTTTTAACCTTAGCTTTATTGGATTTGTCTGTGCAAAAACTTTTAAAATTTGTGTAATCAAAATTATCCACAATTTATGCAATTTATAATAACATCATAAAAACAAATTTTAAAGCTATAAGAACTCATCAACACAATGACTATCTATGATACTGGAGGATGAATGGTGAAGCATGCTGTCTACCTCCTGACAGAGAAGTGATAAATTCAGGGTATAGGATGATATGTGTGTATACATACACACATATACATGAAGTATATATGCATAATGTGTATATATATGTACATATAAATGTAATTTGTTGCAATATATAATTTCTTATATTTTTTCTGGACATGGTCAACGAGAGAATTTGTTTTGATTGACTATGCATATTTGCTATGAGGAATTTGGTTTTATTCTTTTCCCAATAGGGTGAGGTGGCTGAGGAAGAAAATAGGTCTATTAATTTAAAAAAATAAAATTTAATTTTAATTAATTTTTAAAATTTTAATTTAATTAATAACTTTGATGTCTCAATTGGGGTAACAGTTTCCTATCTCAAGAATTTATTACACTTAGTCCCCTGTGCATGATATGAAATCAATGGTCTCCCAAAGAATCATGGCAACCAACTCTCGGCATGCACCTGTCACCATGACTACTTTGGCAGAGGCATCCTGCTGGCTATGTTTTTTTGGGTAATTTTAGGGCATCTCCCTATGTATGAAGTTTCTGAGAGTCTGCAGTGTTAGAGTTAGAGTACATTGATTCCAGAAGTCTGTTTCATGGATTGGAGACACTCTTTCTTTGTTTTCTTCCCATTTTTGAAGTGGTTAGAATGCATTTGTTATGTCTCTAATGCACATTCTTTGAACAAATTAATTCCTTATTGTTGACAAGGATAGGAATGTAGTGTTCTAATCTGTGGTTCATCTGTCCTTTTTTTCTACTAAAGTAATGAGTTCTCTGAGAACTCAATGTCCCTTTAAATTGGCTGTAATCATGTCTTTTCTCTCATTTGTCTGAGAGAGAGTGTGATCATAGGATCTAGTTGGTAGAGTTTATTTTCCTCTTGATCACAGATATAGAGCTTGGAAGAATCTCAAAGGCCATCTAATCCAAATCCCAAATTTAATAGATGAGCAAACTGAGGCCCAGGGAAGTTGTGACATGCTTAAGATCACACTTAACTATTAAGTGTCAGAAGCGGCATTTGAGCCCAGGTCAATGGGAAAGGTAGGTGTTCTCACTATTGGCCAAACTCTTCCCTTTTCTAGATTAGTTTCAAGTTTACTATAATATTGAGAGTGGAAAGGGATCCCTAGAAGAGAAAGTTCTTTGCCAAAGCCCAACAATACCCACAAGATGAAGTGAAAAAATCATTTTCAAAGAAGTAAGGACATGGAGATTTTGTTGTTATTTTTGTTCAGTTGTGTCTTATCCTTCATGACCCTATTTGGGGCTTTCTTGGCAAAGATACTAGAATGGTTTGCCATTTCCTTCACCAGCTCATTTTACAGATGAGAAAACTAAAGCAACAAAGGTTAAGTGACTTGCCCAGGGTCACAGAGCTAGTAAGTGTCTGAGACCAGATTTTAACTTACTTGAGACTCAGCACTCAATCCACTGTGTACCATGTCCTGTTTCTACCTCAATACATTGGACTACACTGGTCAAGCTGCAAGCATCATGAATTTATAGGGCCACAATCTTTAAATGCTATTGGGAATGGAGTAGGAAAAATTAAAGATGTCTGAAATGATTGATCAACTTTTATATTTCTTTTTGGGGACAGCTGGATGTTGTAGTAGAGAGCCCACTGGACTTGGGTTCAGGAAGACCTGATTTCCAGTTCTACTTCAGTCACTTACTAGCTATGTGATCCTAGAAAAGTTGCTTGATCTCTGAATTTCAATTTCCTCAACTGGAAAAGAAAGGGATAGAACTCAGTGGCCTCTAAGGTCTCTTCTAGCTCTGAATCTATGATCCTAATTTCATAAGACTAGTTCTTCTTGTCTTTCTGGTTCAGAGAATCTTCTTTAATCTTATTTTGGTGGCAAAAGACTTTCTTGTTATTTTCTCTCTGACAATGGAAATCTGAGAATTTGAAGATGGAAGTGGAGGTGGGGATGTGTTGGCAGTATTGAGAAAGGAACACATTCCTGGAGCACATTACCATTTAAATAGTCCCTTGGCATGGAAGGCAGGAGGAAAGGGGCTCACAGCATCCCACTCTCTCTACATGAGGTCATCCTTATGCACACATCCCACAGGAAACCTTCTTTGATTGGGAAGAAGAAAGTGCCTGTCCCCACTTGGCTTGACAACACTAGTGCCTGCTGCCACCCTTACTCATAACTGTGTAGTTTGTATCTCGTCAGCATTAGATAATTTAATCCTTCACTTTGACCTCGTCATTTATTCCCCCTTTCCTGTGAGTCAGCACTGAGTCATCTCAGATGGGACAAACACCACTGAGGCCTTTTACTGTCTAGAAGGTGACACTGAGCCAGTTAAACTGAAGTCAATTCATTAGTTAACAAAATCATCCTTATTCAACAGGAGGATACGGAGAAGAATAAGATAGTCTCTGGCTTTGAGGAGGATATAATCTACTTGAGGAGACAAGATAAACACGTATTTGGAGGAGGAGAGTGACAGACCTAGGATTTCACCCATGTAGGGAAAGACCAATTAGAAAATATCTTTGGCCAAATGCAGATCTGTATCTACCTGGGAACTTACAGTCTAAATCTGTTACTGTAAGATAAAGTCAAGTCAACAAGCATTTATCAAGCATTATTAGATTGTGGCTTGCCCAGGCTTTCGTGATCCCTCATTCTCAGAGAGAGAACTTGAACCCATGTATATTAAAACACACCCTTTTCTTCAGTGGAAGTGGGACCCATAATAGACAGCTAAGGTGATTGACAAATATCCATGATTACATTCCCTGACTTCAAAGGAATTCTGCCAATCCTCAAACTTAGATTAACTCAGTATAAAGCTTGGAATAGTGGATAGAACACTGAACTTGAAGTCAGGAAAACTTGACTCCAAACATTTGCTATGTATGTGGCCATGGGCAAGTCACTTAATATCTCTCAATCTCAGTTTTCCTTATATGTAAAATAGGGATAACATTAGCAGCTACCTTCAAAGATAAGATAATTAATCCAAACCTTTTTGCAAAATGCCAAGAAAAGTTCCAAAAGAATAAATGACGTAGATATAAAAGGTTAAACCATTAAAAATTGATAGAACGAGAAAGATATTTCCTTTCATATCTGCGGATAGAGGAAGAATCCATGACCAAACAAATTAGAGAAGCTCATAGCAAACAAAAAGGATGATTTTCACTACACAAAATTAAAAGGGTTTTGTACAAACAAAACCCAACCCCATTAAAATTAGAAGAGGAAAAATATTTTTTAAAGTTTTTTAAAATTTTGAAAAGAGAAAAAAACTTTTCATCAAGTTTCTGTGATAAAAGTCTAATTTCTCAGATACAGAAGGAGTTGATCCAAATTTATAAAAATGATTGCCATTTGATAAATGGTCAAAGAATGTGAACAGGCTGTTTTCAAAGGAAGAAATCCAAGCTATTGACAACCATATGAAAAAATGCTCCAGATCATTAATAGAGAAATGCAAATTAATGCAACTATTAGGTTCCAAAATCATTCTCACAAAATTGGTAAAGAAAACACAAAAGTGGAGCAGCTAGGTGGTACAGTGGATAGAGTACTTGCCCTCAAGTCAGGAGGACCTAAGTTCAAATCTGGCCTCAGACCAAACACTTGACACTTACTAGCTGTGTGACCCTGGGCAAGTCACTTAACCCCAATTGCCTAAAAAAAAAGAAAGAAAGAAACACAAAAGGAAAATGATAGATGTTGAAGAGACTGTGGGAAAGCAGGCAAATTGATGAACTATTGATAGAACTTTGAATTAATCCAGCCATTCTGGAAAGTAGTTTGGAACTCTGCCTTAAAAGTCATTAAATTGTGTGTACCCTTTGACCCAGCAATACTGCTACTTAGTCTGTACCTAGCAGAGATCAAAGAGATCAAAGAAAGATGAAAGGCACATTGTCACAAAAACATTCGTAGGGGCTCTTTTTGAAGGGGCAAAGAACTGGAAATTAAGGGAGGGAATATGCTCATCAGCTGAGGAATGGCTGAACAAATTATGGCATATGATTGAAGTAGAATACTATAGTGCCACAAGACAAGATGAAAGGGATAGTGTTGGGGAAACCTGATAAGACTCATATGAACTGATGCAGAATGAAGTGAACAGAACCAGGAAAACAATTCATACAGTAACAATAACATTGTAAAGACAAACAACTTTGAAAGACTCTGATCAATGCAATGACCAATCATGATTACAGAGGAATGATGATGAAGCATGCTATCTACTTCCTGACAGAAAGATGATAGACTCAAGATGCAGAATGCAATATGTATATGTATATGTATATGTATATGTATATGTATACGTATACGTATACGTATATGTATATGTATACGTATACGTATATGTATACGTATATGTATACGTATACGTATACGTATACGTATACGTATACGTATACATATGTGTATGTGTATGTGTATGTGTATGTGTATGTGTATGTGTATGTGTATGTGTATGTGTATATGTATATGTATATGTATATGTATATGTATATGTATATGTATGTGTCTATGTCTATGTATGTGTATGTGTATGTGTATGTGTATGTGTATGTGTATATGTATATGTATATGTATATGTATGTGTATGTGTATGTGTATGTGTATGTGTATGTGTATGTGTATATGTATGTGTATGTGTATGTGTATATGTATATGTATATGTATATTATATGTATATGTATATGTATATGTATATGTATATGTATATGTATATGTATATGTATATGTATATGTATATGTATATGTATATGTATATGTATATGTATATGTATATGTATATGTATGTGTATGTGTATGTATATGTATATGTATGTGTATGTGTATATGTATATGTATGTATATGTATATGTATATGTATGTGTATGTGTATGTGTATGTGTATGTATGTGTATGTGTATGTGTATGTATGTGTATGTGTATATGTATATGTATGTGTATGTATATATATTTCATTAACTTATTTTGATTTTTCAACAATCACTTCCATATGCTGTCGAGTGATGTTGTAAGTAAAAATTAGAACCAATAGGAGGAACCACCAGAAAGAGGAAACAAAACTCAACAGAAGAGAAAAAAATAGCAAATAGTATGCTATTTGCCACAACGTGGCTGTTATTGTGTACAACGTTCTCTTGGTTCTGCTCACTTTTCTCAGCATCAGACCATACAAGTCTTTCCAGGTTTTTCTGAAGTCAGCCTATTCATCATTTCTTATAGCACAATAGTATTCCATTATATTCATATACCACAACTTGCTCAGCAGTTCCTCAGTTTCCAATTCTTTGCCACCACAAAAAGAGCTGCTATGAGTATTTTTGTACATGTGTATTCTTTTCCCATTTGTATGATCTCTTTGGGATATAGCCCCAGAAGTGCTATTGCTGGGTCAAAGGGTATGCACATTTTTATAGCCCTTTGGGCATAGTTCCAAATTGCTCTCCAAAATGGTTGGATCAGTTCACAATTCCACCAACAATGCATTAGTGTTCCAATTCCTCCACATCTTCTCCAACATTTATCATTTTCCTGTTTTGTCATGTTGGCCAGTCTGATAGGTGTGATGTGATACCTCAGAGTTGTTTTGATTGCAATATATATTTTTGAACATGGTAAGTGTGGGAATTTGTTTTGCTTGACTATGCATATTTGTTACAGAGTTTTCTTTTTAAGGGAGGGGTTGGAGGGGGAAATACTTGTTAATTTAAAATTAATTAAAAAATCAGAGAGGAGGATGAAGGAGGGAGGGACGGAGAGGATGTCCATGGACCTAAGAAGAGAACTCAGAGGAAGATTGATTTAATCACAGCTTTGTGGAAAGCTCCATGGTCAACAACAGTAAATAAGCATTTATTAAGCATTTACTTGTGTCCTGCACTGTGCTAATCACTAGGAATAAAAATACAAGCAAAAAGACAACCCCTGACCTCAAATAGCTTACATTCTAATGGGGAAAGATAGCACATAAAAGAAAGCTAGAAAGGGAGACATGGGAAAGGTACCCAGCACAGAGTGAAAAATAAAGAGATGGCAGGCTAGATACCTTTCCTGTCCAATAGGAGAGGGAGGACCTCAGGGGTGGAGAGTACTTCTGATATGAGAATTCCAGGAATGAATGGATTTTCCAGGATAAAGAAGTTTTTGGAGCAAGATGGAGCTGTCTAGAGTGTAACATAGTGAGAAACAATAGAACTAAAGGAGGAGTTCCTCAGGTTCCTTAAAGGGAATGGAGACTTAAAGGCAGAAGAGCACAGAAGTTGGCAGGAAGAGACACAAGGGCCATTTCAAGTTGTATCTGTCTCAATTTCTTATATGAAAGTGGTACCCAGACTCATGAGTGAAATGTAATATTTCTTAAGACTCTCAGCCAACAGCTCAGAAACTTGAATTTCTAACCTATGAACCCATTTTCACTCCATCAGAGGGGCTTGGGGAAAATGCTTTACTCTGATGTCCTGACCTCCTCAGAGTCACTTTGTGTGAGGTGCTATTATGTTCTCCTACAGTCTCCCTCTTAAATGGATGATCAGAATAGCAAGTGGATAATTTTTTTCTACTGAACTGTGCTGCACCTCTACCTAATTTGAGAGCACAAAGAAAAATTAATAGATGGCCACTTTATGTAAATGCCTCTCTCTTTTACATCTTACTATATTTCAGGGAAAGGAACAGCTCTGACATTTAGAGAATGGAGAGGTTTTTCAATGGAAATTTGTTAGAATGTGCATGGCAGTACTGGTTTTCCTTTGTTAGGGTTTTCTGGTAGTCTGTGAGTGTGTGTGATTTTGGAGACCATCAGCTCAGGATTAAATTGATGCATCTTTGAGAAGTGTAAGTCTGGAAGAGACCATTTGCCAGACTTCAGGATCATCTGTTCTTAAACCATCATTAAAAGAGGGCTCAAAACTGTGGTTTCCTGAAATTCTAAGTATTCTCCCCCCACTTAAAACTGGTTGTGGGATTATGAAATGAGTCGAGATGCAAATGACCCTAGTACTTAGTGTTTCTCAAAACAAAAGACTTCAGCCACGGGGGTAAGGACTTACTATTTGATGAAAACTATTGGGAAAATTAGGAAGTGGCTTGGCAGAAATTAGATTTAAACCAATACCCTACCACCAACAGTCTAACCACGACAGGAAGGGTATGCCATATATGCTATATACAGATGGGTAAATAAGACAGGTACAGGGATATACTGCAGCCAGCTCCAATCACCTCAAGAGCCTACTGCTAAATTTTCAGTTTGAGCATTTTCACCTTATAAATTGGGAAATTGGCAAGCACTACAAATCAGGGCTTAATTTTTTGTTTTTTTTAATGTTTGGGCTTAAGAAAGTGATGGATAGAATATAAATAATATATCTTAAACTTAAAAGTATACCATATATATATTTCTTCCCTAAGAACTAGTTGTTAATGTCTTCCTGATGCCAAGGCTAGAGCTCTAACCACTGTGCTACCTGGCTGCCCCCACTGGTTTATTTACCTTTAATAGTAAATCATATTGACTTAGAGCCAGTACCTCTAAGCAAAAGCACAGACTGTAATGAACAATATTATTCTACCACAAATACATGTGATATCATTAGAAAAAGTGGGCACATGAAGTTCACTAGGACAGAGGTAAGCACTTGGGCCCAGGTCA
Organism: Phascolarctos cinereus; assembly: GCF_003287225.1. Lineage (NCBI taxonomy): Eukaryota > Metazoa > Chordata > Mammalia > Diprotodontia > Phascolarctidae > Phascolarctos > Phascolarctos cinereus. The sequence continues at coordinate 162,501,484 of NW_027555736.1, read as the reverse complement.
TTCACACCTCTGGCATTTCAGGTTCTCAATATCCTTTCACCTCTTTCGTATCCTTCTGTAATTCCCCCTGGGTGCAGCATCTCTGATAGTCAGGTCATTCATCTCATATGCCTGGTCCCATTCCTCTCTACAGTTTTACTCCGCATAGACAGAGCTAACTCTCCCTCAGCTCCCAAAGTTCCTCCTGTCTTGTGACTTGATTGACTGGTCATGCTCCATGACTGCCTGCCAGGCAGGGTGACTCTTCCTGGATAAGTAGGTTTTCCTGACTCCAAAGCCAACCTTTTACCCACTATGCTAAAATAACACTACATAGTCAAGGATGTTGCTTCTGAGAGCCATTTTATCTGACCTCCCAGCATCATCCAGGCAAGAAGTATTCTCAGTCTTCTAATGTAAGTGACTTAGGTCAGTTTCTAATCTCTTTCCTTTTCTTTCCCTTTTTTTTTTTTTGGAAGAGGATGACTGGGTACTTTCTATGGAGTTCTTGGTAAACATCAGAGATTTCTAAATGGGGAGGTTTCACTCCCCATTCAGTGATCAGATGCCAGGAGTCCAAAATAACCATCCTCTTTCTTTTTCCTTTAAAAATAATATTCTGAACTTAGCAAACATCAGCCATTTTCTTGAATCCAGGATCACAGCATTTTTAGAATCAAAAGGGGGACAAACTCTCCTATTAGAATTTTCCCCTTTCAGCGAGGTACCCAGAGTTCTCATGTTTTTCTTTTTTCTTTTCTTTTTTTTTGGGGGGGGCACTAGGCAATGGGGTTAAGTGACTTGCCCAGGGTCACACAGCCTACTTTGAAAGCTCTCTTTAAATTCCCCCAAACCCATAATCTTTTGTGTACACACACATATGTACACATGTGCATATATATAAATATATGTTTATGTGTGCATATATGAATATATGGGTTTGTATATACACATACATGAAATTCTTCATAAAATCAATCTGTTCCAGTTCTGACTTAGGAAAGATGTAATGAATTCATTTATAGTATGGTTCTAATTGCTAATGAGAAATTAAATACACATAAAAGAAATAATACTTTAAGCCTGAATAACCCAAATGACTGAAACTTTAATTTGGGAATTTTAGTAGAATTTAAGCAAAGGAGAAGATACTTTAGGGCAGGGAGTGTCTACCCAGCATCTCACAAAAGATTGTTGTTCATCCTTTGTTTTCAAAGAGGACCAGTGACATCATGGAGTGATGTCTTAACTTGCACATGAATTGGATTTAAGTGAGGCAGAGCTGCACAAAGTTATCAGCCTCACTCTCTCTTCCAGAGTCATGGAAGTCCAGTAGCAAGACAAAAGTCAGGATGACTGATGGCCCAGGATGCAGTGGATGACTTTGATGTCTTCCATGTCTAACCAAGGTCTAAGCACTCCACAGCGCAGGCTTCTACCGCCTTCATGGCTGTTGGAACAAATTGTTCTCATCTGCCTGTTCTGCTGAGGGACATCTTCACACACTTGGAGTAGACATTCTTCCAACTCTCCCGTGGGTTCGAGGCCTGCCAGTCACCCTCAATTTGGCTTATCCCATCTGCTGAGATGATTTTACTGGGGTATGGCTTCATGGAGCCACAAGTGAGAGTTGAGTGACAGGTGGATGCCAAAGGTGGATGAATAGTCCTGAAAAAGGCTTAGCAAGCCCTCACCCCAGAGACCCTAGTCCTCTGAGACCTCCGAGGCCATCTAGTTCAACATCCTCATTTCTCATCTCTTTCCTTTTATGTCAAGGACAGAGAAAGAGAAGATGCCCGTGGTGTTTCGTGTAGTGCTCATTATGTACCAGGTACTGTGTTAAGCATTTTTTACAAATATGATCCCATTTGATCCTCATAACAACCCAGCAGGTAGGTCCTGTTATTATCCCATTTTACAGCTGAGAGACTGAGGCAAACAGAGGTTAAGTGACTTGCCTAGGGTTGTCTAGCTAGTAAGTGTCTGAGGCTGAATTTGAATTCAGGTCTTCCTGACTTCAGGCATAGTGCTCTATCCATTGCCAATGGCCCTAGCCACTTAGCTGCCTGAAGGAACCGAGGTTCAAAGAGTTTAAGCAACTTACCCAGAGTCACACAGATTGTAAGCATTAGAACCTTGGTCCTCTGATTCTCGTGTCAGTGTTCTTGCCATTAAATCATGCAGCCTTACTGCCCTTCCCCCTTTCTCTTTCTCCCTCTCTTTTCTCTCTTTCTCTTCCATCCTTCCTTCCTTCATTTCTTCCTTCCTTTCTTCTTTCCTTTCTCTTTCTTTGTATCTATCTTTTAACATTGCTGAAAAAAGAAGCAGGAAAAAAAATAGATGTTCTATTCCTCTTTCCAATCTCCAGCTCTTTCCCTCTGTCCCTTTTCCTCCACCCCCACCTCACCACAGGCATTCTGGATGTTTTTAGCAAGGAAATATTCAGCATCCCTTAGTAATCCCAGGCTGAACTTCAAGTCACAGTTTTGATGTGCTCCTGCTATCTGGTGGAAGCAGCCTCCAACAGATGGGAAACTATTTCACCTTATAGCTTTTAAGAGAAGACTAGGCTACATAAAGTCTTGTTAATGATTAAAAGGGAGAGACAGAATCATCCACAGAACCTCCATGGGTAGGTGTTGTTCAAGATTTGATTTTAATACAGGGATAAGTAGCCTGTCACTGCTAGGCAAATCCCAGTAGCAATCAATCCATCAACAATCATTTAAGTACTTACTAAGCCTGGAGCTGTACTAGGTACCCGGGAGACAAAGAAAAAAAATTAACAGTTCATGTTCTCAAAACGTCTACAATTTATTGGGGCAAATAGATCATACCATCTCTCAGTCCCTTTAAAAGGTATTGAAGCAAATTGTAGATTTTGCGTATTTTATGCAAAGGCAAGACGCTGATTCTCTTATTTTAAGAGGAGGGCAGTACAGTTACTTGAGAATCAGAGGACGAGGAAGGACCTATGTTCAAATTCTCCCTCTGATATTTACAGCCTGAATAATAGTCACTTAACCTCCCTGGGCCTCAGTTTCCTCAACTTTAAAAGGGGAGGGGGTTGCACTAGATACCCTTTGAGGCAACTTCTAGCTCTAAAGCTGTGATCCTATAAACTTCTAAACATTTAGAACTATCAGAAAATGGAATTGATTGCCTCCATGACTGGTGAGGAAGTGAGTTCTCCAAGAGAGATGTTCAAGTAAAGACTGGTTGATCATCTGTCAGTGATACTGTAGAGAGGGATATGGCTCATATTTCAGCTATTGATTGGACTAAATGATCTCTGAGGTTTTTATATTTCTGATTTTATGACTCTGACTTTATGAAACAAAACCATGTGACCCTGCCAGCTCTGTATTCTATAGTTCACAGTCTGAAAACTGAATTGGTATCGAAAAACCACCAGAAGTGAAAGTCAAATTAATGGCTAGGACCATTGGCTAGAAAAACAAAAGACAGAGGTGAAATAATAAGCAGCCAATTTTTAATTGTAAATATGAATTCTAAAAGAGAGCTACTGTGCCCCAGGCACCAAGAAAAGGAACCAAACAATCCAATTACATTTTAAATGAGTACAGATACATGAAGCAATTTAGAAAATTGAGAAACCCAAATCATGTCCCTAATTGTGATGAAAAACCAGGTGACCACACAAGCTTTCTGTGGAAAATTCTTAAAAAATCTTTGTTGTTGTGAAAAATCATACTGAAGATAGATAATGTCTGAAAACAATCCAACAATCACTTAATAAAAAGTTCCTCTGTTCTAGGCACTGATGATATAAAGACAAGGCAAAAAAACAAAAACAAAAACAAAAAAGCAAAAAACAAAAAACCAGTTACTGCCCTCAAGAATTTTACATTCTACCAGAAGAATACAATAGGTACCCTGATGAGTGTATGCTGTATGCCGGATTCTTTGAGGAGGAAGTGAGCACGAACAATTAGGAAGATCAGAAGAAGGAAGTACTACGTGAACTGAGTCTTAAAGGAAATCAGGAATTCTAAGAAATGAAGATGAGGAGAGTGTATTCCTAGCATGAGACACAGCCTAGGCAAAAGCACAGAGATGAAAAATTGAATATTGTGTTTGGGGAACAGCAAGAAGGTCAGTCTGGCTAAAACATAGAGTGTACGTAAGAATATAAGCTTAGAAAGGTAGACTAGAAGCAGACTGGGAAGAGCTTTAAATGCCAAGAAGAGGAGTTGGTATTTTATTCTAAAGGCAGCAGAAAGGCATTGAGATATATATATATATATCTATACATAGATATATAGATACACACACACACACACACACACACACACACACACACATATATATATATATAATTTGAGCAGAGAAGTGATAAAGCATATCTTGTGCTTTACTTTGGTAACTGAGTAGAAGATGGAGTAGAGGGAAGAGACACTACTGGACCATCCATTTGCTGCTCTGCCTGATTTCAGCTCGGAGGAACAAGATGCCCCTCCCAGGTTGAACTCATCCCATCTAATCTCAACAACCTGCTGCTTACTCAAGCTTTGGCTGACACCACCTTTCTCAGCTTCATCTCCCTTCTGATTGGAGGGCTGGAGGGTGGGGTACCAAACTCTTCCCAATGCCTTCCTTTATACAGAATAGAAACTGAAGGGGTTTGGTTTGGTTTGGTTTGGTTTTGGCTCACTGTGCTTTGCACTTACTGTTCTGCCAGGTTTGGGGGTAACCCCTGGTGTCCTCTCCCTTACCTCTTTTTCATGCCTCCTTTTGTGTTCCTCCCCATTCGTTTGTAAAGGACAGAGATTGTCCTTTTTATTAATTGTACCCTTCAGCACTTAGCATAGCGCCTGGCACATAGTAGGAACTTAATAAATGTTTATTGGATTGGATTGGAATCTTGGAGTCCAATTAGGAAACTGTCATAATAGTCCATGCAAGAGGTGATGAATACCTGATCTAAATCTTTTATAAAGGATCTACTATGGTGCAATTAAAAAAAAAAGAAAAAGAAAAAACATTAGATTTAGAGTCAAAATATTGGGTTGGGATCCTAGTTCTGCCACTTGATATTTGTTCTGCTTTGGGCAAGTCACTTAAATTCTCTAACTTTCAGTTTCCTCACCTATAAAATGAGAAGAATGGACTAGATCAGAGGTGTCAAATTGACTGCCCACAAAACTCCCCAGTGGGACCAGAACCAGATAAAAAAGTATTTGGGAAATGTTTAACCATAGAAATTAAAAAATATGACATAGATAATGTTAATTTGTGATTTTCTAAGTCAATATGCAGGGGCAGGTAGGTGACACAGTGGATAGAGCACTGGGCTTAGAATCAGAAAGACTCTTGCTGGTGAGTTCAAATCCAGCCTCAGACACTTCCTGGGCAAGGCACTTAACCCTGTTTGCCTCAGTTTCCTCTCTGTAAAATGAGCTGGAAAAGGAAATGGCAAACCACTCCAGTATCTTTGCCAAGAAAACTCCAAATGGGAGTCATGAAGAGTCAGACATGATTGAACAGCAACCAAAAATAGTCAATATGAGGCCCATAGGAATCCATTTCTATTTGAGTTTGACCTCACTGGAGTAGACAACTTCCAAAGTCCCTTTCTGCACTAACTCTGTCATCCTATCATCTCACTAAAATCTTTCCTCCAGATCTTTTAACACTCTATGAGTACCATTGTAGCATTTCAGCCATCAACCTATTATATGACAAGCCTATCTTTTCTTTTCCAACCATACATTTCCTTTATGATGTGCTTTACACAGCTTGCTATATGCCCAAGTCAGTTGGTGATGAGATGAGCTGCAAATTGCTAAAATCCACTATTCACATCTTCATGGCCCTTTATATCACATGCAATTTTAATTCTTTGGAGATTAATAGGATTTCATGACTCGTATTTCCATCTACCATCACTAGAGCAACAATGATGTTAAAGAGAGATTATTATCTCATCAAAAGAAGGTTAGCTGCATTATATTTTAACCAATATAATAGTCCTGAAGGAGGCTTGAATTTCAATATTGTAGCTACAGTTTCCTGTCTTCCCGGGTCCCTACAAAATGGGACTCAGTATGACTGGGAAAGATACAAGTCTCCCTGAAACAGCTTTGTTAAAGCTTAAGAAAAACAAATCAGGAATAGGAAAGAGATGTCCACATGTACCTTCTCAGACACATTAACCATAGATCCTAGAATGCCAGAGCCAGGAAATCAAGTCAGATAGTCTAGTGAACCACTAGCTCCATTTTTCAAGCAAAGAGACTGAGTTTCAGAAAGACCAAGTGAGGGCAGCTAGGTGGTGCAGTGGATAGATCACCGGCCCTGGATTCAGGAGGACCTGAGTTCAAATCCAGCCTCAGACACATAACACTTACTAGTTGTGTGACCCTGGACAAGTCACCTAACCCCCATTGCCCAGCCCCACCCCCCCAAAAAAGCAGAAAGACCAAGTGATTCCCCCAAGGGATGCAGAGCCAGTAAGAGGCAGACCTGGACCTAGCATCATTTTCTCTTGGCTCTTTCCATCATTCTCTGTCTCAAGTTCAGCTATGCCTTCTTCCTGTGAGATTGCAAAGCTTCAGTGAATAATAACAAGAAAAATAACTAGCATTTCTGTAGTACTTTATGGTTTACAAAGCCCTTCAAGATATTATCTCATCTGATCTTCGCAACAACTTTGGGAGGTAGGTACTATTATTATCCCCATTTATAAATAAGGAAACTGAGGCAGACAAAGGTTAAGTGACCTGACCAAAGTAACACAGATAGTCACATGGCTAATTAGTGTCTAAAACTAGATATGAAGTTGGTATTCCTCACTCCAAGTCCAGTGCTGTGTCCTCCGTGCAATCTCAATTCAATTCAATCTTTATCTACCTTTACCTTTGTTGTCATTGTTTGGTGGTTTTTCAGTCATGTCCAACTATTTATGATTCCATTTGGGGTTTTCTTGGAAAATACACTGGAATGGTTTGCCCTTTCCTTCTCCAGCTCATTTTACAGATGAGGCAACTGAGGCAAACAGGGTTAAGTAACTTGTCCAGAGTCACACAGTGAGTAAGTGTCTGAGGCCAGATTTGAACTCAGGAAGATGAGTCTTCCTGACTCCAGACCTGGCATTCAATCACTTTGACACCAAGCTGCCCCCACCCAAACATTAATCATTAAGGAAGTGATTATTCAGAGGGTAGATGGCACAATAGATAAGAGTGAAGTGCCTGAAGTCAGGAAGACACATCTTCCTGAGTTTAAATCTGGCCTCAGACACTTACTAGCTGTGTAATCTTCGGCAAGTCACTTAAGCCTATTGCCTCAGTTTCCTCATCAGTGAATTGAGCTGGCAAAGGAAATGGCAAACTACTCCAGTATCTTTGCCAAAAAAAAAAATCCCAAATAAGGTCACAAAGAGTCAGACATGACTGAAAAATGACTAACCAATAAATATTCAGGGAGAGGCCAAAGCTTCTTTAGTATTAAAGGTAACAGGAGAAAGATAGTAACAATGATTCTGATTTTGTAGCAGTGGATATTGAAGGAAAAAAGGTTGGAAGTTTAGGAGCTGTGGTAGAAGTCGGAACATTTTAGCAAACGATAGAGGGATTTTCCACCCACCACTTAAACGGAGGAATGAGTGGCAGACAGATGCAAGGAGGCTGTATTTCCAAGGCCCATAGCTATTCAACACTTGTTTGCTCATCTCAGAACAAAATACTGAGAGGCCAGACCTTAAAGGGAATAAAAATTACTCAATTCAAAATCAAATGAAAATGCTGTGGGCTCAAAGCCAGAGAATGTTCTTGAATTGGACTTTTTTTTTAATGCCCTAAATTTAACCAGCTGGATTTCTTTTTAAGTACCATTCTATTTAACCTTTTGAAATGAAGCATCTGACTTTTAATGGGAAATCTACATTTCATTGTAAAGATAGAAACAGAAAGTTTTTGACTTAGTTACTTTACAGAAAAATGAATTCAGACACTTCCTCCTGCCTTCTCTGTGTCTTGAAGACACCATAGCAGTGAAAGTGGCTTGAATGGCAACCACTGTTTGGGAAAGAGGGAGAAAAGAGGAGACTAGAATAGTTGATTTGGGTTATTCCCAGACTGGGTGGCATGTATAGATGTAGCTACCATGTAGCTACTGCCTAAACAATCCCTTCAAGGCTCAAGTCTAGAGACTATACTGAGTGAACAACTTAAAGCCACAGTCATAGAGTCTAGCTCTAACCTGCTCTTATTCTATTCTCTAGGGTGTGGGTCACAGTTTGGGGATGATTGCCAACTCAATGATTCTCTTGATTCAGAAAGGATAATGATAGAATATTATTAGAAAATGAGGGAGAGAGAAGGGGCAAGGGAGGGGGAGATAGAGGAAGGGAAGGAGAAAGAGAGGGAGAGAGAGAAAGAGAGAGAGAGAGAGAAGGAGGGAGGGAGAGAGAGACAGAGAGAGAGAGAGAGAGACATAGACAGAGACAGAAAGAGAGAGATCAAGTATTTATATGATAATGACAATAACAACAACTAACATTTCCACAGCACTTTAAGGTTTTAAAAGCATTTTACATGTATTATTTCATTTAACCCTCACAACAATCCTCTGAGGTAGATATTGTTATCTCTATTTCACACACAAGGAAACTGAGGCTGAGAGAGGTTACATAATTTGCCGAGGATCACACAACTAGTAAGTAACTGAGGCAGGATTCATTCAGTCAGTCAATAAAGATTTATAAAATGCCAACTGGGTGCCAGGTGTCATGCTAAGTTCTAGAGTCACAAAGAAAGGCAAAATGACAGTTCCTTCTCTCCAGGAGCTCACAATATACAAGCAATCAGGTACAAATGAGCTATATACAGGATACATTGGAAATAATCAAGAGGGCAGGCATTAGAGCTAAGGGGGTTGAGAAAAGGCTTCCTAGAGAAGATAAGATTCTAGCTCAGGCTTAAAAACAGGGAAGACAGGAGGTGACAATGAGGAGGGAGAGCATTCCAAGCATGGGCATAGTTATTGAAAATCCCCAGTCAGGAGATGAGTTTTCATGTTTGAGGAATAGCGAGGAGGCCAATGTCATTGGAAGAGGAGGAGGTAGTCCGTCAGAGGACTGGAAAGATGAGGGAAGGGCAGGTTATAAAGGGCTTTGAATGACAAACATTCATGTGAGCCTGGAGGTGATTGGGAGCCATTGGAATTTATTGATTAGGAGAATGATGTATTCAGATATGTACTTTAGAAAGATTACTTTGAATGCTGAGTGGAAGATGGACTGAAGTAGAAAGAGACTAAAGGTAGGGAGATCAACCATCATGCCACTATAATAGCCTGGGGATGAGATACCAGCCCCAGGGTGATGGCAATGTCAGAATGGAGGAGGGGCATCTGCAAAAGATGTTGCACAAGTAAAATTGATATGTCTTAGTAACAACTGGATATGGGGAGTGAGAAAGTATGAGGCATCATGGATGACACCTTAGTTGTGAGCTTGGGTAACTGGGAAGATGGTGGTACCTTCTATAGAAATATAGAGAAGTTAGGAATCAAACTTGGGCCTTCTTGATTCCTGTTCCAGAACTCTATCCTCTTTACCACCTAGCTGCCTCACATGGCACCTCTGGGGGATAAAACATAGACACATGGCTTGTATGGTGTGCCAAATGGTGGCACAGACAATTACTGTAGGAGTTTAGAGAAAGATGAGATTACTTCTAGTTGGATCGGGTACAGAGGGATTCAAAAGGGAAATGGGATTTGAGATGGCTTTGAAGGAAGGCACTGTAAGTATGTGACAAAATAGAGTTACTGAAGCTATATAGCCTTATCGGCCATAGTAAACAAGCAGGCCTTAAGTTATTATCCTCTGCCCTTCTATGTGACTTATCTGGGGGAGCCAGGAGCTAAGATGTCTAGTATGCAAATGAGCCAACCTTAAGGTCACTTGGAGAAGATTTTGACCTATAAAAATCCCCTTTCTCAACCCTCTTATTGAGAGTGACACAATGTTCCAATGCTGGCATCCTGAGGCCATATACCTTGCATCCTCTCCTCATGAGTGGCCCTATGTGGCTGATATGCCATCGGTGTTCTTCCTCCTTCTCCTCCTTCCCCTCTGCTAACCCCATCTCACTTCTATACTTTTGCTTGTGCTATGCACCATGTAGTGACAAATTGAGTTGCAATTGAATCCTGAAAATGCATTCTTCCTGAATCCTTGAACCCAAGTGTGCTGCCTCTTAAGCTGGAGGCATGGAACCTTGGTCTCAGTCTTCTAACCTTGGGAACTCTTTGACTCACTCTAATTCAATGGGAGTTAGGATTTTAATAGAAGAAACAGAGAGGAGAGCACTCTAAGAATAGTAAAGAAGAAAGGAGGGAAGTATAAAGGGAAACAGGCAGCTAGGTGGCAAAGTGGATAGGGCGCCAGGCTTCTGTCAGGAAGACCTGAGATCAATTTGAGCTTCAGACACTTACTAGCTGTGTGACCCTGGGCAAATTACTTAACCCTGTTTGCCTCAGTTTCCTCATCTGTAAAATGAGCTGGAGAAGGAAATGGCAAACCACTCCAGTATCTTTGCCAAGAAAACCCCAAGTGGGGTTAGGAAGAGTCAGATACAACTGGTATGACTGAACAACAATAAAGGGAAACAAGTAGAATGCATAGGAAAAAGGAAAGAATCGGAGAGATTGTGTTTGTCCTTTGTTCTTTTATTTTTATTTTTATTTTTAACATGTGTTTTTAAAACTCTGGGTTACAAATTTTCTCCCTTCCTCCCTCCCCACCTACCCTCATTGAAAAGGCAAGCATCTCAATACAGGTTATATTTGTGTAGTCATGCAAAACATTTCCGTAGTAGTCATGTTGTGAAAAACTAAGTATATTTCCCTTCATCTTATCCTACTCCCCATTTATTCTATTCTCTCTTTTGACCCTGTCCCTCCTCAAAAGTGTTTGCTTCTGATTATCCCCTCCCCGAATCTGCCCTCCCCTTTATCAACCCCCTGCTCTCTTGTCCCCTTCCCCCCTTATTTTCCTGTAGGGTAAGATAGATTTCCATACCCCGTCGTGTATGTTATTCCCTCCTTAAGCCAAATCCTATGACAATAAGATTCACTTATTACCTCTCACCTTCCCCCATTTTCCCTCCACTGTAAAAGCCTTTTCTTGTCTGTTTCATGTGAGATCATTTACCCCATTCTACTTCTCCCTTTCTCTGTCTCCCAGTATAATCCTCTCTCATCCCTTAATTTTATTTTCCAGATATCACCCCTTCATCTTCAACTCACTCTGTGCCCTCTGTCTATCTGTCTATACATGCATATAATTTTTTCCCCTCCCACTACCCTAATACTGACAAAGGTCTCATGATTTACAAATATCATCTTTCCACGCAGGAATGTAAACAGTTCAACCTTAATAAGTCTCTTATGAGTTCTCTTTCCTGTTTACCTCTTCCATGTTTCACTTGAGTCTTATATTTGAAAGTCAAATTTTCTATTCTGCTCTGGTCTTTTCCTCAAGAATGCTTGAAAGTCCTCTATTTCACTGAATGACCATTTTTTCCCCCGAATGATTATACTCAGTTTTGCTGGGCAGGTGATTATCGGTTGTAGTCCTATCTCCTTTGCCCTCTGGAATATCATACTCCATGCCCTCCGGTCCCTTAATGTAGAATCTGCTAAATCTTGTGTTATCCTGATTGTGTTTCCACAGTACTTGAATTGTTTCTTTCTGGCTGCCTGCAATATTTTCTCCTTGACCTGGGAATTCTGGAATTTGGCTACAATATTCCTAGGAGTTTTCCTTTGGGATCTCTTTCAGGAGGTGATCAGTGGATTCTTTCAATTTCTATTTTGCCCTCTGGTTCTAAAATATCAGGGCAGTTTTTCTGAAAGATGATGTCTAGGCTCTTTTTTTGATCATGGCTTTCAGACAGTCCAATAATTTTTAAATTCACTCTCCTGGATCTATTTTCCAGGTCAGTTGTTTTTCGAATGAGATATTTCACATTCTCTTCTATTTTTTCATTCTTTTGGATTAGTATTATAGTGCCCTGATTTCTCAAATTGTCACTAGCTTCCAATTGCTCCATTCTAATTTTTAAGGAAGTATTTTCTTCAGTAAGTTTTTGGACTTCCTTTTCCATTTGGCCAATTTTGCTTTTTAGGGCATTCTTCTCCTCATTGGCTTTTTGGACCTCTTTTGCCATTTGGGTTAGGCTATTTTTAAGGTGTTATTTTCTTCAGTATTTTTTTGGGTCTCCTTTAGTGTCACTCTCAGTTTTTCCTTTACTTCTCTGACTTGCTTCTCAAAATATTTTTTGAGCTCTTCCATGGCCTGGGACCAATTCATATTTTTCTTGGAGGCTTTGGATATAGGAGCTTTGGCTTCTTTGTCTTCTTCTGGTTGTGTATTTTGATCTTCTTTGTCACCAAAGTAAGGTAAGTATAGTCTGACTCTTTTTGTGCTGCTTGCTCATGATCCCAGCCAATTACTTGAATTATAAACTCTTTGTTAAGGTAGGGGTCTGCTTCCAGTGTGGAGAATGTACTGTTCCAAGCTTCAGGGCTTTTATGCAGCTGTGTTCAGAGATACTTCTAGAGGCCTGTAAATTTTCAGTTCTTCCAAGGTGTTATGATCAAGGGCGAGGTGTTTACTCTTTTCTGGCCTATGCTCTGGTCTATGAGTGACCACAAGCACTCTTTACTGCCTTGGAACTGTGAGGATTCCTCTTCACAGCCACTATAAGCTCTACTGTGCTAGTGCTCCTCTTCCCCCCAAGACCGCCACCTAGAACAGTGACCCAGATCCAAGCACAGGCAGAGCAAGAGAATCCTGCACCAGCAGAGAGATCCCTGCAATCCCCCTCTAATCAGCCACTGGATTGGCCCTCAGTCTGTGGGCTGGGAGCTCAGTAGGCAGCCACCACCCCAGGGCCGAGCTTGGGGACTGGGACTGGAACCCCACCTTGCCTCTCTCTCACCACAGCAGAAACAGACTTTTCCCACTGACCTTCTAAGCTGTCTTTAGCTTTCATGGGTTGAGAAGTCAAGAAACCACCACAGCTACCTGCGATTCAGTCCTCTGAGGCCTGCTCCAGGTTTGCTGCGGCCTGCTAACCCACCCCAAACTGTGCTCAGCTCTCCCAGCCTTGTGAGATATACCTTTCCGATCAACCATCCAGGTTATCCTGGGCTGGAAATTTGTTTCACTTTGTCTTTTTGTGGGTTCTGCTGCTTTAGAATTTGTTTAGAGCCATTTTTTTATGGAGGAGAGCTCAAGCAAGTCATTGCCTTTACTCTGAAATCTTGGCTCTGCCTTGTCCTTTGTTCTTGAAGAGGACCATGACATCAGGGAGATGACAACATGACTTGCAATTAATTGACTTTGATTTGAGTGAGGGAGGGCTGTGCAAGGTCACCAGCCTCACTTTCTCCTCCAGAGCCACCTGGGTCCAGTGGCCAGATATTCATCAGGATGACTGAAGATGGCCCATGATGCAGTGGGAGACCCTGGCCATTAGCTCCACCTGGAGAGGTAGAAGTAGGAAAGGAAGAAGAGGGTAAACCCTTATCTCCCCATTGACTGCCCCCATAGCAATCCCAGAGACCCACACCTCTCTTGTCCTTCGTAACCTTGTATCTGCAAAATTGGTCTAGTAGCAATCTATCCTATGGCCATTTCCAGGTCAGAGGCCTCTGCAATGTGTCTTAGAGATCCCTGACTCTCTGCTCCTGTGTTAGGAAAGATGGACCCACACTCCAGAGGCTGCTTGGCTTTTTGCTCTAATGCATCCTGGGGAGGTGGCAGAATCACTGGGTTTCTTCTGCTACTGTTCTTTCTCCTTCAGATGAATTAGAGAGTGAACTTCCCTCAGGAAATGATCCCCAAAGGAAGAACAGTCAGAGCCTACTTTACTTGCCTATACCTACCCCTTATTCTGTTCTCTTGGGTGTGGGCCCCAGTTTGGGAATTATTGCTATTGTTTTAATTCAATTTAATTTAATTTCACAAACCAAATTCTACACCAGGGTTCTCTTCCTAAAGCATACTAACTCTCCAATATTTCCAAGGATGGCAAGACATTTTTGGGCAGCCATCATATGCTGATGGCTGAAGTATATATGTTTAAAGTGAGGGGCGCTTACCCAAAGGAGAAAATACAGTAAATGTTGTTGCAAATATTTTCAGATCAAAGAATATGTCTCTGAAAAAGTGTTTGTTTGTTTTTTGGTTTGGGAGCCAGGTGGGGGTGTAGCTGAGATTATCGATGGGGCATTATTAAATCAAGATATCACATTAGATTCAAACAAGTCTTTTATGTGTCCAAGGAACCAAAGAGGCAAAGTTTGCCTCAAGAAAGAATTTCTTCACTGAGGAATCAGGCAGAAGAAAATCTGCAACAACTATGACCCCCAAAATGAGGAATTTCTTTCTGAGCCCAAGTCTCTGTGCTGTACAAAGCAGCAGTCGTGCAAATTAGCATGTACTCACTCAATAAGGGTATCTAAAATTAGCCCCTAGGAAAGGAAACAAGGCAGAGGTTGCCTCTGACAGAGCTGGGAAATTTTAACCTAATTGAACTACAATGGTGGCTCCAGAAACAAAGTAGAAGAGTTATTTGCTTCTTTTCCTTTTAATCAAGTTGCACCCCATTGGTAGAGTGTAGTCATAGACATAATAGAATCTGGGGATAGGAAATCACCTTATTCACCTTCTATCCCAGTAAAATGTCCTATTAGCTCTACCTTATATTTCAACATTCTATCTTCTTCCTCTGTAAGGATCCCTCCTATCTGTAGTGCACTCCCTCTTTGCCTTAGTTTAAGCGCCACATCCTCCCTTCTGCTCCTCCCAGTCATTAGTCATTTTACTTCCTCTAGACATTAGTTTTTACTTACTTATCTGCAGATAGGTTCTACTGTTCTTTCCACACCTCAGCTCCAGGAGAATGCAAACTACTTTAGTGTAGGGACTGTTTGTTAATCTTTGTTTCTTACAGGTCCAGCATAATTCCTTGCATCTAGTAGGCACTTTGTTGTTGTTGTTAGTCCTTTGTTTTCAAAGACGGCCAATGACATTACAAGGTGAATATCCTGACTTGCATGTGAATTGGATTTAAGTGAGGCAGAGCTGCATGAAGTTGTCAGTCTCATTCTCTCTTCCACAAGCATCAAAGTCCAGTGGCAAGACAAATATGGGGATGGCAGGGGATGCAGTGGATGGCTTTGGCATCCTTGTTGTCTGACTAGGCTCTAAGCATGCCACAGTGCCTGCTTCAGCCATCTTCTTGGCCATTGGAACAAATTGTTCTCATCTGCCCATTCTGCTGAGGAAGTCTTCACATGTTTGGGACAGACATCCCCCTAAATCACCAATGGATTTGAAACTTGCCTGAAGCCTGGTTCAGCCCATCTGCCAAGACAGTATCACCAAGGTGTACCTGCTGTGCATGCTATAACTTCTTGGAACCATGGATAAAAGAATTGAAAGAATTTACTTTACAGGTCATCTAGTCCATTAAATGCAGGAATCTATTCTATTCCATCATCTTTCTCCTGCTTGAATATCTCCAATTACAAGTAGCTTATTACTTCACAGATTGCTCCATGATTAGACAGCTCTAATTGTTAGGAAGTTTTTCCCCATTAGTTTTAATTTTACCCTCTGGGACAAAAGGAAGGAAGGAAGGAAGAGAGGGAATGAGGAAAGGAAGGAGGAAACAAGCATTTATTAAGTGCCTATTATATGTTAGGCATTGTGCAAAGACCTTCACCAATATTATCTAATTGGATCCTCACAACACTGGAAGGTAGATGCTATTATTATCCCTATTTTACAGTTTAAGAAACTGAGTCAGAGAGAGGTGAAATGTCTAGCTCAGGATCACACAGGTAGGAACTGTCTGAGGTTGGATTTGATCTTAGGTCTTCCTTTCTCTGGGTCTAATAACCACCAGCTGCCTCTTATCTCTGGACAGACCATTCATATATTTGAAGAGGTAGATGGATCACTTGAGCTTGGGAGTTCTGCATAACAGTGGGGCTAAAGCCAATTAGAGGTCCATACTAAGTCCAGCACCAATGTGATGAGCCCCTGGGGGTAGAGGATGGCTAAAGGAGGCTGGCTTCTTAAGAAAGTTAAACCAGCCGAAGTCAGAAACAGAGCAGACTGAAGCTTCCATGCCAATCAGCATTGGGATCAGACCCCTCAGTACTCTTTCCACTTCCAGCCTAGGTGAGATAGGGACACCCAACCTCAAAAAAAATTACACCATAACTCAACACAATGCTCCTAATTTCAGCACAACTCCAGTTGTCCCTTAGTTCATAACTCTGACTTATGTACTCGAAGAGCCAACTGCCATCATCAAGGCTTCTCTGTGTTCAAGGTCTACCTGTAAGAACTGGAATTTTTATATCCTAGAGGGAGGTGGCTTCAGAATCCTAACCACCCCCTGCAAACATTCCTCAAGGTATCTATCTATGCATGCTAGCATTGCCTTGTCTTTCTCACTCCACTTATGTTTACTGTAATTTTTGGATTCCAACTGCTTTTGGCAGCTGTGAACCTCTTCCTCTTTTTATAAAGGGGAAAGGAGGAATGTGTTATAGCAAGAGCAGCACTACTTGAAAACTAGTTCTTTCTAACACAACCAGGGCCTGGTCCCATTAGTATGAAATCCATATAGGCTTAAGTAATGATGAGAAAGGCAAGCTGGGAAATGAAGAGCTCCATGGTGCAGGCAAGAGGAGACAGAAGAAATGTCTTGGTTTATAGAAGGTATAATCACATAAAAACGAGAAGAGAAAATTTTCCTGTCCCCAAGGCTGACGGTAATTAAAAGGACTTGGGCAATTTGGAGGAGATTGAGTCTACAAGAGAAACTGTAAGAGTTTGAGTGGGAGAAGATAGGTGTCTGAATGCTGCACCCACACGAAGTACCATGGATAGTGCCTAGTGCTGAAGACCGAATCATCAGATGTTTTAAAGCATGCCCTTAGAGATCATATAATCCAGTCCCTTCATTGTCAGATAAGGGAATTAAACGCTGAATGATGAAATAAAACGCCCAAGGTCGCACAAGTAAGTGATGGAGCCAGAAACGGAATCTAGGCTCCCAGCTCCCAGTTTTAGTTTTCTTTCTACTCACACTGCTTCTCCGTTGCTAACTGCACAAAGTAAACATTTTTTCAACCTGATGAATTCTGGAAGTCTACCTGCAGGGATGCTTTACTGAACTCTGTACTGGGTTTCAGCTTCGCTTTTCTGACTTCGGTGGGCTTTGTCTATAAGTCCCCAATGTCTAGCGTTTTCTGTCTTCCTTCTTATCTCTAGTCCTTAGCTTCTATTAATATGAAGTAGGCATTTGTCAGGTGACCGTGGGGAAGTGGAAGAATGGAATGGTGAGAAACTGGCAGTAACAGAATCCTAGGTCTTACCACCCCCACCAGCATGTAAATTAGTTAAAAGCACGGGAAGAATTCAACAGTAACACTTTGTGGTTTGTAAGCAAATATGTCTTATGTGTGACTCTCCCCTTATGGACCACCCTACTGAATGGAAACTAATGGACTTTTTCCACCAAATTCCCCTTCCATTCTAACTAGGTTTCCCTCAACTGCGCCTTATCCTGTCTTTCTCATCCTTTTTCCGTCTGTTTTTCTTTTACAATCCCTAGTTTTCTCCATCTCTACCTATGCAGCCCCCAACAGTGTTCAAAGACCACGAAAGGAGGGGATCTCCAAGTACTGAGAGGAGGCAGGCTAAAGGTGGGAAGGAAGAAGAGGGGAAAATATGAAAAGATTTGTTTTGGTACCGGGAACTTCATCTGGTGCCACTGTTCTGCAACCAACGCCTCTAGTCTGGCTCTGTCCCTTGACCCTTCCCACTAGTCCTTTCTCCTCTTCTTGTCATCCATCCCTACGGGTTTCTCCTTTGCCAGGGCCGCTCATCTCCAATCCGCCCTGCTCCCTCGGCCAAAGGGCAATGTGACTCACAGAGCTGCCACCAGCCCACGGCTTTCCAGAAGCTTATAAGCCCGACCAGGGGAGAACCGGCTGAGCTTCGCTACGGCCCAGCCCTACCCCCGCCCTATCCTCAGAGCTCGGCGCACTTGGCCTCCAGCCGTCAACCTTGCAGCCGCGTCCTAAGGCCCGGCCGGGGCTCTAAGCGGAGAGGATGACCAAAACAGAGAAAGGGAGCGGGGAAGCCAGTTGGGCTCTGCGTGGCGCCCTGGCCGCTGTGGCGTTGCTTTCCGCGCTCAACGCGGTGGGCACGGTCTTCGCGCTGTGCCAGTGGCGCAGACTGAGCGAGGCGCTGCGGGCGCTGGAGGCGGAGAGGGTTCAGCAGGCTAGGGAGGACAGCGCCCTCCGCACCTTCCTCCAGGAGCTGAGTCGAGCTCCCCAAAACATTCCCCGCAACTCCGAGCCGGATCTCCCCGGGGCGGCGCGGAACAAGCGCAGTCATGCTGGGGAGCCCCAGCCACACATCCGGGCGGAGAACCAGGACATGCTGATGATGATGACTTATTCCATGGTGCCGGTAGGCGTAGGCGCTGTTCCCTTCTCCCCCCTTTATCCCGCGCTCCACTCTGGGGTGGGCGGGAAGGGGGAAGATTGAGAGGGAGGACCCGCTAAATATGCAAGCTCTGGGATAAAGCTTTGGGCCTTTGGGGGCCTACACTAACCCAACCTAGATGCCACCTGGACGCCTCTTCCCAGATACATGTTTTAGTCTTAGGAAAGAGGAAAGGACATTAGTGTGGGGGCGTACTCTTGAGTGTCTACTTCCCTTACCTGAAAGTTTTGGAAGCTTCCTCTCTCTGCAGAGAACCTATGTTGGCATGTAAAATGGTTGCATATACATTTGTAACATTGCTGAGGTATTCGAGCTTTGGTCAAGGATATATAACTGTATCTGGCACGAGAAGAAATTACACTCTCAAAGAAGTTCTGGATTTTTATTTTTAAGCAAAAGATTTCCTAAGATTTAAAAAGAAAACAAAATAGTGGCTCCCATCTCTCTCCTGCTCCACTAAAAGAAAGAAACATTCTCTTTCCCGTGGGCCAGCTGGTGAGATTGTCGGACTTCCATTTAGGCGGGAAAAGAGAAACAAAACTTGAGTGTTCTCAATATTGCCCGTGAAAAAAGAGGGCAGGGCCTAGCTTCCCACAAGTGTTGGGAGGAATTTAAGTAGATGATTGGTTACTGCTATTCTAATGCTTGAGATGTTCTTGAAAGTCAAATTTGAACTTTAGATTGCAAAGGAAAAGAAAATTTAGGAAGATGAAATTCCAGACTTACAGATTGCTTTGGAGAGGGAAAAATGAACCACAGAAAATTCATCTTAGAGTTTAGGATCATAGATTTAGAACTGGAAGAGACTTCAGGAGCCATCTGATCCACCCCTCCCCCTCATTTTACATCAGCAAACACTGGGGTGAATTGACTTGGCAAAGGTCACACAGGTAATAATAAAATGAAAATTTGAACCCAGGTCCTCTGACTCCATATGCAGTGCTCTTTCCACAGCACACACATAGAACAGTTCCTGAAAATATTCCTTTCAGAATTTAGAAATTTTTCTAGCCTTTAAAAATGCATCATTTTTGCAATTTTAAGTTAGTGGGCTACTTTACTGATTGTAATTTTAAAATTACCCAGCAATTACTTGTAGATTGCATTGACCTTTCCTATTTCATTTCATTATTAATTATAATTACCGTGGGTTTATTTCACTTTATAATTAGAAGGAATTCATCTGAAGTCAAGGGGTGTAGGAGGTTCTTTTGAGTACAAGATTTGTGGAGATATTACCACTTAAAATCCTATTATTATGCAGAATTTTAATATCGAACACAAACTAAAATAGTCCCAAGATTATGAGGAAGCAAAACTCATGCTTGGATGATCTCTTTCAACCAATATCGTATATTTAAATTCTGAACCCCCACCCCAAACAAAAATTACAGAAAGGACCCCCTTGCTCTTCCTCTACTGCAAAATTCATGCCTTTAAGAGAGTCTCTTGGGCCCT
This sequence comes from Phascolarctos cinereus, assembly GCF_003287225.1. Taxonomy (NCBI): domain Eukaryota; kingdom Metazoa; phylum Chordata; class Mammalia; order Diprotodontia; family Phascolarctidae; genus Phascolarctos; species Phascolarctos cinereus. Next base: position 162,481,476 of record NW_027555736.1, on the reverse strand, counting down.
CTCCATTTTTCCTCATTGGCCTAGCTGATATTCATAGTCTGTTTGGTTAGTTCAATCTTACGCTTCCAACCTTGAAAGTAGATCAGTAGAAGAAGAAGGCTTTCTAGTGGAAATTGTTTTTAATAAATATATCAAAACTATTTCCTTATATCATAATCCATTAGGTGCTACAGAGATGAGGAAAGGCCAGAGTAACATATAAGTCTAGAAGCCAGGTTTCCTAAATTTTCTTTCCTTTGCCAGTCTAAAGTTAAAATTTGATTCATAAGAGGATCTGAGGCCAATGGCACACTAACGTAGCAACCTGTTTAGAAAGAATTCTGCTAGCAAAAACAACAAACTTATTAACCAGTTTGCAAGAATTTATCTATAAATCATTTCTAAAGGCATTACTTTACTTCCAATGATATGCTGAGCATCAGTCTCTAATAGAGCATGAAAGAACTTCCATGAATACAGAAGATGCTACTGACACTCATGAAGCCAGATTTCTTTACAAAAGTAATCAGTTATGCCATGCCAGCCACACCTGCCTCTTTGTTCTCCCTTGTAGGCCATGGCACACATAAAAAGCAGGGGTGGGAAGAGAGGAGGGATACCTGATTACCAAGGAGGCCATGGCATGTTTTCAGGAAGCATTGTATTTACTCTTGGGCCTTCTCCTAAATTCTTCTCACTTTCACTCTCTGCTATTCTCAGAAAAGAAGACTGATCTCTCTCTCTCTCTCTCTCTGTCTCTGTCCTTCTCTGTCTCAGTCTCTCTCTGTCTCTGTCTCTATCTCTCTCTCCCTCCCTCCCTTTATCTCTCCCCTTCTCTGCATGTGCATGTGTGTGAAAAAGAGACAGACTAAGAGAGAGAGAGAGACTGAGAGAAAAGAAAGAGAGAGAGAGAGAGAGAAGGAGAGAGAGAGAGAGAAGCCTTCCTTTGAGTACCACCCCTAGCGACACAAGAAACAGATATTTTAATCTAAATAGTGATAGAGATATAAAAATATTGTGATGCAATCAACAATTTTCTTCCCGAATCTTAGAAGCAACAGTAGTGAAAGCTTGGATGAGGTTATGCCAGTACCTGAAACAGTGGAGAGGAATAGAAGTAGGCCTTTTCTCCTCAAAGAGAAGCCTACTACTTCTCCTTGGTCTCTCTTACTCTCCTGTCCCTTTGCTTTTTTTTTCCACCTTTCTCTGTCTTTTCCTTCTTTTGACCTCATCTCTTTATTGACCCATGGATGTTTACTCTGGCCTTTCCTCATCTCTGTAGCACCTAGCTCAAGGAAGGCTCATAATAAACACTCAACACTTGTCAAACTAATTATATATTAAATATGCATGTTGAAATGTTAAAGTAATGGTGCAAATTTCATAATGTAAATCTGATAATACTCTGATTCTGGACCAGGGCTCCTGCAACCAGCTCAGTGCAGTAAACCGAAAGGGCACTAGATTTGGAGTAAGGCTATAGGGGTGAATCTTGGCTCTACCTGAGATTTCCTATCCACACATTCTATCTGTGTGACCTTGGGCAGGTCACTGAACCTCTTGGGTTCTTATTTTCCTCACCTGGAAAAGGAGAGTGTTGTCCTTTGGCAAACTTGTGTTGACCATGGTCAAGAGATCCATTGGAGTAGGATAATTATATTTTCTTGTCCAAAAACAGGCTATTTTTTCTTCTTCTGAATTAATTTATTTCAAAGATATATTAAAAAAAACATTTTTCCGGGTGCAGCTAAGTGGCTCAGTGGATAGAGCACAGACCCTGAAGTCAGGAGGACCTGAGTTCAAATCCACCTCGGACCAAACACTTCACACTTACTAGCTGTGTGACCCTGGGCAAGTCACTTAACCCCAACTGCCTAAAAAAAACAAAAAAAACCACCACATTTTTCCAAAGGCATGTTGGTAGTTTAAAAAAAAAAAGAAAAGAAAATTTAGGGGGTTGCCCTAGAGGACCTCTAAATTCCCTTCCAGCTGTAAATTTATGAAATGTTTGCTTTCTTCTTCAAAGGAGTAACATGGGAAATTATAGAACCTAGGCCATTAGCAGCAGAAGCAGTAAAGACTAAAAACTAGGCCTTTCTCCCTTAATTTAATGCTGCCATAGCTGAAAACTTTTTTTTACCTCCTTTTAGAAATTGACTTAGAACTAGTTTCTGAGACACACCAGACAAATCAGTCTCCTTCCTTTATAATCACATCTCACTTTTGACCAAAAATAATATAACCCAAATTAATCTCCCACTCATTGCCATGGGCTTAGATGCTGAGCTCAGTCTAGGGGCAGTGGGAGGAGCTGGCTCCACTCTTCTCTCCCTGTTCCCCCTCCCACACTGGCTGATGGGAAATGGAAACAGAAATATTCTGATTCTGCTACTCCACTCACTCTACCTAGAAATAGTGGTACACATACTTGTACTTTATTAATTCCTAATGGAAAGAAGATCTTTAAAATTAGGAGACCAACTTGGACCAACTTGGCATAAATTTGATACAGTTTCTCTTTAAAAACAAACAAAATGACTGCTTTCCTTGTTGCTTGGCCCAGATCCCCTCCCCCCAAATCCATGGTCAAATTCATTTGACATTAAGACTTGATTTGCATGCATTTTATCTACAGACTAAAGGTCACGTCATTCTAAACAAGACAAGCTTTTAGATTGAGATTAAGCTACAAAGAGAGTATTTTTCAACCCATCAGAGGCTTTTGCTCGTTAGGGGTATAATAACTCTATTTTAAATAAATATGGGAAAAGTCTTTGGTTATTTCTTAAATAAAGTTCAAGTCACGATTTTCTTTCCTTAAAAGAGTGAAAGCAACAAGGTCAAATAACATTCTTTTGAAAGTATTTTGTGGGTTTTGTGCATTTTAGCACTGTAGCAGATTAATATATCCAGCACCAGATGCTGTGGGGGATACAAGTAAGTTTAAGGTATGATACCTAATCTAAGGAACTTACCGACAGTTTGGAAGGTGATACTAGTATACATGAAATAATTAGACAAAGCTAGTACATATAGCTCATGACCAAGTTGCAAACAGTATGGTATGGATAATAAAGGTGATAGCTCATCAGAAAAGGAAAGTTCCTTGGTAACTGCTGTTATTCATAAAGAATTCATGGAGGAAGTGAAAATGGAGATGGGGCTTGAAGGTTGCACAGCATTTAGGCAAGTGGAAAAGGAGAAAGAAGGCTATGGAAATAATCAATACTCAAAAACCTGCATAATAAGATCAATTCTATAATACAAGTGAAAACTGAACAAGAACTGAGTTGATATCACAGAAATCTACCCTAAGGCAAATAAAGTAGACTTCATGACTAAGATTAAAGGGAAAACATTTTTTAAAATACGGATGAAATTGAAAGCAGTTCAATAAACGGATATGTGCCTAAATAACATAATAAGAATGATATGTTCAGAGACTAGAGGTAGCTGGTGGCACAGTGGACAGAGTACTGAGCCTGGAGTCAAGAAGACCTGAGTTCAAATGTGGTCTCAGACACTTATTAGCTGTGTGACCGTGGGCAAGTCTCTTCACTGATGTCTGCCTCAGTTCTGTAAAATGGAGACAATAGTACCTTTCTCCAATGGTTGTCATGAGTATTAAATGAGATAATGTTTGTAACTGGGTAATAGCACAGTATCTGGCACATAGTACAGACTATATATATGTATATGTATATATATATATATATATATATATATATGTGTGTGTGTGTGTGTGTGTGTGTGTGTGTGTGTGTGTATGTATGTATACACACACACACACACACACACACATATGCACTTATTCCCTTCCCTAGTGAGATGATATACTTGCCTGGAATAAAAGGTTCATTAAAAGGTACATTAAAATAAGTGACTATGATTTGCAAGGGACCATTGAGGAATAGTGCAAAATAAGTAAGATGGTAGAACAAGATCATAGGGAACCTTGACTACCCAGATAAGAAGTTTGGAATTGATCTGAAGATCAATTGGAAACTATAACTTACAAGTTTTAGAGAAGGGGAGTAACATGAAAGAATCAGTGTTGAAGAAAGATTTGTTTGGTGACAACTGAACCGTAATTTGAAGTGAGGAGAGAATGGATATACAAAGACCAATTAGAAGTTTATTGTAAAGTTAAACAAACAAACCCAAACCAATAAAGTCTATTACACTTATCCAGATGAGGATATTGGAGCCTGAACTAAGGTGAATATTGATTGATAAGAACAGAGATGAAGGAAATAAATTTTAGAGAAAGGGTTCTTAACCTGGGGTCCTTGAACTTTAAAAAATATATATATATTGATAACTGTATTTCAATATACTGGAATAGTTTTCCTTTCTGTATTTTATTTTATGCATTTAAAAACATTATTCTGATAAGGGATCCATAGGCTGCACAAGACTTCCAAAGGGAAGACTCCATGTCACACGTTCTAGAGATATTTGGAAAGAAAAATCGACAAGGCTCCATAAAGCTTCCTTGTCTATACAGTGCACGTAACTTTGCCTTTTTTACAAAGTTGTTGTAAGGATCAAATGAGGCTGTAGATTAAGTGCTTCCTAAATGTCAGCTAGCATTCTTATCTTCACTCTCTCAAGCTCTTTTTCTTTTCTTTGTTTCCAACTGGATTCCTAGGACTCTGATCCTGTTTGTTGGTGAGATTGCATTTGGGCAGGGCTCTTCTTATGGAAACTAAAAAATAAGTTTGTTTCCAAAATATTTGCTTAATGTAGTCAAATGGATTTTTTTTCAATCCCTTTGACTGATACAAACATTTGGTTTAGAGGTACCAATTCTGCCAAACATTATGGGGACATGGAGAGCACATTATATTTCAAGTCAAAAGACCTGGGTCCAAATCTAGGTTTCACTTCTTACTAGTGGGAACTTTGGCTTCCCATTACATCACTTCTCTGGGACTCAGTTTCCTCATTTGTAAAATAAGGGATTTGAACTAGACTGTCTCTCAGGTCTATTCTAGCTTTAAAACCCATCAACCTGTAATTTGAAAACATTGTCTATCAAATATATCAATAATAACTTTAAAAGAAAAGTTAATTGGGAGGAAATGTAGTAGTTGTACTAAGATGTTATCAATAGGAGAGGAAAGGTGATTGAGTGTTGAAGTTGGAACCAGGAAAACCTGGGTTTGAATCCAAGACATTTTATTAAGATCCTGAGAAAGTCACAAAATCTCTCTAAGCTTCATTTGCCTCATCTGTAGAATGGGAGTTAGGATACCTATAGCACCTGCCTCAGAAGGTTATGAGGGTCAGATGAGATAAAGCACATTAAATACTTTGCAAACATTAAAGGGGTGTGTGTGTGTGTGTGATACCAAAAAATTTTCACTGCAGTAAACACTTGCAGGTACATTAGGATCATGTCATGTATTTAGAAATATTGCAACGTGAACTAATGATGCTTTGGAGTAGAGTTTTATCTTGTACTTTCTGCAGTATGTTATCAGACACGTTACTTAACTGCGCTTTGCCTAAACTCTCATTTAAAGATCCTTGTTGAAAGGCACTATGTGGATATAAAATGTTATTCTTAACAGTTTCTGAAAGGTTGCTCCAGCAGATTTCCATCTTCAGACCACTCTACTACTGGCCTTCAGTTGACAAGTGATCCTTAAAATGGGCTAATAATACAGAATTGGAAGCTGTCCAAGGCATTGTTACATTAATTCTCTTCAAAACACTTGGGAGCTGAGATGGGACAGTGAAGCAATGGAAATAAGTCTCTGTGCATGAACACCTTTTATGCTTCTTGTCAGTGCCACAGAATTACCGCTTAATTGTATCTATACTGTCCTGTTCTTGGCGAGACAGGCTGCTTGGTAGAGATGATAGAATGCTGGACTGGGAGTCAGGTGCCTCTGTGTTTGCAACCACCTCTGACCATTACTAGCTATGGGGCCCTGAGCAAAATCAGCTAGCCTTTTGTGAGACTCAGTTTCCTTCCTTCATCAATGGGAATGATTAGAATAATAACAGCTAATCATAGATTATTGTGCAGCTTAAATGAGATAATTGCAAGCCTTGGAGAAGTATATAAATGCTCGATGTTATTCTCTTATTTGTCTCTGTGTTAACATTGTCTACTCAATGGTATTGTTAGCTTCTTGTGAGAAGAGACTATGTCTTGTACTTCTTTTAAGTCCCCTCACATCCTGTAGTGCAGCATTGAGATGCTCAATAACCCCACATCCTTTAACACAGTGCTAAGATCCTCAATGAATATATCTTATTTGATTGGCTGTGGATTGATTATAGACCTGGTCATCAAAATGCAAAATCAGTGTTTCGAATAATACATCAACCTCTTAAAAAAATACTCAGGCTGGGAACAGAGCTCTAATGTGCTAGAGGGCAGGCTGGTGGAAGGCTGGGGTGGCTCTGAGGCCTGCCTGTCCCCTTGACCACCCAGGATTGTTCCCCTCACCCCATCATATTGCTGGCTTACTCAATCCTGGTTTTTTTTTTCCTTCCACCTCAGGATAGAATAGGTTAACCTTTTGTTGGTTCTTTGAAACATGACTAGAGATCTTGAGGTATGAGTCAAATTCCAGTAAAGCTGTTTAATTGCTTCCTAGGAGATCTGAAGATCCTCCCAGCTCTTGGTCCATGATCCTTTGAAGTGATTTAAAAGATAATCCTTCTGTCAGCAAGCATTTATTAGGTGACTACTATGTGTTAAGTATTGTGCTAAGCACTGGGGATACTCTTGCTTTTCAGTCCTTTTAGTTGTGTCCAACTCTTTGTGACCCCATTTGGGGTTTTCTCAGCAAAGATACTGGTGTGGTTTGCCATTTCCTTCTCCAGCTCATTTTACAGATGAGAGAACTGAGGCAAATGAGATTAAGTGACTTGCCCAGGGTCACACAGCTAGTAAGTATCTGAGTCCAGATTTGAACTCAAGAAGATGAGTCTTCTGACTCCAGGGCTGGCATTCTGTTCATTGTACCGCCCAGTTGCCCCACTAGGTATACTGAGAAAGGTAAAAGACAGTTCCTGCCCTCAGAGGAGCTCACATTCTAGAGGAGAGACAATGTGTAAACAAATATATACAAACAAAATATATGCAGAATAAAATAAGAAGTAATCCACAGAGGGAAGGCTCTAGAATTAAGCATGGTGAAAAAAAAAAGGGGGCTTCTTATAAGATTTTAGTTCAGACTTGAAGGAAGCTAAGAGGCAGAGATAAGGAGAGAGAGAGAGAGAGAGAGAGAGAGAGAGAGAGAGAGCGCATTCCAGGCATGGGGGAGGAGGGGTGGAGGTGGGTAGGGTAGCCAGTGAAAATGCCCTGAGTTGGGAGATGGAGTGTCTTATTCAATGAATAACAAAGAGCCAGGTGTCCTGGTGCCAGTTATGGATAATGTTGCTTTTACACATAGAAGACACTCACTAGTTGTTCCTGAATTACAAGGATGGTGGATTAGATGAAAGTTGCACAGGATAGATAAGTATGGATGGTCTATGATCAGATAACAAAGTATTAGAGATGATGATGACAGGACATCTCTGAGGCATGCTATCAGACATATCTCAATCAATGGTCTAATGGTTGTTTCATTTTTAGAACATGAAACCTATCTTATAAACATTAAAATCTTATTCTAGTGTTTCATCAAGGCATGGATGTGACCCATAGAAGGGTATGGCAGTGGGGCACAATTTCTAGTAGATTCCTGGAATTGGATCTATAGAGCTGGTTTTTCAAGAACCAGACAGACCATCTAAGTTCATACAGGCTTATCATAAGGTTGTTAGCAATTATAGCTATGTATAATTAGCTATAGCAACTCACAGAGATTGTTTATTAAGTACTAGGTGGGCTAAGATTTGTGTCAATGAAGTGAGCACCTACACCAAAGAGATTATGGCTCCCTGAAATGTTGAAATACAGACAACTAGACAAAAATTAGCTGTATTACTCAGTCCAAAAATTGTACTCAACAATTATTAAGTACTTACTGTATTCAAAACCTTGTGCTAGGATTTGCTGATGAGCAACAAGATAGTTGGTTCCCTAAAGAAAATGACAATCTATGAGGGATGCTGAGACATATACTTAAATAAGTCAGCTATGGGCTGTAACGTTATAAGAACAAAGAAGGTCTAGACAAAGTGCTACAAGAACCAAGAGGAAGGAAAGGACATTTTCAAATGAGAAAATGAGGGAAGGCTTCATAGAGGAGGTAACGCCTGAGCTGACACTTGAAGGGGAAAGAAATGAGGAGAATCTGCATAGGCTGATTCTGATAAGCACTGATAAGATGTCCAAAAGCCACTGCTTTTTTAGGAGCTCCTTGTGGTGAACGTGGGTAGTGAGGAGGCAGAGTGGATAGCGTACCAGGCCTGGAGTCAAGAAGATTCCTCTTCTTGAGTTCAAATCTGGCCTCAGACACTTATGGCCATGTGACCCTGGGCCAGTCACTTCACCCTATTTGTCTCAGTTTCCTCATCTATAAAATTAGCTGGAGAAGGAAATACCAAATCATTCCAGTATCTTTGCCTGGAAAACCCCAAATGAGGTCACAAAGAGTGGGATAGAACTGAAATGACTGAATAACAACAATCATCATTGTAGTATAAACTTGAGAATCCTCACTCGGCTACAAAGAAAAAGAAAAGTCCTATGAGAGGCATCATGAGGGCCCAGGACAAGGAAAATTCTCACCTTGTTCAGTACTTACTAGAAAGTAAAGGAGCATAACCATTCTCCTCTAGCTGCATGCCTGTTGCAGTTCTGACATTCTATTTCTCCTACATAGCTACACATGTATTTTCTTCTCTTTCACACTTACAAAGCATGGTACAATGCAAACAAAATTGAGTTTTGCTACACCTTGGTGACAGATTAACATGTTTTATTTAATTGAACATTCCTGAGGTTTAGTTCCCTTTGGAGCTTGGTTTAGCTTCTCTTTGTAAAGCTCTTTTTCACTGACGTACAGATTCACAGAATCATAGAATTAGAGGGAATTTCAATGGTCATCTAGTCTTTGTTTCTACCTGAAACATGAACACTTTGTGCTATTTCTTAAAAATGGCCATCTAGTATTGAGAGGTCTTTACTATAAGGACCTCACTGCTTCCCAAGGGCATCCAATTTAGGGTAGCTCCAATCTTTGGGAACTTCTCCTTTTTTTGGGCTGAGTCTGGCTCCTTTGCAGCTTTTATTCCTTAGTTCTACATCTGTGGCCAAATAGCTGTTATGTCTTTCCTAAAGCTTCCTCCCCTATAGGTTAAACATTCCCAGTTGCTTTGACTGATCTTTGGATGATGTGACTTCCAAGCCCTTTAAAATCCTGGTCACCTCAGTCTTGGAGTGCTTTAGCTTGCTCAAATTCTTCCTAAAACATGGTGCCCAGAACTGAACGTATTATTCTAAATGTGCCCTGGCCATTTCAGAATACCTTGGTACTGTTGTTATTCAGTTATTTCAGTCATGTCTGATTCTTTGTGACCCCATTTAGGGTTTTCTTGGCTAAGATAGTGGAGCAGTTTGTCATTTCCTTCTCTAGCTCATTTTACAGATGAGGAAACTGAGGCAAACAGGGTTAAGTGACTTGCCCAGGGTCACACAGTTAGTAAATATCTGAAGCTAGATTTGAACTCAGGAAGATGAGTCTTCCTGACTCTGACCTGGTGCTCTATCCACTGCACCAGCTAGTTGTCCTTCATTCTACATTGGTACTGTTATCTCCCATATTCTGGATACCATATCTTTTGTTTGTTTTTATTTATTTTTTTTTTTGGCAAAGCAATTGGGGTTAATGACTTGCCCAGGTCACACAACTACTAAGTGTCAAGTGTCTGGTCTGAGAACAGATTTCAACGCAGGTCCTCCTGACTCCAGGCCCGGTGCTCTATCCATTGCACCACCTAGCTGCCTCCTGTTACCATGTCTTTTTAATGGAGCAGGTAGGCGCACAGGGGATAGAGTGCAGGGCCTGGAGTCAGGAAGACTCCTGACTTCAAATCTGGCCTCAGATACTTACTAGCAGTGTGACCCTGGGCAACTCATTTCACCCAGTTTGCCTCAGTTTCCTCTTCTGTAAAATGAGCTGGAGAAGGAAATGGCAAACCACTCCAGAATCTTTCCAAGAAAACCCCAAATGGGGTCATGAAGAGTCAGACAGGACTGAAACAACTGAACAACAAAATGCCTTTTTATTATATTTATTTTTATTTGTATTTTTTATTTATTTTTTATTTTATTTTATTTTTATTTTTAGGCAGTTGGGGTTAAGTGACTTACCCAGGGTCACACAGCTAGTATGTGTCAAGCATTTGGTCTGAGGCCGGATTTGAACTCAGGTCCTCCTGACTTCAGGGCTGGTGCTCTATTTTTTTTTTAATTTAATTTAATTTTTTATTTTTAACAAAATGCCTTTTTAAAGCAGCTTATAATAGTATTACCTTTTTTTGGAGACCACATCACACTTTTAACTAGTTTTGAGCTTACAATCTACTAAAACCCCCAGGTCTTTTTCCATACAAACTGTCGTTTAGCCCCTTCACCCCCATGTGGTACTTACAAAGTTGATTCCTTGAGTGAAAGTGTGGAAACTTTTATCCCGATTGAATTTTAATCTTCTCCTATTCTGCCCAATATTCCCGCTTGTTGAGGTATTCTTGTGATCCAACTTGTTAATTTCTCTCTCAGCTCGATGAGCCTGCCCCCCTACATTTGCTTGCATTAGCTTTCTTTGGTGGCCACTCAAAGGTTTGTTTGAATAGTGATTCCAGACACCTCAAAATCTAGATCAGCTCAGTGTTCAAATGGACAAGGCAGGGAAAGAACTGGGTGATGTTCAAGTGGCACTTGACAATGACCTTCTGATTCGGTTTGGCACCCTTTTAATCCCCCAGAGAGGGGAAAAATATGGCTTGGGGTTAAGTGACTTGCCCAGGATCACACAGCTAGTAAGTGTCAAGCATTTGGTCTGAGGCAGGATTTGAAGTCAGGTCCTCTGACTTTAGGGCTGGTGCTCTATCCACTGCTCCACCTAGCTGCCCCATAGCACTGTCATGTTTTTAAAATACTGCCATGTTTAACCAAGTTTGTACAAACAATCAAAGTAGACCATAGAAACAAAAAGGAAAAACTTAAGGAGGAGGAAAGAAAGAAATATCAAACTAGTGGCTTTGGGTGAGGATCTATGTAGAGCACATTGGTCCCCACTCTCACCTTGTCTGTATGACCCTGGGCAAGTCCCTTGATCTCTGTTTGCCTCAGTTTCCTCCTCTGTGACATGCACCTACCTTCCTAGGTTGTTGTGAGGATCAAACAAAATAATGTTTGTAAAAAGTGCTTAGCACAGTTCCTGGCACATAGTTGCTGCTTTCTAAATTCTAATTCTCTTCTTCTTCCCTTCCTGTGGTAGAAAAGTGGACATTTTGGTTTCAGTCTCAGGAATATGAGGATGGATATGTGTGTGTATGTTCTGTCTTTGTATGTAGAGTGGGTTCTCGATTGATTCTCACAACCTCCATTGGCCCTGGGAAGCTGGGCCACTGGAGGATAGCTGAATACCCTTCCCCTTGGCATTCTAGTAGTCACCCAAGGGGTTGGGATTTCAAGTACTGTCGCTCACTAACTCCTGTCTGGTATGTTCCCTCCAATATCACTTACCTGGTTAACATTTTCCCACTATCAATGGAGCAATGAACACTGATTAGCTTTTACAAAGGGGCATAAGGTGTTACAAGGAGCAAAGTACAACATCCTCCCCAAACCAAGAGTCTGATTCTTTCATCTGCACATCCATGTGGTCCCTGGGGAAAGCGAACATCAATTTTAAATGGTTGCCCCAAAACATCCCCCCCAAGTAATTTTCTCCCTTCGAGGAGCCCCCAGCAAGTTCACTTCTGGGGGTGGCATAGCCGATAGATGAATTCATTCCCTTACTTATCTAGGCTTGGTTTTTACCCCATGGACATGGTCAAGTAGGTGTACCCTCGGGGATGATGCCTTACCAGTTTGTGCTGCTGCAGCCACTGACAAAATCCCCAAATCCAACTACTGGAAATCTAAGAGCTCTTCTGGCCTTTCCAAGCTCATAAGATTGTAAACTGGTGCATTCTGTCTCTGAATATTCATCCCCCTAATATCAGGAAACACAAGAAACGAAAGAAACAGAGATTCCACACATGCATTCATATCCACCTGGAGCATGTGTAGGGAGATAAGGTGGCTCTGAGTCACCAGGGCTACCTTTTTTCTTTATTTGGAGATGCACAGAATTTCTTCCTCCTCACTTAAAAGCCTCCAGGGAAGAGAATAAGAGAGTCTCTGCTTGAATCTTTTGTATACCTACTCAGTGCAGGCTTAGCAGCCCAATAGAAAGCTTTTCATCACTACATGGTAAGCTGACAAGAAACAGATGGGGGGGGCAGAGCCAAGATGGCAGAGTGAAAGCAGTGACTTGCTTGAGCTCTCCTCCAAACCCCTCCAAATACTCATAAAAAATGGCTCTAAACAAATTCTGAAGCAGCAGAACCCACAAAAAGACAGAGTGAAACAAATTTCCAGCCCAAAACAACCTGCATGATTGATCAGAAAGGTGTATTGTGCTGGGCTGGGAGAGCAGCGCATCGCAGCGTGGGCGCGTGGGCCGCAGCAAACCTGGAGCAGGCCTCAGAGGACTGAATCGCGGGCAGCTGTGCAGGTTTCCAGACTACTCAATCCACAAAAGCCAAAGACAACTTAGAAGGTTAGTGGGAAAGGTCTTTTTCTGTTGGTGCTGAGAAAGGAAGGTGGGGTTTCAGTTCCATTCCCCAAGAGCGTAGCCCTGGGGGGGGGCAGCTGCTCCCCAAGCTTCCGGCACACAGACTGAGGGGGAATCCAGTGGCTGATCAGAGAGGGATCGCAGGGATCTCTTTGCCAGTGCTGAGGCAGGAATCTCTTGCTTTGCTCGTGTGTGGATCTGGGTCACAGTTCTGGGTGGAGGTGCTGGGGTGAGGAGGAGCACTGGCTTGGTGGAGCTTGTAGTGGCTGTGAAGAGGAACCCCTCCTCACAGTTACAGGACAGAAAGGAATACTTGTGGTCACAGGCCAGGAAAGGAGTAAACACCTCACCCCTTATCATACCACCTTGGAAGAACTGAAAATTTACAGGGCCCTACAAGTATCTCTGAAAACAGCTATACAAACCCTCGAAGCTTGGGACAATACATTCTCCACATTGGAAGCAGACTCTTATCTTAACAAAGAGTTTAAAACCCAAGTAATTCACTGGGATCATGAACAAGCAGCACAAAAAGAGTCAGACCATAGAATCTTACTTTGGTGAAAAAGAAGATCAAAATATACAACCAGAAGAAGACAACAAAGTCAAAGCTCCTACATCCAAAGCCTCCAAGAAAAATATGAATCAGTCCCAGGCCTTGGAAGAGCTCAAAAGGGATTTTGAGAAGCAAGTAAGGGAAGTAGAGGAAAAACTGAGAGTGATGCAAGAAAATCAAAAAACAAGTCAACAGCTTGCTAAAGGAGACCCAAAAAAATACTGAAGAAAATAACACCTTAAAAAATAGCCTAACCCAAATGGCAAAAGAGGTCCAAAAAGCCAATGAGGAGAAAAATGCCCTAAAAGAAAATTGGCCAAATGGAAAAGGAAGTCCAAAAATTACTGAAGAAAATACTTCCTTAAAAATTAGAATAGAGCAATTGGAAGCTAGTGACTTTATGAGAAATCAGACACGTAGAACAAATCCAAAAGAATGAAAAATTAGAAAACAATGTGAAATATCTCATTGGAAAAACAACTGACCTGGAAAATAGATCCAGGAGAGAGAATTTAAAAATTATTGGACTATCTGAAAGCCATGATCAAAAAAAAGCCTAGACATCATCTTTCAAGAAATTATCAAGGAAAACTGCCCTGATATTTAGAACCAGAGGGCAAAATAGAAATTGAAAGAATCCACAGATCTCCTCCTGAAAGAGATCCCCAAAGGAAAACTCCTAGGAATATTGTAGCCAAATTCCAGAGTTCCCAGGTCAAGGAGAAAATATTACAAGCTGCCAGAAGGAAACAATTCAAGTACTGTGGAAACACAATCAGGATAACACAAGATTTAGCAGCTTCTACATTAAAGGACGCAGGGCATGGAATATATTCCTTACAACCAAGAATCACCTACCCAGCAAAACTGAGTATAATCCTTCAGGGGAAAAAATGGTCATTCAGTGAAATAGAGGACTTTCAAGCATTCTGATGAAAAGACCAGAGCTGAATAGAAAATTTGACTTTCAAATACAGGACTCAAGTGGAACATGAAGAGGTAAACAGGAAAGAGAAATCATAAGAGACTTATTAAGATTGAACTGTTTACATTCCTGCATGGAAAGATGATATTTATAACTCATGAGACCTTTGTCAGTATTAGGGTAGTTGGAGGAAAAAAATTATATGTATGTATATGTAGATAGATAGATAGAGGGCACAGGGTGAGTTGAAGATTAAGGGGTCATATCTGGAGAATAAAATTAAGGGATGAGAGAGGATTATACTCAGAGAAGAAGAAAGGGAGAGGTAGAATGGGGTAAATTATCTCACAAAAAAAACAGAAAAGAAAAGTCTCTTACAGTGGAGGGGAAACGGGGAAGGTGAGAGGGAATGAGTGAATCTTATTCTCATAGGATTTGGCTTAAGGAGGGAATAACATACACATTCAATTGGGTATGGAAATCTGTCTTACCCTACAGGAAAATAGGGGAGAAGGGGACAAGAGAGCGGGGATGATAGAGAGGAGGGCAGATTGGGAAAGGGGTAATCAGAAGTAAATACTTCTGAGGAGGGACAGGGTCAAAAGAAAGAATAGAATAAATGGGAGGGCAGGATAGGATTAAGGGAAATAGAGTTAGTTTTTCACAACATGTCTACTATGGACGTGTTTTGCATAACTGCACATGTACAACCTATATTGTGTTGCTTGCCTTTTCAATGAGGGTGGGTGGGGAGGGAGGAAGAGAAAAAATTTGAAACCTAAAGTTTAAAAAAATGTTTTCACATGCTACTAGGAAATAAGAAATACAGGAAATGGAGTACAGAAGTCTATCCTGCCCTACAGGAAAATAGAAGGGGAAGGGGATAAGAGAAGGAGAGAGAGATAGAAGAGAGGACTAGGGGAAGGGATATTCAGAATGCATGCCATCTTGGGTGGGGGAAGGGGGGAGATGGGGTGAAAATTTGGAATTTAAAAACTTGTGGGAGTGAATGTTGAAAACTAAAAATAAATAAATTTATATTTAAAAAAAAAGAAACAGATGATACCTGCTCTTAAGTTAGGGGACAGGCTCCTCCGTGACACATGCCCAGAAGCAGGCTCCACATGGGTTGGTCCAAGTTCAAGCATATTATGCATGCTAATGGATGGGGACCTTATTGGCCAGTCTCCCATTACAATCAGTAACAACATAATTATGTTAGTATGCTGAAAAAGTCTAGTGAAGGCTGGAAGACCACTTATCAAGCACATCATGGAGAGGATTCTTATTCATATGTGAACTAGATGACCTCTGATATGATTCCCTGGGATGATATCAACTTTAAAGAAACTACCATTTAATTTTATTTAAAATAAAAACTTCTATATAATTTTATTTAAAATACTGTATTCTGATATGTTTGGAGTATGGTTGTGGAATGTTTTTCCTTTCAGAAACAGGTTGGTTTGTAAAGGTTATAAAAATTCAGAGCTTAGCCAAAAAAAAAAGTGATAATCAAATTGAGTTTAGCTAAGGAATCTAGGGGATATTCACCAAGGGAATAACTTTGCTGCTAAGCATGATGCCAGGATTGTGTGGTTGTGTAGTTGTGTGGTTTGTCCTTCATTCTCAAAGAGTACTGTGACATCAGGGAGATGATGACAAGACTTGCAATTGACTTTGATTTGAGTGAGGGAGGACTGTGCAAGGTCACCAGCCTCAATTTCCCCTCCAGAGCCATCTGGGTCCAGTGGCCAGATATTGATCAGGAGGATTGGAGATAGCCCAGGATGCAGTGAGAGACCTTGGCCTTTTTAAGCTAAGGTCTTTTCAGGTTCTCACTTTGAGTGAGGCAATGCCCATTCAGTGAGTAGACCTATTTAAGAAGTGAGTCAAGGGATGGCCCCTTTAATTATAAAAAAAAAAAAATCATGGCAGGCACTAGAGATACAAAGGCAAAATGAATATAGTACCTGTCCTCAAGGACCCTACAGGAAGCTCCCAATATGTAAACAGAAAAATATAGACACAATCATTTGAGGCAGACAAAAAACAAAGAGTTATCCGTATTTGCTACATCTTGAATTTTAATAATGATTTGGATATAGAGGGGGGGAAAAGCATTTATGTAACTACATATGCTCTCAATTCTACTATATTGTAACAATAAATAGTACATTTTCCAAAAAAAAAGTATGTCTATGATTTCACATGAAGTGAATAGATATATAAAAATGTCTAAATAAGGAGAATTATGTCCCCGACAGAGGTGCTTTCATTGGCTCCTTACACTAAGGAATGGCCAAAATCTTCAGCTGGAGAAACAGCTTATCTTTTACAATCATCCTTTATACCTTTCAGTACACGATGTCATCAGATAAATGAATGACTAGAGGGAAAAGTAAATGTCAAATAGCAACAAAGGATAATCAATAAATAATTCACCCAGTGGACTGGTTCCACCAGTTCCCATTCTATGTCAAGAAATCTAGAGGAAAGCTCAGGACATATTGGGTGGAACTCTATGGTACTTTTGTGGGAAGACATGAACAAGAGTTGCCCAGAAGAGAAAGGCATGGATGGCATATAGACTTCATTACTGAAAAGAGTACCTCCACCAATTCAATTACAGATCCACTTATATGTCAAAGTATTAAAAATGCAAAATTCCTTAGAATTTTTCTTTTTCTTCTATCAGTCATCATTAGCTTCTAGCAGGCTTCTAGTATGGCAGAAAGAGTACCAGCTCTGGAATTAGAGTACAAAGTTAGAGTTTTATTATTTTCAATTATTAATTTTTTATTAAATTCTATTCAGTTATATTAGAGTTAGAGTTCAAATCACACCTCTAACTCCTACTACTTATGTGACCTTGGGCAATTCTCTTAAACTCTCTGAGTCTCAGTTTCCTCAACTGTAAAATGAGATGACTTCTCAGGTCCACTCTAGCTTTAAGATCCAATGAATCTAAGACCCAATGAAAGCTGACCCACAAAGCATGACTGAAACCTGAAGTCCTTGAAAACAGCCTCATAAATACTCTCTCAGGACAAGCAACAATTCTTGTTGGGCAGGTTTTTGAGAATGCTGTGGAAATGAATTTCATTAGCTTCCCTCCTTGTTCAGAATCTCCTAGGAGAATACATGAAGCTCTTCTCTTTTCTCTCTCTTCTCTCTCCAAAATTTCATCCCTTCCCTTGACTCCAACTGTCACCTCCATATAGGTGATACTATATCTATATATTCAACTTCAACACTCTTATGAGCTTCAATATCTCCAGCTTCCTGTTGGGTATTTCCATGTGGATGTCCTATGGACATCTCAAACACATCACGTCTAAGATGAATTCATCTTCTCCTCCCCCCACCACAAGCCTAACACTCCTTCCAATTTCCCCATTTCTATTAAAGGCACTGCCATCATCCCAGTCACCTAGATTCAAGATCTTGGACTCCTTGATCCTTTAGACTTCACATCTAATCACTTGCCAAATTCTACTGATTCTATCCTCCTACAACATCTTTAAAAATATATGTATTTATTTAATGTTTTATGTTTTCCAAATTACATGTTAAAATAATTTTAACATGCCTTTTTTTAAATTTTTGAGTTCCAAATTCTCTCCCTCCCCTCCCCCACATTGGGAAGGCAAGCAATTTGATATAGGTTATGCATGTCCTGCAACATCTTTTGCATCTGTCCTGTCTCTCATTACCTCTCATCTAGACTATTGTAATGCCCTACTAATGAGTCTCCTTGCCTCCAGCCTGTCTATACTCTAGCCCACCCTTCACAGAGAAGCCAAAATAATTTCCTTAAGCAGTGAGCAAATGAACTTCTTTCTCTTCCTTACAGAGTTGGGGACAATCTGTATGGAATATTGCATACAATCAACCATCAGATTCATTTGATTTGTTGGTGACATTTATAGAACCAATTTTTTGTACATCTTTTTTATTCTTTGTTACAAGGGAAAGCTTACTGGATAGGGAAATGTGTGTGTGTATATGGGGGGAGGGTTATATTTAGAAACTGGGATGATGTAAACACAATAGATCAATAAATTTTTTTTTTCCCTAATGGTACAAGTCTAATCACGTTGCTCACTTGCTCAAAGAGATGGAATGACTGCTTATTGCCTTCAGGCAGGTAAAATAAAATTCCTTTTCTTGACATTTAAGGCTTTCCAACTTCTCTTTCCAACCCTATTCCACACTCCTCTTGACTTACTCCCCATTTTAGCCAGATTTGACTGTCATCTGATCTGTATTTTTGTGGCACCAAATATTAGTGCATGCCATTCCCCATGCCTGGAATACATCTCTGCCTGCTGAAATCTTCCTTTATCTTTAAGGTAAAATGCAGCTAGGTGGCTCAGTGGATACAGTGCCTGGCCTAGACTCAGGAAGTCTCATTTTCCTGAGTTTCAAATCTGGCCTCAGACACTTACTAGCTGTGACCCTAGGCAGGTCACTTCATTCTGTTTGCTTCAGTTTCCTCATCTGTAAAATGAACTAGAAAAAGAAATGATAAACCACTCCAGTATCTTTGCCAAAAAAAACCCAAATGGGTCTGTGAAGAGTAAGACATGCCTGAAAAATGACTGAACAGAAATGCTTCGCATACCTCAAAGTGCTGCATAAATGCTAGCTATTATTATTAGAGACCCATTAAAACTGAAGCAAGATCTCAAGCTGAGTTGAAGACAGTTCAGTTGGAAGCTTCTGAGCAGCCAAAAAACACATAACCCACTACAAAACAGGAAGCCCTGTAGACCAGACTTCAATGATTTAAGATGCAAAAAAGCTCTTTAATTTGTTCAGCCAAAATGACTGTTGTTCAGTCCCTAACTTTGCCTCCTCCAAATTCAGCATTACCAGGAAAAGGTGTATCCAATTTCTTTGTTCCTATGCCACTGGATGTCATAATTTTCATCACAAAGCAAGCTTTTAAAGCACAAATTGGCTAGAAGAATTTTCCCTGAATGGGGTTAACTCTTACCATACTGGTGTAGGACTAACCACAATTTTATAATATAAGTACGTGTAAGAAATTGAAAGACTGTCTAATGAAAGCTCATTTTTGCTGTTGTTATTATGACCATTTTTCAGCTGCAAAAGGAACTCCCTCAGTCCATTCAGTTTAGCATCCATTCGGTGACTTAGAATCAGAGAGCTACTTGGGCATGGGGAGGCTGAGTGAATTGCCCAGGGTAATACAGCCAATATGTATCTGAGGGAGGATTTGAATCCATGTCTTCCTGACCCTAAGTCTGGTTTTCTATCCATTACTCTGCTCTGCCATTATGGCATGAGTAAACTCTTTCTTCTCTAGAAGGGATTCTCCAGACTACTTCTGGATATAAGATTAAAAGGTTAATTAAGGTTTATTTTCTTTTTTTTTAGGCAGCTGAGGTTAAGTGACTTGCCCAGGGTCAAGTGTTTGGTCTGAGGCCGGATTTGAACTCAGGTCCTCCTGACTGCAGGGCCGGGGCTCTATCCACTGGGCCGCCCAGCTGCCCCAGTCTATTTTTCCTTTCTTCACCCTGCCCCTGTTCTTGCTTGCAGTTTGGTTGCATGCAGTGCATCATCATTGGCTCGAGTTATCGGAGGGGGAGTGGGGAAAAAGAAGAAACAGTCAGTATCTTAATGGCCAGTTAAGTTTTCTTCAAAATCTATAGGATTTGTATTATGGATACATAATTGATTCTTAGAATGACTGAAAATATTGAGTCAATTGGGTTTTTTTTTTCTATAGAGGGCTTAATTTTTACTTTTTTTCTTTCTCTATCATTCTATCTGTTGTTGTTCAGTCATTTTAGTCACATCTGACTTTTCATGACCCCATTGGGGGTTTTCTCGGCAAAGGTATTAGAGCGGTTTGCCATTTCCTCCTCCAGCTCATTTTACAGGTGAGGAAACTGAGACAAAGAGGGTTAAGGGACTTGCCCAAGGTCACATAGCTATAAGTGTCTGAGGCTGGATCAGGTCTTCCTGATTCCAGGCCTGGTGCTCTTTCTACTACACCATCTAGCTGCCCTTAGTGTTATTTTGCAGTTTTCACTGAAATTTGAACTCAGATGTCTGGATCCAGAGTCCAGAGAGCCGTCCATTACGTCATGAAACCACCAAATCATTCTATAATTTCACAATTTCTCCTCTGATTCTTCTTTTTTTTTCCCACTAAAACAGCACTAGCCAAAGACATGTGGCTAGGCATTTTTTTTACCTGGCACAAAAGCAGTTGAGCTGGGGCTGGAGGCAAGAGCTGTAATACAGACCAGAGTCTAACCAAAGGGCAGTCACACAGGGAGAAGTGCTGTCTAGTCCCCAGCCCATGAGGGCTGTACATAGCAGGTCAGGGTTCAGTGCAGGCATGGCCATCGCCACTGAAAGGAAGCTCCCTCCCCCACATTGGTGCCCTAGAACAAGCCCCGTCTTATTACGTTCTGATAACACCTCTGGCATCAATTTGCCCTTCAATACTACCTATCAAGCTTATTGGAAAAACACTCTGTACTCTCGTGCAGTAACATCTTACAGGGAGAAAAAGAGCTATCCTGTTGGAACAACTAATTTTCCTCATCTGTCAAAAGGGGTTTGAACTAAATGACCTTGAAGGACCTTTCCAGCTCCACACCTGCGATCTAACTTACTTACTTATCAGATGCTGATAAGAACAAAGAAAATTAACAATATTCTTTTTTTTAAAACAATAGGTATGGTCACGGGAACCACTTTTAGGAAATCTGATAGACTTTGAGCCCAAAGAGTAGAGGCTGATGTCGTAGCTTCTGGCTAGAGAACTGACAGTATTTGCTTGCTTGGCTCTGGATCTTGTGGCAAGCAAGGACTCAATTTACCTATGTACCTGTGGTTTTCAATGTCTATTTTTCATGAACTCAACTAATCCCCTTGGAAGCTGAAGGATGCTCTAAAACAAGGGAGAGCAATCTGGGCACATGCTCTCAAGGACCTTGATATTGTCCTATTTTGGAGAGAATCTCTCTCCAGAGATCAGAGATTTATTGTAATTACCCAGCTATATACACTTGCCATATCCTTCCCTCTTACTCTTTACAAGATAACTAGAAAACAGCCACACATCCCTCCTTTCCCCAATCTCAAACTTTAACTTTCTCTATTGGACATCTTACTTATAGACTATAGTGGATCTGTGATCTCATCAATGTGGAAGTGCCCTTCAATGATGCACATAACAATACCTCCATGCCTGCCCATTCCATGTGACTCTTGTCCATATCTTCCTCTAAGTTCACTGCCAAGTACCCATCCAACATGTTGGAGGTCTTCCTCTTTTTCTCCAGTGGAGAGACTCTGAGCGTTCATCTGTCGTATCTAACACTCAATATTCTCATGTCATACAATTCATTGATGAGATCTTTTACTCCTGTTCTTCAAAGATCCTCATTGGTTACATGTTGGAGTCTGCTCCCACCCACCATGTGCCTCTCCATTTTTAATTATACAAAACAAGTGATGCTCATTTTTGATCCTACAAAATCTTATAATCTGTGTTTCACTGTCATGCTGTAAGGTTCCCATGAAAGCAAAGGCAAATCTTTTATAATATCAACTTTGGGCAGAAAAGGTACCTACCTCCACTGATAGAGAGTTTCTTCATCCATGAGTTCCCTATGCTGGGAATCAGAACTCCACTCCCTATCTTTATTTATTAGGCACTTTATCACCTAGAAGTGAAATAAATTTCAGTATTCCTGTCTCTCTAATCAGTACCAGTGAGGGACAAGTACTGGGGGGTCCTCTCCATGTTACCTTTTTTTACTTCACTAAAAAATTCTTTCCTTTGAAGAGTAGCCCATTCAGAAGAAAGCCATTCATATCTGTATGAAATGAAAAGTCATGTTGAAAGGTGAAGATCCTTCAGAATTTATGAATTAGTAGGTGTTTTATTATTAGACTGTCTCTTTTCTCACCAGAGATATGGTAGTAGGGAGCCTTCTTGAAGGGTAAGTAGAAAAGGTAAAGACTGTCTAAGAATGCATACAAGCAACAGATCAGAGGAGAATAGAAAGAGGTTTCTTTTCCCACCATGGATAGGGAAGCGTTCATGACAAACAAGGGATAAAGAGAATTACAGGAGATAAGATGGACAATTCTGATTACATAAAATTGAAAAGATTTTGCATAAAATTAGTGCAGTTGGAATTAGAAGCAGTTAACAGAAAAAAAGCTTTGCAAAAAAAATTCATTGATAAAGGTCCTATATATATGTGTGTGTGTGTGTGTGTGTGTGTGTGTGTGTATATATATATATATATATATATACATACATACATATATGGAGAAATCATACAGATATATAAGAACAATATAGATAAACAGAAAAAGGATATAAACAGATAATTCTCAAGGGAAGATACCTAAACTATCAACAACCATATGAAAAAGTGTTCCAGATCATTACTCATAAGGGAAGTTCAAATGAAAATAACACCAAGGTTTCCCCTTAGACCCATCAGATTGTCAACAAATTGTTGGAAGAGATGTGGGAGGACTGGTACACTAATGCATTGTTGGTGGAGCTGTGAATCAATCCAACAATTCTAGAAAGCTGTTTAGAATTATACCCCCAAAGTCACTAAACTGCACTTCCCCTTTGACCCAGAAATGTCACTAGTACTCTTCTCCAGATTAAGCATGCTAAGTATATTCCCAAAAGAGATGACAGAGAGAGAGAGAGAGAGAGAGAGAGAGAGAGAGAGAGACAGAGAGACAGAGAGACAGAGAGGATCTATATGTACAAAAATATTTGTAGTAGAACTTTTTATTGTAGCAAAAACCCAGAAACCAAGTCGAAACCTATCAGTTGAGGAATGGCTTAACAAATTACAGAATATTAATTTAGTGGACTATTATTATGCCAAGGTTTCTTTTGGGGTTAAGGCTATGTTTACTTTTTTTAAGATGGCTATAAGATGTTGTGAATGGTGTATGAATCTGACAGCTCATCACAGACATTCCACTCCTATCTACCATCCACAGACACTCTCAAAATTAAGTCAAAACCAAAGAGAGACCACAGGAACCTGGTAGGCACAGGGTTTTTTTCTGTGCTCAGGACCACCAACAGCACACTTGACAGAGTCAATACATGAAAAGGGATGTTTTGTTAAGGGCATTAAGACTGGAGTGACAGCCATAGCAAAACAGTCTGTCTTCATAAATAAAACAGGGCAGAGAGGTTGAGGCTAATGATGGGCAATGGCCATCATTTCTGATCCTGAGAATTTTGAGACTTTTTATTACTTAAGTCTATATTGTTTTGTGGTTTTATTTTCTTTAATTTTGTATCAATAAAAACTGGTTAATTTATAGTTAAAAAAAAAGAAATTTAACAAGGGGCAGATTCAGATAAACCTGGAAAGAGCTGTGTGAATGCTGATGCAAACAAGAGTAAAGTGAGCAGAACCAGGAGAATTAGTTATACAATGACCACAATATTAAGAAGAAAAGCAACTTTGAAAGACTTAGGAACTTTAATCAATGCAGTAACCTGTCACTACTCCAAAAGACTATGCTGACTCGTGCTTCCCACTTCCTGATGGAGAGGTGATAGACTGTAGAGGCAGAATGAGAAACACATATATTTTCAGACATGAATCAATACAATCCAAGTTTGTTTAGTTTGATTATCCTTGTTATAGGAAGGGCTTTTTTTTTTTTTTGGCCAGCCAAGTAGCACAGTGAATAGAATGCTGGGCCTGGAGTCAAGAAGACCAGAATTCAAATCTAGTCATAGACACTTCCTAGCTGTGTGACCTTGGGCTCCACCTCTGCCTCAGTTTCCTCATCTGTAAATGGGGATGTTAATAGCACCTACCTCCCAGGGTTGTTGTGAGGCTCAGATAAGATAATACTTGTAAAGCATTTAGCACAGTGCCTGGCACATAGTAAGCACTATATAAATATTAGTTGTTATTACTTGAGGGAAAGGGATTGGAGAGGTAGTTATAGTTATGTAATTTTTAAAAAGAAGGTCAATGAAACACTTTAATAATAAACAGAAAAGAGCAGAAGGAAGTTCAGAAGGAGACACAGATTAGAAGGGCAATGTTGGGGCTACCACATTCAATTTAACATATATTTTTTAAAAACCACATCATGTAATAGAATTCATGATTTCAAATATAATTACCTTTTTCTGACCACATATGCATATGGCCTACATATGAAAATGCCCATGTTGGTTGATGATTTTTCTAGTTCATGCCCCGAAGAGTGCATATGAGTGAGGAAGTTTGGGAAAACTTATGGGCTGCTGTTTACTTAATTGAGATCAAAATTGCAGTTTTGTCCTCACTGACAGGACAGTGATGAGCTAGGACCCTAGCACACTGAAATCCTGTGGATCTTGATAGCACGTGCGCTTCTTCAACATCATCAAGGCAGCTTGGCTTAGTGTCCAATGACAAGAATTTTTTAAAATTCAGACCTGAGATTTCACCAGGATAGAGAATTCCCAGTGAAGAAAGTTCCTCTACCAATGAAGATTAGCATCTGCCCTGCAATTTATAGTTGGTTTGTAGAGCTGCCTGGGGCATTAAAAGGTTAGAGGTCTTGCCCAGAGCCAACCAGCCAGCATGTGTCAGAGGTAGGATTTTAACAGAGCTTCCTGACTCCAAGGCTCCCTATCTACTCTACCACACTGTCTAGCTAACTAGTAACAAGAATAACTAAAACCCAAAAGCTACCAGATGACACACTTCCTTTTCCCACTCTGCCTCCCAGCAACCACCACCAACAGCAGCTACACTCCAGGTAAGCTTCTCTCTGGTCCATTCAGGTCCTGCATCCTACCCCCTCCTCCTCTTCTCACCCCCTCTGCAGAGGTATCTGGCAATCTACCCACATAAGCCAATGTTTCAGAGTCTTTGTGTCCCTCTGACAATGCCTCGTGTCC
This sequence comes from Phascolarctos cinereus, assembly GCF_003287225.1. Classification (NCBI taxonomy): domain Eukaryota; kingdom Metazoa; phylum Chordata; class Mammalia; order Diprotodontia; family Phascolarctidae; genus Phascolarctos; species Phascolarctos cinereus. Next base: position 162,456,313 of record NW_027555736.1, on the reverse strand, counting down.
TAAAGTCTTTCACCCCTTCCAACTAAATTGATTTGGAAAATAATTTTGCCTTGCTCAGACTCATTTTGTCCTCCTTGCTCTGAGTGCCCAAGTTGCTGTTCACCAGGCATACTGGCTGAAGCAAAATGCTTAATGTCAAGAGGAAGGAGAGATGAGGATGGAGTGGGCCTGGGAGATGAGTGGTACGTTAGGAGTAGATGATATAGGGCTTTGAAAACAAGTTTGAGGAGTTTGGAATTTATTCTGATGGCAATGTGTAAACTGTTCAAGGTTTTTGAAAGGAGGTTGGGTGGGGGGAGAGAGGGTGCTAGGATCATAGATTTAGCCAAGAGGGACCTTAAAGGACCTACAGTACAACTCCCTCATTTTTTCAGATGAGTTTTGTTGTCGTTGTTACTGTTCATCCTTCCTTCTCAAAGGACCAATGACATCAGGAGGATGATGTCTTGACTTGCAAGTGAATTGGATTTAAATGAGACAGAGCTGTGTGAAGTCATCAACCCTACTCTCTCCTCCAGATGAGTTTGCTGAGACTTAGAAAGGCTAAATGGCTTGTACAGGTAGCAACTGAGAGTGCCAGGAATCAAACCCACATCCTCTGACTATAATCAGCTCTTTCCTCTGCAATTGCTACCTACCAAGTATTTAGTTTTTGTCTGTTTGTTTTTTAAGAAAAATGAATATGAAAGCAGTGAAGAATATGAATTAAGAGGGGAAGAAAGGGAAAGGGGGATCTTTATAATATAATATGCCACAGGACTCAGATGTCTTGGAAAGCTATAGGTCACATAGGAAAGAGCTACACAAGGGCCATCATCTGACTTTTAGGCTTGTGTAATTGTCGTAGCTTGGGCTACTGCCTTGAGCGGAAGCCCAAGTGGCTAAAGAGCCTGGAAGCGAAACTCACCAAGAATGCAGGAGCAGAATTGGAAGGAGGAGTCTTCCACTAGGAAAATCTTCCAGAAGAATACACGCCCACTCTAGTTCTACTTCAGCATGAATTTCCTTTCTGTTTGATCTGGGAAGAAATGCATGCAACTCCCAAGGTCTTTAGCTACTTAAGCCCTCCCCAGGGCTTACATAATTTTTTAATCAAGATACGAATAATCACTTTGCAGCATGGGCTCTACATCAGACTGCATGAAATGGTTGATATCATTAAAATCAACTGAACAGTTCATTTGCTGAGCATCTAACATATGCCTGATACTAAGGGTCCTAGAGAATGCAAAAGAAGTTAGTAAGACAGTTCCTGGGGCAGTGGGTGGAGTGCAAGGCCTGGAGTCTGGAAGACTCTTCTTCCTGAGTTCAAATCTGGCCTCAGACACTTACTAGCTGCGTGACCCTGGGCAAGTCACTTAACCCTGTTTGCTTCAGTTTCCTCATCTGTGAAATGAGCTGGAGAAGGAAATGGCAAACAACTCCAGTATCTTTGCCAAGAAAACCCCAAATAGAGCCACAAAGAGTTGGACATGACTGAAAAATGACTTAAAGACAGTCCTTGTTCTCGAATGTGGCAAGTTACTTCTCCTATCTTGGCTTCAGTTTTGTCATCAATAAAATGGAAGTTTGAACTAGATAATCTAAAGACCTTGGGAGCTGTATTTCTTCCTACCTCCTGAAGAAGGAGTAGAACTGGAGGGAAGAGTCTTCCACTATAAAAATCTTGCCAAAGAGAACACACCTCCTCTCAGATCCCTATATCCCAGGTCCCTTCTATATTGGAGTCAGGAAGACCTAGGTATGTGTCTTGCCCTAAATACTTACGAGTGGTATGACCCTGGGCAAGTCACTTAACTTCCCTAGCTCTTAGTTTTCTCATCTGTAAATTGAGGAAGTTGGACTCAAGATCTCAAAGGTCCTTTGCAGCTTTAATAAATCTGTGATTCCATAACCACCTAGAGCACAGGAATCAGCAGAATGTAGTGGAAAAAAGTCGATGGACTTTGTGTGTCAGAGGACCTGAATTTGAATCTTACCTCCAGAGCTTGCTGTCACTAAACAATTAAGTTTCCTCACCTGTAAAGGGGCTAATGATACTTATTCACCTCATAGGTTGTTGTGAAAAGAGACTGATGTCAATTGTTACAGTAACATAGGATTTTCTAGAATTTGGAGTAAGAAGAGACCTTAAAGATGATCTAACTCACTACTCTTATTTTGCTGATAGGGAAACTGAGGCCCAGAAGCATTAATTGAATTACTCTATAGTTACATAACAAGTAGTAAATAGCAGGCCTGGAATTTGAACCCAGATCTTCCAAAACATTTATATGGTACTTTAAATCTCTTTTGATTCTCACAACAACCCTGGAAAGTAGGTGCTATTTAATATTCCCATTTCACAGGTCAGAAAACCGAAGCTGAAAGTTAAGTGACTTGCCTGGTTCACATAGGCAGGATTTGAACTCAAGTCTTCCTGATTCTAAGTCCGACAATTCATCCACTGTACCACCTAGCTGTCTTTCCAGTTGAGTGCCTTTGTTTATAGTGTGCTGCTCTGATATTACTCACTACAACACACCGTTTGGCATCAGCTTAGTGGACCCTAACCAAATGTTTGCATCAGTCACAGAGAATGGGAGAAAAATAATGCACGTCTTCATTAACCAGAAAACAAGTGTTTTCAAAATAGACTGTTTTGATTGTTTGCTGATGTGACCAGGGAATAGAATGTTCAGGTTACCTGAGATGTCCACTTAACTGAGGGTGAACGAAACTGCCTGGGGACAAGGATTTCCAGAATCTCATCCATCCTTCTAAAAATCGAGGAATTTTAGTGCCTACACCAGTTTTGATGTAGAAGAGTGAGGGATGGTCTAAGCAGGAATCTAACCTGCAGCCTCCAGGTCACATATGACCCTCTAGGTCCTCAACTGCTGCCCTTTGACTGAATCCAAACTTCACAGAGCAAATCCCCTAATAAATCCCCCGTAAAACTTGGACTCAGTCAAAAGACTGAACATCCAAGGACCTAGAAGGCCACATGTGGCCTTGAGGCCGAAGGTCCCCCATCCCTGTACACCATGATAGACTGATCCCTTCAGCTTACTGAGATTTTTTTGTTTGTTTAAATTGCTTTAAAAAGCATATAAATATGTTGTTGTTGGAGCTGTGAATTGGTTTAACCATACTATAAAGTAATTTGGAATTAGGCTAAGAAAGTGAATAAAATAGACATTCCTTTTAACTTAGAGATCCCCCTGGTAGATTTCTACCCCAAGGAGGTCAATGAGAAAAGAAATGCCGCATGTACACCAAGATGTTTATAGCAGTAGCACTTTTTAATAGAAAAACAAGAAACAAAGCAAATGCCCCTGATTGGAAAACGGCTAAACAGATGGTGATACCTAAATGTAATGGAATACTACTGCCGTGTAAGAAATAACAGACACAGGGAAGCACAGAAAGACTTAAATGAACCGATACAAAGTAAGCAGAACCAGGAAAAGAACATAAACAAAGACTATGGTAACAAAAACAGGGGGAAACTACATATATCAACAGGACTGTCAAAATTGAATATTGTGAAATTCTAAGAAGAAATGTGAGAATGCACCTTCCTCCTTTGCAGAGGAAGAGGACAATAGGTGGAGAATATAGTACATAATAATATCAGACTTTGCTGACATGTTGATTAATTTGCTGAACTATCCCTCTCCCCCTTCTTTATTCTTTCTAATATTAAGGACAGTTCTCTAAGGGGGAAGGAGATGGTAGAACATATCTAGAAATGAAAATTACGTAAAAACAAACAAAAATCAGCACTTTTCCAACAGTGAATATTCTATCCAGTGACCAGATGAAGGAAGGCATGTCAGCTTACTTTGAAAGAGATGAAATCAAAAATAGGAAATGGTTTCTGATGATTTTAAGCAGAAGTGAAAAATTAAATGTTTCTGCTAAATAAAACACAATGTTTCTGAAATCCACAAGACATAATTAGTTCATCTATCCAAATTGAAGTCCAAGTAGAAATATAAATAAGACTGTTATAGTCAATGCTGGCCATCATTAGAAAGTACTTCTCAAAAATAGTTATGTCGATAGAAGCTGTGAGGAGCTTGATACACACCTTCTGACTTAAAAAAAAACAAAACGTACATCAGAAATTTCTCTGGATTTCTTGACTACTATTTGAATCCTTGTCTAAAGACAGAGCTGTATTTTCCCAAAAATCAAAACTGTAATTTCTAGAAGTTGAAAGCAGAGATGTTAAACATTTCTGAAGTTTTTATGAAATAACTCATGAGTTAAACAAATTAGATAATTTGCTTTATTAACAAGTCCTGCACTAATAAATCATCATGTCTGGCTTCCTTGAGGATTCTGGATTACATAAGTAAGTGGGAGAATTGAGGGTAAAAAGTAAAGAGAGAATCTTCATGAGAGTGGAATTGGGCCAATGAGCAAAAGTTTCTTGGCAGAGATGAATTCTGATCCTACACAAAAATTAGTTAACCTAATATATTCATCTCCATCCCCGTCCTGCTATAATACATTTCACTAGTTTTACCCTGGGATTAGCCAGCAGATAGATTCCATTTCCCTATCTTATTATCCTCAATAGCTGTAATTAATATATGAAGAATCTTTTAAAGAGGCATCTGAGGTGAGACCTTTTTTGGCTTTTGTCTGTGGATTTCAGGCAGATAACATTTTATTGTTGTTTTTGAGTCATTTCAGTTGTGTCCCACTGTCCATGACCCCATTTAGGATTTTCTTGGCAAAGGTACTGGAATGATTTTCCATTTCCTTCTCCAGGTCATTTTACAAATGAAGAATCGAGGCAAACGGGGTTAAGTGACTTGCCCAGGGTCACACAGCTACTAAGTGCCTGAGGCCAGATTTGAGCTCAGGTCCTCCTGACTTCAGGCCTGGCACTCTATCCACTGCACCACCTAGCTGCCCATAGGTAGCATTTTAGAGGAGTTTAAATCTAAGCTACAACTAGCTGGGTTTATTCTCTTCTTAGCTTTTCCCTTCCATTTGTGCGTTCATTTTGTCCTGCCATCTTGAGGATTCTGGATTAATCAAGATTAATCAAGTGATTAGAGAATTCGAGAGAGAGAGAGGGAGAGAGGAGAGAGAGAGAGAGAGAGAGAGAGAGAGAGAAGAGAGACACAGAGACAGAGAGGAGAGGAAGGGGGAGGGAGGAAGGGAGAGAGAGAAAGATGATCTTAATCAAGGTAGAATCGGATTAATCAGCAAAGGTTTCTTGGCATAGGCAAATTCTGGTCCCACACAAAAGACACAATAGCCATGGATTAACAGAGAGGGAGGGAGTTCATTTCAAGTAGTTTGAATACCACGAGCCAAAATATACAGGATGATGGACTGAGAGCCAGAAAGGGCCTCAGGTATCATCTAGTTGAACTCCTCATTCCACAGATAAGAAAACTGAACCCCATGAAGTTTAAGTGATTTGGCCAACGTCATACAGGTGGCAAATCCAGAGAACCCAGGTTCTCTGACTCCAATTTCATTGCTCTTTCCACTCTACCCTCAGTCTATGAGCCTCAGAATTGGAGATAGAATAATATTCTTCCTCCTGCTTGTTAGAGTCAATTGAACTGGACTAAATGATGTACAGTCCTTTTCTAGGCATATCACAAATAGAATCCAATTCCTCATGTATATGAGCACACAAGCCTGTTGATGAACCCTACAGGTGTAAAATCCTGTTTTTTCTTGGGCCAGTATAATCCTTCACCTATAATTACACTGAGTAAAGACTGTCAACTTCAGTGTTAACCCTTTCTAATCCAACATGCATCATTGAAAGTTGGCTTAACTCTTACAAGCCATTCTGTTAACAGAAGTGTGGTGTCTGGAGGCTGCAGCTGAACTTTATGACCATGAAATGAATAAATCAAGCACCAGCTTATTATATAATATGCACTAAATCATTTGCCATCTCTAGACTCAATTTCCTCATTTGTAAAACAGAGGGGCTGAACCTCGCAGCCTCTTAAGGCCACTTCTAACTGTAAAACACCATGTTTCTTTGTCAGTGATAAGTCCAGATTTAATAAAACCTCGGGCAACTTTCTTTATTCCAAGAGAGTACAATAGAAATTTAAAAACCCAAGTTGATTGCTTCTTCAGCTCCATAACAAACCTTCCCCGCCTGCTATTTTAAGGATTTTTAAAAGTTCTCACATTTTACCCAATGTTTAGCCTTTGCAAATTCCATTGACATTGCCGAATATTTTCTCTACTATCCTTCTTCTTGTTAGTCATTTTAGAATAAAAAGAGAACCAGTAATCTTTTTTTTCCAGTCCAGAGCTCACTATTTTGTATTTTGTGGTTAATTTCACTCTTTTTATACTTTTAGGTTCGAGTAATGCTGGATTTATGTAACAGCACCAAAGGGATCTGCTTAACAGGTATGCTTGCAGAGTCAGTAAACTGTTCAGTCTTATATGTTGAAAATGCACACTAGTAGAATTCCCAGCTGCAGAATTATTACTGGGAGAAAAGAAAGAATTATTCTGAAAATGACACTTTGGTTTACTTTCAGAGATATTATATAATTGGGGGGGGAAATCCTAATATGGGTAGTCACTATGAAATGTCACATTTGCAGTATTGATACTGAAACGCTTACTTCAAGGGGATTTAGTTACAGTAAGAGACTCTTAATTCCGACAATAAATTAGAAACTTGCAATAATTTGAACAGAGCCGTGGATTTTTGCCTTAGTACTAAGCAAAAGAACCTTACTAACAAACTAACAGCATAAATGAGATGTCAAAAGCAATGTTCAAAAAAAATTTTTTTAAAGCAATGTTTACCAACTCAGGAGGAAGAATGCCTTTCAAACTTATTAAAGTGAACATCATTTCTGTATGCACACACAACGTACAAAACAACAGTAAAAGTCAAGGTTAACACTACTTAAGTTGGGTCTAACCAACAGGTCAATCCAAAAAAAAACCCAAACCCACCCTGCTGTGTGGCTAGGCCTATGATAGGACCAAGGCCTCCCCTAGGGTAAGTGGAACAAGTGAAATTCCAGCCTAGTTTCCCATCATTTTTGCACAAATGAGGTTCAAACAAAAATGAAGAAAAGTGCCAATTAGGTGAAGAGGTCACAAAGAGGTCACAACCTTGGCAGAAGGGAGGATGGAAGGGGATATAATAGTCATGGGGATCATAGCTGATGAAACCCATTTTTCTGAACCTTTTTCTATTCCTTTGTTCCTTTCCCTGATCCCTCTGCTCTTTGAATAAAGGATGCTCTCTTTCTGACCTCATCCACTCTCATAGCTTCAGTATTACCTCTAAGAAGACAAATGCCAACAGAGTGCTGGAATTGAAGTCAGGGAGACCTGGGTTTGAGTGCTTCAGACGCTGACTACCTGTGTGCCCCTGGGCAAGTTACATAACCTCTTCAAGACTCAGTTTGTTCTACCTGTAAAATGGAGATAATGATACCTGTACTACCTAGCTCACAAGAAAACATTAGAAACCTTACAGCACTATAAAAATGTAAGATATGATTATCTGATTAGATTGTATCTCATATGATTAGATAATGTGATTATCTAATCAGTTATAAAGTCCTCTTGCTTCTACCCCACAAATATCTTTTGCATCCATCCCTTCTATTCCATTTCCACTGCCACCATCTCTCTCTTTTACCTCTTACCTGAGCTACTGTAAGGGCCTCCCACCTGGACTCTCTACTTCCAGTCTCTCAGCTCCAATCCCTCTGTGATCCACTGCCAGGTTAATTGTCCTGAAGTACAACTCCATCCTATCATTCCTTTTATTCAGTAATTGCCAGGGATTTTCCAGTGCATGCAAAATAAAGTGCCAGCTTCTTAGTCTGACATTCAAGGCTTTCAATAGCATGGCTCTGAAGCTGCCTTCCCTTATCTCCCAAAGTACCCTTTCACAAACCCTATGTTCCATCCATGTAGCAGCTAGGTGGCACAATAGATAGAGTGTTGGGCCTGGAGTCAGGAAGACCTGAGTTCAATTTCAGCCTCAGATACTTACTAGATGTGTGACCCTGGGCAAGTCAGTTAACCCTGTTTACATCAGTTTCCTCATCTGTATAAAATGAGCTGGAGAAGGAAATGACAAACCAGTCCAGTATCTTTGCCAAGAAAACCCCAAAAAAGGGCCAAGAAGAGTCAGACACGTCTGAAAAAAGACTAAACAACAAATACTCCCTCCAAACTCACACTATTTGTCGCTCAGTCTGCGCTTTTCTGCCTCTAAGGCCTTTGCTCGTGCAATTCCCACTACATGGAGTTGGCTGTCCCTTCCCCTCCCCTTCTCTCTACCTCTCCCCAACTACCCACATGAGTCAGATCCCGCCTAGCCTTCACTGTCCAGCTCATATACCCTACCTTCTTCTCTACGTGGGCCTCACTGTGATCTCTCCAGCAAGAGGTAGCTTCTTCTTCTTCTGAACTCCCAAGACACTTTATACTTCTCTCATAGCATTAACCACATTCTACCTTGCACCATAGTTATTTTATGCATTATCCTATTTTTCCCCTTCCTCCTCCTCCCCTCACCCCCAACTAGACTGTCAATTTCTTAAGGGCAGGAACTCTATGATAGTATTTTTATTCCCTTTTGGAGTCGAGAACAGGAGTTCTTAACCTGGCATCCATGAACCAACCTCACCCTGCCAGGGGTCCGTGGATAGATTTTAGGGGGTCTGTGAACTTGGATGGGAAAAAAATACATCTTTATTTTCACTAACCTACAACTGAAATTTACCATTTCCTTCCATTATAAATTTTTAAAAATATATTATTCTGAAAAAGGGTCTATGGACTTCATCAGACTTCCAAAGGAGTTCACCACACACAAAATGTTATAAACACCTAGAATAGTATAAAAATGTTAATGTTTAGTGACTGAAGTAATGTCTATATATATATATGTGTGCCTTAGGGGTTTGGGTTTTTTTTGGAGGGGGGGTCTCATAAGCTGATGATAGCTACTTCTTTCTGCCTAGCCGCCTGCCATCTTGATCCACTGTAGCTACAATGGTGCAACAGATAGATCACTGGACCTGGAGTTAGGAAGACCTGAGTTCAAATTCTGTCTGAGATACTTAGTGGCTGTGTGACACTGGCTCTGGGTTTCCTCATCTATAAAATCAATGGACTCTGATGACCTCTGAGGTTGTTTCCAGCTCTTTATCTGGTATCCTATATAGTCCTATAAATTGGAGGTGGGTAGGGGAATAAGGATTGCAAGGGCAAAGCCTTGGACTGATGGTACCTCAGAGGTACAAAAGAAGGAGAAGACATGGTCATTGTCTTTAGGAGCTTACACTGGAGTTAAGATCATACTTATGTGTTCATCATGGCAGAAACACCACTAAGCAGCACTTGGTGAGCTTAAATGTAGTTACTTGTGTTGCTTACAGGAGAAATCTGCATTACCCTGGTCTGGCAGGTTGATAAACAGGTAAAAAATTATCCAATTCATCAACAAGCTTTTATTTTTTAAGGCAGAGCTAAGTGACTTGTCCAGGGTCACACTGCTAATAAGTGTCTGAAGCCAGAATTAAACACAGGTCTTCCTGACTCCAGTGCCAGAGCTCTGTCCACTGTGCCACTTAGCTGCCCCAACAAGCTTTTATTAAGGGCCTGGAATCATACAGTCAGAGCTTAAAAAGGTTGCCCTTAAAAGTCAACCAGGCTAACCCTTCTCATTTTACATTTGAGGAAACCGAGGCTCAGAGAGGTGATTTGGATAGATCCAGGACTTTTACCCAGTTCCTCTAATTCCCAATCCAACACTTAGTGAATTGATATAATTGGCTTTAAGAATACAAAAGAGATCCTGGAGTTCAGGAAGCTTACATTCTATTTTGGCAAGGTAGTTGGTTCACTGAGCAGGCTCAGAAGCTAATGTATTTACCATCCATTTCATCCTGCCCTACTAATTGTTGGCACATAGTAGGCATTTAATAAATGTTTATTGATTATTGATTGATTGATCATGGAGGCTGCTCAATAAATATTAATTGATCTAAACTAATACAATTTCAGGCTGTACAATAAACATCTTTGGGGGAAAATACCTGTTTTTCTTTTTCTTTTTTTTTTTACCCAAAGATTCTGTGGCTTGAATATCTTCCATTCCCTTCCTTGGCATGTGACCATGATGGGTACTAAAGAAATGAGTGGAAAAAAAAAAAGAAATGAGTGGATAAGTGAAATTACAAGCACAAAATCGCTGCTAAAAGAGAAAAGCCGTTTCTTTCACCCTTTTCCCAATTTATTTTATGATGATAAAATGGCTTCTGCGCTAAGCAGTGAATGCTGTGTGATGAGGCTATTGAGAACACTTAGAGCTGAATTGTGATTGTACAAGGGGGTGGGGAAGACGAATCATATCTTTGCTGGAAATTGGTTGAGGTTGTTAATACTTGGCACCTCAAAATGCTATGAAAAAGCAGGCTCTTTCTGCTTTCCCCTCTGCCTTGAAAATGGGCCTGATTTTACTTGGAAAGCTCTGTAATTAAAACTTAGCTATGCGAAGTACAGATTTGAGAGACGAATGAGTGCCAGATGCCTCAGAACTGACCCAGGCTCTCGGGTTTCAGGGTGGGAGTCTTTGATAGCCTGACATGTTATGGACATGGAGTCGACTCATAGAATGTGTGAGCAGGTCCAGCTGTGTCAGATGAGCATGTGGGAACCATAAACACAGGAGAAAAAAAAACAGTAAAATTTATTATTAGAGCTAGAATAAACCTGAGGTCATTGAGCTCAACCTCTTCATTTTACAGATTAAGAAACTGAGGTCTAGATAATGTAAGTCTTGCCCAAAGCGGTTAAGGATTTGCCTAAAGTCACACTGGGAGCCAGTGGCAGAACAGAGATTTGAACCCAGATTCTCTGAATTCAAACCCAACACTCATTTGTTAGGTTGCGGAGGCTGAAGAAGCCAGAGCAAGGAGATGGCCAAATTTGGGGTCAAGAGTTAGGGAGGGAGAGTAAGTTCAGACTTTGAACCAGAAATTATCTTTACCAGGGCAGGTCATTGTAGCTTGACTTGAGTCTGGTTAGCTGTGAATGCAGATCCTGCTCCTTTCCCTTCCCTTGGGTCTCTGTCAGTGGTTGCTGTGGAGATAAGAAAAGATACTGAAGTTGGTGTGGCATCCACCACGAGGCAAGTACATGTGTCTAGTTGTCTGTGGCACAGGCTCAAGTTACATGGATGCATTAAGTGTTTAGAAACTCTGAGGAGTGAGAGTTCTGCTATGCTCTGCCCTGTTCCAACAACTGGACTAATAGATTCGGTTCTGAGTGCCATGCTTTATTAAGGATGTCAGCAAACTGGAGAGCTTCCAGATGGAGGGTGACTCAGATGGAGAGGAGACTCAAAATTATGCCACACAAGGATCAGTTGAGGGAACTGGGGATGTTAGCCTAAGGAAGAGAAGAGAAGGGGGGGGTCATGATGGTGGTCTTTAGGCTTTTGGAGGGCTGTCACACAGACAATTAAGTTCTTCTGCTGAGAGCCAGAGGGCAGAATGAGGAACAATAGGTAGAAATTGAAAAAAAAAACTTGAAAAAACTTCCCAAGAATCAGAAATTAGGGTTAGATAGAAGCCTTAGGACAGGGGTAGGGAACCTGTGGCCTTGAGGCCACATGTGGCCCTCTAGGTCCTCAAATGACAACCTTTGACTGAATCCTTAATAAAAGGATTTGTTCTATAAAACTTGGGCTCAGTCAAAAGGCCACACTCAAGGACCTAGAGGGTCACACACGGTCTTGAGGTCCCAGGTGCCCCACCCCTGTGCTTAGGAGGTATCACACAGATCATAGGATCATAGCATCATCCCTATGGTTTCCCCTACTAGATTGGTAAGGGCTATAACTCGTTTATAATTTAGTAGGCATAATTTCTACATTAATAGACATAAATTCTATAAATATAAATCTATATCAATTCTATTATTTATAACAACTATTTGTGTTCATAGCTGGAACTATTAGCTAGCTAACCAGCTCTTCTTTGGTCTATTCTCAGGGTGAACTTTTCAAAACCTTGTGCACACCCAAGACCTAATCCAAGATATTGATTTTCCTATTTCTGATTGTTCTCTAACACAGATTTTCCTAGGCCCCCAGAAATGTATCATATGGGCTGACTTAGAATATAGTGGAGGATGGACTTTTTAAGACAGGCTCATGGGTTCACCTACCCTTTATGTGGATATGACACAAAATGGACTTAATTTTCAGATGCCTTAGCTAGGGAAGCAACCCTGTGTACTCAGACCTTTCTGTCCTCCCTGCCTCTGTATGATTCTCATCTACATGACGGCAAAAATGAAAATTAAATGAAAGTTAAAATGCAATAAAATGACTTGAGATGGATTGTCATTCACAGGGCTGCCATGAGAATCAAATAAAATAATGGACATCAGGAATAGGGACGGGATCTATGATTTAATTGGCACAGGAAACTCCCAGGTGAGGGAAAAGTCCCTCCATAAATGCTGGGCAATACCTTCTCTATAGTTCACAGCCTTAAGAGCTTCCTAGAGATTATGTGACTTTTGCAAGGTCACACAACCAGTATATGCCATTGGCAGGATTTGGACCCAGATTTGGAAAGAGGGTTGCCTGCCTCTCCACTATACCACTGCACAGAGTTTATAGCTGTGGTGGTGGGGCAGGGGGAAGCAAAAACAGCTTAATGATAGAGATAATAAGTGGTATTTACTTTTTATTTGGCACTTTTAAAAAAAGTTTGCAAGGCTCTTTACAGATATCACCTCATTTGAGCCTCACACTAACCCAAAGAAGTAGGTATTTATATATACATACACCCACACCCACCACACACACACACACATATATATACATATATATATATATATTATTATTATTATTATTATCCCCATTTTATAAATCTGGAAACTAAGACTCAAAAAGGTCCAGTGACTTGCCCAAGGTCATACAGAAAAATGTCAGAGGCAAGATTTGAACGTAGGTCTTCCTGACTCTAAGAGCTATACTCTAGCCACTATGCAGTAGTAGGTGTAGACCCAAACATCATGGCACTTTAGGGGTGAGTGGGATGCCTGGGTGGAGATGTATCTCTATGAAGTTAGAGTATCTTGACTAGTTTAAATGTATTCATCCGTCAATTCATTAGAACAACTGATTTCTTGGATCAGCACTGCCCGCCCCATTAGCTATTTGCCTGGAATGACTGAATTACCCATTTGTCTTAGTATTGGATAGGTTTACCTCAGAATCTATATGAAGTTTGAGTTGACCTGTGGTGGCAAGTGGTTAAGTGGATATGATACTTGTGTGAAAGTGGAGATTTCCCTTTTGACACTAATGGCTCCATCCATGTGCACAAAGAGAGCATTTGCTGTCCTGTCTCTTACCAGCTACAATAACACCAGGAGGAACTGTGAAGGAATCCTTTGACAGGGAGGAGAATCAGGCATATTAACTTCTTTAGCGTAGAGCTTTGGGGAATGAAGTGTGTGTGTGTGTGTGTGTGTGTGTGTGTGTGTGTGTGTGTGTGTGAACTTTCCTCTTTTTCTAGTTCCTCTGCTCTAGAATGGCTAGTATGACCTCTGACATATACTGGCTTTGTGACCCTGGGCAAGTTACTTAACCTCTCAGTACACTGGGAAATTCTCTGACTATAAATTGCAGAGAAGGAGCTAACCTAGTATTAAGAGAAGGAATTTCCTCACCCAGAAGTTCCCTATTTTATACCTCCCATACCTGGGGTATAACTATGCATAAAGCAGGAATTTTAATTTAATGCAATTTTGATTAATTAATTAAGTTAATTTAATTCAAATGCTCATTTTATGAATAAAGTAAGTGAATGTATACACAGATGAATTTTTGGAAAGAACTTTCCAGCTCTCTGGGTTATTTTTATTACACACAGTCTTTGAAAAAAAAACAGGAGTATTTATTTCTATTTCTCATGTTTTAATCTCATTAACTTGCCCGAGCACCCAAGAAGAATGATTTAAAGTAAGACATAGCTATTTGTGACAGCAAGAATTGTTTGTTGGAATATTTGTAAATGACTCATCTGAATCCCTGAAATCCCTTGCCAATCATGCACTAAGGAAGTCATTTGTTATCTGATACTGACTCTAACTTTTCTCATACAACTTAAAAGAATTTTTAAAAATGTAATCCCTGGAGAACTGGGTTATGCTACCATTAGCTTGATCACCTTCATAAAGAAAAGCTCTTTTGATAGCATACTAAATAATTTAAACAGAATAAGTATTGGCTACTTAGGTATGTGTTTATGAAAGATAAACACTTGTGTGGTGGAATCAGTCATGAGAACAGAATAGAAAACATTCTTTGTCAGGTGAAACTTAAGCAAAGACTGATTTCTGTTGGCAAGGGGGTCATGGTTGGATTGCTCATAGAATTCCTTCAACACATTTATTTAATGAGCTCTAAACAAAAGCTATGGTCTCAGTTTGTTCATTGTAACCAGCTAAATGTTTAGTAATAAATCTTAAAGGGGGATGGGGTGGAAGGTTGTTAAGTGGGAGGATTGAGATGCTTTGCTATTTATTGATTTTTATACTTATTTTACTTTTGCCACCAGTTTTCCTTCTAATATTCTTTTTTCCATCTGTTTTAGGCCCACCTGGACTACCAGGTAAGATACCATTAAATCTCCAGTAACATGGGAAGGGTGACTGGACATTCCTCCATCAGGTTTAAACACAGCAGGCGTGTGGGGGAAGGAGAAGTCTGACATAAGTCTGACAATTCTGAGCATCCAGTTTCCTGTCTACCATCGGAGAAGGGAAGGAGAGGGAAGAAGAAGGAGCTAGCTCCTTTTCGCAAATTGTCTTTAACATCCTGGATTCAGCTCTGCAGCTTTTTACCCTGCTTTTTATATAATGCCTATAAAAAGATTGAATTAATTCCAGACCAATTTAAAGCTAGTGCTGCACATTCTGCAAATATTCACTAATTTTGTGTTTTGGTTTAGGACCCCCAGGAATGAATGGGTTACCAGGACACAATGGATCAGATGGATTGCCTGGCATTCAAGGAGCAAAGGGAGAAAAAGGAGCAAATGGGAAAAAAGGAAAAATGGGTATTTTGGCAAAATTTATAAATAATTCTCTTATCCTATGTGTTTGTGGTTGCATTTGAAGAAAAATGAAAACTGGTGGTTGAGAAACTAGGTAACTTTTGATTCCGCGATATCCTCTAAACCTTTGTGTTCTGGTCTGCAGGCTCTTCTCCTCTCCCCCAACCCCTAGCCAAACCTTGACAAATTGTCTTTTAAAACTTGGAGAAAGTGATCTCTCCAGCTGGCTTCTGAACCCCCAAAGCTGTCTTGAATCAGATCAACCCTGAAGTCCCCCAGTTCAGTGCCAGTGGTGCCCTTTCTGCTCTCTTCTCTATCTCCACTATCCTTCCTTCTCCACCCTAGAGCCTCGTATTTTGACTCGTTTTATTAATGTCAATTCCACATGCATTTATTAAGCATCTGTTAGGTACAGGATACACCCAGGTCCAGGAATACATAGATAAAAGTGAAACAGTCCCTGCTTTCGAGGAGTTTGCATTCTATGGGGCTATGCGATGTGCACATAGGCAAGTACATGGAAAAGACACAGAAAGCATCCAAACACATTTCAGGAGGGAAAGAGCTCCAACAACTAGGGGAATCAGGAAAGGTCTTGTGTAGGAGGCAGAGCTCCTGAGCTGTGCTTTGAAGAAAAAGAGGGGATCTACAAGGTGGAGAAAAGGACAGAGTACATTCCAGTCATAGGGAACCCACCTGGGTAAGGGTTTGGTGGTGGGAACCATTTGGGGAAAAGCTACAAGTCCATTTCACCCAGAACACAAAGCATGAAGGAGAATAATATTAAATATTAATATTAAATGTCACTAAAGTTAGGTAGGAGTTTTGTTGTAGAAGTCTTTGAATTTCAGGATGAGGATTTTGTACTTTATACAATAGGCAGTAGAGAGCTATTGAAACAGGTGAGCGACATATTCAGTTCTGCGTTTTAAAAATAAAAATTTGGCAGCCATGTAAGGCATCAAATGGAGAAAGGGAAGATCAGAAGCCGGGAGTCTAATTAGGAAGCTATTGCAGTAGTACATGTGAGAAGCGAGAAAGGTTTGAATTAGGGTAAAGTTTGTATGAGTAAAAAGAAGAGGACATAGACATCTGTATACATGTTTATATGAATGTATTTGTTATAGTTGTAGTACTAGTCAGTTTACACACATATATACATGAATACATGTGTTTGTTACAGTTCTAGGTCAGTTACAGTCAGTGTCTGTACATATGTATTATTATATACCTAAAAATTTGTCATAGTTATGTCGTTGTTGTTCAGTCATTTCAGTTGTGTCTGACTCTTCATGACCCTATTTGGGGTTTTCTTCACAAAGATAATAGAATGAGTTGCCATTTCCTTCTGCAGACCATTTTATAGATGAGGAAACTGAGGCAAACAGGGTTAAGTGACTTGCCCAGGGTCACACAGCTAGTGTCTGTTCTAGTTGTAGTTATAGAGAGTGTGTATTCTAGTTCCTATGCCTCACTTCATGTATATTTTTCTATATTTCTTTGTACGATTTATATTTATTGTGTTTACAGAAGCAAAATGTTCCATTCCATTAACTTTTTTTTTTTTTGAGACCTGTGATTTTATCAATATAGAGAGTTCCTGGTGAGGAATATCCTCTCTGTCCTTGCAGGTCAGCACATTCTCTTCATTTTATATAGAGGCTTCCCTGGAGGCCATGAGTAGATTGACATGCTGGGTCACACGGCCAATCTGGACCAGAGCCAGCAGCTGGACCCTGGTCTTCCTAAGTCGGAGGCCAGCTCCCTCTCCTCTGTGCCATACTGCGTCTGCATTAATACACTATCATTTACTTATCTATTTTCCGATGACTAGACATAAGGGTTGTTTACAGTTTGTTGTTTTCACACTAGATTCTTAAGCTGACCTCTGGATTTGGTATCAGAGAACCTGGGTTCAAATCCCTGGATCTGCCACTTACTACCTGTCTGACCTTGGTCAGTCAGTTGCTTCATCTCTCTTGGCCTCACTTTCTTTATTTGTAAAATAAATGAGCTGCACTAGACTACTCCTAAGGTCCCTTTCAACTTTAAATGTAAGATCCTAAAATAAGATTAAAGTATATTTTAAGGAAGATTAGTAAGAGGTAGAAGTGGATAGAAGGTTAATCTCCAAGTCAGAAAGACTTGGGTTCAAGTGTTATCCCTGATATGTATTAGCTTGGCAATAATGGGGCTTAACTTCTCTGTAACCTGGGAAATTCTTGAAGACTACAAGTCCCTGAGTAGTTGCCCATCTGTGTCATTGAAGGAAGACATTTCAATATGGGGAAGTTCCTTGTGTGGATTCACAAGCTTGGAACTTTTCTCCCGCCCCATTTCTCCTGCCACCAGAAAAGAGAAAGAAAGATAGAAAGAAAAATAAAGAGAAAGAAGGAAGGGAAGGAAGGAAAGAAAAGAAAAAAGAAAAAGTAAGTTGTTGGTATACAAAATATCTTGGGGAGAGATAATGTAAAAATAAAAGCCAACTTAACAGGTCAGCAATGATGCAGACGTGAGATGGCAGTGAAAATGGAACTTAGAAACATTTCAAAGGAAGAAATTACTGACCTTGATGACTACATGGATGTAAACAGAGGATAAAGGAGAAGAGACAAAGATGACCATAACACTTCTAAAAGAGAAAATAAGGAAAGTATGAGATCACTATGAAAAATGGAGAGCTGATTCATAGAGAAAGATAATGAGGCGTTCAGTTTGGAACATGTCGAATTTGAGAATATGGACTGGTATATCCAAGTGGGAGCATCCTCTAAACAGCTGGAAGTACAGGTCTAGAGTACAGGTCAGGGACAGAGATAGGGATTTGTGAGTCACCTTCTTCAGAAGTGATAATTAAAGCCACGGGAGGGGATGAGTTACCAGAAGAGAAATAGCAGGGGGTTGAGGACAGAGTCTTGGGAGGGAAGCAAAATGAAGAAGAGTCAGAAAAAGAGACCTGGAAAGCCCAGAAAAAAGGAGAAAGTGGGTGGGGGAGGTTTTTAGAAGGCAGAGAGAGATATGAGTAATGCCAAATATCACAGAGATAGTCAAAAGGGATGAAGAGTAAGAGAAGACTACTGACTTTGTCAACAAAGGCTTCATTAGTGACCATTTAAAAAGTGATTTTAGAAAAGCCACAGAAGTATGTTGCAAGGAACTTCCCAGGGAATAGATGATTAGAAAGTGGGGGCAAAGTGGACCATGCAATTGAGAAGTTTGGCAGCAAAAAGAAAATGATATCTGAAATGTAGCAGGGCCAGTTAAAAGGTTAAGTTTGTGGGGGTGTTTTTTGTTTTTTGTTTTTTAAGATAAAGGAGACACATAACTGAGTTTTTAACCAGATTTTGAAAGATGCATGAGAGAGTGAAAACAGAGGGACATGAAGAGATAATAAAGTGGCATATGTCTATTGTGTCCCGCTCATGATAAGTTCTTTCTTTAATAGAAAAAAAATTACATGTATATGTATGTATGTGATTTATGAGATATATGTCATTGTTACAGTTAATTAACCTTTGCCTGGCTGTATAGTCAGTCATAACTTGGGTAAGGCAAATGACCGGGTGCTGACATAGAGAGAGACATTATTCCCCTGTTACCCCAGTGTCCACAATCTTCTCCTGCTTTTATCTCCATAGGGAGTGGGGGTAAAAGGAAGGCTCAGGAGTGGATGAGACTGCAGAAGTAGATAGCCAGTGGAGGTTAAGGGAGAAGGAGAAAGGAATGAACCACTCCCCTTCTAAGCACTAATGCACTTATGGTTGAATTACCTTGTCCAGAGCCTGCCTACTTCCTTCCTCCCCAACTGAATTTGCCCAAGTTCCAAGAATTACAGATCTCCCCTCCCTCCTCCTCCCTTCCCTCTATTTTCCTCCTCCTCCTCTTTCTTCTTCTCTCCCTTTCTCTCGCTTTCTCCCTTCTTCCTCCCTTTGTCTCTCTCTCTCTCCCTTCTCTCTTTTTCTGTCTCTGTCTTACTCTCTCCCCTCCTCTCCCCTCCCCTTTCTACCTCTTCTCCCTCTCTCTTCTCCATTTATGCTCTCCCCCTCTCCCTCCCTCTTTCTATCTCTCTGTCTCTCCTCTCCTCTCTTTCTCCCTGTCTCTATCTGTGTCTCTCTGTCTCTCTGTCTCTCTCTCTGTCTTTCTCTCTCTCTCTCTCTCTCTCTCTCTCTCTCTCTCTGTGTGTGTGTGTGTTGTGTGTGTGTGTGTGTGTGTGTGTGTGAGAGAGAGAGAGAGAGAGAGAGAGAGAGAGAGAGAGAGAGAGAGAGATTGTAGTACGAGGCTTCTAACATCACACAGTTTGGGAGACCAAAAACTTCTAGGGCAGTATAGGATTTTCTAGACAATTTCATAAGCTCTTGAATAGAATAAAAATTTTAAACAAATATGTTTTAATTCCCCCCCAAAATTAAAATTGCAATGGCACTGTGAACTACAAGGCTTTGAACACAAACTAATTACTCTTATTTTGAGTTTAATGAGCAAACATTTGCATCCTACCTAGCCTTTCGCCTTTTATTTTTTTTAAGTAAAAAGGAAATCACAGATCACAGGTGGGTAGTAGATATGTCTTGCTCAGAAAATGAGCTCTGAAAATGAGAGAAAAACAACCACAGGCAAAAAAATAATAACACCCTGTGGCAGAATTATTGGATCTCATTACCAATTGGCAGGCTGTCCTTCCCTGCATTGCTTAGCGGGAGCCCTCTGTGAAAATGTGGTGTACAGAAATAAGGCAGAGTTCCCAGGTCAGTTCAGTCCAAGAAATTACAACCACAAATTATTCAGGATTAACTAATACTTATGTTTATTATAATAATCAAAAAATATCATCACAGAATAATGATGATGGCGCCTCTATAGAACGTTTGGCTTGTCCAAAGAAACCATTAGAAATTTAAATCAGATTTACATCCTAGACAGACAAGATGTTATTGCACAGAATTCAATCAATTTGATCAGTGTCTACTCTATGCCTAGCCCTGTGCTAATGCTGAGACAAGGGGAACAAAAGAAATATAAGATGTGTCCTTGCCCTTGAGAGCACTACAACAAGAATTGGTTAGTAAATCCAGCCAAAAATGAAATAATAGGTATGTCTGTGGGCCCCAGTATGTACGAGGTGAACAGTCTTCCTAGAGTTCTAGACTGACATCAACCCTTTGGTTTCCTGGTGATATGAAAAGGATAGAAAAGCATTGAGCAGTCAAGAAATTATGTCATTAGTAATTCTCACCTGTAGAAACTTTCCATTTCAGAGAAGAGAGAGGCATTGCAGAAAAAAAGGAAATGTTTGGAGCTAGATAGCAAGATGACAGAACTTCAAAGAACCATAGAATATTGGAATTGGAAGGGATTTTAGAGATCATCTGGTCCAATGATATTCAACTAAAATAGAAACAGGGGCCACTAAACTATACATAAGGATCCCGATGGGCCACATATTGACTTAGTTTTAAAAGTAATGTTATCTGTGTTTTATTATATTTTATTATTCATTTATTATGCTATTTAATACTATTTATTGAAGATAATTTTATTTAAAATGGATTCTTTATATTAATTATATTGCTATCATTTCAAATATCAAATTTATTTAAAATATTTTCTATTATTAAAATAGTAATTCTTATTGTTTATTGAATAATACATTTATATTTATTTGTCATACACTTATTAATTACATTTTAATCTGGTACAGGGGCATGCAGCCCAATGTTTGACATCTCTGATCTAATTCAAATCCCCTCATTTTCCACATGAGGAAATGGAGGCCCAGATAGGTGAAGTTACTTGTCAAGGATCACCCAGCTAATCAATGGAAAAACCATTTATAATCATATGTCCTAACATCAAAACTATCTCAAAGTTGAAAAATCATTCTTTAATTAATAAAATGACCAAAGTTATGTCAATCACCAGCTTCAGGGAGGGAAGTTTTTAGAAACTTTTGAAATGTCCATGAATGTGTTAACCCAGGCTGAGTTCCTATTTTTGTCTTACTAGTAAAAGAATCCCAGCGAATCAAACTGTCCAAAAAGAAAAGGAAAAAGCCACTTGTGACCAAACTTTCAGATTCTTGAGGACATGGAACTTCTGTCAGAATCCCAAGTCAAGCTGGAAAATGTGGTCTTCCTCCCTGACATACCATATTTTCCTGTGAAGTGAAGATAATTTCCCAATCTCAAGGGACTATGCTCATCATAACTTAGGATCAGCATAGTACAACATAAAGACCATTCATTTGGAGTCCATAGAACTGGGTCCAAATCTCATCTCTGGCACTGACCTTGGCCAAATCACTTCACATTGTTGGGCCTCAGTTTCCTTATTTACAGATGAGGGGATTGGGCCACAACCCAAGAACTAAATAAACAAAATTATGAAAAACTTGTTCTACAAATAAAATCAGATTTAAATAAGTGGAGAAATATTCATTGTTCATGGGTAGGTAGGGTCAATATAATAAAAAAAAACAATTTTACCTAATGGCAATTTTACCTAAATTAATTTATATATTCAATGCCATTCCAATTAAATTATGAAAAAAATATTTTACTAAATTAGAAAATGATAATAACAAAATTCATTTGGAATAACAAAAAGTCAAGAATATCAAAGGAAATAATAGAAAAACCATAAAGGAAGGAGGTTTAACAGTATCAGATTTTAAACTATATTACAAGGCAGTAATTATCAAAAGTAGCCAATGTCCTTCCTAGCTCTAAATACATGATCCTACAATTAGGAAATATCCCTTTAATAACTCCAGTTCTGGAGGCAACAAGGTGGTGCAGTGGATAAAGCACCGGCCCTGGAGTCAGAAGGACCTGAGTTCAAATCCGGCCTCAGACACATAATAAATGCTTCCTAGCTGTATGACTCTGGGCAAGTCACTTAATCCCAATTGCCTCACTAAAAAAAAATTTAAAAAATTAAAAAATAGCTCCAGTTCTGCCTGGAGAGTGTGGCCAACTGAGTAGCCCAGAGACTACAAAAGCAAAAGCTTTTTGTGTGACTGATTCTCTGATTCAGAGAGACCCTTGCTTGACAGCACTGGATGGCTTGAGTCCCAATGGTTTCTGACAAAGTGGCCCAGAACTTTCTGCCTTCAGCTTATGTTGAACCTGGCCCCTCCTCTCTTTCCACCATGGCTTGTGTCTGCTGTTTTAGCCCGGCTCTATCCCCTGTTAACTTCAGCAGCTGTCTTCTCCACATCACCACCATGGCCTATATGGAGGTCCCCGAATATGCTCAGGACTGGCAGCTCTGTTGCCCAGTCTAATTCTCAATAGTAGGTACATCTGTGTCATTACAGAGCTTCTCTTTTTGTAGGTGCTAATTTCTGGAGGCAGATTCTGAAGTGACAGGCACCTCTAATCTCTAGGACCTGAAACTGCTTCACCCCATCCAAGGGTTGCTTCCAGAAATGGGAGCCTAGTTGGGGGTGATGACCTTCTAGACAATTTTAATTTGAACCCAAATTCCCTACCTCTAAATCTAGCAACTTCTCCATTACAACTCATTACTGATCTGTCCTCCGTCATATAAATGAGGGCACTAGAATGACAGAGCAGTCCCATGTTGTGAGACATGATCTTAGTATATTGATATATAGAGCAAGAGGTTAAATTGACCTAATGCAAATCATCAAACCTTATTGTGACCAACAGGGGGCAGTGAAGTAGAAAGCTGAAGGCATAGTGTTACAGATATTAGAAGCAACTTCCCATTCTTAACTAGGTTGCTGCCCAAGAACTTTTTTTTTCTTAAATTTACAGCTAACACAAGGTGAAAGGATATGCCAAAGTTTGGGGAGGGAAGAGAAGGGGGAGGTTGAGGTCACATCCCTTGGTGCTAATATAGTTCAGTTGATTGCCCACAGAAAATAAAACTGTTGAAGTCAGAGCTCCATCTCTCTGGCCAAGCAGAATTGGAAGGGTACTAAATCCTGAAGGTTGTGAAAGTTCAAGAATGCTTTCAGAAATTGTTAAAGCATATAAATTAGGTAGATAGGCAGGGGAAGACCAGATTCTGAAGAATCTTGAAAGCTAGACATACATAGTGAGTGCAGTAGATAACAGGAAGCCTTCATAGGGTTTTCATTTATAGGATTATAGGTTTAGAGCTAGAATCGCCCTTAGAGAATATATAGTCCACCCCTTTGATTTCACAAATAAAGAAATTGAAGCCCTGAGAGTGAAGTCATTTGCCCAAGGTTATAGAATCACAGACTCTCCAAGTGAAATGAGATGTCAGAGGTCAGTTAGCCTGGCTTCAGCCTGTACAATTAAATAACTAACTTCTCTGGGGCTCAGTTTCCTTATTTGTAAGATAAGGTTGTTGGACTCAATTGCTTCCAAAGCTCCTTTTAGCTCTACGTTATGATCTTAATTATTTAACATTTTCCTAGGTACCTTTATTCCCTCTAAAATCGTAGAGCACCATCCTCTCCTCTAACCTCTGCTTATTTGAGATTGACCTACAGGGGTGTTCTGGACAAGAATAGTAATTGATATTGATTTAATGTTTTGAAGTTTACATTATCTCATTTAATCATTTGATTGACAGCTTACTTATACATATTTCAATGTTAGGTTCAGTCTTGGGACAGCTAGTTGGCTCAATGGATAGCGTGGTGGGCTTGGAGTCAGGAAGACTTATCTTTCCTGAGTTCAACTCTGGCCTTAGACACTTACTATGTGACCCTAAGCAAGTCACTTAACCCTGGTTGCCTCAGTTTCCTCATCTATAAAATGAGCTAGAGAAAAAAAATGGTAAACCACTCTTTGACAAGAAAACCCCAAATGGGGTCAGGAAGAGTCAAACACAACTAAAAAACGACTGAGCAAGGTTCTGTCTTAACCAATGAAGAAGCCTCTGGCTCTATATTCTGTCCTCATATGATAAGAACAGATTAAAGAATGGACTAAAAGGAGGAGATATGGGGAACAGAAAGCTCAGCTTGGAGGCAGATTTAGTAATTCAGCCACTAGTGAACAAGGGAAATCAGCCAGAAATAAAGAGTGCAGGTACCAAGGATCTATAATCAGGATCACACAAGACCTGATAGCTATCACTTTAAAGGAGAGGAGAGCTTCACCTTAGACAATTTCAGAAAAATTAAGTATTTCCCCACTTCTAGAGTAAGGAAATGGAATTGTCCCCAAGCCCAGAGAATTATAGGGCTATCCCAAGTAATTTTTAAAAAATAACAATCTAGGTGGAAACATCTTCCATGAATGCAGATCACAGGCAACTCCTGTGTGAGGCACTAAGGTATTAAGTGAAATGCCCAGGGTCACACAGCCAGTATGTGTCTACGGCAGGACTGGAACCAAGGTCTTCCTAACTCTAAAATCAGTTTTTTCTCCACTGCCTTTCTCTCCCCAACATTCATGCTAATAGAACTGCACAGAGTGGGCAGACAAGAAAGAAAAACCAAAGTTCTAGCACTTGCACCAGGCAAACAAAACTCGTGGCTTTCTTTTCCCTGAAAAACATGTTCACTACAGTAGCTACAAGTCATAGGGCCAGACAATGCAGGGCATTCATTAGTGACCATTGTATCAAACTTGCCGACCTCACTTTCTCTAAGTAATGTGGAGGCAAAATGATTGAGCCACAATAGGAAATTTTACTGGGAAATGAAGACTAGACTTTGTTGTATTTCTAACACCCCATTCTTCTAGCTCTGCAACAAATAAAATTTTCCCAAGAAACAAGAGAGGATATTTTGGTAAGGCTTGCTAAAGGAAAGATTTTTTTCTACATTCCGTCATCTAATAATTGAATTCCATACAAAAATAGAAATAGACAAAATACTTAACCATGCTTTTTAAAATGATTTTATGTTACCACTCTTTAAGCAGCAATTTCCTCATCCATAAAATAAGGATAATAATAATAAGCACTTACCTTAGAGGGTTGTGAGAACCAAATGAGAAGATATATTTAAAGGACTTTGCAAATCTTAAATCAATACATACATGGTGGTTCTTACATAATTATTATACAATATATAATTATACTATGCACTATATATAATCATGTGATAATGATGAGTGTTCCCTTCTTCTACCTTAGACCGTTTCAGAAAAAAGATTAAGAGACCATAAGCAGAATTACAAGGTGGCAAAATCCTTTCACTCTTATAAAACCTCTAAAATGATGGTCCCTGACATGTCACACACATACATTTAAAAAAGCCATATTGTTTTTTATTTTAATATAATAATCATTCAGGGTATACCTCCAACCCATTCTCTGACCACTTGTAACAAAGAAAAAAAAATTCAGTAAAACCAACCGAGACAGTGACCACATCTGACAGTGTACTTAACATTCCACACCCACAGTCCCCCACCTCTCTACCAAAAGGAGATGCTTTTCATCATTTGCACTCCTCAGTGTTGCTCAGTATGCTCACAGTTGTTGTTGTGTGGGTTTTTTTAATCTTCTCAGGGTTTTTTCCTCCTTCACTCTGTATCAGTTCATTCAAGTCTTCCTACTTGTAATGATATATATTGAAACACATCAATAAAAAATGTTCTTTAATCCTAGACAGCTTGGCTTCTTGGCTATTCAAAAATTTTTGGATTAAAAAAATGGTTAACTTTTAATGGCTGAATTCAAGCATGAAAGTTTCGCAGTTACATATACAAACTTCTTAAAAAGGAAAAGACAAAAGAATGAAAGAATGTAATCAGAAATCAGGAATTAAGGAGGAAAAGGTCTTTGTGAAGCCAATAAATATCTTGAAGATAATATAATAAAGTAACAACCATATAATTTTCCCAAGCTCTGTCACATCTAGGTCTTATAAAATCTTCCGATGGTATTAGTGACATTCTTGGGTCAGTGTGCTTGGATTCTATGGCAACAGTTTTCATCTTTTGTCCCCGGTAGATAATATGCCTAAATTTATATTTAAAATGTAGATAAAAGAATGCTATCTCATGCAGAGTTACCCTTCCTCCTTACACATACAGACATAAGGGCCTTTGCCAAGCAAGTAAGCCACTGGGTTTGTTGAACTTGGTGATCTCTAAGGTCCTTCCCAGCTCTAACATCTCATGAGTCCATTACTGATTATCCGACTATACTGTATACAGGGCAGCTAAGTGGAACAGTGGATAGAAATTAGGCCTAGAGTCAGGAAGACCTAAATTCAAATCCTGCTTCAGGCACTAGATTACTAGGGATCATACTAAAATTGTATCTAGCATTTCTATATTATTTTAGTATGACTCCTTTATAACACTGGTGCCAGGAGACAATAGTAACCCCTTACTAAGTTGTAAGGGTTTCAAGGCAAACACAAATTGAGTAGACTCTGGGCTCATTGTCCAAAGACTAGCTTAGCTAAGGTCCCATAGAATAATACTATGTTGGATAAAAGGTGATAGATTTTTTCCACTACAACAACCACCTACTAAGTTATATAGAGGTTACATTTATGCTACCTAAGAGATTACAATCATCTGAAGGACCAAAATAAATATGATTTAGGGATTAATTGTAATTGTATTCTAATACAATATAAATTATTTGAATGCAATTTGCCAGATTTCCCCAAAGTAACAGTCTTCCTGGCAGTATTCATAGGCTAATTGGTCAATTTTAGAACTTGCAGGGGACTTAGATATCATTAAGTCAAACCTCCTAATTTTATACATGAGGAAACTGAGGCTCAAAAAGGTTAAGTGACTTGCCCAGGGTTACCTGGCCAGCCAATGTTTAAACTGTGATTTAAAAGTATAATATCCAGGCTCTTTTCTGGTCATAGCTTTCAAGTAAACTAATGATTCTTAAATTATCTCTCCAGATCTGTTTGCTAGGTCGATTTTTTAAAATATTAGACACCTTACATTTTCTTGTTTTTTAGTCTTTTTCATTTGTTTTAATATTTCTTGTCTTACAGAGTCATTAACTTTTATTTGGTCTATTCCAATTTTGTTGTTTGGGTAAGGTTTTATACCCCTTGCACTGAACTGTTCATTCTCTTTCCAAGTCTTTCTTTCCTCTAGCATTCTCACTTCATTTACAAAATCATTTTTTAAACTCTTTTAAAAGTTCTTGCTCAACTTCTTTCAGGAATTCTAATTAAACTTGTGTCAAACCTGTATTTTTCTTTGAGGCTTGTAGATAGTTTGAAGTCATTCTCTTCTGGGGATATTGTGCCTTGGGTATCACTATCATCTTAATCCCTCTTTATGGTGAGAGCCTTATTTCACTCATTCTTCTAGCCTTACTTCCTGAATTAAGCACTTTTGGAATGTCTGGACCTTGCTTGGACTTGTTTTGTATTTTCTTGGTCCTGTCTACTTGTCTAACTGTTCATGGATCTTTGTCAAGGAAAAGTGAGTGTCCCCCAGGGCTCTGTGTGCTTCTCTTCCTCTTTTATACTGGGTCACTTGGTGATCTCATCAGCCCCCATGGTTTTATCATCTCTATGCTGATGATTCTTGGGTCTACCCATCCAATCCTAACTGTTCTCCTAACTTCCCGACTCATATCTCCATTTGCCTAGACACCTGAAACTAGATGTCACATAGACATCTTAAATTCATTGTGTACAAAACTGGACTCATAATCTTTCCCAATAACATCGTCTGCACTTTCAAACTTCCCTGTTACTGTCAAGGACACCACCATCCTCTTAGTTACCCTGACTCACAATTTGTTTGTCATCTTCAACACATCATTCTTCTTCACCCCCTACATCCAATCTGTTGCCAAGTCCTATCAATTTTGCTTCCTGATAGTTCTCTCACATATCCCCTTCTCTTTTCCAAAACTGCCACCACCCTGGTGTGGGCCCTCGTCACCTTAGACCTAAGGCATTGCAACAGACTACTGATTGGTTTCCCATCTCAAGTCTTTCTCCACTCCAGTCCCTCCTCCACTCAGCTGTCAAATTGATCTTCCTAAAGCACAAAGAAAGTCAGAGAAAAAAAGACTAAAAACTTATTTCTTGAGATAACTGAGTTTATCCTTATCTGGCAAAGAAGCATGTAGAAAACTTGTAAAAAAAAAAAAAAGAGGCTGGTAACCTAAGAGGAGTGGCGGAGCTGTGTTTCCAGAATTTAGAAGTCATTAGTTGTAATGATGGCTAAAAGGAGAGCTGGGCTATGATCTTTCTCACAGCTGACATATTTATTGTAAATAATAGGTTTTTGTTTTATTATTGGTTACTTTATTAATAAATAGTATACTATAGTCAGTAACCTGGATGCTTATTTAAGCCTAGTAGATTAGGGGTTTTGATCTATAGATAGATGACTATAGATATGTATTTGTATAAATATCTACATATATATATAGAGAGAGAGAGACAGGCAGACAGGGACAAAGACAGAGAGAGAGAGAGACAGAGAGAGAGAGACAGGGACAGAGACAGAGGAGCAAAAACTTAGGAGGAAAAAAAATTCTCTAATTAATTAAATAATATTTAACAGACTGGGCTGGGGGCTGAAAGATGATTGATTGATTGATTAATGAGAGATGTAATTTTAATAATTAATAAGAAAATATGAAAACATACCCTTTGATTGTCTTAGAACCAAGAAAGATAAAAATGAATAAGTAAAATGAGTTAGTCCCCATGATTTTGAGGACCACTTTTGACAGGGCCCAAGAAAGCAGGGAGGCCAGGATTTGCTGGTTCCTATCGATGCTCCCTTCTAAGCTTTTTTTTTTCAATAGATTTTTTTTATGAATCCATTTATTTTTAAATGGCCTACATTTTCCTTTCTATTCCTCCCTCCAGAGAGCCATCCTTAAAACAAGTAACTTTTTAAAAAAGCGAGAAGGAAAAAAATCAGCAAAACCAATGAACACACAAAAAAATTTATGTGCAGTGTTCCGTGAACTAGGATTTCTGCAGAGAAGTGGGCAAAGGTCTCACTCATATCTCTTCTCTGGGGCCAATCTTAGTCTTTAGAATTTTGCAACATTTGATTTCAAATGTTTTATGGCTGTTATTCTTTCTGTGAATATTGTGGGAGTTATTGTGTTGATTGTTTTACTGACTACTTACTTCACCCTGCCTCAGTTCATATAAATTTTTCCATGCTTCTCTGTCTTTATTGCTTGTCATTTCCTGCAGAATGGTGATATTCCACCAAAAAATATAGCTAACATTTGTATTGTGGAACTATGCTAAGCCCTTTACAATTATTATCTCATTTGATCCTCACAACAACCCTGGGCAAGTCCCTTACCCCTGTTTGCCTCAGTTTCCTTATCTATAAAATGAACTGGAGAAAGAAATGGCAAACTGCTCCAGTATCTTTGCCAAGAAAACCCCAGATGGAGGTCACAACGAGTCAAACATGACAAAGAACGATTTAACAACAAGAAGCTTCCTGATCCAGGCCCTGCACTCTATCCACTGTGCCACCTAGCTACTTAGCTTGTTTAGAGTACAGTATAGTATCGCAAGCCCTATTGTATTTAACCTTGTAGTTACTGCGTTACCCTTGCCTAACTCTTCCTTTTTCCTGTTGCCAAAAATCTAACCCACTATGAGATCATTTCTCATCCCTTCCTCTTTCCTCCCAGATTGCCTAAATGTCACATCTATTTGACTTTTCCAACTTATTTTTTATTCTAGCCTGTCTTATTTTCTAAGGCTTCCTCATGAGATACTTAAGCTTCTTTTTCAGTTTAAAAAAAAACATCAAAAGTTTCCTCAAAGGAGATCTATCTATCTTGGTTGCAAATTCAATGTCATTTATTACCTGCATGTGACAGTGTAGTTCCTGTTGAAATGGATTGTGATTTTTTTTTGTCTACTTCTGTCATGTAGGTTAAATCAAAATGTTCTGGGGAAACTGAGCCAATTAGAATAATAGAAATCAAAATCTTTCATGTAAAAGCTTTGCTAGCCTTGATATTCTATTATCTCTCTAATATTTGGCACTGCTACAGATCATTATAATTTGTTAGAGGAGGAAGTTTCCCCAAACAAAGGTTTGGTTTTTCTTTAGGGTGAGCAGGAACTTTTTGGTGATCCTTTGCACTATATGGCTAATGTATCATTTATTCTTAGGACTGCCTGGGGCCATGGGACATCAAGGGGAGAAAGGAGAAAAGGGAGACCCTGGTGAATTAGGCTTGCCTGGAAATGATGGTCCTCCAGGAGAGAAAGGTGAAAGAGGAGAGAAAGGAGACAAAGGGGACCCATCCAATGATGTGCTTCCTACAGGTAAGGGTACAACCACTTTGGCTCGTGCAATTATGATTATTTCTATGCAGATAAGAGGCAGCCGTGGCATAATAAATAAAGAGCCGGCTCCACACTGTGCAGAGAAGGTAAGGTCTGCAAGCTTGCTGCAGTGATCACTAGTCAACCGTTCGATGACCAGCACTTGGCCTGATGACCTGTAGCTATTGTAGACAGTGGGGGTTTTTTTAGAGAAAAGAATGCATGAGTTTTTGTTTTGTTTTGTTTTCCTAACTGGATGCCAAGACCATCCACCACATGTCAGGCCATTGCCAGCTACCCAGACTTTTGTCTAACCCCTGGACTTTGATGTCTCTGAAAGAGAGACTTTGTTCAGCTCTGTCTCACTTAAATTCAATTCACAAGCAAGACATTATCCATGATGTTACTGGCCTTCTTCGAAATGAAGGATTAATGACAAATTTTTTTTTTGTTCAGTCTATGTGTTAGTATTTTGGCTTCTCTATGCCCATTCAGTACAGAAAGTTTTACTGGCATGAGAGTTTGGGGAGCAAAACAGCACGGTATAGAGAGTTGAGAAAACTTTGGTTTTAAGGCTGATACATACTGGCCGTGTGACCCTGGAACCTCTCAGAGTTCTAGGAAACCCTCTTAGAATATAAATGGTGGGGAAGGTTCCAGCCTGTATTGATAGAGGGAACTTCCTCTTCCCGCAGTTCCCTGTACCAATAAAATCACAGGTCCAGTTCCTATCGCCTATATTTGAAAGCTAGAGCTTTATAATTATAATAAATATCCTCCTAACCAACCTGTGAAGTAGGTAGTAGAAGTGCATTATTGCCATTTTACAGATGAAGAAACTGAGACCCAGAGAAATAAAGTGAATTGTCCAAGGTCACACAACTATTAAGGGATAAGGTCAGAATTTGAATCCAGGTCTCCTAAATCCAAGTCTGGTGCTATTTTTTTTTCTTTACAATACCACAATAACTACAAATGCAGGCAGAGCAGGAATATCTGCCCTAAACATAAGATTATGTGATTTCATTAACAAGTCAAGTCAACAAGCATTTTTTAAGGGCCTGCTATGTGCCAGGCACTAGGCTAAGTACAGGGTATACAAAGAAAGGTTAAAAACAGACTTTGCTCTCAAGGAGCTCATAATCTAACAGAGAATTCAATATGTAAACAGCTATGGACAAACAGGATAGAGACAGGTTAAATTGGAGGAAATCTTGGAGGGAAGGAAGGTGGGATTTTATTTGAGATTTGAAAGAAGCCAAAAGGGCTTCCTGGACTAAGGAAGACTCATCTTCTGGCCTCAGACACTTACTAGCTGTGTGACCCTGGGCAAGTCCCTTCACCCTGTTTGCCTCAGTTTCCTCATCTGTAAAATGAGCTGGAGAAGGAAATGCAAACTACTCCAATATCTTTGCCAAGAAAACCCCAAATGGGATCATGAAAAGTTGGACATGACTGAAACAACTGAACAAAAGAAAAGTTCGATTAGGTATTATCCCCGTTTTGCAGATGAGAAAAAAACCGGTTATCTGAATTTCCTGCCTAGTTCAGAAGAACAGATTAGAAGAGATGGGATACTAGACACAGCTAGAGGAAGAGAAAAAATGATAGTTGATAGTGAAGAAGGAAACATTTCTTTTTTTTTTTTGACTTGCATCATAGAAGAGAGTTTAGAGTTGTTTTTATAGATCCAATCTAAGGAAAAATGGGGAATTAGGAGAAATGTGTCATTATCTAATTTCTCATGCTTTCTTTATTCCCTTACTCCCATCATGGCCTCTTTCTCTACTCCATCTTCCACAAGAAGGAAACATTTTTATAAAAAAGCATAGCAGCCTAGGCCATCTTGTATAGGAGTGTAAAGCCCCACAATGTCTCAAGTAACTCGAATTATGGCACGGCACAATACTTGATGCTAATAATGGTAGCCTTGAGTCATCATGGGAAGGTTACATTATGTGCAATATACTCTATTTTGGAAGGCAGGGAAGTATGTAACCCATTTTAGAAAGATTGCTATCTAAAATACCTTAAAAAGTAAGGTTTATGGGGCAGCTAGGTGGCACAGTGGCAGCACCAGCCCTAAAGTCAGGAGGACCTGAGTTCAAATGCGGCCTCACATTTGACACCTACTAGCTGTGTGACCCTGGGCAAATCACTTAACCCCAATTGCCCCCCCGAAAAAAAGTAAGGTTTAGGAGGATAAAGTATCCCTTTGAAAAGGATGAAGCAATACACAAATATGGAATTTTGGAGAGGCGGTGTGGTACAGTGGTAGAGGAGTGGGTTTGAAGTTAGAGGACCTGTATTCAAATCCCAACTTACAACTTACTACCTGGGTGGTCTTAGGAAAATCACTTAACCTTTGGTGGCTTCTGTTTCCTTGTATATAAAAAAAGGTATTGGACAAGTTGGACTTCATATTCTTTTATAGCTCTATATATGATCTTATGAGTCCTGGCTTTGCCATTTGCTAGCCACGTGACCTTGGGCAGGAGGCAGGGAAGGAAGGAAAGAAGGAAATAAGCATTTATGTAACAGCTATTATGTACCAGACACTGTGCTAAGCACTTTACAAATATGATCTATGTGATCTTCACAACAACCCTGGGAGGTGGATGCCATTATTATACCCATTTTACAGATGAGAAAACTGAGGGATGGAAGAATTAAGTCCAAGTTTACCCAGCTAGTCAGTGAAAGAGCCAAGATACAAATCCAGTCCTTCTGACCTCTTTTCCACTGTACACCATTGCTCCTTAAAAAGAGATTTCAAAAAATTGATCCTTTACTTAAGTCCTACATCAGTGTTTCTCATCATGATGAAGATATGGCCCAGAGTTTTTAAAGGTATAGGGAAAGTAGCTGGTGGAAGAGGCAGAATCTCCAGAGAAGATGGGACATGGAAGTAGGAAGACCTGGGTTCTGATCCCACCTCAGACACTTAGTAACAGTGTAACCCTGAGCAAGTCATTTAAACTTTCTGGGGCTCAGTTTCCTCACCTATAAAGTGAAGGAGGGGGAGGCGGAGCCAAGATGGCAGAGTGAAAGCAGTGACTTGCTTGAGCTCTCCTCCAAACCCCTGCAAATATTCATAAAAAATAGCTCTAAACAAACTCTGAAGCAGCAGAACCCACAAAAAGACAGAGTGAAACAAATTTCCAGCCCAAGACAACATGGATGAGTGATCAGAAAGGTGTATCGTGCTGGGCTGGGAGAGCAGCACGCAGGCCGCCGCAAACCTGGAGCAGGCCTCAGAGGACTGAATCGCGGGCAGCTGTGCAGGTTTCCAGACTCCTCAATCCACCAATGCCAAAGACAACTTAGAAGGTCAGTGGGAAAAGTCTGTTTCTGTCAGTGCTGAGAAAGGAAGGCGGGGTTTCAGCTCCGTTCCCCAAGAGCGTAGGGCTGGGGGGGTGCAGCTGCTTCCTGAGCTTCCGGTCCACAGACTGAAGGGGAATCCAGTGGCTGATCAGAGAGGGATTGCAGGGATCTGTTCGCCAGTGCTGAGGCAGGAATCTCTTGCTTTGCCCATGTGTGGATCTGGGTCACAGTTCTGGGTGGAAGTGCTGGGGTGAGGAGGAGCGCTGGCATGGTGGAGCTTGTAGTGATTGTGGAGAGGAGCCCCTCCTAACAGTTACAGGACAGAAAGGAGTACTTGTAGTCACAGGCCAGGAAAGGAGTAAACACCTCGCCCCTTATCATACCACCTTAGAAGAACTGAAAATTTACAGGGCCCTACAAGTATCTCTGAAAACAGCTGTACAAACCCCTGAAGCTTGGGACAGTACATTCTCCACATTGGAAGCAAATTCCTACCTTAACAAAGAGTTTAAAACTCAAGTAATTGGCCGGGATCATAAGCAAGCAGTGCAAAAAGAGTCAGACTATATTATCTTACTTTGGTGAAAAAGAAGATCAAAATATACAACCAGAAGAAAACAAAGTCAAAGCTCCTACATCCAAAGCCTTCAAGAAAAATATGAATCAGTCCCAGGCCTTGGAAGAGCTCAAAAGGGATTTTGAGAAGCGAGTAAGGGAAGTAGAGGAAAAACTGGGAAGAGAAATGAAGTGATGCAAGAAAATCATGAAAAACAAGTCAACAGCTTGCTAAAGGAGACTCAAAAAAATACTGAAGTAACACCTTAAAAAATAGCCTAACCCAAATGGCAAAAGAGGTCCAAAAAGCCAATGAGGAGAAAAATGCCCTAAAAGAAAATTGGCCAAATGGAAAAGGAAGTCCAAAAGATTACTGAAGAAAATACTTCCTTAAAAATTAGAATAAGCAATTGGAAGATAGTGACTTTATGAGAAATCAAACACTGTAGAACAAATCCAAAAGAATGAAAAATTAGAAAACAAGGTGAAATATCTCATTGGAAAAACAACTGACCTGGAAAATAGATTGAAGAGAGAGAATTTAAAAATTATTGGACTATCTGAAAGCCATGATCAAAAAAGAGCCTAGACATCATCTTTCAAGAAATTATCAAGGAAAACTGCCCTGATATTTAGAACCAGAGGGCAAAATAGAAATTGAAAGAATCCACAGATCTCCTCCTGAAAGAGATCCCCAAAGGAAAACTCCTAGGAATATTATAGCCAAATTCCAGAGTTCCCAGGTCAAGGAGAAAATATTACAAGCTGCCAGAAGGAAACAGTTCAAGTACTGTGGAAACACAATCAGGATAACACAAGATTTAGCAGCTTCTACATTAAAGGACCGCAGGGCATGGAATATAATATTCCGGAGGGCAAAGGAGATAGGATTACAACCAAGAATCACCTACCCAGCAAAACTGAGTATAATCCTTCAGGGGAAAAAATGGTCATTCAGTGAAATAGAGGACTTTCAAGCATTCTTGATGAAAAGACCAGAGCTGAATAGAAAATTTGACTTTCAAATACAGGACTCAGTGGAACATGAAGAGGTAAACAGGAAAGAGAAATCATAAGAGACTTATTAAGATTGAACTGTTTACATTCCTGCATGGAAAGATGATATTTATAACTCATGAGACCTTTGTCAGTATTAGGGTAGTTGGAGGAAAAAAATTATATGTATGTATATGTAGATAGATAGATAGAGGGCACAGGGTGAGTTGAAGATTAAGGGGTCATATCTGGAGAATAAAATTAAGGGATGAGAGAGGATTATACTCAGAGAAGAAGAAAGGGAGAGGTAGAATGGGGTAAATTATCTCACAAAAAAAAAGAAAAGAAAAGTCTCTTACAGTGGAGGGGAAACGGGGAAAGGTGAGAGGGAATGAGTGAATCTTATTCTCATAGGATTTGGCTTAAGGAGGGAATAACATACACATTCAATTGGGTATGGAAATCTGTCTTACCCTACAGGAAAATAGGGGGAAAGGGGACAAGAGAGCAGGGGGATGATAGAGAGGAGGGCAGATTGGGAAAGGGGTAATCAGAAGTAAATACTTCTGAGGAGGGACAGGGTCAAAAGAAAGAATAGAATAAATGGGAGGGCAGGATAGGATTAAGGGAAATAGAGTTAGTTTTTCACAACATGTCTACTATGGACGTGTTTTGCATAACTGCACATGTACAACCTATATTGAGTTGCTTGCCTTTTCAATGAGGGTGGGTGGGGAGGGAGGAAGAGAAAATTTGAAACCTAAAGTTTTAAAAACATGTGTGTTTAAAAAAAATGTTTTCACATGCTACTGGGAAATAAGAAATACAGGAAATGGGGTACAGAAGTCTATCCTGCCCTACAGGAAAATAGAAGGGGAAGGGGATAAGAGAAGGGGAGAGAGATAGAAGAGAGGACAGACTAGGGGAAGGGATATTCAGAATGCATGCCATCTTGGGGTGGGGCGAGGGGGGAGATGGGGTGAAAATTCGGAACTCAAAAACTTGTGGAAGTGAATGTTGAAAACTAAAAATAAACAAATTTATATTTAAAAAAATCTTTGAAAAAAATAAATAAAGTGAAGGGGTCAGAGTCATTAACATCTCAGGATCCTTCTAGGTCTACATCTATAATCCATTGAGAAAAAGTTTCACAACATCCTTTTACTATGTGAAATGAAAGCTGTGTCCATGACAATGTCTCTCACTCTCTTTCTCTGTTTCTCTCTAGGTGCCAAAGGGGAGCAAGGTCCCCCAGGCCTCCCTGGCCCTCCTGGACCCCCTGGCCCTCAAGGTCCACCTGGCCCACCCAGAAGCAGAAAAGCCAAAGCCCAGCGCCAGGCAAATATGTTTAATGGCCAATGCACAGGTCACTACAGCCCCTGGTTTCATCTCTGTTTCTTGAGACTTTAGTACCTTTTAATTCCATATGCATTACATTGAATTTCATATACATATCCACTTTGCAGATGAGAAAACTGAGGTACACAAGGGTTAAGTGACTTGCCCAGGCTTGCCCAGATTGTTAGTGAAAGACCCAAGACACAAACCTATGTCTTCTCGCCCTGAAGTCAGTTCTTTCTCCACAGCACCACACTGTTCCTTGATGAGCAGTAGCAGTAGTTGGAGGGCTACCAGATATCCTTAAGAATAGATTCCCCCCACATTACCCTCCCAAAATACTATTTAATGCCCAGTAGATATTAGTTTAGCTAAAGTCAAACTGAAAAGGTAGCTTCTCCCCCATAAACAAAAATGTTCATCAGAAACTAAAGCACTCATAGCCAGGGACAAATCACAATTCAATTCAAATTTGTACCTAAGCCCTCTTCCACCTTCCCTGGCAACCATACTAGATCCTTCAGATTCCTTCTTTCTTTGCCCAAATACACCTCTCCCCCTCTCCCCCAAACCCATCCAAATCTCTCTATTTATGTATCCTTTAGAAACTTTGTGCTTTCAAAGGAAGGAAAGGGCCTGACAATAGGACTGATGGGATCTGGTATCTCTTGTCTGCATATACTCTTGTTAACAAAGATATTAGTGCTAGAGACGTGTAAGTCTATATTTAGAGATGGAAGACCACTCACATCAACGTTGTACTCAAATTCACTCAGATCAAGGGGACAGGTTTGTTGGCCAATTTGAAAAGCAAAAGGTTTTTTTTAATTAGTTAGGAAGAAAGAGGCTACTTTGATTTAAAAAAAAAAGACTTTTAGGGAAGATAAGATTTTCTACATGAGATAATAATGTAATGAGATACTTGCCTCAACCCTACTTCCACATGCTAGGGCCCAAGCTGGGTAGATGAAAGCCTATTAGCGTGTGTATGCATTGAAAATTCTCTGGGATGCCTGAAAAAGGACCGCTTAGGTCAACATACTGAAAATACAATGATCCTAGAAACATAGAATCCTACAGCTGGATCCCAGATAGACCCATAGAATGTCTGTCTCTTCCTTTGCCTCCATATTTGAGCTGATTTCAGAATCTACCTATGGAGTTATCTTCCATTTGCCCCTGCGTGCAATTCGGGTACTCAGAGAGCTACACCTCCCTCTTCTTTCTAGAAGACGCATTAAGGCTACACTCAGCTTTTGGTAAATGTATGTTTTAAAAGATGTCCTTGCCTTAGCGAAGCTGGATTACAATGCTCATCACCAGTTGGGAATCATTTTCTCTCGCTGCATAACTACACCTTTTCTGATATCCAGACCATCTTCTCCATTAACATCGTTCCCCTTTGTCAAGGCTTCTTTCAGAGAATGAACTGCAGCAATCAACTCTGGGTGAATAAGAGGGACTTTGCCAAAGCATTCATGGAGTTTTAATTTGCCAAATGCATTGCTAGCCAGTGACAGTTGGTTCCTGGAGAAGCTCTTTATGCCACTTAAGCACACCGACAAAGAAGCAGGGTCAGTTGTGTCAGCCCAAGTATGGGGAGGGAGGGAATGACTTTCAGTGAGATGCTATTATCTCCCCTTCATCTTTGAGATAAATGCATTCTGTTCTCCTCACTAAGTCCCCTTCATTTGAATTTCTCTCTCTCTCTCTCTCTCTCTCTCTCTCTCTCTCTCTCTCTCTCTCTCTCTCTCTCTCTCTCCTCTCTTCTCCTCTCCTCTTTCCCTCTCTCCCTCTCCTCTGTCTCTCTCCTCTCCCCATCTCTCTCCTCTCCCCATCTCTCTCCTCTCTCTCCCTCTCTCTCTTTCTCTCTCTCCTTCCCTCCCTCTTTCTCTCTTTGTGTGTCTATCTCTCTATGTCTTTCTCTCTCTTTCTCTTTCTGTCTCTCCCTCTCCTTCTCTGTCTCTCCTTCCCTCCCTCTTTCTCTCTGTCTCTGTCTGTATCTCTCTTTGTGCCTCTCTCTGTCTCTGTCCGTCTCTGTCTCTCTCTCTCTCCTTATCACCCTTTTCTTCACCCCCCTTCCTCCCTCCCTCCCTCTTTGTCTGTCTCTGTGTCTGTATGCCTGTGTCTGTCTGTCTGTATCTGTCCTTGCCCTCTCCTTCCCTCCTGCTTTTGCTCTGTCTGTCTCTCCCTCTCTGTCTCTGTCTCTGTCTCTCCCTCTCCCTCTCGGTCTCTCTGTCTCTCTTCCCCTCCTATTACTATTCCCTCCAACTTTAGACTGGAGATTGGAATGGCAATGGTTACAGATTCTTCAGTGCAACAGAAAAAGATCATCAGGATCTAATCTACTCCTTTGCCTTATGCTCAAGGCTAAGGTCAAAGCTACTGAGGG
The DNA here is from genome assembly GCF_003287225.1 of Phascolarctos cinereus. Taxonomy (NCBI): domain Eukaryota; kingdom Metazoa; phylum Chordata; class Mammalia; order Diprotodontia; family Phascolarctidae; genus Phascolarctos; species Phascolarctos cinereus. The sequence goes on along the minus strand of NW_027555736.1, from coordinate 162,417,399 downwards.
TAGCCCCAGCAGCAGCGATAGAAGGTTCCAGATGAAGGCTGATCAGAGCATGATAACCCACAGGGTAGTCACAACACAACCCCCAGAGAGCTGTCTTCAAGGAGAGAAGTACTTCACAAAGAATTTTGTCCTTGGAAGGGAACTTAAATACCATTTAGTCCAACCCCCACTTCTTATGGACAAGAAAATGACTTATTTTGCTATGAATTACCATAATATCTTAGACTCATAATTCTTATTGGTAAAAGGAACCTTAGAGATCATTAAGTCCAAACCTCTCACTTTACAAATGAGGAAATTGAGGCTCAGAAAGGTTAAGTCACATGCCTGGAATTGCACAGGTAGTAAGTAACAGAGCAGAGACTTGAACCTGGGTGCTCTGACTCAAGGGTCACAGCTCTTTTTCCACTACACTATTTTGCCTTCTTAGTTTCAGTGCTTTTGATACGGCACTTCTCAAAATAATGGAAGGTATTCCACAGTGGACAGAAGTATTAACTAATGAAGTCTAGAGACCAAGACCACTTCCTTTGGCTGGGATTCTCCAGTCTCCTGGCCCCTCGGCCTGAGGCATTGGCTCCTCCTCTGCTCCACATCACATCTATGTCCCAGACCTATTCAGTCATCACCTAGTAGATAGTCAGAGGCACGATTATTTGGGAGGATAGCACCCTTCTTTCCACCATGACTCAGGTACCAAGAAAGCTTCATTAAGCCTTCTAATGACTCTCACTAACCTTTCATTATTTCTTCTGGCATTGGTGAGTTATGTAGACAATGAGGAGAAAAGTGCTTTAATGTAGAGTGTGTGAAGGGGAGTAATGTGAAATAAAGCTAGAAAGGTAGTGTGTAGTAGGTTAAATGACAGGAGTTTACATTGAAGGCTAGGGATGACAGGGAGCCACTCAAGGTGTTTGAGCAGGAGAGTAACATCCTATGCAGTCCAGGCATGGGGCACGGTACAAAGGCAAGGGGTAAGAGGTATCATGTGTGAGGAGCAGCAAGAAGGCCAAGGCATGTGTGTATTGAAGATTCTCTGGAATGCCTGAAAAAGGCTAGTGCACATAGATCATAGGGTATGAGGAAGCAAGTAAAAATTAAGAAATTGAAAAGGAAGGAAGGGGCCAGGCTATGAAGAGCTTTAAATACTAAACAGAAGATTTTATGCACCATGAGGATCATTGCATGTGGGTCTAGCTTACTCCCTTGTCCTCCCCTGCCTGGGTCATTGCAAATGGACATTTGATTGGGAAAACAGAACCTATAATAGGGAAACATCATGAAAATGTTGGAAGCAATAGTTTGAACTAATTCATCTCTTTCTCTGAGAACTTGTCTTTGTAGCGGGGAGAGGGGGAAGTTCAGGTTTCAAGGTTGGGTTTATCCTTTTTATGTAGCATAGATCCTAAAAAGCATTAGGACCTCATTTTATTCCACCCCAAAGGCAGACTGGTTAGCTGTCTGTCTCTCTCCCTCTCTCCCTCTCTCTCTCTCTCTGTCTTTCTTTCTCTGGCTCTGGCTCTGTTTCTCTCTCTTTCTTTCTCTCTCTGTCTCTCATCGTCCTCATCATCATCATTATCATCTACCTGCCTACTATTTTCTCAGTCTCTTTCTGTCTCTGTCTTTCCCTTTCTAGCTGTTTCTGTCTTTATCTCTCTGTCTCTGTTTATTTTAAATCTTGGCAATCAGGGTCATACCAGCTTCCCTAGTAACACACCAAGCAGTGACAGATGATAGAAACCTGACTGGCTCATTGGATGGCCCCAGTTGTGAGGATGCTGGACAGGCCTAACTGATCTAGGGCTCAGAAGAACAACACCCTCATTCCATTCAGCAATGATTTATGAAACAACTACTGTAGATGAGGCACGCCTGCTAAGTGCCGGGCATACAAAAATAAATGCAACTCAAGCTTTGCCTTCCAAAACTCTACAAACTGATGGGAAGGGGAAGGAGGACAAGACCATAGCTATGGTAGTAGGAAGAGTGAGATAAGTAGGAGAAAGAGTGCTATGAGAAATTTTAGGAGTGAGGTCAGTAAGTATATAAATTGAAGGAGAGATTACTTTCCCTTGGTTGTAAGGAGGAAGCTAAAGAGAAGGCTTCGTGAAGGAGGTGACATCATTTTATGATTAGAGACCAAGACCTTTCCCCATATTTAGCTAAAAATGGGGTAGCTCATGCTCCAATAAAACTTAGTATTATAGGATTTTAGAGTTCAAAAGACATTAGACGCCATCTAACCCAACCTCCTCCTTTTATAGATGAGGAAACCAAAACCTACAGAAGTGACATGATTTCTCCAAAGTCTTAGTGGGAGGGAGCAGCAGAGCTAGGCTCAGAACCCTGGGTCTTTTGACTGCAATCTGGAGCTTCTCCCTGGGAACTGAATCTCGTTGGCTCGTTACCCAGATTTATATCCCACCAATCAAATCATGCCCCTATAACACGGCCTAATAGCTCCATTCCCCCAAAGGCTCAATGTACTGTAGTTAGTCTATGAGGGAGGCGTTAGTCTGATTCCCCAAATACTACATTAAAATGGGAACCTGCTACATTAGCTGTATGTTTTTTTAAACTCTTTAGGTGATGCATGTGCGGTACCAAATGATGACACACTGGCAGGAAAACCAGATGAGAAAGCCAGTGAACACCATTCTCCGCAAGCTGGTAACAGATTCTGTGTTCCCTGTTCTGAAATTCAGAAAGATGATGCCTCAGGGTCACAGATGATGGTAATACTCCTTTTTGCTCTTTTGGCAGAATGCATCATTGCATCTATTGGAAGTCCCACCCAGGTGATAAAAGTTAAGGACACATTTGGAACTTGGATGAAAGAATCAGTGAATAAGAGTGATGAACGAATTTGGGTGACTGAACATTTCTCAGGTATCAGTGCCTGCCAGATGGATAAACATCTGTCTTCCAACTATACTGTTAAACCACTTTCTGTCTCTGCTTAAAATCCTTAGTGAGTTTTATTTAACAGTTGTTTAATAAAAAGAGGGAGTTGGTTTTCAGAAGCATAATGACTAGACTAGAAAAGGTCAGGGTTTTTTTTGCAATGGCTGTCTCAAAGGGTTGCTGCGAGGAAAACATTTTGTAAACCTTAAAGCAGTATATAGATAGGAGTTTTTGTTGTTTTTCTCCATGAAGGTGTTATGGAAGGTCTTAGACAAGAATCCCACAGCTGGAGAAAGCATAAATTAGTAGCAATCTGCAATGGTGAAGGGTGACTTTCCTCCAATGAGATGACAGATCTATCTCAATCAATCAATAAACTGATCAATTAATAAGTATTTATTAAGCTCCTATAATGTACCCTAGTACACTATGCTATAGAGTTTAAGTTCTTTGAGGTCAGGGACTGTCTTTTGCCTCTATTTGTATACCTACCACTTAGCACAGTGCCTGGCATATAGTAGGTTTATTGATTGATTGACTGATTGATTACTTATGCTGTCCACTAGGGATAAAAATTAAGAAACAATCCTTGCCTTCAAGGAGCTACTTTCTATTGGGGGAGTTAATATGTATGGAGTTAGACTCTGGATTTACCCTCCCAACCCTCATGTGCACTAGCAGGCCAGATCCTCAGAACAAGGTTGATAACGTCTCCTCATCAGGGTTCTAGGGGTACACCTGAGAGGAAGTAGGGCTTTTCTAATGCTATCAGCTCAAGTTCCCATCTGGCATATTCCCTCCAGTATCATTGCTGGTAATTAGCTCTTCAATATCATTTAACCTGTTACCCATCTCCTTGGTATTACTAATAGCCAAATAATATCAATTAACATTTACAAAAGTATATTTACTAGGAAGATATAAAAAGTATAAACACATCCTCCCAAACCTGGAATGCACTGTCCCCTCTCCTTCCTCAATCTCTGGGGAGAGTAGACTCAAATTTAAAGTAGCTGCTAAGAATATTCCTCCCTTCATCAGGTTCATTTCCAGGTCCAGTAGATGAGTGACACCCTTGTTTGTGGAACATGGCATCTTGGCTCCCAGGTTTATCTACTACTGAATTGCGTTAAATAGGTCGCCCACCAAGGCTCGCTCCTCATTGGGCTTGTTGGCAAACTCTGCTGGCTCTTCCAGCATTAGAAGTTCAGAAGATCATTTTGTAAGTACTCATATAACACCTACTATGTTCCAAGGACTATGCTAAGTGCCTTTTACAAATATCTTCTCATTTTATCCTCATAACGGCCCTGCGAGGTAGGTAGTAGTATTACCCCCATTTTACAGTTGAGGAAACTGAGATAAACAGAGATTAGGTGACTTGTCTAGGGTCACACAGCTAGTAAATTTCTGAGACTAGATTTGAACTCAGGTCTTCCTGACTCCAGATCCAGTGCTCTATCCACTGGTCCACCAGCTACCTCATAGAAGAAATAGCAGAGTTATGCATGCATGGACCATGTAGCAGTCCAGATGTAGAGATAAGGGCCTTAGGCCTCTCTCTCCACCTAGAAACTTATAGTATGTCTTCACTTGATTGCCATCAGGAAAGAGAGAATTCCTTCTTTGTAGCCTTTTGTGTGAACATTCAGTTCTGACTCCACAACCAATTTAAAATGCTTGTTATTATTATGCAGTAAACAGACAGGAAAGTCACAAAATACCTACATATATTCTGAAGTAGAGGGCAGGGCCCTCCTTCACACACTGTCATAAATTTCTGGAAGCAGGCACTCCAAGCAACCACACGGGTTCATACAAGGCAGAACAGATTACACAAGCTCAAGACTGGACCTCTATTGGTCAGCCCACCGTCACATGTATGCATGTAAGCATATAAAGAATAATTATAAAATAAATTTAAGATAGTTACAAAATAATTAGGGAAAGAAGGCATTAGGAATTGGGGGATCAGGAAAAGCTTTATATGGAAGGTAGCACCTGAGTTTTGTCTTAGAGGGTGTGATGCTCTGGGGCTGAAGAGAGGAGGGAGTGTATTCCAGGCATGGGAAATGTCCAATGCAAAGACATAGAGATGGGAACTGAAGGGCTCTGTATGAGTAACAGAGAGAAGAGCAGTTTGGCTGGACCATAGAGTATGGGAAGAAGAGTAATGTATAATGAGGTGAGAAAGATAAGCTGGGAACATGTTCTGAAAGACTTTAAAATGTGGGAATTCATATTTTATCCTGGGGAAAATACAGACACTTTGGAGTTTATTAGTAGGAAAATAACAAAGTTAGATCTGTACTCAAGAGCTTTAGGAAGGATGGGCTGGAGTGTAGAGAGACTTGAAGCAGGAAGACCAATTAGGAAGTCATTGCAGTAGTTTAGGTGAAAGATTATGAGGGCTAAGATTAAAGTGGTGGTGTGTGAGTGGATAGAAAGGGTCATATGCAAAGACACTGCAGTGGTAGAAACAGCAAGGGCTATTCATTAATCGGTTATGTGGAAAGAAGAAGTGTGAGGAGTCAAAGAGTTCAGGGGATTGGAAGAATGGTGGTACCTTAGCCAGAATTAAGGAAGTTTGGCAGGTATTAGACTCTGCTTTGTATATGCTGAGATGGAGCTGTCTTTCGGAACATCTAGTTTGAAATGTCCTGTAAGCAGCTGGTGATGCCGGGCTGGAGCTCAAGAGAGCGTGGGGTTAGTTATGTGGTTCTATGAACCATTTGAATAGATATGATAGAGCAACCCATCTAAATATCAGACCAAGCATCTATATCTATATCTATATCTATATCTATGTATATCTCCCAAATAATTGTACAATGTACACAATGAATGAGTGTCCCTATGATTTATTTTAAATCAGTCTATCACGTAACTTTTTTTTAACCCACTAGCATTTTTGAAAATTTACCTGATGTAATTGAGAAAAGAATATTATTACAAAAAAAAGAAAGTCTACTTGACTGACAGAAGGACCCCAGGCCTTCATATCTCATCTGTATAGCATATAGATATATAGATAGAGATAGATATACACGCATATATATGCATACATACATATACATACACATACACATACATATACATATACATACATATATATATATATATACATATATATACACACATATATATCTTATCTCCCCCAAGTAAATTGTAAATATCTAAGGGTGTGCCTTTGTCTTCTTTATCTTAGTCTTCTTTGTACCACACACACCCAACTGGCACAAAGTAAGAATTCTTCACAAAGTAAGAACTCAAAAATATTGTTGAATGAATGAATGAATGAATGGAGTCCTATTGGTTCTTCCTTGGTAAGGTCTTTCTAATGTGTCCCTTCCTTTTCATTTCTACTGTTAACATCCTAGTAAAGACCCATTGACTTAGAACTTAAAGACATTTCAGTACAACCAACCCCTTCATTTTATATATGAGGAACTGAATCCCAAAGATCCCAAAGATGTAAAGAGGTTAGTCCATCATCACACAGATTGTAAGTGGCAGAGTCAAGATTCAGACTAAAGTCCTTTGGTTACAAGCGCAGGGTTCTTTCTTTGGCACTACGCTATATCTCCATGTCTCATTTTCTGACTGATCTTCCTATTTTTAGTTTCTCTTCATTTCAGTTAATACCACAGGCTGCTGCCAGATCAATCTTCTTAAAATGTTCCTTCATTATATAACCTTGGTGCCCCAAAACCTTTAATAACTTTGTTCCAGGGATAAAGTAAAAATTCCCCACCCCCTCCTTCAGGGACCTCCATAATCTGACCCCACATCTGCTTTCTAACCCTATCTGTGACTTCTTTATAGGTATTCCCTGCCTCAGCAGACTCCTCTATTCATTGTTCCCTGAACGAACCTAAAACTGTGCTGTTTCCTCAACTTTCTCATCCTCTTTAACCCAACCAGAATCCTTCCCCCTTCTCTCTGTGTCATTTCTACTTATTCTTCAAAGATGAGCTTATATCTGCTCTCATTCAGAGTTCCTGAGCATTTCAACTCACAATTGTCTTCCTCTGAACCAGCCCATCCCCACCAAGAGCAAGCCCTTCACTTTTATCACTTACCACCCACTTGTACTGTTAGCTATCTTTTCAACATGGATTTGCCTTCTTTCCCCAATTAGATAGTGAGCCCCTTGAGTTTAGGGACTACATGTCATATACGTCTTAGTTTCCCTCATAGTACAGTATCTAGCCTAGCACAGTGCTCTGAACAAAAGAGGTGTTCTGTAAAACTTGATTGATTTGAACCAGTGCTTCCCAGTCTCAGATGCATCTTCAATATGAAGATGACCTGCAGGAAAATGAGCTGATCAAATTCTACAGTCCTGGCTGAGTTTCTATGTATGTCCATATAGTCCATATAGAAACCCAAGCAGGGTTTGGGTTTCTGAGTGTCTTTGTCATTGGCAAAAATTGGAAGGGGTGAAAGATCCTTGGAAGAGGATAAATGGGTGAGATCAGATGAGATATGAAGGCCTGGGGTCTTTTTGTTAGTCAAATAGACTTTCTTTTTTTTTTTTTGAATAATATTCTTTTCTCAATTACATTAGGTAAACTTTCAAAAATGCTAGTGGGTTAAAAAAAAAGTTACCTGATAGACTGATTTAAAATAAGTCATAGGTACACTCATTCATTGTATACATTGTACAATAATTTTGGAAAGAAATCTGACAGCACACAGTAAAAGTTATAAAAATCGTCATGTTCTTTGTCCAACAATGGAATTATGGGGAATATACCCTGAAAGAAAACAGAAAAAGAGCTACCTGTTAAAGATTTTCATGGTCAAATAAATTGTGGCACATTAACATAATAGAATATAATAAAGCTGTTAAGAATAACAAGAATGAGGAATATAAATCCATCTATAAGACTTTTATGAAAAAATGCAAAATTAAAAAAAAGAGAACACATGGTGGGTGACCCCCTCTGTTGTTGTCACTGAGATATGGGATTTCATTGGTGCAGGGAATTTCTGGTGAGAAAAATTTCCCACTACCGATGGAGGTCAGTAACTCTTCTACGATTTGTAGTCTTAGAGAATTGTCTGAAAGAATTACCTGGGGTCACATAGTCAGCAAGTGTCAGGGGTGGGATGCAAATTCACATTTTCTGACTGTGAAGAGAGCCATCTCCCCACTGTACCATTTAAGAAGAAAAATTAGTAAGAGTGCATAAACAAAGAATCCTGATGGGATCAAAGAGAAAGCTCTTTGCAAACTTTAAAACCCTAGCTAATGCTAGCTAGCTGATGGGAACTTACAGAGAGTGACTGAAAAGTTTTTATGATCTTCCATAAACTGAAATTTGTAATGTAAAGTTAGTTGTTTGAAGTTCCATATTAAGTTTTCAATAAAATATTTAATTTTTTTTTAAAAGAATAAAACAAATCTGACAACTTCAGAGTGAGGAAGGACCTCGTAGGCCATTGACTGGTCAATCTATTCAAGATTTTAAATCCTCTGATCACAAAATAGAGCTGGAAGGAGTTTAGAGATCCCAATGCAACCCCCTCATGTAACAGAAATATGACACTGAGGTACATAGTGGTTTTAGAGGTCATAGAGGTAATAGATGAGAATGCTGAGATTTGAACCTAAGCTCTTTCTGCCATTCCTCTCTGACTCTGACAGAGAGATGACTTAAGCTTTCTACATCTAAACAAATGCAATGGTTTTCACTGTTTTCTAAGTGACACAGTGGATAGACCACTGGATTTGGAGTCAAGAAGACCTGAGTTCAAATGTGACCTCAGACACTTATTAGCTGGGTGACTCTAGGCAGGTCATTTAACCTTTCTTTGCCTCAGTTTCTTCACCTGTAAAATGAGCATAATAATAATACCTGTCTCTCAGAGTTGTTGTGAGGATGAAATGAAAATACAATCACAGAGCACTTAGCACAGTGCCTGGAATATGGTAAAGCACTATATAAATATTACCTATTATCACCCCCTGGTCTTCCTTATTAATCTAAATCTTCCAACTGAACTGCTCACGTGGCCATTGCAGGCAATGTGGGTAAACACCTTGACCTCCTTTTCTGTGCATTCTCTCTTCACAGGCTTCATTGTGAAAGAATTTAAGGATCAAGTCTCCCTTCTGAACAACAGTTATAGGCCCGTCCACCTCAGGTACCTTTTCCACGGCTGTGGTCATGCTGTCTATAACAACTACCTCTACTATCACAAAGGAGGCTCCAATATCATTGTGAGGTAAGTGCAATGTCATCATCAAATGATGGCATCTGAGAGCCCTCGGGGCCCTGGAAGGCGACCTAGCCCAATGGTCCCCAGTACTTTTTGTTGTTCTTGTTCCGCAACCCCCTTTTAATAGCGACAATTTAACATACTACTCATAATATTTCTTATGATTTTTTATTGCTCAAGGCACCATTGAAGAAATTTTAGCACCAGCCCCTTTGAACATTGTCTAGAAGCTCCAAAGGGTGAGCAGATCACTACATGGGAAGCACTGATCTAGCCTATTCTCCTCATTTTAAAAATAAGGAAATTGTATGCAAGAAAAGTGATTCAGAATCCTAATAGCTGACACTCATTTAGCTCTTTAAGACTTGCATTCATTCTTGGGGCAGCTAGGTGGTGCAGTGGATAGAGCACGGACCCTGAAGTCAGGAGGACCTGAGTTCAAATCTGGCCTCTAAACCAAACACTTGACACTTACTAGCTGTGTGACCCTGGGCAAGTCACTTAACCCCAATTGCCTAAAAAAATTAAAAAAAACTTGCATTTATTCTTACCTTTGACCTCTGAGGTAAGCACTGCAAGTATTATTAGCCCCAATTTATTGATAAAAAAAATCTGAGTTCCTTAAAGGTTAAATGACTTGCCCAGGGTCGCACAGATACTAGGGGTCAGAAATAGGATTTAAAACCACATCTTCCTGACCCCACATCAAGTACACTAGCCCCTTATACTCAAGGGTGCAGGAGCCAGTTATAGCTTTGCTACCATTGAGGGTTTGATTTATAGCTTTGTTGATTGTCTAGACTTAAGAAAGTGATGAAGGAAATTTAATAATGCAGATTAAATTTAAAAGTGGGTCACGGGTACATGGTGAGTCGGTTGTTAAACATTTACCAGCATACCCCTGAACTACCACATTGCCTCTCAGTGACTTGCCTGTGGTCACATGACAACTGAGGACAGAGCCAGGACCAGGATTGAAGTCGAAGTCCCAATCTTGTGCTCTTTCCACTAACATGCTCTGTGCTCATGAGAGTTAACAGTACTTTGAAGGTGCCACATTCCCAGTGGGTGCTTCTGCACAACTGCTTTTAATGACTGCTTAGAAGGCTGATATCCCTGCACTGAGTATCCAAAAAGGAGAGCAACAATTGCTGTGAGAAACTAGAAGGTCACTAGCCTTTGAGAGAGGAAATTTTTCCTGGTATTAGGAAGAAACAACTCCTCAATTTTGTTTTTGTTGAATTGCTAACACCCCTTGATGCCATTCGAGATTAAAAGGCACAGATACCACAATCTCTGTCTTAAGATCCATCTCTTCCCTTGACCTGATGCTCACTCAATCACTATGGCTTAAAGAGTAACCAAGGGGAACTAATGTGAAATCAATGTGGAAAGATAGGTTGGAGCCATATTGTATTTAAATACCAGATAGTCATTCAATAAATTATTATAGAGACAATTAAAACTGCTTAATTAAGAGAGTTAGGGATGGGGGCAGGGGATGGGGTTGTTGCTATGGATATGGAATGTTGCATGAATTTTCAGATAATGTCACTATATTATTAATTTTACCTAACTGATTTACTTTGTTACAGGTAACCTCTCATGAAGTGAGCATAATCTGTAAATGTTTTTAACGTAAAAACAAAACAATCAATAAAATGGGGGAGAAAAGGCACACCAAAAAACTGCTTTATCAGGGGAATAACATGGTAATGCTTGTGTTTTTAGGAATATCAATTTGTTGTTGTTCATCCTTTGATAGCTATGTGAAGGATATATTGGAAAAGAGAGTCTCGACGCAGAGACCCCAACTAAGAGGTTCTTGCAATGGTGCAGGTGAGAGGTGATGAGGACCTGAAGCCAGATGGTGGCGCTGTGAATGGAGAGAAAAGGATGGTTTTGATAGGTGTGTTGGAGGTAGAATCCACGAGACTTGAGAGTGAAGAGTTAAAGATTACCCAACGTTGTAAAGCCAGGTGGCTAACAGGGTTGTGGTACCCTTAAACAGATATGGGAATGTTAGGGAAAGGGCTGGGTTTAGGTGAAAAGATAATAAGTTCTGTTATGGACATGTGGAGTTTGAGTGACATATGGAGCCTCCAGGTGGAGATGTCCAGTAGGCAGTTAGTGATGTAGGACTGGAGCTCAGGAGAAAAATGAAGGCTGAATATATAGCTTTGGGAGTCATCTCCATTGGGATGATACTTAAAGTCATGGGAGTTGATGAGATTATCAAGAGAGTATACAAAGAAGTGGTCCTAGAATACAGCCTTGTGCACAGGGAGGAGGATGTCAGTGATGATCCAGCAAAAAACACCAAAGGGTGGTCAGACAAGTGGGAGGAGCACCAGGAAGGCAGCATCGCCAACACCCAAGAAATCACTAGTTCCTAGGAGAAGGGCATGGTCAACATGGTCAAATGATGCAAAGAAGTCAAGAAGGATGAGGACTAGATTTAGCAGTTAGATTGGTGGTGATCTTGCAGAGAGCAATTTCAGTCAAGGGGTGGGGATGAAACCCAGATTGCAAGAGACTGAGAGAAGAATGGGAAATAAAGAAGTAGAGGCAGAATATAAAGGACTTTTTCTTCTAGGAAGTTGGCTATGAAAGGGCAGAATATATCAGACAATAGCTTATCTAATAGCTTGTCCAATGACCATTGAGGTAAAGTAAGAAGCACAGGTCATGGAATTTGGGAAAACAGATAAACTGAGACACCAGAGTGTTCATATCAATATATATCCTGAAGTTCCCTAGTATGAGAGTAAGAGTTTGGAGGTAGGGAAGAATACATGAGCCAGGTGCTGAGCTCGAGAAAAAAAGAGAGACTTATGTGGAGGAAAACAGGTATAGCAACTAGGACCTGGGCAGGGTGATATAAATGGATGGAGTGAACCTCAAAGGAGCAGTTGCTGAGTAATGTTGGTCTGGAATTGGTAATGAGGAGCAAGGAGCATGCCTCCTACTCCTGGGCAAGTTGTAGACATGAGGGAAGATGTATCCAATACTGGAGAGAACACAAGTGGATTTTACCCAGTCTGCCCTGACTTACTGGGTCCTTGTGCCACTACAGCCCACTGCTATAATCTGGTGGAAGTCAGGCTGTGGCTTTGCCTGACCCCAAACCCTGAATTTCACTAGAAATTCAAGAAATTCTCCCAGGGCAGGAACGAGGTCATCAAGCAGGTGCTATTGGTTCAACTGAAAACCAAACCTGACTCAGGCTCAAAGAGCTCTTGTCCTGATTCTTCAGTACCTATCCCATTTGCCCCTCATGCTTACTAGGACAATTGGCCATGGACAAATCATAACATCGTAGAATTAGAGCTGGGAGGAACCTCAGACACCATCTAGTCCAATCCCCTCATTTCCTAGAAGAGGAACTGAACTCCAAAGACGCAAAATGATTTCCCAAGACTTATTTAGCTGTCGAGCATCAGAGGCAAGATTTGAACCCAGAACTTCCTGTCTTTAAGTCCAGTACCAAATCCATTACACCAGAGGTGTCAGCCTCTCTGCCTCAATCCTCCTGCAAAATCCTGAATGCAGCCACATCAGATTAAAATGTAACTGGGAAATATTTAACAAAATAAATAAAAAATATAATACAACATGGATAATGCTAATTTGTGGCTTTATAAGTCACGACGCAGTTTGCAGGGTTCCTTATGTTCAGGTTAGTGGCCTTTTCTAAATGAGTTTGACACTACTACAACATCTTGCCATATTGCTTCTGCGCACAAAACCTCTTTGAGCCTCAGTTTCCTCATCTGTGAAGTGGTGATATTGATGTTCGCACTGTCTACATTATAGAGCTGTCATGAGGGAGAGCATTTTGCAAATTTTAAAGCACTGGGCAATCTTCTCAAATGTATACAAAGTGATTTCTGAATATTTCTTTTGCTGCTCAATGACTCCCTCTGGTGTTCATTTTATGATTACAGCCCTTAACTGAATTGCTCAGCCTTCATTTCTCCAGCTAAATAAGCTGTTAACTATAACTCACCCTCATCAACTCCATTTAGATATGAATTCCTCCAAGAACATGGGTCAGACGGCCCCTAGATTCTAAAAAGGGGAAGGGAATAAGCATTTAAATAGCACCTGCTATGTGCTAGGCCCAGCACTAAGTGCTTTACAAACATTACCTCATTTGAACCTCGAAACAACCCTGGGAGGTAGGTGCTATAATATTATCCCCATTTTATGGTTGAGGAAACTGAGGCCAATAGAAGTTAAGTGAGTTGCCCAGGGTCACACATCTAGTTAGTATCTGAGGCTAGATTTAAACTGAGGTCTTCCTGACTCTGGGCCCTGCAGCCTCTTCTCTTCTTAAATAGCTCTTAGTGTCTTATGTGATCTGTCAAAGAGGCAGCAAGGCACGGTTACTAGAGAACTGCCTCTGGAGTCATGAAGACTTGGGTTCAGCACTCATATATGACAGACTCAGGGCTGTGTGACCTTAGACAAGTCACTTCTAAGTCCTTCTAGATTATAACCAGCACAGCAGATGCTGATCTGTGTTGGGAGAGGGAGTTCCCTTCACCAATGAAATCAGAGGTCTGGATTTTGTTTTTAAGATTTGGTGTTGCTGTTCAGTTGTGTCCAATTCTTCATGAGCCCATGGATCATGCTGTCCCTGGGGTTTTCTTGGAGTAGTTTACCATTTCCTTCTCCAGGCAAACAAAAGGTAAAATGACTTGCCCAGGGTCACACAGCTGGTAAGGGTCTGAGGCTGGATTTGAACTCCAGCCTTTCTGACTCCAGGCCAACTGCTCTGTCCACTGAGCCACCTAGCTGACTCTTTAGCAGAATGGAGTGGTAGAAAAAGCACTGGGTTGAGTCTAGCTCTGTTTCTGCTGCTACCTTGGTATTAAAGTCACCTAACTCCTTTGAGATTGCTTCTTTATATCCATATCAATATTTTCTTATAACTATGTCACAATAACAATAACACTTTAAGATTGCAGAGTGCAAGAGTTCTATGAACAAAGAAGGATCAGGGTATACACTTTAATGAGACCTGGATTTGGAGTGAGAGAATTGGGATTTGAGCCCTGTCTGTGCCCCAAGTCACTGTCATCTTGAGTGAATTATTTAATTTCTCTTGTCCTCATTTTCCTCATCTGTAAAAGGAGAGATTTGGGCCGGATTACCCCTACGGTTCCTTTCATATCTGGAGTGATCATCCTTAACCATTCTCTTCCCCTGCCAATCTCCTGACCAGTGTCTCAGGCACCATACCTGGAGGAAGAAAAACTGAGTACTGAAATAAAAGCTTAATGTCATCCTGGGTCTTCAGACAACAGGAATGGCACAGAGCTAAGTACATGACCCCAGGAGTGATCTTCTCTGGGTATGCCTTATCTTCCACCATTCAGCAATTGTGTTTCATAAATGGTGTGTCACCATTTGCCAAGCTTTGACCCTTCACTGTAATGCTTGTGATTTGTGATGTTTACAAAATAATGAAGAATAGAATATGTGCAAATTATGAAATATGTGCAATTACAAAAAAATAATATTTAAAGCACGCTTCATTGTATTCCCATACAAATTCACACACTGCATTGTACACTAGATGACTGAGTACCTTGCCAAGCTTAAATCACAGCGCTGATTTCAACCAGGTGTCACTTCATAAAACTTAATTAAAATTGTGTTCCTGGATCCTGACTGCAGCCAGATGGCACAATGGATAGCACTCTGGACCAGGAGTCAGAAAAGACTCATCTTCCTGAGTTCAAACCTGGCTTCAGACACTTACTAGCTGTGTGACCCTGGGCGAGTCAGTTAACTCAGTTTCCTCATCTGTAAAATGAGCTGGAGAAGGAAATGGCGAACCACTCCAGTATCTCTGCCAAGAAAATGGGGTCACAACGAGGCAGACAGAACTAACAGCAACATCCAGCTAGTAAGTGTCTTAGTTTAGATGTGAACTCAGGTCTCCTAGCATTTGTATGGTACTTTAATATTTACAAAGCACTTCACAAATAATATCCCATTTGCTCCTGACAACAACCCTGAGAGGTAAGTGAGGTGAGTGCACATGTTATGATCCCCATTTTAAAGATAAGGAAACTGACAAACAGGTTAAGTGACTTGCCCAGGGTCACTTAATTACTAAGTACTTGAGGCTGGATTTCAGCTCAGATCTTCCTGACTCTAGGCTTGCTGCTTCACATATACACCACGGTGACCATGCCCAGACCACGTGCAAGGATGGCCCTGTGCTGTGGCCAATTCTGATGATAGGACCAGTAAAGAAGACTCTGTCTCCACAGAAAATAAAGAAGGAAATGAAAGAAATACGGAGCCCCTGCCCTGGCCTGTTCTCAAGGAGTTTACATTCTATTTAGTAAATGAATGAGATATGTTATGGATTCTTAATAAAGGGCATGTTTCGGCCAGAGTGACATGGTCACAATTGTGCTTCAGAATGTCACTGTTATCAGTTGGTCTCTCATGTAGCTCGGTCAGGATGATGGAAATATAATACACTTTAGTTTCACTGGAGGTTCTCCCACTATGCATGAAAATACTGACTTTTCTTTAAAAAAAATTTATTTTCAGATTTGAATTTGCAATGGAAACCTCTGAAACACTGAAGATTGAAAATGCCTTGCATTTTGGTCGAAATTACCTCTTTGTTAACGCAAAGACGTACTTCAATTTTGCAGTTGATGAGAAGGGCCTTTGGATTATCTATGCTTCAAGTCTGGATGGGTCCAGTATCTTTGTGGCCCAGTTAGAGGAAAGCACCTTCTCGGTCCTCCAGTACATCAACACCACGTACCCCAAATCCAAGGCGGGCAACGCCTTTGTTGCCTGTGGCATCCTCTATGTCACGGACACCAAAGACATGAAGATAACCTTTGCTTTTGATTTGTTAAAGAGGAAGCAGATCAATGTGAGTTTTGACCTAAGAACTTCACAGTCTGTTCTTGCCATGTTAGCTTATAATTTGAGAGATCAGCATCTATATACATGGGAAGATGGCTATTTAATGCTATATCCTGTTCAGTTTTTGTCAGCCACGGGAAACAAATGATGGTTCCTTCAGAATGTTCCAGGATCTCTTTGTCCCTCAGTAAATCTTAACCTCAATATGGAATATTTCCACCCCAAGCTAAAATGGGTCACTTAGGGTAGCTGGGTGAATAGAAAATAAGCCAGTGATATATACATATATGTATATAACAAAAAATCCAGCAAAATATATATATATATATATATATATATATGAATACATAGTAAGAGTTTAATAATTGCTTGTTGATTGATTGATTTCCCTATCAACAAAGCATTGTAGCTAATATATAGAGTGAGAGATCTCTATACAAATATAGAGATCTCTATATAACTATAATTATTTGGGAAATCAATCAATCAACATGTAATTATTAAACTCTTGCTGTGTGCCAGGTACTATAAACCTTAGGGAAAAAAGGACAAAAGTGGAAGTGCCTGCCCTCGGGGAGATTATATTCTATTTAGCAAATGAATCAATCTCCTTTGAAATTTGATTCCTTAGTGGCCGAAACATTGGACTAAGTCAAAAGACCAAGATCACAGTCCCAGGTCTGACTCTTTAACTATCTCTGTGATTTTGGATAGATTACTTCACCATTGTGACCCTCAGTTTCCTCATCTTATCCACTGAGGGGGTTAGACTAGATCGTTTCTGTATAGGGTCCCTTCCAACTCTGACAATCTATGATTTTCAGCTCCCTGGATGAAAATGGTATTGATAATGACAAGGATTGCTCCCCAGTTTTTCTATGAATTTGCCAAATTACATGTGAAATAATTGAAATTGATTAAAATTTCACATGAATTAATGAAACTAATTGCTTGAATAATGAAGTCTCAAGTACCTGGTTAGGTATTGGTTACCTTTGGAAGTCAACTTACTTCTTGGAGGCTGCTAAAGTCTATCTTGGAGCTGATTTAGTATTCTACGTGGAAATTGTGCATGGAATTCTACATGGGGGAGAAACTAAATCAGTTGTACTTTTCTGTCATACTTAATTTACTCACCTCCATGAATAGCAGAAACCCAGAAGAAATGATATTTGCTCCTTGTTCAGCAGTCAATTCAGCAGACAGATGTTTCTAGGTTTCTACTGATTTGGGGATCCTGTACGTTTGCAGTAGTGAATCATTACGACTAAGGCCTTGGGTCATTCAGTTCTGTGGTTATATCTATAGGTCTCAGAATTTCTAAAATGGGACCCTAGTGGGCTGAAATCTGGCTCAGTGTACACAGGAAAGCACTTTTGTACCCATCAGGGAAAAGGTATTCTGTATTCTGAGTAAGCCTGATTCTCTGACTTATTAATCAGCCTGAGATTTTGTAAACCTAAGGAGGGGAGCCCTCTGAAGGTTTTGTGGTATAATTTTTTTGGTGGGTTTTTTTTGGGGGGGGCTTAGAGGGAGATAAGAGAGAAAGTAGGATAGGTAAAGAAGTGTTTGCCTTCCCCTACAACAAGAGTAGTCACCGGAGGTGGCTTTCTCCCTTTTTCAACTTGGGAAGATACAGTGCTGTGCCCTACAAAGGTGGGAAAAAGTTAATTAGCCTAAAGAGCATTGCCATTATCCCAATTTTCTGCTACTCAGATAGACATTTTCTAGATTTGCACTATAATATACCCAAAAGGGAGGAAAAAGATGACTTCAAATCAACATACTTTCTTTATATTTCTTGGCATAGAGACATCTGGAAATCATTTGTTCCAACATTCTGGCCAGGCCTCAAGCTCTAAATGATTGGAATACCCTACCATTTAGGTGACTTAAAGCTAGCTAGCTAGTCATGTTCCTTTGCCTAGACCCAACCTCCAAGCAACCAGTTGATTCTATGAAAAACCGGTCAGATTAGTTACAAGTGATGCTGTGTTGATAGAACATTCAGTTGGATTGGCTGATTTTTTTCACTTTACAATCAGTTGTGTTGATGTCATGTCGACACAGCTCAAAGTCATTCTTTCCAGCAGCACATTGTGTGACCTTGAACACCACTGTCCTGTGTCCAAGGTCACACTGTATCTAGTATTTAAATTTTCATATCATGGCATTTTTTTCTCAGTCTCATTTCTAGTTAATATTGGTGTTATTTTAAAATATTTTAAGAGATTCTTTGCTGTTGAAATTCTTATATGGAAACATAAATCTTCTATGTCAATGGACAGTTATTTCTGTTTTAATATAGATGACATATAAATCAATGAACTTCAATGAACACAAATTCAGTTCTAAAAAAAGGCACTAGATTCTATTTCTCAAACATGAATGATCTTCCAATCCAACAAGCACTTAGCTTATTAAGTACTTGCTATATGTAAGTCACTGTCCTAGGCAATGGAAAAGAATGACCAGACATAAAACCCATTCTTATTCCCGAGTGGTTTGTGTTCTGCTGGGGCTTAAATAAAACACATACGCAAATAATGTTGTTATATGATAATTTGAGGTAAAGGGAAAAACCACAATGAGGCTTCCAGTACAGACTTCCAACATGTGAACTGAGTCTTGAAAGTAACAGGGTTCTAAGAAACAGATTGAGAAAGGAGTGCACTATAAGCATGAGGAGGTAGAAAATGTTCAGGGAACAATAGGCCAGTACTGTCCCCTTAGTTTCGGATAAAGTATCTGCATTCCTTTCTGCACAGTTTAGCACTTTGAGACTAGAGTTTTGTTGACTCAATTTTCTAATGATACCTTTTCTCCCTTTATGACAAAGTGATAGGAGGTCAATTGAGTCTGACCATGGCTGAAAAGTAAAAGTTGGTCATTTTATGATCTGGTTGACTAAGAAAGCTTATGTTTTCACACACATTTTTGGGGAAAAAAGTGATTACATTCTTGTTTTCCTGCATTGGCTATAAATCCTTAGGTTTCCTATTAAGGAAAAAAAAGGAAATAAGCAGTCTAACTTCGAAAATTCTAGGAAGAACTTTAGTACTGTTTTAAATGATTTCCATCATTCCAGCCTTTTCTGTGGTCCTCTTTGGAAGCTCAGGAAGTGTGTGGATTCCGTCTTAAAAGAGTGTTTTAAATGCATTTTTTAAAAAATACCTAACATTACAAAGGAAACCAGTCATACTGAATTGCAGTTATTAAAATATTTTTAAAAAATGAGTTCACAGATACACACCCCTTAAAAACTCTTGGCTTAGAGATCTGATTAGCTTGAAGACATATCTGAAATTTATGAGTTTCTTGAAACAGCAGAACCAAGCCAAAGAATTTCCTAGTACTGGATTAATCTAAAGCAGATAGTGTTACATTTAAAAATAAATAAAACATTCCCTCAACACCTAAAACTTATATCAGGTTGAATCTTCAAAAGCCATTTCTCTTTATACATGAAAAGCCTCCTACTCAAGACAGGTGGCTCTGCTATCTACTTATCCACTGAGTACCAGGTGGTTGTAGCTACAAAGAGTTTCTGGGCCCAAACAGCTCACAGAGAAGGTTTTATATGCATATATACATATACCACAACCACCTGCAGGTTTTTGACCTTCATAAAAAATGTCTGGGGAGGGTGGCCATCCAGGAACTAAGGCTGCAAGTGAGACATGCTGATTCCTCAAGAGTTAGTTGTCATTTTGCTATCATTTTCTGGGTTAACTTCACTAAGTCTATTTTGGCCGTATCTCTGTGATGACAAAATATCCAAGTGAAAAGTGATTGATGGGATTCTCACTTCTCAGCCAGATGTCTCACTCCAATGTATCATGCAAAGCCATAGAGTTCCATCTGTGATCAAGGATTATGCATAACAAGATGAGTAATGGTGAATGGGTTGTTTTGGCTGTATTTCATGTTAACATTAATCAGATTACTTAATAAAATGCTGATGGATGGGCACAGCCTTATTTTAAAATAAGTATTCGTTGTTTTTGCCTTTTGACCTTTTAACACATAACTTTCAAAAGAAAGAAGTTCATTTCCTACCACAGGGTTTGGGTACAATGTAAGTTCATTGTTCTTCATAAGATCCTCGATTTAGAGGCTATCCAGTCCAAAGCCCTCATTTTACAGATGAGGCAGCTGAGGCACAGAAAGATGAAGACTTGCCAGGTTCACACAACTGGGAATTGCCTGAGTAGGATTTGAACCCAAGTCATCCTGACTCCCCATCCTATCCACTACACCACAGTGGTTCTAAGGGAGTCCATAAGAACTGTTACATTCCTTCCAACGGTGAGAAAGCTTTGTTACATAAAGTGTGTTTCCTGTGGCCCCAAAGGAGAAAAACACAAACGCTGTAGATGACTGTATAAAATGAAGGGGAAATCTGGTAATCAGTCAGCGTAGACAGCTACCCTTTTGGCCACCAGATTACTCTATCTGACCAATTGTTACCTATTTGATAGATTTCATTGGGATGATAAAATCAAAGACTTAGACTTGGAAGAGACCCTCAGAGGTCACATAGGCCAACCATTTCATTTTACAGATGAGGAAACTGAGGGCAAGAGACAGTGTGGCTCACCCAAGGTAATAGATAATAAGTAGCAGAAAGTTAATTGGATCATGGAGATGATTGAAACAACTGGTTTCCTCACCACAAAAACAAAACAAAACAAACAAAAAAAACTGTCTCTCTGTCCAAGGCATTTAAAGGGGCACCAAGGATGAAGAAACAAAATGAAGAAAATGGTCCCATAGAAATGCATCTACTATATGTCTCCCCACTATCCCACCTGACAAACTCCTTCCTAAGCCATAATCAAGCCCTGCTAATGTCATCTGTATTCATGATATTTTAAAACATCAAAGAAAATGTGTCGAAGAATGCAAATGGATAGAACTGATGATCCTTTGGTTAAGTTTGACCATGCCCATATTACTCATGCCACTGTTTATTTTAAGAATATTCAACATCACTACAGAGAAAAAACAATCTGCTATGACCTTCCTCCAGGATAGGAACAATTTAATAATAGGTGGGTGAAATCCAAAAGTGCCAGCATTGGTTTCCAAAAACCAGTTTGCCTAGAGTCTCCTTGGTGTAGTAACCTACCTGTCTTTGAATTTTGACCACATCCTAATGTTTCTTCCTTAGGCTATGAACTCTGAATCATGGAACTGAAAAACCTAGTCCAATTTAATTTTACAGAGGAGGAAACCGAAGTCTAAGTCAAGTGACTTGGGACAAGGGCAAACTAGAACTCAGGTCTCCTAATTTCCAGCTTCCTTCAACCATACCACCCTACTTCCCATAAGTTTCCCCTTTTACCACCAACCTCTTCCATCTGGGTACAACCTCACAAATGGGAAGTCTTCACTTGAGAAGAGAGCAAAAGGGAAATTCTGGTAAAATCAAGAAGTCTTCCTCCAAGTAACTAGTAATTATTAGCAGGCAGGGAGATTTAGGAGACAAATCCTGAACTCTGAAGCTCCCTTCTCACCTACAGCAGCATGTGTTAGGCAATTTGCAATCCTGTTTATTATACATTTGGCCTAAATTCAGTTCAATCAATGAAAGGTACCCATAGGAATTGAAAATGTGCCATTTAAGAATCTGTGGCCTCATCAACAGAATTAGCTCACTAATGTTATCAATAACAAGAGAAATGAATTGAATATATAGGTGCCTCCTTCTCTGTTACTTTTAAAGTGTTTGACAGGGCTCCTATTGTAGCAAACACCTTTAAAAAGAATCATTCTGCATTATTATTTTCATGTCTCTGTGGATTTCCTAAAAACAATGATTTGTCCATCTAGTCAAGTAAATAGACGAAATAATCTTGTACGTTAAGATCTGATAAACTCATCTCTTTGATCTTAAACTCCTTGTGATCATGTCTTACCCATATTTATATTCCCTATACAACTTAGCAGAGAGCACTACCCATGGTTGGAAATACATAAATATTTACTGAATATTTAACAGTATATAAGAAAATATTTGATAGTGCACTTCTTGAGAGGTACTGCAATAAGCAATAATTATCCTTTAAGTCCTCTCAATCCTTCCTACACAAACATTCCAACCACCCAGGGTTGTGTTGGTAAATGTTTAACAACCAGCTCTCCAGAGGGAAAAAGATGCTCACAATACACTTGTTTAGTCTGCATTTTTAACATTTTCTCCATCACTTTCAGGGGGTAGCTAGGTTGCACAGTGAATAAAGTGCTAGATCTGGAATCAGAAAGCCTCATCTTCCTGAGTTCAAATCCTGTCTCAGACGTTTACTAGCTCTGTGAGCCTGGACAAGTCACTTAACCCTGTTTGCCTCAGTTTCCTCATCTGTAAAATGAGCTGGAGAAGGAAATGGCAAACCACTCTCTTTGCCAGGAAAAACCCCAAATGGACTCACAAAGGGTAGGACTTGACTGAACAATAACCATCACTTTCTTAAGTCTACACAATCAACAAAAATTGAGACATATTTGTCATTTTCCAGGTGCATACACTGAATTACACTGATTATTACACTTAAGCTTCCAACACATCCCTGCAACCACCTAAATAAAACAGCCTTTTAACACTCCACTGAAACATGCCATTTCCCTCATTAGATTGGGAGTTCTTGAGAGCACGTACTGTCTTTTTTCCTTTCTTTGTATCTCTCCCGGGCTAAGTAGAGTCCATAGCAGGGAAGGTGTTCCATGAATGCTTTCCAACTGACTGACCATCAGTTAAAAAGATTCAAGACAGAAGAGGAAAGGGTGAGGGTGGTACTTACTTCCCTTCTTCTCAATTAGATTCAGAATACTTTAGTGATCTAGGAGAATCAGCTCATCAAAGCTGCTCTATCTCTTAGGTCCTACAGACAGAGAATTTGACTATTAGCAATGCGTTCACTTAAAAATGTTTATTGATATCTTTTGTCTTTATATGCATTCATTCATTTCTGACTATATCCCTCCCTCACCCTTACAACAAATATTAAACAATGTGCAGCAAAACTGAGCAACTCATCAAGAATCTGGCAGGAATGTTCCACACTCAAGTCTCTCACCTCTGCAACAGGAAGAAGGTATATTTTCTCATCTCTTCTCAGGGGCCAAGATCAATCCTTATAACTACATTGTATTCAGTTTCCCTTTTCCCCATCTATTTCATTTTTGTAGTCAGTATGTATGTGTAGTTTCCCAGGTTGCTTAATTCACTCGGTACCAATTCATGTGACTTCCCATGCCTTTTTGAATTCTTCCTAATCATTGTTTTTCAAGATGCAATAAGTCATTTAGGTATCAGAATTTGTTTAGCCATTCCACGGTGATTAGGCATTTACTTTGTTTCCAGTTCTCAGTCATCACAAAAAGTGTCATCATCAATACTTTGGTGGCTAGGGATCTGTAATTTCATTCGTCTAGGAAACTCCTAGATAAGGAAATGCCTTTCTCTACAACTCAAAGTCTTAATGAGTTGCCTGGGGCACTGAATGAATAAGTGATTTACAAGGTCAACAGAGTCTCATCTAGCTGGCTTTGAGGCCAAATCTCTGTTGACTATACCTTATTGCCTTTCTGCTTTGCTATTTTTTGACTTACTTTGAGTCTAGCATGAAGATATCTGTGTCAAAGGCCATGGACATTTTAACTACTTAATCCCAAAATGATTTCCAGAATGGTCGTACCAATCCCATAATCCCTCCAACATTTACTATTCCCATTTTTTTGGTGGTCTTGTCTATTTACTGGGTGTGAGATGAAACCTCAGAGTTGTTCTGGTTTGCATTTCTCCCATGACTGATGATCTGAAACAATCTTTTATATGATTGGTCATAGTTTCACAATATTTTTGAGAACTGTTTGCTCATTCTTTAACTACTTTTCTACTGGGAAACAGTTCTTGGTCTTACATATTTATTAGTTCCCTATATATCTTAGGTATCAGATTCTCATCAGAGATAAAGTATCCCCTTGGTATTCATTTTAACAAAATTTTAGCATAATAAAGAGTTTGGAGTTCCTTCATTGTTTGATTCTCCCCAAACTCATGGATGTGTCAAGGGGAGCTCTGTTTCTATATTCAATTCTGCATCAAATTGGCAAGGACAAGATGCACTCCACAATTTGGGTTCGATAGCTTAAGTAGACTACTAATTCTTTCAATCACCATTAAAAGTCTACATCTACCCAAATTTTAAAGATATCCAGCAGTTCTAAAACTGCTTTTCCTTAATGGTTAAAATACTTGAGCTGAGCAGGCAGATCCAGGATGTTATCTTAGATGCACCTTGTCTTCTTAATCTCCTGGACCCAAGACTTAACTAGAGTAAACATGAGGCAGATAAGAAAGGATCTCCTGAGGAAGCTTTAGGTTAGATAAATCCTGACCCAAATCCAAAGGGCTCACCTTTAAAGGGCCACAAGATGGACCCAATAAGGGAAATCAGAGCAAACCTATGTTTAGGCTGTGAGGCAGGGGTTCCCACTGAAATCTTGAGGGTCATGTTGTTTCCCAAGCAGAGCTATAGGACACAGCAGCTCTTCTGAGGTTGACTGTGGTTCAATTGAAGTAAAATAAATAAATAAACCCCTCATTTCATGGTATAGGATAGACTACCAGCTCTGGAGTCAGAAGAACTGGGTTGAAATCCAACCTCCGATGATCTTGGGTGAATTATAACCATGGACCTCAGCTTCTTCATCTGTAAAATAAAGGAAATGGTGGAGTAAAGAAGCACTCAATTGAGTTTTGCCAACATTCCCCTCTCAAACAATGTTAAAATAACACCTCAAATTGAATTCTAGAGTAGCAAAGCTAACAAAATATCAGAATAAGACATTCTTGCAAGACAACATAGGAAGCTGGAAAGAAATATCTGTGACACAGGGACAGGGACAGGCTAGCTCAGAACCCATGTGGATGAAACACAGTGGAGGAACAAGGTAGTGGAGACAGAAACTACAGTAGTTTTGGGAGCTCTCAAGCCAGAGACAGTAAAGGGTACCTGGCAACAAGTCAGATATTATAGGGGACCCCTATGCTAGTACTAGACACAGGACCAGATGCTGTTTGGTAATTCCATAGCCTATGTCCACTTCTAGGTCACAGTTCAAGGGTAGAAAGGGGCACTTTTGGTCAAGAGGGAGTGGAATCCCAGAAGGGAAGTATCACTTCCAGTCCAAAGGGAGGAGTGGCCCTGAGAAGCAATATCAATAGCAATCCCAGGGGATCAGGGGTCTTTCCTGGATAAGGACTAGAGTGCATATCAAGACAGCAGTGACCACACCTCTCGCCAGATCATACCACCTTGGAAGCATCAAAAATTTCCAAAACCCCAGAACTAGCTCTAAAAACAGCAGTGCAGAAAAAGCTTGAATCAGGAGACAGTGGCCATACTCCACCATCCATGCCAAGAAGAGAGAATAACTTTGACATAAAGTTAAAAATCAAAACATAGGGTCAAAAAATGAACAAAATATAACCTGCCCTTAAAAAGCCACTCTGGTGACAGAAGATCAAGGTACAAACTCAGAAGACAATGGAGTCAAAAGAG
Source organism: Phascolarctos cinereus (assembly GCF_003287225.1). Classification (NCBI taxonomy): domain Eukaryota; kingdom Metazoa; phylum Chordata; class Mammalia; order Diprotodontia; family Phascolarctidae; genus Phascolarctos; species Phascolarctos cinereus. Next base: position 162,391,795 of record NW_027555736.1, on the reverse strand, counting down.
CTACAAGCATAAAAGGAAAATTGTGAATTGGATAACAAGCCCAACAGAAATTCCTGGAAAAAGCTAAAAAATGAGTTTCCAAATCAAGTAACAGTGGTAAAGGAAAAATTAGATAAAGAAATGAAAGCAAAGAGAGAAAATCATGAAAAGACAATTAATAGTTTGGTAAAAGAGGCACAAAAAACACTGAAGAAAAAAGGACTGGCCAAATGGAAAAAGAGATACAAAATTTCACTGAAGAAAAGAACTCCTTAAGAAGTAAAATTAGCCAGGGCAGCTAGGTGGCACAGTGGATAGTGTACTAACCCTGGAGTCAGAAGGACCTAAGTTCAAATCTGGCCTCAGACACATAACACTCACTAGTTGTGTGACTCTGGGCAAGTCACTTAACCCCAATTGCCTCACCAAAAACAAAAAAAACATAGAATTAGCCAAATGGAAAAAGAGGAACAAAAGCTCACTGAAGAAAATAATTCTTTAAAAATTAGAATTGGCAAATGGAAATTAATGGCTCCATAAGACATCAAGAAACAATTGTACAAAGGAAATTAATGGCTCCATAAAACATCAAGAAACAATTATATAAAGTCAAAACAATGAAAAAGTGGAATAGATTGGGCACACAAGACACAGTAATAAATGACCATATTAATCTAGTATATAATAAACCCAAAGATTCAAACTTTTGGAACAAAATGCCATTATTTGAAAAAAAAACTGTAGAGAAAACTGAAAAACAGCATGGCAGAAACTGGGTATAGAGCAACATCTCACACCGTATATCAAAATAAAGTAAAAAGGAATACATGATCTACACATAAAGGGTGATACCATAAGTAAATTTGGAGAGCATGAAACAGTTTTCATCTGTCAGAGCTATGGATAAGGGAATCATTTAGGATCAAAGAGAGCATTATAAAACATAAAATAGATTTTGACTAGTTATTAAAAAGTTTTTGCACAAACAAAACCAATGCAACCAAAATTAAAAGAAAAGCAGAAAACTAGGGGGAAATTTTTACAAGTATCTCTGATAAAAGCCTCATTTCTCAAATATATAGAGAACTGAGTCAAATTTATAAAAATACAAATCATTCCCCAATTGATAAATGGTCAAAGGACATGAACAGGTGGTTTTTAGACAAAGAAATCAAATCTATAGGCAAATGAAGAAATGCTCTAAATCACTTTTGATTAGAGAAATGCAAATCTCACATCTATCAGATTGGCTAACATGACAGAAAAAGAAAATGAAAAATGCTGGAGGGAAAGTGGAAAAAGTGGGACACCAATGTACTGTTAATGTTGTCCAGTCATTCTGAAGAACAACTTAGAACTATACCCTTTCGACCCAACGATAGCACTAAATTAGTGATGGAAAAAAAATGGAAAGGATTTTTTTTGGTAAAAAATATTTTTAACAGTTTTTTTTGTGGTGGCTAAGAACTGCAAATTGAGAGGATGCCCAACAATTGGGTAGTGGTTGAAAAAGTTGTGGTATATGACTTTGATGGAATACTATTGTGCTATAAGAAACGACAAGCACGATGGTTTCAGGAAAACCAGGAAAGTTGTATATGAACTGATGCAAAGTGAAGTGAGCAGAACCAGAACACTGTACACAGTAACAGCAATATTACAAGGATGATCAAAACTGTGAGACTTAGGTACTCTGATAAAGACAATGATCCAAGACAATTCACAGGATTCACGATGGAAAAATGTTATCTACCTCCAGAGAGACAACTGATAAACTCTGCATGCAGATTGAAGCAGACTTTTTCTTTTTACTTTGTTCTCTTTGTAATATGGCTAATATGAAAACATGTTTTGCATGACTTCACATGTATAATGTCAACATGTGGTTTTCTAAGTCAATATGAGTCCAGAGGGATCCTTCTGTACAGGTTAGTGGCACCTGTTGCTACTTGAGTTATGACACAACTGATGTAGATCATTCCTAGGGTAGAGTACAGGGCAGAAAAAGCTGAACAAGATAGAACTGGAAAGTTGACTAGCTTTTTTCAGAATTTCCTTGGATGGCTCTTGTATGGTTTCATTCCTTTGTCAGAATTGGTAGAAATTTCCCAGTTACTATGGACCCATATTCAAAAATAAAAAACTCATTCCACAGTCACATTTAAAAATCTGATTGACAATTCAGGCCACCACTCCTTTCTATTTTTATAAATTGGGTTGGTGATAATTCTCTCTTCTAAAAACATTAAGGATGAAAAAGATGGGATTTTGAAAATAAAGTGTGCTATTGAAGTTACAAATACCTTCTTCCTTGAAATTGTCAAAGACCTATTTGCAACACTTTGTTGCTTCTGTTTTCAACTTAACATGCAAGAAGATCCCCACTCTCCCTCTTTTGCCTTTTTTTCTCACTTCTATTGGGTCTGTATTTCCCCATGGTTCAGAGGTTTTAAGCAAAGGATTAAAAAGAGATGGGACTGCCCACCTCTAAGATCAGTTTCATTTAAACCCAAGAAGTAGGTTTCAGTGACTACTTTTGGGTCAAAGGTCTATGGTCACTTGGAGACAAAGCAATCTTATTTTCTAACAAATACTTGAAACTGTTCTCCCACTGATATCAGGCAACTAAAACAGTATCCACACAGCAGATTTCTCACTTGTTAAGCCTAGTAGCAGTAGATACTAAAGGAAACTAATGAGCTCAGCCTTTATTCCTTTGAGGCTCAAGCAAACTGAAAAGTTGTCCCGGGGTGTCAAAGTAGTTGCAGGCAAAAGGTGGTAAAACTGGTCTGCTTGAATTTAACAAACTTACCAAGGTGAAACTTTAACAAACAACATTTATTTTTCTTTTACATATGTATTTCACAGTCTGTACTTCACATCGCTTTCAAAGAAAGGTGCTGCTATGCCATTATATTTTACTATTACTGAACAAGCATTGACATTTTCATTAACATAATAAGACAATTTGCTGGTTAACATTTAAATACACAGACACCAGTTCCAATATCTCAAGAACATTTTTTGGTCATAACCAAGGAATTACATCAAAATATGATAACATTTGCAAATATATTACAAGCAAATAATATTTAACTCTGCATAGTTTATACAATATGTGGTGGTAATAAATAATATCACCAATCTCATCAACTATTTGTTAACTGGCCACAAAAAAGCCCAATATTCATTTGAAGTGTGGCATTATACGCTCCATTGGTGTGATTTTAATATAGCTTTAAAAGTGGTATCTTTTTTTTTTCTTGGATACAAGAAAAAAGTACTAAACCGGACTAAGAAAACAAGTTTTGGTTCACTTACAAATATTCCATGTTCACATGTTACATTCCTAATGTGAAGGCAAGTATTTAAATAGAAAAATCTAGCAGTCAAGAAAATGTGAATGTACGAACTGGAAGGAAAACATTGCATTTAAGTCTGCGTTCATGTGCAGCTTACAGTACCAGCCCTGTAGAAACACTATGAGGAAAAGAATTTCAGCAGAAAAAACCAGATGGGTCTCTCTCTGCAGCAGTCTCTCTGTTCTTGTTCAATGTGTTTTGTTTTTTGTCTGGTGACCTGGAACTCCTAATACCCTCATTAACAAGATCCTATCCTTCATTACAACAAAGAAGAAAACTGGAGGCATGCTTTCAATCAGTGGCAAGAACTGGAAGAACCTGAATCAGCATCAATATTTTAGGATTTGATTTTATCACAGTGCTTTTCACCACTGTGGCCTGTTAGTTGCTATTGCTTTCTGAATCAAGTTGCTAAATGCCATAAAGAATGCTAACCCTTCACTACACTAGGTATAATTTTTCAATACGTTAAGTCATTACGATACAGTGCATGCACAGCCATCCTACCTGCCTATAGAGAGAGGCAGGCAATGCTCAAAATAAGTCAGCTGCTTTAATCAAATTCGATGTGAACAAAGATTTGCAGTATTTTGTACTGTTTTCAATTTGTCAAAAACAGCTCAGAAAGCACAATTAGTTCTCTTACTGGATACTACCGCAGCTTTTTAAAAATTGAAAGGTATATATAAAAATAATGCCCAAATCCTTAAGTTTACAGAATGTCAAAAATGCTATTGGGGATGTTAAAAGCATTGGGTAAAACCCTCATCTTCAGTGTGCCATCTGCTCCACAGGAGAAAAGTCGATTGCCTGGAACTATTTCAATCTTCATGACTCCAGCCCCAATATTTCTGAATATGGATTGTTTGGCATGTTCATTTTTAAATGAATGAATTAAGCCATGGCCTGTCAATCTCCACACCTATTTGAAAAGAAAGAGAGTATTATAAAATTAGCTGAAGAAACTTTTAGTTATTAAGAATTCAATTGAATTTAATTAAGAAATGAAACAATAGAAACCATTATGTTGTTCCAATCAAGGTTCCCTTCCCCACTTTTCCAAACTCCAAACCCACTTTCCCAACTTCTCCAATTAAATTTCCACACTCCCACACAGTGCAGCCTCTCTAACACTGACATGTCTCTTTCCCAAACAGCTTTACTTGGCAACAACATCAAAAGTCTCAGTCACAATCCTATGAAGCTTAAGATCTTTCATTCACATTTAAACTTACACAGAAATTACGGAATTTTTTTTTTCAATTCAAAGATCCACCCACTTGATTTATCCTTAGATATTCTCTCTTCTGACAAGGTAGATATAGATAAGCAAAAGAAAACATTTCAGACAGAAGGAAGAATGTAATCAATCAATGCATATTTTATAGGCCTAAAATGTGTCAGGTGCTATGTATGCCAACAGGAATAAGCTTGGAACGTGTGAAGGAAACCAGTTTGAATAGAACAGGGCCACTTTCCAATAACCACCAGGCTGCCATTACTTTTCACTGGTCTCCCACTCTCTATGCTAAGGCAACAGTGGTAGGGAGAGGAGAAATATGGCTGAGTCGCTCTTATGCTCCATATGCTCCAACTCTGGAGGCCAGGCAAGGTCAGCAGCATCCATCACTTGGGAGAAAGGTTGCCCAGTTCCCTCTGTCCCTTAATGGGAAATGCCACAGCCTCAGGCAAAGACAAAAAATGACAAATTGCCTAACAATTCTTCTTTACCCAGAGCAACTGATATGTGTGTGCTTGTTTGGGAGGGAGGGGGAAGAGATCTTCTGACTACTGTCTGCCTTTCAAGATGACAATACAGGCTCATCAACAGAGAGTCAGGAACAATTAAAGCAGCAGCTAGAAATATACTACTAAGGATCTGTGTGTTGTTGGATGATTTTTAAATCCTGAACAATCATGGAGAATTCTTAAAGATTTGTCCAGTAAACTGGCCTTGGCATAGATGATGGGTCCCACCAAGATGAATTAAAATCAGAGGATCATATGGCCAGTAGGTCGCCACTTCCCTGATTCTTGCTCTGGAACACTCTGGAACCACAGCTCTATTCAATGACAAGATTCCTATACTGAGATATGACATGGGGAGAAGAACTGAAGGGTCACACATAATAGGTTACGGCATTCCAAGAATGAAGCAGGCCAAAGAGAAAGTCTAGAGAAGTCAGCTGAGGCAGAGATACGGAATCCAGAGGAAACTGAAGAACAAATGGCCAGGGACTCAGGGAAGAGATGGGGCATGAAAGGTATAACAAGCCAAAGACACTAGAAGCAAAAACTGAGTTTGCTCCGAGGTAAAAAGCTTTGTGAGTGAAGGGTTCCTTATATATAGCTCCTGCTCAGGGCCAAACCTGGTCTCCAAGCACCAGCAGGCCCAGATGGAAGAAGAGAGTCTCATAGTGTCAGAGAACTCCTGACCCTGGGCTTCCCTCCTCCAACCTCTACTGAAAGAGTTTTTTAGGAAAATCTGCCCACAAATAATTGGGATATTGTACTAGCTCACAAAATTATTTGGAAATTACAAACACATCTGACATGTGAAATCAGTCATATTGCTACCAAATGAACATTCAAATATCTTTTTAAATGACTAACCAGTTAAGAGGCATACTTGCTAACATCACCACAAATAATCTAAAGGAAACTAATTTTGCAACTTAAACATTTTAAACATATGGCTACAAATCAGCATTTTCTGTAGCAAGTCACCACATTTTGAAAGCATTAAGTTTTTCCCCAAACTATGTCCAGCATTACATAATCCAATAATTTGTGTTTTCTTAATTATTAATAATAGTTCAAAATTATATATCACTTTAAAGTTCACAAAACACTTCCCAAGCATTATCTCCTTTGATTTTTACAATGAACCTGAACCACATGGAATTACCTTTATGTTCCCCTCTGCTGATCCTGTAGTAAAATACTCCTCACAGGGGTCGAGAGCCATAGCCTTAATAGCTGAGTCATGGGCCTGGAATGTATGAATTATTTGTCTTTGCCGGATGTCAAATATACAGACCCATCCTTTTCTGCCTCCAGAGATTAAAAGTTGCTGCTTAGGTGCATACTGAAGTACTGTGGCACCGTGCTCATGGCAAGTGAAGCCTGAGGAAGAATGTAAACAAATGTTTAACATTAACATTTCTACTGTGGTAAATCTGATGAAGCTTAATATCTATTATTCACATTTCACAGAAATGTTTTAAAGTTAATTTATTTTGATTTATCAAGAACCACTTCCATAAGCTTCTGAGTTTTAAATTTTTCTCCCCCTCCCCCCCCAAGAGGGTGTGCAATCTGATATAGGCTATACACACACATTCCTATTAGACATATTTTCACATTAGTGATGTTGTAAGTAAGAATTAGAACCAATAGGAGGAACCACCAGAAAGAGGAAACAAAACACAACATAAGAAAAAAAAAAAGAGCAAATAGTATGCTTCAATCTGCATTCAAACTCCATAGTCCTTTCTTTGGATGAGCACAGCATTTTCCATCATGAGACCTTTGGAGATGTCTTAGATCCTTGTACTGCTGAGAAGGACTAAGTCTATATTAGTCATCACACAATGTGGCTGTTACTGTGTACAACGTTCTCCTGGTTCTGCTCACTTCATCAGCATCAGACCATACAAGTCTTTCCAGGTTTTTCTAAAGTCAGCCTGTTCATCACTTCTTAGAGCACAATAGTATTCCATTACATTCATATACCACAACTTGTTCAGCTATTCCCCAATTGATGGGCATCCTCTCAATTTCCAATTCTTTGCCACCACAAAAAGAGCTGCTATAAACATTTGTGTACAAGTAGGTCCTTTTCCCATTTGTATGTTCTCTTTGGGACACAGCCCTAGAAGTGCTATTGTTGGGTCAAACAGTATACACATTTTTATAGCCCTTTGGGCATAATTCCAAATTGCTCTCCAAAATGGCTGGATCATTTTACAACTCCACCAACAATGCATTAGTATTCCAATTTTCCCACATCTTCTCCAACATTTATCATTTTCCTGTTTTGTCATGTTGGCCAATCTGATAGGTGTGATGTGGTATCTCAGAGTTGTTTTGATTTGCATTTCTCTAATCAATAGTGATTTAGAGCATTTTTTCATATGACTATAGATAACTTTAATTTCTCATCTGAGAACTACCTGCTCATATCCTTTGACCATTTATCAGTTGGGGAATGATTTGTATAATTTACAAATTTATAAATTTGACTTAATTCTCTATATATTTTAGAAATGAAGCCCTTATCAGAGAGACTGGTTGTAAAAATACTTTCCCAATTTTCTACATTCCTTCTAATCTTGGTTGCACTGGCTCTGTTTGTGCAAAAACTTTTCAATTTAATATAATCAATTTCAATTTAATATAATCAAAGTTATCCATTTTGCATTTTGTAATGTTCTCTATCTCCTGTTTGGTCATAAAATTTTGTTCTTTTAAATAAGAAAAATTAAAGAAGAAAAAATAGGATGTTGTGAAATGTTAGGAAAAGCAAATGATATTTTAAACCCAAAAGTACAAACTGAATAAAAATTTAGAGGCAGCAGATGTTTTAAAGATGGGAGAAAGACATCAAAGAGAAAAAGGCCTTCTCAATTCTGAACTACTGCCTCACATATACCCTCTGTCAATTCAAAACAACCAGTCCCAAACAATGGATCTTGGCCTTTTTCAGAAACAGTAGCAGATCGAGAATGAATCAACACCTGGCAAAGAAGAAAAAGGTAAAAGTGAGCAGATTCGAACTCCCTGGCATCTCCAGAAAGAGCAAGGGACCAATAAGATAAGGACCAAGTAAGGTCATACCATATGAGCAAGTCACCCATCCCACTTTATGTTGACACCTCCTTGTGAAAGAAAGGAGAAAAGGCCATCTTTCATTATAAATGAAATTGTAAGATATAAGTTGCAACAAAAACAAGGTTCTCCTCAGAGGGTCAAATAATGGAACTGGAAGAGATGGCTTCCATCACTTACTCAAGGGCAACAAGAAACCTACGTTTAAGGGACACTTGGTCTTCTTCCCTAGCAATGCTTATAAGGAGCATAAGCAAAAAGACCACCATAAAGATCACTGAATCTTAGGCACAAATATCTGCAAACGAAGTTAATGCACACCTAAATAGCTGGTGATTTCAACGTAAAGGTAAACATATATAAAGATAGCAAAAATATGTTGGAAAATACGGTTCAGAATTAAGAAACAAACATTAAAGATTGAAGACTTACAAGACTATACAAAAGCCTCACACTTCTTTTATCCTATCATTTAACTGTTCTATCCTATTCATGAATACTTTTTCTGATACAAGAATTGAAAGACTGCAGAAGTAGAAAATATGGAATATCACAAAAATAAAATTAAATATAACTTAATAAGTGGGAAATGACAAGTTACTGATGTGTGAATAACTTCTGAATTAGCCATCTGTGCTAACAAATCATCAATTTAATAAAGCAAAGATCAAAATCAACATTAAACTAGAAGATAAAAATGTGATTATAGGCATGAGATTATCACAGATATTCATTGGCTTTTTTTTAATTGGATGCCACTTCTAGCAGTAAGTTTATGATGAAATAAAAACTTATCTCTATTCCATCAACTAAAAAATAACTAATAGTGATAAACAATTCAATTTATCTGGCACTAAGTTTAAAAAAAAAACTTTTCTCACAACAGTGCTGTGGCACAGTATAAGTACTATTGTCTTTTTTTTTTTTAAACAACGGAAGAAACTGAGGCCTGGTTACTTGCTCATGTTCATATCTCTAGGAAATGTCTGACACAGGATTTTAAATCAGGTCTCCAGATGCCAAATCTACTCTTTCCACTACTCCACGCTAATTCTCACTCTATTAAAGGTCTACTTTTCCATACTTTTTGATGAGCACAAAACCAGAATACTTCATTTTAGGCAGTTTGATTTTCTATGGCAATGCCTATGACCCACAACGAGGCAATACTTTTAGTAAGTCCCTGCTAGTTTCAGTTTTTCAGTTATGCAATGTAAACATTTCTTTACCTTCAACCCATCAACACACTTCCCAACTTGATTCCCTAATCAAAATTCAAATAAGGAAAGTATTTTTCAGTATATTTTTAAAGTTCAAGTCTTAATTCACTTACCATGAATGAGACTATTTGCAGGTGATATCAGTGTATCCCAGAGGCATACATTTCTTGTAAAAACAAACAAACAACATAAGCATCATCATGGGCAAATCCCACCTTAAAAAGTGTCCTCATGTTTGCAGAAGTTTCCAATGAAACATTTAAATTACTGAATTGCATTTATATCTATACATAGAATATATACGTCACCCACTTTAAGATAACCCTGTAGTATTAACAGCAGCCAACAAAATCTGAAAAACTTTGTTGATAGGTCATTTTTTTCTTACGAGGTCATCTTTGGTATGAGACATTTCCCAAGAGGCAGCAATATTGTTACCGTAAGGGCAAGTCTTTCTTTTTTGTTGTTGATAATTACTCTAGTGGAGGGAAAGACCTTCACTGAAGCAGACTATCAACTCATCTGTAACCTTCAGGCTCAGGTTACCTCATACCAAAAGGTATGTAACTTGCCCATTTTCATACAGCCTGTATGTATCAGAGGCAAGACCTGAGCCCAAGTCTTTCTGACTGCAAGGCCAACCCTCCAAGCACCTACACCACATGGCCACTAAGATGCGAAGCCAACTGTTATTATGTCTACTTTTTGACAAGGAACTCTAGTTACTTCCTATTGTGTTTATGGGATGGGGGGAGGTGGGGAAGGAGGATGTGGGAAGGCTGACTAACATACCTGCTGTCATTGGACTGTCCAGATGTGGCAACGAGACTTGAAGAGGTAATAAATGCAAAGTCACTTGTGGTTTTACTGTGGCACTGCCAACTCTGCAGGAAACAAGAGTGATCTGTCTTAGCTATACATCTAAAATATCAGTAAATATCAAAATTCTTTAAAACCGAATATGTATACAGTTCTACCAGTGACACATCAAGCATAATGGCTACAACATCTTTTCTCAAGTCATTATTACAGAAAAGGAGGAAGTGGAATAAAGACATCTCACAGTATTTGAGAAATGTGCAATAATATTGTAACTAAAAGGGACTCATAAACATGTAAAAATCTAGGGCATGCTAGGGGAATATTCCAGTCCAGTGCCACACACCACAGAAACAGTGACCAGTATAGTCTTGATCTCTTTTTGCACACTTAAACGAAAACATGCTTGCCTTAAGTTATAAATGCTTTAATAGTATGCAAAGCATTATTAATTAATCCTATGGTTAGACTGGTTTGGCTACTTATTATTATTTTGGTAAGATTCTGGGGGAAAATGCCAGTTGCTTTTGAATTAATTTATCCAAAAATGTATTTTCTCTCAAGCTATCACAGGTGCCTTCATTCCTGCTGACTAATTATGACCTCTTCTATGCACCTGATAACTTCTCTGTCTAGTCCTCAAGGATGGACATATCCTATTTAGCCATTTTTATGATTGCTTATGCCTGGGAGGGCCTAAAGGCTTTTAAAGACTCCTTCAATCTTAGCACTGATAAGGGATCTTACAAGTCACTTAAAGACCATCTCCTACTCAATATCTGTAATATACTTGACATATGATTAAGCAGCATTTGAATACTTATCCTGACAGAGAATTCAGTACCTTACAAGGCAGCCTGTTCCATTTTTTGATAATTTTAGCTAATGGAATTTACTCATTCAACAAACATTTGTCTTTACAGAAACATTTGTGCTAAGACCGACATAAGGCATAGTCTAAAACTTCTGAAGTCTACCATCTAGGAAGGAGATAAGACATAAAAAGAAATTAAAATAAGGCATTAAAAGAGTGTTTTTTTAAAAGACTGTGATGTGAAGTTCAACAGGGAAAGAAAGGGCATCATGAAAAGTTTCATGAAGCATTGATTTGGATGATGAGAGAGACAAACAGAGACAGGAGGGAAGGGAAGGGGGGGAAGGGAAGGGAGAGGGAGAGAGAGGGAGAGGGAGAGGGAGAGAGGGGAAGAGAGAGACAGAGAGAGAGAGAGAGAGAGAGAGAGAGAGAGAGAGAGAGAGAGAGAGAGAGAGAGAGAGAGAGAGAGAGAGAAAAGGAGTTTAAAATTTAACTTGAAAGCTAATAGGGATTAACGATTTTTTAATAGACAAGTGACATAACCAGATCTATGGATTAAAAAAAAAGATTAATCTTAAAGCAGAATGAAGGATGGACTAGAAAGGAGACAGTGAAGGTGAAGAGACCCATTTGGAGACTACTGCTATATTTCCATTACAGTGGCAATGAGAGGCTACAATGGGTAATAAGAATGGAATAGAGGGGGAAAGGGATTCACGCCGAGATATGTTACAGAGACTATGAAATGTGAAAGAGGGAAAGGATTAAATAACTCCAGGGTTTCAAAAATGGGACATAGGATAAATGGTGATACCACAGAGAAAAACAATCAAGTCAGAGGACTAGAGAAAGAAATTGGGAGTGTATCACCTGCACAGAGGTGATATTTAAAGCCACGGGAATAACCAACAGCAAGAGACAGAATGCATCTATAGAGGAAAGAGGAACAAAACCAAACCTTTGGGGAACATCTACATTAAGGGTTCAGGAAACATAATGGCTCAGTAAGGAAAAAAAGACAGCAAAGAAGCATTTAAGGAGGCAGAAGAAGAACCAGGAAAAGGTGGTGTCTCTAAAACCAAGGAAAGAAAATATCTAGTCGAAGAGGGTGACCAATAGTGTCAAAAGCTGCAGAAAGCTGAAAAGGATAATGACTGAACATGGGATGTTACATTTAGAGATCAGGGTGTCATTACTGACCTCTGAGAGAAGGTGGGGAAAAAGCCAGAGTAGAAGTTGAAGGAAGAATGAGTAGTGAAGAAGCAGAAGCATTAGGTTTAGACAATTTTTAAAAGCTTAACAGTGGAGGGGAAAATAGAGAGAGTATGGTAGCTGAGTGAGTAAAAGAGTCAAGGATGTTCTTTAACTTGAGCTGAAATCTGCCTCCTGTAATTTCTACTCATAGTTTCTAATTTGACCCTTTGGAGCCCTAAAGATTTAATCTCCATTCCAAATAAATAGTCCTTCAATTTTTCTAGAGATATTGAGCAAGCACTAGGGAAAAAGCTTACATAACAACTGGTAACTACAAGCTTTCCATTTTTCATAATCTATCTAGAAATTAGTAAATTACCATGTATCAAAACATGGATTAATAAAAGGTTAAATTAATATATGTTACAGAAATCTGTCATAGTTAAAAGGCAGGGAGAGGAGTCAATTAACTAACAAAGAGGAAAGAAGCCAAGATCAACATAATGTAGCCAAAAGGAAAGGGACCGAATTTTAAGGAGGCAGGGAGAACACCGTCAAATGCAGTAGAAATCCATAAGACGGAAGACTGAAAGGTTCTTGGATTTAAAAAAGTCTCTGATAAGCCTGGACAAAACCATTTCCATAAAATGAGAGGGACGAAAGCCAGAAAGACTACAGAAGGTTAAAGAAGGAAATGGAATGATGAAATAATGTGGACAGGACAATGGGCATACGCCAGCAAGTCTGACAGTAAGAGAGAGGCAAGAAATCATTGGAAATATTTAACTAGGGGCTAGATGACCACTAGTCAGACTGTTGTAAAGGGGATTCCTGCTCAGCTATTGATCAAACTGTATGACTTCAGAGGTTCCTTTCAAGCTCTGAAATTCTATGATACCCATCTATATGCACTCTTAACATGGAAAATCCAAATAATTCCCTAGACAACTACACGATCAGAAGTAGGACATCAAAACTTCCTATTACAGATAAAGTCTGAACAAAACTTTACCGAAGCAGAACATAGAATCATGGAATGTTAGAACCAGAAGGGACCTGAGTGATTATCTGGTCCATTATCTAATGATTATGATAACAGCTTTCCTTTTAAAGTGTGCTACAGCTTTAAAAAGCAATTTTAAGCAAAGATCTAGTTTAAAGTTAACAAGTGCTTTCTTCCCAATAACTCTGTCAGGCAGAGTCCTGATATGATCTTAGTAAGGCTCAAAGAGTTTAAAGGAATATGTGAGACAATGCAGAATCAAGGACAAGATAAAAGGGCACAGGATGAAGCCACTGACCTAACAGTCGCCTGTCAAGCTTTGAAAAAGAGATCAATAGACACAATCAGGTACTGTATCTAGGACAACATTTCAAAGTAACATCTGTAGCCAGCTCCATGTCTCCTGGCTCAGGTCATTCTTTCACTACACGGGTCTTAAACAAAACGTCATGTGAAAATGCCATGGATGTGTTTCACGTCACTTACCAGATAAGGTTTGGGATTGGATACAGTTTGATTTACTTGCCAAATACTTAGAAAACCCTCTCCATCTGCAACACCACACTGCAAGAATGACAAAACATTAAAAGATCTACGCTCTCCAATCCTTTATTCCACTGATTGAAATATTTATGGGGAAAGCAAGACATACATATTCAACTTTAAAACATTTTCCTTCATAATTCCATTTTGCTGTCATCTCCTCCCAAATATCTAAGTATAATAAGTCTTTATCATTCCTAACTGCTTGTCCTCACCCCACTGCAAGCTGTCCCTCCATTCTAGGTCAACTGGAACTTTAGACTAAGGTCTCTTTCAAAAATCTGACCCTACCTCAGAATAGATACAGTAACATCACCTACCACGCTGCCCAAGAGCAGAGATGTTTTTTAAATTAAAAAGGATTTTAATTCCTCTTAATTGGTTACCTAATTAAAAATCCAAATCAGACATTATAGATTTATATACAGCTCATGAAACAACATATGGAATGTGAGCTCCCTAAAGGCAATAATTACTTCATTTTTGCTAGCATAGCGAAAAGGAAGACCCTTAGTCAATGCTTATCAATTGTCATCTCAAGGGCCATGCTATTCCTTTTCAAATTTACATCCTTATTAGTGCCATCTGGGCGCAATTTTTAGGAAGATTTAGACATTTATCACTAAATACTGACCTTGTTCCCTTGTGAATTGAAATACATCCTAGTAACTCTTGCATTGCCTGCTTGGCGGAAGCACACCAGCTGCTGTGGTCGAGACCATTCAAACATTCGTACACTGCCATCCTGAGCTCCTGTCAGATCTGAAACACAGAGAAGGAAATCACTAATGACGAAACAAAAGGTATTTCCAATATAATAGCTCATAGTCATAGGGTTTTACAGTTTATAGTTCCACCAGATACATAGCCCATCCCACTTCATAGATATGGCTCACAAATGTCACTGTAAGACTTGCCCAAGGAACCGCAGCTAATAAATGGCAAAGCAAGGCCCCACGAACTCACACCTTCTGACTTGGATCTAGGACTTGCGAATACACTAAAGATCTTCCGTTCACAAGGTGAAGAAGATATTTTTACTTGCATTGACTAGATGATAAATAAGAGACTTACAGTACTGATGGACAGGATGTGAAGTCATTCTCTTGACATTATGAAGATTTCTTTTCATAAGCTTTAAAGGGAACATATTAAAGAAATAAATTTGCCTCATGTTCCTCAGGAAAAGATGAGCACAAGCTTCTGGACGAATTTTAATCTTGAGAGATTTGCTTCCTCACAATTTACATATAGTACAGAAATCATCTGTGTACAAAAAGTATTGGCACATGTGATTTCCCCCCCCTCTTCCCTCCACTCTTCTTTAACCCACACAACTTAAAGACATTGTTTTCATGTGGCTTACAACCCATTTCTTAGGGACTACTGCAGGCTTGGCCTGAATAAGCAGTGAAGCTCACCAGGGCAAATCTACATAAGACCCACAGCCCTGCCTACCTTGTTTGCTTTAAAAACATCTTTCCCTTTAACCCCAACGACTACCTGTACTAAAGGAGGAGGAAGAAAAGGTTACCTGAATGACAGAATTTCAAGACTTAGATGGGACCTCAGAGGCTATCCAGTTCAACTTCCTACTCAACGAGGCACCTCCTCTACAATGTTTTGTCTGTACTTGAATACTTCTGGTGACAGGGATCTTACCAGCTTACAAGACAAACCATTTCATTTTGGGACAAATGTTTAAGAACTGTTCCTTTGCAGTGAATGAAAATAGGCCTCCCAATTATGAGGCGGAATTTCTGCTGGAAGCTACAAAGAAGGAGCCCTCTTTTCCACAAGTCCTTCAAATATTTGAAGACAATGACCAGGGTCTCTGTAAAGTCTTTTCAACAGGGCTGATCTTCTTTCTTCCAGGATAAATATTTCAAGTAACAGGTTTATCAATTTTTGTGACAAGTCAAATCACTGATCACACTACTTCTCAAAATGAGATTGTGTAACTTCACAAATGGTATTCTGTCAACTACACAAAGTTTCAAGGTATTGTTTTGAATAAAGAAAAGCCATCAACAGTACAAATTTTCATTCACATGAAGCCTTCATATTGTGAGTTACTACTTTCCTTCATGATGGACTGCTCACGTACAGTCTCTTTACAGTCAATATTAGTAAGTGCTGCTAAGGATAAACAACATATGGTAATATTCTTCAACGTGTTATATATAGTACTTTCAGTTTCATTAACGACTTTCTGGTTATAAACAAAAGAGATTAATGATGGATTTAGTAAGCAGGTTTAACTACACAAATATTTCTCAGTTTTATTCATGTATGTAAAGATAATGTTTTCACATGAAGTTTTTGAATGCAGAATCATTAAAGGTCATCAAAGGCTATGTGTTAAATGGCTCTTAAGGAGCCCTAAATGGCAACTTTGCAACTGATGTGAGGTCTCTTTGAATTAACTTAACACCATTAAGTTAATTAAAAGTCAGGGTGGCAGGGTTATATTGTAGGGTCACACAAATGACTGAAACATGATAATCTGAAAAACTACCAACCATAAGAAAGGTGTTAGCCCAGCTAAGTAACAAGAAAGGATTAGAGAATCATAGTAGGAGAAGTGTGGGGGAAAAGGGGGAGGTAGAAGAGAGGGGAGGGAGGATCATTTAATATGCTTCTGATATGGTTGGCTGAGCCAGAAGTATAAATAATTGCCTACAAGGTATGATTTGGGAAGTATCACAACTAAGACACTGACTCTATAGACCTCTATGTACGGCTGAATTAACATGAATCTATACACTTAGACACATGCAGATTATCTCTTAATAGGCCTTAGAAGGTACTCTTTAAAATAATATGAAAGTAAAGCAGTTGAACACTTTCTGATTTCAAAAGATAATTATGGGGTACACACTGCTGCTGGAATGATAAACCTGAGGGTCGTCTTCTTAATGAAAAAGAACAAAAAGTAGGAAGGAAGAGGAAGAGCCTTTCAAGCTACTAAGCAGACCAAAAAGGCAAAACTAAGGACTGAGCAAAAAGCAGACTAAGATAGGCAGAGTGATTATAAGAAATAAATTCTTTGCGCTATCCTTTAAATATACTATTTGGTTGAGTTTAATATGCTATACATAATATACATTAACATATGTAATAGTATATATTATATACTATAGTATATATAGTATATGTAGTATACATGATATACTAGATATATAATAGTATATAGAATAATATACTAATGGTTATGTTTAATTATTTTGGTAGTTTTATTTTATTTTTTTAGGCAATTGGGGGGTTAAGTGACTTGCCCAGGGTCACATAGCTACTAAGTGTCAAGTGTTTGGTCTGAGGCCGGATTTGAACTCAGGTCCTCCTGACTTCAGGGCCAGTGCTCTATCCACTGCATCACCTAGCTGCCCCACCAGTTCTATTTTTTAAAGAGAGTAGAAAATTATGCTAATCTATCGTTGATTCAACATACCTATGACTAAAGTCTAGTTGTTTGAACCCCAAAGACATAACTAAGGCACTATTGTTCACCCACGGCAATCCATCCCAACAGCAGGCAAAGTGCTTAAGAAAACATTATAACAATCTATCAAGGGCTACTTATAAATTAAATTACAATGGGCAATTATAATTCCTAAACACCTTGAAAGTAGGTATAATATTCACTGTTCCTGGCACATAGTAACTATTTAATAAGTGTTTTCTGACTGATGATTCCTCACAGAGTGGAGGAGAGCAAATCAGAGGCTATGATACAGGACAGTTAAGTTTCCACTGAAGGTTGGGAAAGGTTATAAACAAAGTAGTGGTATAACCCATTTAGAAGAAAGCATCCTTCTAAGGGAAGGTCCAGAATGGTCAGCATGAAGGTTGAGGGTGCCAGTCCTATGGCTAGGAGAGATAGATGATAATAAAACAAACTAGGGAATGACACTCCTCTCCCAGGAGAACCTAATAGGCCAAAGAGCAAAGGAGTAACGTTATCCCTACCCCATTTCCCTTTATTATACAATTCCTCCTTTTTTTCTAACCTTCCCATCCTACCCCATTTCATGAAAAATTATTGTTCACAACTTAAGGCATTATCTAAAAGGGGCACATTTCAAAGCTGGGACAAGTTGTGCTAGTGTTAAAATTATATTGGAAGAAATTAATTTAAGCAATTGGTCATCTAAAGAGACTTTGACTGCAAATTTATTTCTATAGACTCCACACATAAAAAGACTTTCCATTCAAAGAACAAATTTTCTGCACATGAAATTAAATTGAAAACTATTTGCAGCAAGTATATTCCCATATCATAACAATGGTGTAGCATAAATTACAAACAATATTGTTTTATTTAAATTTGTGGTGTCAAAGCATTATAGATTAATTTGTATTAAGTTTGTTTGTCAAAAGGAAGCCCATGGCTTAAATAACTATTAATTTATTCCATAACTAACGGATTTATATAGAATTTAATAGTTTTCTCAGCATTTTCACATATACTAGGCCTCATTTGATTCTCATTACAAACTGGTGACAAACATAGAATAGGAAAGATTAGTCCCACCTGACATATACAAAGCCAAAGAAAGGTTAAGTGATTCACATTAGATTGCAAAGTTAGTTAATGGCATAACCAGGACTCAAGTTAGATTTGGGAGTTGTTGGTTTTGGGGGTTTTTTTAATCGTCAGGATTGACTCTTTCCACTCTAAGATACTTCCTTTTTATTACAACATATTAAATTTGTTACAACATGTTAAAATTAAAAAACATATTGAATTTCAAGTGGACATTTCATATGAAAACTATTATCAGATCTCAAGTGAAAAATAAAAAGTTCATTTTTACAAGTTTAATCTTAAGCCTCATAAAATGTTAAAAAACAAAACAAAAACCATTGCTTTACAACTAGCCACCAGACTGTTGTTGGCATTCTGCTTTGACTAACCCAATGCTGAACTGCAGGGGCATCATTCTAACATTTGCAATGCAAAAAAAAAAAAGTCACAGGAAATCCTCAGTGTGGAAAGCAGTGAGTATAGACAGAAAGCTGGTCCTGCCCTTCATTGACAAAGACCTCTCCAAGAGTATAGAACAGTAAAAGTAGAGACAGTAAATTCAAGCAAGGCACAAAAGCCTGTTCTTGTTTGAAATGCTGAATCATCCACATAATCTCCCAGGCAGACTCAGATAAAGTTCCCTGGGTGTCATTCACTCCTTCTTTATTTTATTTTTGAGTGCTCTTAACTGGAGCATTATGGGTCTCCTAGAGACTCTACACTTATGATCAAATCTACCACCTTTCAAGTCTCTACCATTTGTTTCTTTCCGGAACAACTACGTTCCCTCCCCATATCTGATGGCAGAGTCTGAATTACCTCTATTAATCAAGCTGTCTCTCCTTCAATACTCTACCACAATAACAACCTACAGATTCTTCAGAACAAGATGGGAGAATGGGGGGAAATTCCCCTGTCCGACGAAGCAATCACATTTTACATTCCTAACTAGTAACACTACTGATAAATTTTCTCGCACACTAACAGTAAGCATCAGTTTCTTAAACTGATATTGCTACTAGTAAACACAATTTTCACCCACTAAACCAACTGCAGATTATTTTAAAGGAAAACTATGTTCAGAAACGGCACCTGTAATAAACAGCATACATACCACACCAGCTCCAGTGCTTGTCTGTCCACTGCCTAGCCACGGCAAAGAGGAAGATGGATGCACCTGACTCACTGTAAAGGATGTTGTTGGGGCCTGAGAAAGAGTTGTAGTAGAACCACGATAATCAATGTCATCAGAACTGTGTGGGAGAAAGAGAAAGAGAGAGGAAGAGAGGGTGGGAGAAAGAGAAAGAAAGAAAGACAGAGAAAGAGGTATATTATTACTCTGGAGTTCTATTTCCCAATTACAATGCTACTTAGATCAAATATGGTACCACCCATTGAGAAAAGAATAAATCCTACTGGGAAAAATCTGCGATTTACAGATCCCCTCCTAATAGTTTGGAGACAGTGGTGGGCCATGTTTATGTAGCCAGGAGTTATATATATATGCTCAGTATACTTATGGCTGCCCCATCTGCTTATATGAACAATTAAAACATGGGTGGGATTTTTATTGGCATCAATCAGCTAGAAAAACTGTTAAGATAAAAGCAAGTTTAGGTCAACATTTAAGTCTCCTCATGAATGCTCAAATGGTTCATGCTTTGTGGCATATGTAAAAAAAAAAGAATGCTTTACTAATATGCTCTAATAAAGTTGCTGGGTAAATTTCTGTAAAAATAGTTTTCCTATTATAAAGCAGTATATAAGGGGAAGTTTCCCATGGGGAAAAATCTCAAAAGAATGGGTTAGAAAATTTTTTAAAACTTGGGTTCAGCTCATGGCCATGTCTGTGACACACCGTGTATTATTGTATTACAAACATTTTCTACAGAATTTAACACCGTTTTCTTAACATTGAGAAGAGATAAGGAAACTCTCATGGCAGAGAGAATGGGGATGGGCTACTAGGACAGATTTGTATTCACTGTCAAGCAAAATTTCTCCATCTGATTTTTTTTGCATATGGTAGTAGGTATGTAAAAGAGTTTGCTGAATTGAATTCCTTTGTTTCCCATTCATCTACTCTCTAGCTTTGAAGATCCCCAAAAAAGTAAATTCAAATAACTGATTAATTAAACAAACTGTGTACATAATGTCCCACACTCTTCAAAACCAACTAACAAGATGTTCTACGCTTAGATACCTTTATTAGGGTAAGAACATCCCTTTGACTGATTTACAAAATCAAAGATATAAACTAGATGTGGATAAGGCCCATAAATCTCTTATCAAATCAATCAAAGGTGGAAACTAAGTAGAACTGAATGAAAATAAATGTCACACAGGAAATATGCTGTGGTTGGTTGAAGAGAATCAATCATGTCTTGTGAGGCCTTCGATAAAACAGCAACCCAGTTCAGAATCCAACATTATACTAGCAAGCCAGCCTTGTGACGGAGCAGTTCCAGCCAAGCCCATAAGAAGAAAGCGCTTGGGTAGGTGGAGGGTAAGAGCCTCTTTCCTCCCTACCCTTTGACTGGTGAATGACCTTGTAAACTTTTAAAGATCAAAAAATTTGGATTTTCTACTGGAATTTGTAGTCACATCCGCAAAACGTCAGTAGTTGATGAAAATGTCTCAATCAGGACTGAAAACTCAGTGGACATCCTGAGGAAAAACAGCTTCAAGTCTCCACAAGGGCACCAAATCATCAGAGCCTAGCAGAGAGCTACACAGAGCAAAAGGGAACTTCACGAGAATTCCACAAAGGGAGAAAAAGTCTTCCAATAACCTGGAGATTGTGGGATACCTCTCTGCTACACATGAGCTATCTGAGCGCACTTTCCCTTGCCCTTTGTACGTACTTGTAAGTACATCTCAGAATTTTGGGGAGACAGTTTTATGACAACTATTCTTACACTTACACCACATTAGTAAATACCCCTTCATAAAATCTAATTAAGTCTGTCTGGTTAATAATCAATGGGGATCAAATTAGATGGGGGCTCATAAATGATAATACCATAAACCCCTCAGTTCCTCAGGATTTACCCCTAGAACCTTGAGAAGAGAAGTAGTCAGCCACGCTCTGGGGACCCATCCTGTCAGTCAGTGGAGGTTGGAAAAATGAGTTTTACAATGAACAAATATTTGAATAAAATCAGTTGTTTTACTGAAAAGCAGGGGCCTAGGAAATACTGACTCTTCTATGATTGGAGATGACTATCTACTTACTTAAGTATTAAGTTCCAAGATGGCTGATAGGAAAATGAGAACAAAGTCTGGCCACTGATGAAAATAATTACTTTGGTGAAGATAGTTTATGTGAGTTAGGGCCAAAGATATGGAATGTAGTTGATTCACCAATCAAAGGGGCTACCTACTAAAATAATCAAACCAATCAACACTTTACTGTATAGACAGAGAAATATAAATACACTTTTCAAGATGACACAAATTTCTTTTATAATTATTTAGTGTGTTTTCTGACTTTAAATAAACAGCACAAGAAAAACAAACCTTTTTGATTCTCTGTCATACTCTTCTCCAATCCATATATATGACTGACAGGCCAACAAAGAAGTAACATCAAGTTCTTGTACATCATGAGTTGATGCCAGGACAATTTCGTTATTGTTTGCCTATAGGGTAGAGATGATTCTGAGTAAAGAACTTGAATGGCTTATTTATGGTAATGTTTAAAGTTTAAATGAAGTACACTTCTTTTACCTTATTAACTGCAAATGCCATAATCATGTCAGATTCTTTGTGGATGATTTTTGCTTTTCCTCCTGGGTAGCCAAGATCCGCTTCAACCTGCAAAACATGTGCCACCAAGCTTTAATTGGAGGTGTGTGAAAAAATATGTACATACCAACAAAGTGAAAAATAAATACATGCAAGAAAAGGTAAGTGGCCTCAAGATTAACCTCGGCAAATTTGTTTAATGTCCCCAGTGCCTTAAAAGCACCCAAATTTCAAAGGCTTCTCTTTGTGATTACAGGATACTGATGATCAGGTGACTGTCAAAAAAGACATCAAACCTATCTTTTGTTGCTGGTAGTCTATTATAATAATAGACCTCTTCAGTCTGTTCCAAAAGTGTGCACAGCCACTTCAGGATGAAGGTGTGAACCTTAAGCAGTCCAAAGTGAAAAAGGAGGTATGAGCTTATTGCTCAGGAAGAAGCTATGGCAAAAAGAAAAACCCTTGGAAAGTGATGAGAGGTAAAAAAGGAGAAGAGGAAAAGGATATAAAAGAAGCAGGGCTGAAAAAAGTTAATAGGAAACAAAATAAAGGAAAAGTGTTATGGATAGAAAAAAAGACAATGAGAGGGGAAAAGGGAGGGGGAGGAGATAAAACTCTATTTGGGAACAGACTAAAAATCAAAGGTGATGTGAACAAAGAAAAGAGAGAAAGGAGGAGAGAAGATATAGAAGCTAGGCACTTGAAAGTAACTGATTCATTAGACCTGACTAACAATTATGAAAGAAAAAGAGAAAATAGTAATAAAGTATGTGACTGAGTTGAGAGGGGAGGGAGCAATAACCATTGTGCTTCTGATTAGTTTGACAAAGTTTTGTGGATCTCTGTTAGTACTACAGAATAAAGAGGTAGTTCCTTGGAAATTTTGTAAAAGATCTTAACATAAGAGTTTCAGACAGATACTACCTTGTTTAGGCAATCTTCCACTACGAAGTTTTGTTTGACCTGTTCTTCAAGATCTTCTACAGACTATACAACATCACACAGTCACAAACACAAAACACATGCATGAAATAAATTTTTAAAAGAAATGAAAATAATACAATGGAAATGACCACCCCACCACTAAGAGAAAAATATAATTATAAATTCGTCTTTATATGCACAAAAATAAAAAGGAAAACTTGATTTGAAATTTGATATCAATTAACAGAAAATGTAGTGAAGGTGGCAAAACAGATATCTAGGAATGCAACACAAACAAGTTCAAAGACAGTTTCTTTTAAAAGTCCTGGTACTCCTATTTTCTGTTTTCTTGCATAATTTATACTTATGATTAGAACTATAATTTTTAAAGAAAACTTCTGGGGTGGGATGGGGCAGAATTAGTACAACGCAAATAAATAAAGAAGTTTTACACCTACTGCGAACTTCTATGCTTTCCTTCACGAAGTCAAGTGTTCAACATTTCTATGATTTGAAATAGATTTGTATTTTATATATCCCTAAAAACCTTTTCTTGTAAATGTAATTCAATGTTGAAATTTCTGTGTAGCCGAGTGAAAGGAAAAATATTCTTTGACTTTGCTGAAACAGTTCTACTCTTAAAACTATTATGAACATACTGTAAAAATTAAATCATATAGAGTTTAATTTTAACACAGTCACTGGGAGTCTCAGATGTCTATGATGGGTTGTGTGTTTCAGTAATTAGCTAAATAAAGCGCTTAAAATTTTTTTTTAAAAAACAACTACAATGAAAATTTTAAATGTAGCAAATAAGAGAAGTAAAAGAAAAAATGGCTACAAACCACAACATAAAAGTATTTCTTTTATCCAATTACCTCACTCTGTTTTCTTTTCTTAGTAAATATATATCTAATAAATGTCTCCTGAAGGATTTCTTGTTTAACAAGGAAGTGCCAGAGTCGTTTAGCTGGAAATGCAGAGGAATCTCTGGATCTAGAAAAACGAAAAACAAAAAAAAAAACCAAGTATAGTTATTTTAGTCGAAAGAACACCTTGTCCATCCAGCAGTAACTTGCTACATTTGGAGATTTCTGGGGACAACGGTGGAACGGTTCTGCTTAATTACTATAGGTTGATAGATACACTCATAAACTTTTATTTGTAATAACATTAACAACTTATAATTTGGAAGATCCAGTCTCAGTCTAGGGCTAGTAACTCATTACTTTGAGATGAAATAATGAATAGATCCCTAAACAGTCTCTATTGACCCTGGGGTAGTTAGGATGGCCAGTCACATCATACAGTGTGAAGCAAGCAGCAAGTTAGTCCATTTAGGGCTGATATGGCTTGTAGTCTGCTTCAAAGAGGAAGCCAAAATCAGCAGGCAAGGTGAAAAGCAGATCTTGATGAGGTCAGGAAATGCAGACCACTAAGAGAGGGAGAAGAGAGCATTAAAGCCTGACATTCAAGGTAGGGAGAGGGATAGAGAGGAAATGAGGCACCGAAGGTGGCTTCAGGGCACAAAAAGGAAAGAGTTGCTTCTTTCAAGGAGTCTGGGGATGTGGGATAGCTTTTTCTGAAGCATTGTTCAACGAGTAGATGAAGTGACCCAAAATGACCAAACTGAGGGATTATAAAAGGGAAGCTGTTACTTAGGGTCAGAAGCCTAGGTGCCGTACAGAGATTTCAAAAGGCTATACATTCTGGCCAGCCAAATCCCTAATCATGGTACTAGAACTGAGTTAATATTGAAACTCAAACGGAAAATGTTAGATGAGAAAACTAAGGAGAAAAGGCAAGTAAATTTAGAGCAGGAGGGGAACCAGGATTAAAACTATAAGAACATTTGTAAACTATGAGCAGTTGACTTTCTCCTCTCAAACGCCTCCCGGCAAATCCCCTTTAAATACTTAAAAGTCCATATTATTCCAGAAGGGGGGCTGGGGAATAGGAAGGAACTATGTTGTCTTCTCTTAGGGGGTGGGGAATCTCACTACCCTAGTGGTGTAAGCAAAAAGTAGTATCAGCTGGAAATCAGAAGGGAATATCCAACAGGTTTGATCAGAGAACGTAAATCTGAGAAATATCAGAGTTGTGCTTGCAGGAGGCTCTGGCACTCGAAACACCCTAAGTACAGATAAACAGATTTAGAAGATACAGTACTGCACTCAGGAAAGTTTTATAGGGTTCCCCCTATACATACCCTTCTCCCCCCTCACTCCTCCACTTAAAGAAAAATTATCTTGGAAAAAGTGTCGTTTCAACAGAATACTTGTTGTAATTCAAGCACCTAACTAAATTATGCTACCATGATTAAGTTATAGATCAACAGATATATTTTTCTGTTTACTTATAATTCATCTTTGCTTTGTTGGCTAGAATATATTTCAAATGAAAGTAATCTCTAAATAAGCTAATTAGTTTTGTTCTTTTCAAAGCTATCAGAAGCACTCTAAACCACTGCCAACTATGTGGACTATATTATATGCTGGGGTCCACACAATGATGGAGTATAGACTGAACAGCACAAAATATAGTAACTACTATTGAAAAGATGATTCCAAATGCCTACAATAATAAGCCTTCCTAACAAGAGAGTTGTGACAAGTCTACATATGTAAGGAGAATATCCCTCCAAAAATAACTCCCTAAGAGCTTTCTTACTTGAATGGAGTATTTTCAGGGTCTAACATTGCTTTATTGCGGAGGGTAGCTGGTCCTGCTCCTACTGAAGTGTCACTAGGACAGGTATTGATGTAGTTTGGAGGCGGCCCCTCAAACTGGTCCATTTTCTCCTGTAGGATCTGTTCCCAGTTTTCTAAATTTTTTATCACAGCAATGCCCAATGGAGAAGTTACAGGAAGATCTAAAAAAATGACAAAAATCAGTATTATTTTAGCATCAATGAAAATTATAACAATGTCTATCACCAAATATATTTATAAAACCATAGTTTTTATAGCTAATCTGCTAAAGCTAATATGAAACAAAAACAAGGAAAATAATAAAAAACTTCAATCCCCATCAAGTTAACTATTCAAGAAACCATGACAATTATAATGCTATTAATACTATTTTGTGGGATAGGATCGGGAATGGACCTGGGATTTCATTGGTCAAGGAACTCCTAGGTGAGGAAGCTCTCTCTCTACTGATGCAGGATGGCACCTTCTCTGCACTTACAGTCTTAGAGAACTGACTAGAGCACTGAGAAATTAAGGAACTTGTCCAGGGTCACACAACCACTACATGTTAAGAGAAACCTGAAACTAAGTTCTTTTTGGCTTCTATCCACAATGTTACACTGCCTGTTGATATTACTACTAATTTTCTTCTTTAAAATAACCATGTTCGGGGCAGCTAGGTGATGCAGTGGATAGAGCACTGGCCCTGAAGTCAGGAGGACCTGAGTTCAAATCCAGCCTCGGACCAAACACTTGACACTTACTAGCTATGTGACCCTGGGCAAGTCACTTAACCCCAACTGCCTAAAAAACAAAACAAAACAAAAACAAACAAAAACAAAAACAAATAAAATAACCATGTTCTTTTCCAGTAAGTTATCTACATTTCTACCACAATAAAAACATTTTAGTGCCACTTTCCCAAGAGTTGGAAATACTTTTTTATGCCTTCTCATTTTCCCCTTAACACCTTCAGCTAGATAGATGCTCCTATAACAGTTTTCCTCAGACTAACCTACGGTCAACTCAGTGAATTCTGAGAAAGCCAGATACAGAACCCAGGCTCCTAGTTTGGTATTCTACATAGAGGAGTTTACAAAAAAAAAAATGGAAGCACCAAATGAAGCTAAATATATCACAAACTAGTTCATAAAAGAAGTTATTTTCATAGCTCAGTAATTAGAATGTGTACTGATATACACATTTTGATCACTAGTTAATTCCTATTTATTGGTGTCTATCTGCATTAGCAATTATTCTTATTGACTCCAAAAGCATTCCCTGGCACTTACCCAGTTTTCCTTGACAAACATATCAGGGTATGGTCCTAATTTCCTAGGATTCCCTGCTGCCTAGGACCATGCCAAGATCCAAGACCATGGATTATTAGTGTCAGTGTTGCGCTCCACTGGCTTATACATGTGACTTTATGTATTCAAAATTATAGCCACAAATATGATAATGCTTTTCTATACTCATTAACTAAGAACAGTAAAACATAATATAAAAAGTGTATAATTTTAAAAGGCATTCATTTTACTTCGAAGTGAGCTTTTGTTTACAGACAGCTCTTGTTTTACAAAACTGGACTGTTCTATAGACCTCTACATACAGCAATTTTTACATAATGTAAATTTGCCCAAGGATGTGGGGGAAGGGAAGGAGAAAGGGGATGGCATGCCCCTGGAGGGAGGGAGCCAGCACATGGTTCAAGGACACATAGGGGCCAGGGACAGAGAAGCAAGAGCAGGAAGAACATGCAGGGGCCAGGACCAGCCACCTGGGGTCCTGGCAGGAAGTGAGAGGAAGAACATACAAGGCAGACATGTAAGGAACAGACATGGACACCGACAGGAGAAGATTCAATATGCAGGAGCCAGGGACACACACATGGTTCTCAAGTGCTGATAGATGGAAGACAGACACACAGGGGTCAGACACATGGGTGGGCAGGTGGGTGGAGTAGGGCAAAGGGTTCCTCTCTTGGTACCAGAGGTCTCAAGCCAAGCCCCAATCTGGCACTGGCACTGGCAGTGATGGTCTCTCCATGAATCTGTTCTTCTGCTTTCACTTGGAGAGGTTTTTGTAAAGGTTTTTTTTTTGGGGGGGGGGGCCACAGAGTTCTGTACTAAGAGGCAGAAGCAGAGAGAGAGAGCACAGTACCGCAGAATGAACAATCAGGATTTCACAAGATCTAGCAGCTTCTACACTGAGAGATTGTACATCTTGGAACACTATCTTTCAAAGAGCAAAGGAGCTGGGGTTGCATCCAAGAATAACTTTTCCAGCAAAGGTGAGTATAATCCTGAATGAAAAACTTTAATGTATTTGTAACAAAAAGACTGGAACTCAATGAAAAATTCAATATAAAAGATCTAGAAGAAATATGAGGAAATTATTAAAGACTGATTATAAGACACTGATTAAGGTCAAACAGTTTACTTATGCTATATGAAAATGTTATTAATATTGGTAATTATTAGTTATTATTAATAGTAATAGTATTCTTAAAACATCATTAGTAAGGTTGTGTGAAAGAAAGGTTGAAGCTGAGTTGCGTATGATAAGGTGATTCTAAAAAACAAAATTGGGTAAGAACAGGTAGAAAGGAACAATTATCTCATAAAAATGGGGCGTGAAAGGAAGAACTAATAGAGAGGAAGCAGGAGGGGGTGGAGAACTGGTAATATTGGAACCTTACTCTCATGTGAGTTGAAGAGGAAACAGTATACATGTGAAGAGGTCTAGAAGTCTTCTGAACTTCTACAGAGGTGAGAAAACTGGGGGACAGGGTGGGGAAGGGACTTTAAAAAGGGGGTATAGATTAAGATTAGGAGGGTAGACTGAATAAGGGAAGGAATTTTAGCGTGGTGGGTAAAATAAAAAATATTCCATAAACTAAAAAATGTATTTCTAAAGTTAACATAGGTGTTTTTCTGGAAAGCAGATTTCTTTCAGAATTCTTTATGTAAAGTTGAATCTGTGTAATGCAAATTTATAAAAAGCAAGACCTGTCTATATATTGGAATACGTGGTTGTCTTAATAACTCGTGGGTTCATAACATCTCACACAAAATTATGAAACCACATTGAGGATTCCAGAATAAACCAGAAAACTATCCAACTTCCCCCAGAGTGCTTTGCATAAGTGCAATGAGAAGTTACTTCTGCTAAAAAAGGAAAATAGATAACTAAATTTTAAAATAAGTAGTGGTTCACTCAATCCCAAATTCAAAACTTTTTTCTTTAAATCAAAAACTTTTAAGAACTTTGGAAAGGCCAATAATTCCTGAGAAATAATTAAAATAAATTATTCAAATACAAACTCAAA
This sequence comes from Phascolarctos cinereus, assembly GCF_003287225.1. Classification (NCBI taxonomy): domain Eukaryota; kingdom Metazoa; phylum Chordata; class Mammalia; order Diprotodontia; family Phascolarctidae; genus Phascolarctos; species Phascolarctos cinereus. The sequence continues at coordinate 162,362,811 of NW_027555736.1, read as the reverse complement.
GCTCACCTGAGAATTCCAGACCAGCAACAGGAAAGAAATTTCGGACATTGTGAAGTGCGAGTTTAATCATTGCCAAATGTATAAGGGCCCAGCTGCATAAAGAAAATGATTCTACATTAACTCAAAAACAAAGTTAGTTCTTGCTGTGATTTCCTCTGCTCTTTCTCCTTTAAGCAAATTATGTACAAAATTCCTAAACAGGCTGTTACAATCAAACACAAACTCTCTCCATGTTCCCAGGCCAGATTCCAGTTTCAAATATTGTTCAAAAATTATTTCAAATATTTCAGATGTTCAATATTTTGGGTACACTATGTCAGCTCAACTCTCTCTCCAGAAATTTCTTTTAAATGGGATTCATGGAGTGCAGAGTCCCTTGAAAGGGAGGAAAACGTGATATGTTCAGACAAAATGTAATTAAATAATGCTAACTCTTTCTTTTAACCCTTTTATTTTCTAGTGGCTTATACCTAGTTACTCACAACTTGGTATTAATTAATCAAATTAACTTCTGAACAGCAACAATCACTCTCCTTCCTTCTACTCTGGAGGAAAAGAAATGAATCTTAGCTTCTCCCGCTTCATCTAACACTTTGCTCCACCATCCATCCTTAGTATCTGTCCTTTTCATTACCAGACTTTTTGAAAAACCTAATACCCAAGGACAGTGTATCTTCATCATCCACTTCCTCTTCAATTTCTAGCAATCTGGTTTCTATCCATTCTTTTAGTCTCTCAGGTACCATTCTTGGCTCCTCATTCCCCCTAATAGTTGCCAAATCTTGCCATTTTTGCCTCTACATCTATCACATACGACTGACTTACCACTTTAATGATATCATATCTTCATCACCTCTCACCTAGATTACTGCAACAGCTTCCTAACTGGTCTCCCTACCTCAAATTTCTCTCAACTTCAATCTGTCTTCCCTACAGCTGACAAAGTGATTTTCTTTGAATGTAGATATGACCATCCCTTCCAAGCCCCCATCCACCACACACACATACTCAATTAACTCCAGGAGCACTCTATTACCTCTAGGCAAAATATAAAGTATCTCTGTCTAGCTTCTAAAGCCCCTTAGACCCTTGCTCCAATCTACCTTTTCAGAATCACTTATACATCACTCCCCTTTTCATACTGTACTATCAAGCCAAATTGGCCTTCTCTGTTCCTCCCACAAGGCCGATTCCATCTTTATGCCTTTGCACTGGCCGTGCCTCCCACCTAGCACACACTCCCTCATCACCTGTACCTCCAGGAATTTCTCTGCCTTCCTCTAAGATGAAGCTCAAGCACCACCCTCTACACGAAGCCTTTCTTGATCCTCAATTGCTGTGTCCTCCCTCCCTGACTACCTTATTTATAGATAGCTTATTTATAATTTATAAATAGCTTATTTATTCCATCTATTCTGTGCACACACACACACACACCCCCCACCCCCACTAGAATGAAAGATCCTTACACATAGACAATGTTTCATTCCTTATATCTATATCAATTACCTTCATATGCCATCATTCGTTCATACATTTCTCAAGTGATGGGAACCACCTTAGTTTTCAATTCTTTGCCACCACAAAAGTAACTAATATAATTTTGTACATATGGATCCCTTTGATCTCTTTGGGATGCCAGCCTAATCATCACACTGCTTCTCTATGTCTGGAATCTATCCATCCTTCTGCCCGCCCACCACTCACCTGTGTGGAACACCTGTTTCATTCACATATCACATTCATTACTTTAATTCTTTCTAACACAAAGATTTGTTGGCTCTAAGACTCATCATACACTTTTTTTCCTGCTCTTCTTTAATTCATTCATCATGTTATTTTGTTACAGTTACCTGTACATATAGCCCACACTAGCCTGTAAGCTCTATAAGTGCAAGGAATATGATTTAAACTCTGTATTCCCCTCAGTTGCTGAGAAAAATGGATCAAGACCAAGACCTGTAGCTTGCATTCTTCACTTACCTGTAGGAGTTTGGATCTCTATGCTCCTGGATTTGCGTATCCGAGAAAAAAGCATCATCATCCTCTTCATCACTATGGATACTTTCATCTGAGTCATATATAAGGCCACTATCAGATAAAGGTAGAAATGGCTGCAATGAAGGGTAAAATTATTTTTAAAATACAAAATAAGCCCACTTTCTAATTCAGATGTGACATTTAAACAATACTCAGACTGAAAACTCAAACTGGAGTTTACTGCCATTTGGGTTCTTGATACTAACAAGTATCTCTTATGCTTACATAAAATACTAATTAAACTCTCATTAATGATGGACTGAAAATATATGAACCCTCAATGGCCAAAGTGTCATTCTGACTGTAGTAAATATGGAAAATAATTAGAAACTTAAAGACTGTAATGCAATAGGAACAAGAACGGACTAGATATTTAGGGCAGAAAAATTTCCCAACATATCCCTAAGAGTATTTTTTTAAACCCTGGTTTATTAGTTTGGGGGGGGTAGGGGAGGGTTAGGAGGCACTCAGGGTCAAACGACTTGCCCACAGTCACACAGCTAGTAAGTGTATGAAGGCGGATTTGAACGCAGGTCCTCCTGACTTCAGAGCCAGTGCTCTATCCACTGGGACACCTTGCTACCCGGAATCCCTGGTTTATTATTCTATAAGACTTTAAAAGACAAAGTCTCCAGGAGAAGATGACATAACCTCCCTCAAGGAAAGTATTTCAGTGCCAGTTAAATGAGCTAGACAATCAATGCCCTGAAATTATCAAAGTGAACCCAAAATACAAATTAGAATATACAGAGAGATTAAACCTAAAGATTTGGATTAAAAAGTTGTCTTTTTGAAGCCTTGAGATTTAGGGCAAAAAAAACCCTTCAAGAGTTGCTTCAATATTCTGATTAAAGGGCTTAAAACACAAAGTGGGACTTTTACATAGCACCCAGTTCTATGCCTTCATCTAGTAGACAAGGTGAAGAAAGCCCAATGTCACAAAACTGATTAGCATTGAAGTCAGGTCTTCCAACTCCTAGAAGTCCATTGCTACTCTACCATTGGCTACAGCCAGTCAATATATTTGATTTAACAAACATCAGTTAAATGTTTAATATTACAACACCATACACTAGGAGAAACCAAAGAAGTAGAAGATAGGGTTCATGCCTTCACAGAGTTTATACTCTAGTGGAGGAAGACAGCTACAAACAACTGTAATATAAATCAGTAGATGCTCAGTGTCAGAGGAGCAGAACAGATAGTAAGTACAATAATGGAAGAGTTGGTGTGCAGTTTAGTGGAGAAGGGGACACCTTAACTGAATTGTGAAGGAAAGGCAGAATTCAGAGAAGTAGTTAGGAAGGAGAAGATCACTCTACTTGGAAGGAACAACACTGTGAGCATGGCACAGGGACAAGAATATGTCTCCCATGCCCACAAGACCTAAGCCCAAGCTGGGAAGAATGGACGTCTTAATAACTGATTGAGTACAGAGACTAAAGAAGCAGGAAGGAGTCAAAGATGGCTCTGAAGGAAGAACAATATACACAGCAGTGATAGCCAAGTAAATGAAAAGATTAATGCACAGATTATGTGCAAAACATAACTACTCTTCTCAGAAAAGAAACAAGGGACTAGGAGGGAAGAGTCTCACCTACATCGTTACCGTCAGTAACTTTATCAACTGTTTTCGTTTTACTGTTTTTCTATATTATGGGGGAGTGGAGGGGTGTGTGTTAATTCCAGGGTTGAGGTAAGATCCAGAAACAACTGTGATCTAAAAGCAAGGGCGTGCAAAAAAAAGCATGTGAATGTGATAAACAGAGCGAGAAAGAAAGGAACAAAAAACAGAGACAGAAGAGGGAGGAAGGTAAGCTGCAGACATGCAGTTTGGTACTAAAATCCAAGGAATTTGTTAAATCCATGGATATTTGTATTTCTAGTATCAGATTTGGCTGGCTACATAGTGGTATACTGTAAGAAATTTTCATTAAATACTTAAATGCATCAAAATAACCCAAACTTTTAGTCATAACCAAGACTGCATTGCATGAGTGATAGAAAATCCCATTCTGATTTTCCAGACATAGGAATATAGATTTTTGTTACTTGGCTGAAATAATATTTTAAGAGTTAAAATTTGCATTCTTCATATACCTTACCTTTGCAACAAAATAATCCCACATACTAAGTTCTGGTGGGATGAATTTTTCTCTGTAAGATGGTCTTTCGGCAGGCACTGGTGGTGGTGTTGCATCTTTCACAGGCCTTCCAGGTACCAGCATTCTCATGTTAAAACGTCTCCGATGTTTATCTATTTCTTCAGAAGGAACAGGAGGTGCTGATTGGAAAGGAAACAATCAGAGCTCATTTTCTACTTTGTTTAAACAGTTCATACTTCTCTTCACTCTACCGCTGAAAAACTGTAGTTTGGCTGAAATTAATTAGAATAGCATTTGAAGGAGACTGCTGCAATTTTCCCAGTAAAATAACAACCTGTCAGCAGCCATAACAGGGCTCAGGCAGACATTATAATGGCATCTTGCCCCAATACAGCCTGCACTTTTCCAGTGGAAAGAGGCTGAATTATGAAATACTTACATATGCAAATACTGCTCTAGGTCATTACAAAGAAACATGATGCCTGCCTATTAGAATTTGTAGTCAGGTTAGGGAGAAAAGATGCATGTATAAATAACTAAATTCAAAAGCAACGTAAATTGAATAAATGAATGGTAACATTTCTTGTACTTCTCCAATTCTATGGTACCTGTCCCAATTTCCATAATGTTCCAAATATCACTGACAGTAGCTCAGTAATCACACATTCTAGTTCTTTATTGATCCAAGGATGTAACTTATCTGGCTCAGGTAATTTATTATTTTTAATATTTTATTTTTAGCTTTCAACATTCACTTCCATAAGATTTTGAGTTTTAAATTTTCTCCCCCTCCCTCTCGTCTCTCCTCCCAAAACAGCATACAATCTGATATAGGCTCTACTTCATATTAAGCATATTTTCCCATTAGTCATGATGTAAAGAACAATCAGAACTAATGGGAGGAACCATGAGAATGAAGCAATAAAACAAAACAACAAAGGAAAAGAAAAGCAAATAGTATGTTTCCATCTGCATTCAGACTCCATAGCTCTTTGTCTGGATATGGACAGCATTTTCCATCGTGAGTCCTTTGGAGTTTGGCTCAGGTGATTTAAATTTATGTAGAGCTACAAAGTGCTGTCTTACCAAATCTACTTATCTTTGGTACTGTCTGTTAGTCACTTGGGTTCTATCCCTCGGTAATGGTCAATGTGGGTTTTAAATTCCCAAAGAAATATAATGGACTTGGAAATATAGTGGTTCTAGGTAGTAGGCAGGAATTGCTTCATACAAGAAGCATCAATGGGTGAAGTACTCTGTGATGGTATCGGTGATACAATTACACCATTCTGTGCAGGGGGAGGGGCCAGAATGCTCCATCACACACTGACTCAATTTTAGAAAAAAAGGAACAATAACAAAACATGAATATTAAAGATGGATGTTGTTTAAAAACTTGGACTTGGATCTGGGTCTAAATTTTTTATATATTATCAGGCGCCCATTATAATTCTATCAGTAAAACACTCCTTTTCTCTTGAACATTATTCTGCTTCCTTCTTTGCATCATTCAAACATGTTCACATTTTCCCAACCTCAGAACAAATAGACTACAGATAACAGACATTTTACAAAATCATGTTATTCATGATTATCAGGGATTATCATCTTGGTACCAAAGGTAGTCAGTACAAATTGTGAATCAAGGATTTTAATAAGACAATAATTTTTTAAGTTCCTAAAAATAGGTAAATGAACTGTTTTCCTCTAAAACTTGAATTAAGTACATTCACATGCAAATGCTAATGGCATCAACATTATCTCACCTGAAATATTTTCTGATTGTCTTCGAGGCTTCACTACAAGTTTCACTCCACCTCCAAACACAGCAGCCCACATCCGATTGTTTAATGGGTGGGCTGCTAGTCTAAATAATTCATTGAAGGAATTTGTGGCAAGGGCATGTATCAATAAACTTAAGTAGACAGCAACAACAGCTTCACACAACAAGATGTTCAATTTTGGTTGGTCCTCATCTCGAGCAGAGCTTAACAGATTGATAAGCGAGCTCACACCTGCAATGTTGGAAAACAATCAGTTTATAGTATGGAAAGAAAAATCTACCAATGATCTACTGTGTATATGCATCTATAACAAATAATGTACAAACTCTTCTTGAAGAACTGTGCCATACTTACTGGCATCATTTCTTGCTTAATGGCTAAAATTTACATTTTAAAAAGCATTAGATTTGTTTAGGTAAAAGCTTTTTAATTTTAAATTTCTCTATTTTATCTCTTATCCTCTCCATCACTTGTTTAGAGCTATCTTCCCTTATCTATGGATCCGAAAGGTAATTTCTTCCTTGATCCACTAACCTGTTTATAATATGACCTTTTATATCTAGGTCATGTATGTATTTAGAGCTTATCTTAGAATATGATGTATGGTATTGGCCTAAACCTAATTTCTATCAGATTGCTATCCAATTTAAAAGAAGTTTTTATCAGATGTTGAGTTCTTCCCCCAGGGCTGGGAACAAAAAAAAAGCTACCTATAAGTGAACACTGATGTAGAGAAGGAACAAACATCTATCTGCTGACAAAGCCATGAATTATATTTAGGATTTTCTTTCCTTTCAAGGTCTCAAATTTGGAGCTTCAGTACCTTTGGTCTAGGAGAAAAGATCTAGGCTGATACTAGCATCAGAGCGGAAGGGAAAGGAAAATGTTGGCAAAAAGTATCTAGACCAGGAATATTAGATTTCCCATTCCTGGATCCCAGTAAGAAGACTTATACTTAATTTACAGGGGGTGGGTAGAGGAAAGAATACTCTTTAGATAAGCTTCTGCTGTTAGTTCATAAGATCATAGATTGAAAACTGAAAGGACCTCAAAGGGTATTTAGTCAATTCATTCAACAGACAGGGAAACGGAGGCTCAGAAGGGTTAAAGGGCTCATTTAAAGTCACATAGGTATTGAATAGCAGAGATGAGATGCAAACTCAGATCCCATTGACTCCAGGAAAGATCAGTGCTCTTTCTACTACACAATACTGTCTCTCTAGCTGCTTTAGGATTCAAAGGAGATACAAAATGGATATAGTTTAGGTCATTTTTTCCTTTTATTTTCTTCTTTAATAGGGATGAGTGTGAAATAAAAGAAATTATTTCTCTCCTCCCCTGACTCCCATTTTTTCTGCACCCCAACAATTCTGAGAAAATGTGAAGTTTTTTCTTCCCCTTCCATGTTATTCTTCCTGATGAATTATTTTGATTATAACCAATAGTAGGAATCCTGAAGACCTAGTAGTTGAAATGTTATTAATTACCCTGTTTATCTATTTCTGCTCTGACTAGTAACTAAGTAGGTTTACTTTGGGTCCAGACATATGATTTCGCTGGTGTGAAGAATTCCCATAGTAGAAACTCCCTCAACTGATAAAGATTGACTACTTGTCTCTGTAACTTCTAATCTTAAGGAGCTATGTGGAACACTGAGAGTGTAAGAGATTTGTCCAGGATTACAGTTATTACTTCTCAGAGACAGAATTTAAAACCAGGTCTTCTTGTTTCCAAGACTAAAGTCTAGCCACTAAACCATACTATCTGCATAGTGACTTGTTTTACCAATAAACCTGTTGTTAAGGAGAGCTGATCTCCCACTATCCAGAATAAATCCATTATCTGGAGTTGAGTAAATTACACTGATATCATAAAGACACAGATGAGACCTATGCATACTCTCAGTGAAAGAGAGCAGAGAATTAAAGATTCCATACTTTTCATGAATGAGAAGAGAGATAAACTAGGTGACATAATGAATAAAAATTCAAATATTCAGAAAGTGAGGTTCTTTGGAAAATAATTCTCATTTTTCCAAAGGTCAAAATTCATAACATTTCTCATGCTTTGGAGATTCCAAAACCAGAGGCAAGAAGGGACAGTTGGCCTGGAAACAGATCCCACAGAATGGTGAGACAATAATACCTGAAGAAATATAAGAAGTAAGAACTAGAGATAGTCTCAGCTAGAAAAAAGTCCCTCAGGGTTACTGCAGAAGTCACCCTTCTTCATACAGATGGTCTGTAATCTTGCCCAGAAAAAAAAAATGATATAGAGAATAACATTCTTAGAGCCCTTTTCTAGAAGGGTTATCTCATATACTAAGAACTGAATCCAAATCATGGCTGGGCACACTAAGATTTGTGATCTTTTCCTTTCTCTGGATAAAGATTTTAAAGACCACTTCTCCTATACCTATGTAGGCACTTAGAAAAGAAGCATAGTATTTCCACTTCCATACAGAGGTAGAAAGCAAAACCATTTGTGAATGGGAGATGAGGTAGAAAACGATAGTGTTTCAGAGGAAAAAGTTAAAATGTTCACAGTATAAACCCTAGTTGGGAAGCCAAAGAAGTCTGGTAAGAGGTCATGGATCCTCAAACCAAGAACTGGAAACTGTAGGAATTAGAAGACTTCACCAAGAATTCAGTTGCCTGAGTGAGTATGAGGGACAGGAAAGCCAAAGAGTATGAATAGCCGGGTGTCAGTCACTGAAGTCAGAACTCCAACATTTAGTCTGAAATGCTGTTTAGCCAAAGGGAGATGAGATCTAGCTTCAACTGGACTACATAACACTTTGAGTAGGTGGCACTTCAGAGTCTTGAGTCTTGAACACAGGACTGGGAGGAAAGGTATAATATAATATTTTATTTTGGAGGCACATTTGTAAGCACTGAAAGAATGACACAGGTTTGGAAAAACTGGCTAAATTCAATGAGAGGGTTAGATTACATGACCTTCCAGCTCTTAATCCTATAATCAAAGGAAACGATCCACTGTGCCCATATACCAAATAGGATCAAATTTGTCTGAGGGACCTGGGTACTCTCCGGTCATGGGTACTCTCTGGTCAGAAGGAACTTAATCGGGTAAATGTAAAGTCCTACAATCAGGTTTTAAAAAATAGTAACTGAACAAGTACAGGATGGGGAAAATAAAAATTAGATAATTCATACTGAAAAAGGCTCATGAGTGACACAGCAGACAAAAAAGTTAATTCAATTTTAGGCTGCATTAATAGAAGCATGGTGTCTAGAAGGAGAGAAGCATTGTATTTTCCTGCTATGCTCTGTGCCCTGGTGAGACCCAGGTGCCACATTTAAAGAAGAACCTCGACAAGCTTTAAAGTTCCTAAAGGATGCTTGAGGGTATGGAAAGGCAGAGAACCAGGGTGCTGGAGGGACCCAGAACCATGCCAGAAGAGAATCTGTTCAGACTGGAGAAGACTCCAGGGGAAAATGGTAACTGTCTTCAAGTATTTAAAAAGCTATGTATAAGAGGGAAAACGTGTTCTTCTTGGTCCTGGAGGGCAAAACCAGAAGAATGAAAGATACAATGATGCTGATTTCAGTTCAATATTAAAAAAAAAATCCTAACAACTAGACCTGTCCAAATGTAGAATGAGGTGAATCAGGATGTAGAGAATTACCCATCACTAAATGTGTTCAAATAAGGCTAGACAATTGTTAAAATCAGTCCTGGTCAAAAACATTCACATTTTCCTTTGAATTTTCATAAACCCACCTACTAATCCTTTATGGAACTCTTTTCTGAGGTGTAAACTCAGAAAACCTGAGGATAAATAGCAACCCAACTATAAATGGATATATCACCTTTTTTTTGTGCTCTTTGCTTTGTGCAGTTCACAACAGTATACTTGCCACTTAAGAGTTCTAATTCTCTGTATTTGATGTCACTGAAAATCACTCATTCAATCTCTTAAATTTTTAAAAAGAAATTGTCACATTAGAAGCAAAAAAACCCCAAAACCCCACCACATGAATTCCTCTCACCTGGCCACTGAGCAGGAGATGAATTTGGTGTTGCATGCTCATCAATGCTTTCTGTTCTTAATCTTCGACGATCACTTAAAAGAAGCCCTTGGTAAGCCATTCCTGTAAACTGATTTGCCTCAGTTTGGCTACTAAAAACAAATGAAGCATTTCTAGTGAGAATCTGAGAACATTCTTGAAATGAAATTCATTACAAATGTTTAATTATTTGTATTTTCAAAACTAAGGTGCTGAGGACGTAAGTTACACTGGATTATGGGAGGTTATCTCATGACTTTAAAATTCTTTACACTACTTGTTCTTAAAGATATAAGGGTGGTAAGCAAATCACTGTCACACTCTGATATATTTCTAAGCCAATAACCTATTTTGGCAGTAATATAGGGAAGTAAGTTTATCCTTAAACTGAAAATGGAAAAGATCGAGAATTGTGCTTTTAAAATATTTAATCCTCAGATAAAATGTTTCCAAATACTTTCTTCTCTGTGGCAGCTATATTTTAGTGCCAGAAGAAGTAATAAGTCATCACTAACTTAATTCAGTGGTGGTCAATCCAAACTTTGGTCTGGAAAATTTGTCTCAAAACTGATATAAATCAGCTGATTTGTAACAGGCACCTTTTTGGCCAGGAGGGGAAATCAGTCAATATGCTTTATACATTAAGATTCCCCATAGTCACATGAATCAACATCTTTTCTTGCATTTTCAAATGTTTATTTAGTCTTGCTTAGAAATGGCCTAATATTAAGGCTTAATATTAATGCATAGCCCATTCTGAATTAGCAATTCTTCACATGGTACTTACAAAAAAAAAAACCCTTATGTAAAATTGCTACATTTTCAAGGAACATAAATTCTACAAATGTAAATTTCTTACATTTTACCTAATTTATTGAGATTTTCAGAAATTATAACTTCTAGCATTTAATTATTCATACTTTAAATTAGGGAGTCATCAAAAGATAGCTTCAGGGCCAAATCCAGCCCATTGCCAGTTTTTATACAGCCCCTCAAGCAAAGAATGGATTTTATATTTTTAAAAACAATAATTTTTTTAAATGTAAAAATCATTCTTAGCTCTGGGTGGTACAAAAACAGTAAGTCTGGAATTTGGTCCACAGGCTACTGTAGTTTGTCAACCTCTGCTTTAAATTATGCACAGAATCTCAAAGTTAGAAGAAATCAGAGAGGCTAAATGTTCCAACCCACACCTAATTATGAATCATCTCACAATATCCTGGAGAAGTAGTCATCCAAGCTTCACCTGAAGAGAGTTCCAGCAATGAAGGATTCATTTATGAATGTTTTTATTTTTTTTTAATATTTTTTATGAATGTTTTCAAATGAAATCCGGGCCATATATTCATGTGATTTAATTTCTCTATAATTATTATAATAGGACCATCAGAATTCAAAGTATGCAAATTATAATAAACACCATTTGGTACTGAGAAAATGAAATTGTTTAATCATTTATTCTCATCGATATGTCCAAAGGCATACAAATTATGATTATGTGCCATAGGAATACAAATTTTATTCTTTAAGCCAAATTTAAAGAATATCATTTTCCCATTTTTTCAAAAGGATGTTCCATTTAAAATAAGAACGTGAGATAAGAAGCTCTAATAAAACGAGAAAAAGTCTCATAATTTTCCATTTGAGTGAAATCCAGCCTACTCTATTTATTTATAAGTATCTTTCTAGATGCCAAAAACTGATGATTAATGTGGAACTCAACTTCAATAACGTCATTTTGTCATCTTTTACACCTTCTGTTCTCAGCACTTTTTAAATAAGAGAGACTAGTTCTGAAAGGAATCTTTTTTCATTACTTGGGGGTTTTTTTAGCTACCTATTTAAAATGTCAATTTAAAAAATAAATGCATACAAAATACTTCCAAATTATCAATAATATCTAGAGAACAAATCATGCATCAAATATCTACATCAATTTCTGATGAGAGAAATCTAAAGTAAAATAAATGATACAAAACTATGAAAGGGCACTTCTCTGACTCTCCATCCTTTATTAAAATACACATAAGGACACAGAACCTCATTAAAAACAGCAACATAATTCTGGAACAGTTTCATTCAATTTGGTTTTTGTGAGTCTGTATTAGTGCTATTTGTTGAGGGTTTTTTTACCTGTAGCTATGACTGTCACATAATGCTTGGTAAATAGATGCAGAAAGTGAAGCTGCTAGTGAATGAAGTGTATGCACCTAAAACCAAAACAGCCAAAATTACATCGTTTACTAACATTTCTATACAGCAATACTCAGAGATCAGAAATTAACCAGACTCTCATTGTTGTCATAAACTTAGCAAATTATTGTTATATCAAACTGTATTAGAATGGTACTCATGGCCCAAAAGAGATTTTAAAGCATTTCCAAAAGTAGAGCAATCTATTCCAATGAAAACAGTCTATCCTAACGTTCTAAGCATATAAAATTTCGTTGTTTTTTTTTTTTGTGAGACAATCGAGGTTAAGTGATTTGACCAGGGTCACACAGCTAGTGAATATCATGTGTCTGAGGCCACATTTGAACTCAGGTCCTCCTGACTTCAGAGCTGGTGCTCTATCCACTGCGCCACCTAGCTGCCCTTTAAGGGTATAAAGTTTCAAAGCCACCAGAATCAGTATATCAATTTGAAACCTATTACTCAGGTGAATCAATGTCTCTAGAATTACAGAATATTAGTGCTTTAGGGACACTTAGAAATCTAATTCCATGATATTTTTTAAAGTTATATCCAAATCATTAAGAAGCAAGAATGTTTACTATATCCTCATACATCATTTCAAATTCTCCTCTTTTCCATATTTACCTAACCAGTATAATTGTAATGAAGTAGTCTATGCTACACAGGATTAGAACCATGATTTCACTGGTATAGGTAACTCCCTGGGGAGGAAACTCTCTCCCAATCCTTAAAGAACTGAATAGAGTGTTGAGAAGTTAGGTTCCTTTATTGAGATAACACAGCCAGGATGTGTCAAAGACATGACTTGAACCCAGGTTTTCCTGGCTCCCAGGCCAGTTCTCTATCTACTATTTCACAGTGCATCTAACTATATCAAATATTAATACAAATTAATTCATTTTATAACTTTTCAGTATATACTCATAGATAGACAAGGGGTCCCCAATATACTAATTGTAATCAGTCAATGATAGATCATTTCTATCTTACCCCCATTCCCTGGGCCCTCCACTGCTGACCAGCATTTTCAGCTTATACATGTGGCATGAAGTCTTCCATCAGGGTCACTCCCATTCCCCCAGGCATCCTCAGTACAGTTTGTGGATAAACATTCTTCTCCCAGGGAACTTTATTAGCAGATACATATAGGGGATCCCTCCCATACAAAGAGTAAAGAGAACTTGGTCCTCTAAGTAAAGAATGGTACAGGGGAAGCCTGGTCAATTCTTAGGTTCCCACCCAGTTGCTGTTCATTCTTGGCATTACTCAATTGTTTAATTCCTTAGAGTAGGAAATCAAGGTTATATTTTGGTGGTATTATGGGCAACTAACCCCAGTCTTCCTTAGCTACTGTATACGATATTCTAGGACTAGAAGGGAACTAACGAATTACAGATAAACACCCAAAGAAGTTTCTTTCTTTCCCAGATATCAAAAAGGCTAGTCATTTTTGATACACTGATCCAACCAGTCACTCATTAATATTTTATTTGCCTTGGAGATGTAAAGAAACAACTATACTTGCTTACTGAATTAGTGTTTCACTTTAAAGAAAAGTACAGGGGCCAGCTAGGTGGCACAGTGGATAGAGCTCTGGCCTTGGAGTCAGGAGGACCTGAGTTCAAATCCAGCCTCAAGACATTTGACACTTACTAGTTGTGTGACCCTGGGCAAGTCATTTAACCCCAATTGTCTCACCAAAAAAAAGAAGAGTAGTACAACTCAAATACATAGAATGAAGGAAGTAGAAACTGGTTAATAAATGACAAAGGTGATTATCACATTTACTAATACTAGCCAACTGTTTTCTCTGTCTTAAAGATAGAATACCACTTTTCCAGAGGTGAACAGGATCCTTGATTCTAAAATTTAAGTTTAATAGACAAGCAATTCTGAAGCAATAGAGAAAAGAAGTACTGAAAGGAACATTAGTTGGAAAAAATTTTTTAAAGTGTGTATACATATATATGTATGTATGTGTTTGTGTGCACACACACATACACCCCATAGGGTGTCCCAAAAATCTCAGTATAGTTTTAAGCTATTATTAAATCACTTTCTTTTAAAGTAAACTATTAATTAAATTTTTTATTATTATAAATTAAATTCCAACATTAATTTAGATTATTAAATTACTTTAAGATATTAAAGGCTTAAACTGTACTAAGGATTTTGGAGCATCCTGTATAATATGTATATATGTAATATATATGTATATTTACAGAACTTATGAGATCAAATGATAATAAACTTTGTATTACCTTCACATCTTCAATATTGGGATGTGGTGGCACTTTCATCTGAACAATGGTATAAAGGATATCATGGATGTGATTATTTAGATATAATACAGGATTAGCTATAACAGTTTTTGTTGAAGCAATACTTGCTGAAAGCAGAGGTAGTGTTGTGGGTAATGGTAATGGAGACTGGAGCTGCTTCACTGTAGTTTCCTATTATAGTTTTTAAAAAAAAAAGGTAATAATTAAAATTGAAGAAAACTAACAAAAGCATTAGTTATCTGACAAAAAATACTAGTGATGGTTTAAATTTAATTATAATCAAGTTTAGCTGAATTTTTTGGTTAAAATGCTAATATTTTTGGCATGAATATCTTGACTTTTTAATACTATACAAACTGAATTTGCTTCTGTTAACCCTAAACAAGGCTAGAGTTGAACAAGTGCTGAAATTACTGAACTGAAAAACTGGAAATTTAAGAAATGGTCATACCTGTTGTGATTCTTGAAGCAAAAATTTGAGTTCCATTCTTACTGAGGCTAGACCACCACCTTGTGCCCCATGAAGGCTACAGTAGCTAAGAAACACTCTTAAAAGATCTTGGTTTTTCTGTAGCCACAACTTCCGCCTTTCAGCATGTTCTCGTTTGGCTTGTAATCTTCGTCTTTCTAACTGGTGGCGTTCATATGAGCCAACTTCTGGTTTGTCCATCACTTCTTCAAAATCAAGGATATCGCCATCTATTTGAGAGTATGTTTTGCTGGGGTATTCTTTACCACCTGATTCGTGGTTACATATTTCATGCATGGCAGCAATTTCCTTTTCCAGCCAGTTGTAGAGCTGAAATCTGAGTTTTCCTCCATCTACTTCATAACCTGTAGCTAATGTCCTAAGTTCAGTCATGAGGATCTTTAAACATGCTCTGAATTTTAGTTGTTCAGCAATCACGTCAACTTCAGGGTCTCCTTCTTGAGATTCCTCTTCCTGTGGGGTAAGTAACACATTGGGGCCTGAAACTTTCTGATCTTCTTTTCCGTTTCTTTTTTCCAAATCTGAACTTTTCATTACTAAACCATCATCATCTTCCTCTTCTAAAGCACTATCTTGGTCTTCACCCCAATCAAGAGTGAGTGGTTCCTCATCAAGCTTCAATGTTGTTTGACCCCAGTTGAACTGAGATGATTGTACATTGGCTGAACTTAAGGGAAGACTTTCACTACTTTCACTCCATGCTTTGGATTCAGAAGCCCCAAGGAGGTCTTTGTTTACAGAAAAGCTTGACTTCTTAGTTACTTTTGGAATTTTGGAAAGTACCTCAAGAGCTAACACAGGACATCCAACTTTAAAGTGAGCATTTGCAGTGGTAAAGAATAATTTCCTCTCTATAAGGTTAATATTACCAACAAAACTTTTCTCACTTTTGAGACCTAAAGTTGCTAAAGTCCCTTCAGGTGAGCCAAAGTTTCTTCGGAGAAGCAAAGGGTGGGTCCGGAGGTAATTGTAAAAACTAAATACCGCAGGATTGCAAGATTTAATAATAACTATGGAAATAAAAAACATATGTCATATTTCTATTCAATAGCTGCAAAATAACACATTTAATAATTTTAAAGTATAGAGTATTGTATCCATTTGTGCTTATCTAAATTAATAAAAGACATCCTCCAATATAAAGACACATCAAAATGATGAACAGAAAGCTTTTCCAACTAATAAAAGGACACAGAGTACTACAGAATGTATATGTTTTATCACAATCTCTAGGCTGTTAATTGTTCTTCCTTGTAACAGTTTTTAAAACTTAAATTACCTACTATAAAAGAGATTTATGACAGCACAGCTGACATTTTCAAGGCCATTCCATCAAGTTAACACATAACTCATTCAGGGTCAGTCACTCCCACAAACATTTTTATTTTTGTCAGTGAATAGCTATATGATCAAAGGAATTTAGGTAATTCAGAACCTAAGCTTTATTGACATCTAAGAAATGAGTAACACAAAATTTGTCTTATCTGACCTTAAACAATTATTGTAAAAATACAATGAGATCATATATATGAAGTTGCTTTACCTGGAATATTTTAGAAGTCAGACTACACATTAACTTCCATGGCGTTTCTGTATAAATTTAGCACAAGAATGGCTATCTGGAACTATGATAGCATGATAAACAGGCTTAGTTCAAGAAAAGACTGACTTCCTCAATCAGGACAGTAAGAATATCAGCCAGGCCACTTGTGTACTTAGTCCACAAATTCCCAGGCAATTCTGGAATTCTCAAAACTATCCAAGGGCCCCAGCCTGGGCTTCCCAAAATGGTGTAGGAGTCCCATTCAACTATGTCAGTGTTCCAAGGAGAACAGGCTGAAGAAAATGTAGGAAACCATCAGGGAGGCTGGAAAGTGATATTATTCCCATATGCAGCAGGTACTAATTGACTCTAGGTTGTAGGGCTAAACTATGACCTGTCTCCTTCTCTCTCCACCCTCCTCCTGGAAAGACCCCCGATTCACCAGGAAAGTGCTAATTAAAACTTCCAATAGATTTCTATCTCGGAATTTAGAGAAGAAAACTTCTCCCCCACACTTGGAACAAAGTAGTCTTTGGGCTACCTCAAATCCCAAGAAACTCAAGAGCCATTTATATACAGGGTTTGGAACACAAGATGGAGAATATACAAAGGCCAATAAACCTGAGAAATACCTTTTTCATGGAAATGGAGAGCTATTAAAAATTAGCTTCACCTACCCCTCTTCATATCATGTTCTTCCCTCTGTTACTTAGAGCTCTTGGACCCTAAGGTACTTTGCCTGTGTACAAAAAGTGTTAGAGCTAGTCTATACAACTGGCATTTTCTCTAAGATATAAATGAATCTTACTTGAACCTTTAGAAATTAAACTAGCCATTATTATGGAACACTTTTCTGTCCTATTGCGGGTTCTAAGAGATCCAAATTCTAGAGGGAAGAATCCTAAGAATCCTAAGGACCTAAGATGAAAAAAATCCATTCTAAAAGAGGTAGATAAAGCTAGTTCTCAAGAGTTAAGAAGTAGACAAGTAAATAAAGTTAAAAGAACTATATGCTGTCTCATTTACAATGCAATGTATAACTGACTTACTGAAATTTCTTATAATTTTCTCTCTTTGTTCCTTTAAAATCTCTATTTCCGTGTATTGTTAGCAATAAAGTCCTCTGGAAACCTACAAGAGGGTTATGTGCTTTTTTCTAACACATCAAGGTAAGGCAAAAAGTGGGAAATTGTGTGTGTGTGTGTGTGTGTGTGTGTGTGTGTGTATCTACATATTTACACATATATACATACATATGTGTGTATGTGTGTGTGTGTGTGTGTGTGTGTGTGTGAGAGAGAGAGAGAGAGAGAGAGAGAAAGAGAGAGAGAGAAATACCCTAAGATGAAAATAAGAAAAAAAACCCAGGTCTCTACTAGTTCTCTGGCTGGGTTAGGGCAATAGAATATGAAGAAGAGAGGGGGAAAAAAGGAGAAAAGAAAAGCCAAAGATTAAGAAGTGGCTTAATACAAGACACTAATATTAAAGCCCACGTATCCCCAAAAATGTCTAATCCTCAGACGATGATTCATCATAGTCAATGCTGTAATCAAAAGTTAACAGTAGGTGAGCAGGCTTCAAGGTAATCTAACAAAATGGAAGACTAGATATTTTCTCCATTCCTCATTAATGGTTTTTAAATTAAAATTAAAAAACCAAACAAAAAGGATTTATATATCAGAGGTGGAGCAATTAACACCTAAATACATAAAATGAGAAAGGCAAGAAATTCAACAAGGCAACAGTCTCATGAATTAAAAGAGGAGAATGCTAACCCAGAGTTTTGAGAAGATACCTCCCTCTTTTCCTTTGGGAGGGGGAGAGGTCCACAGGTGTGGAAAATACTTATAATGTCAAATATTTTTCATGTACAGATTAATTTTGTTGGGTTTACAATTTCTCTTCTTTAATAAAAAAATTCTTTGTTACAATAGATAGTTCTCAGATTGGGAGGGACAGAGAGAAATAAGGGGAAATTTAGGCAATATAAAAACAAAAGATATCAACAAAAATGTATTTTTAAAAATGTCACTGTTGGGATAAGCAATCTACTAAAACATTCTCTCTTCTACATCCACTAGCACTATTGGTTGCTTTAGATGCCCTCTTTAAGAAAATGCCACTTACAAGGTTTTTTTTAAAGCTAACAGAAAAATTTAGTTTAAAAATTAAAATAAGCAAAAGAAATATTGTATTGGTCTTCTAATTCATTTTCATTTTTAAGGGAAATATTTTGAAAATAAAATTGATACAAGAAATATTTTTAACTTATGTACCTTTAACATCTGCCAAATATTGCAATATTATCCATAAAAACTATTTACAATTTTAAAAAAACTCATTTACTTTTCAAATGATAGCAAAAAAGATTTGCATTGCAGAATGTAACTTAAAAAAATTTGGTCCATAGGGATCATAGGGAGCCAGAGAGGGATGGAAGCCAGGTCAAAATTTCTCTAAGATGGAAAATAAGTTTGGCCATAATTTACTTTTTAGTCTTAAAATGAATGTGTAATTTTAAAATGCAATATATTTTATAAAAACTTCTCACCTTGATTTTCATCTTCTTCCTTTGGTGTCTGTTCCAATAGCGTATCCAAAGCCCTTGTATAATCTTTCATTACCCAATAAGCAAGACTACGCAGGAAGGGATCAGGATGTAATCTACTACAATTGAATCCTGAGCTATCTTTCTGACAACCCAAAATCTTTTCATATAGGATGGATATGTAGGTGGATGATGTCTCAAATTCAGATTCATACAAACGAGCAATAATCATGGCTAGCTGAATGTCTTCCATTTTTTCAAGACACACCTGTAAATAATAATTTTAAAATTCCTAAACATTGGTTTTTAAAGAACTTCTATATCTTACCAATATATTAAATGTAAACTTTCTGATGGTAGGGACTATTTTTGGTTTTTCTTTGCTTTACTAAAACTTTGCACAGTGTTTGACATGTAATAAGCATGACATACAGTAAGCACTTAATAAATTCTTAATTGATTGATATTAAAACAATCCAACTATTTTGTATTGAATTGGAATAGTTACATAACTGATTAGAGCAAAACAGCGGACATTATTTGAGCCAAAGAATAGAAAACATTTTTAAAAACCCAGGCTAATATAAATTAACAATACAAATTTATATAATTTTAATTTAAAAGCACATACGTTTCTAAATTTCCAATATAATTATTATCATCAATTATTAAAAATATATCAACACAAGGAGAGATACCTCACCAATTAACTAATAAAAATATCCTGCTCCCAAAGAGCTTGCTGTCTAAAATCATTTTTCTTTTTTTTTTTTGTGACAAACTTTGCTAACTTCAGTATATATAGGACAAGTAAACCTGACCATCATGAGAGTTTTAGCATTTGTGAATTTGGTGTTCTCTAGAATATGAAATTTTAAGATCCCCCACCGTATTTGGAAGCAGACCAATTATTAAATAAGTGACTGTGTAGTACTCAAACTACTACAAGACAAACCAGGAAATCAACAATATCATGTCATTACTTGGTCTATATTTATTTACAAGTAATAAGGTGGAAAGAAATTCTGAAGTCCCATACCCCAACACCTAGTATTTTACCAGCAAGCCCTAGGGAGCATAAGTGACTTGCCAATGGTCTACAAAGGTTTAATGGAGCTAAGCCAGGAAGTGAACCCAGGTTCTCAGACTCTAAATCCAGAACTCATCCCCCTCAACAACACTGCCTCTTCATAAAAGCACTGCTCAACTTCCGAAGCAGCATCTTCTTTCAAAAGACATACATACAAAAAGATGATAAGGCCCATCCTACGATCTCTCAGGCTTGTGTTCTCTAATCCATCTTTTAAAATGTATCATTCATACCTCTATGGCATCTTTCAAAGAACCAGCCAAAAGGAAAAAAGCTGCTGACTGTTCAAAACGTTGTTTCCCTAATAAGGAAAAAGCATTTTTCAAAGCAGCCTTACGCCACCTATCTTCATTAAAATTGTGGCTGAAAAATGCAGTCATTTTTTCATCATGTTGTGACCTACAAACCAAAACAGAGTTTAAACCAAACTTATTAATATTGTTCCATTCACAGAATGCTGATTTAAATCAACAATGGAATTTAGAAAAAATCTACAAATAAATAATTACTTCAGTAACAAGTATTTAACATCAGGCTCTTAGGCTTCTCTTTGCTCCTGAATTTTTCTGACACAGAAACTAATATTTTACATTCTTCTAGCACTTGTCACATTTCAGAGCATTTTTATAAGACTATCTTATTATTTTTGCACAAAATAGGTAAAAACCCCAAAATCCAAAGATGAGGAAACTGAGATGCAATAAAGTGAAATGATTATTCAAGTTCACACAGCCAGGTAATTGACAAAATTAAATACAAAACTTCCAAACCTCACACTCAAAGAAATCTTCTTTTTATGGATCATGTTACTGTAACTTACCTAAACAGACCCCACACCACTGCTTTCTTTTTCATAGCAAGGTAAAATAATGCAGCATCCAAGGCATCGTTGTTCCTCTGAAAAGATGCTTTAGCAACCTAATGAGTAAGTAAAACAAAAATGTTCAATTCTGAGAAAATTCAAGTTTGCAGAATATTCAGAGACAGAGAAAGAAAGGGTAGAATTTTTCATTAAATTTGCAAATGGCTATCCTTTCTAGTGCTTTGCAAAACACTGGTGCCCATTTTTGCAATTCATGAAACTGTACATTAATTTTTTCTATGAATAGTGGCTTACATATAAGAGGCACTCAAATGCTTCTAGAATGAAAAAAATTTAGATGTAGGTTGCTAACTTACTGTATTAAAATTATAATTTACTTTGAAAAAATAAACTACCACAAAAGGAAAAGGAAAGTAATTCTAGTTATTTGTTTAAAACACATCATGCCCTTCTCTAGCACATTCCAGTCATAAATTATACATCATAGATTGAATTTGCAGTCTCTTTGAATTAGCAACTTCAAACAACTGAGTATGCCTCCACCACATTTTTCAGGGCTTATAAATTCAATCTATAGGTACTACATGAATCCAAAGTATTGCAAATACACAACTCCCCACAATATTCTAGGATTTTGCTTCAAATAACACTATGTAACTAAATTACATAGTATTCAAGTCAACTCAAAATACTGAATAAAAGCCTTTAGTGACCACTCCAATTTTTTTACTGCTTTGTTTTATGTTTGTTTTTGCTAGGCAACGGGGTTAAGTGACTTGCCCAGGGTCACATGGCTAGTAAGTGTTATGTGTCTGGGGCCGCATTTGAACTCAAGTCCTCCTGACTCCAGGGCTGGTGCTCTATCTACCGCCCCACCTAGCTGCCCCACGTCCAATTTTTTTTACCGCAGCTTATTGCATACACAAAAATACTGGAATGGTTTGTAAATTACTTGGAAATAAGTAAATACTTTATTAACAACCTATGGGAGAACACAGAAAAGAACAGCATAAAAGGGAAAGATGGTTTGCAGTCTGTATCCCTGGCAGGCATCTATTGGATCACAGACCACATAGTAGCATGAAAATAAGTGCCTTGTTTTATGCAACAGATATATGTTCGTGAAATATTTTTGTAAATTTACTAATTTAAATGCACTAGAAAAACCTGCTATTTCTTTAAAAATAATTATGCAGAGATCTTCCTTTGAAGTAAAAACTCTTTTTGTTAATATAAATAACTGCCACCTAGCTTATACATTGCAGGTCTACATTTTCAGACAGGTTTTCTTAAAGGGAGACATGCTTGTCTTTATAAAAAGATCTATGCTGATCTATATATAAAAGATGTCCCAAAAGTCTTAGTGAAGTTTTAAGCTTTAACAGCTATTCTCTCTCTTTCTCTCTCCCTTCCTCCCTCCCCCTCTCTCCCCTCAAAATAAGTAGTACAGACATGAATCATGGAATCAATTCAGAAAAGCCTTTGTTTAAAAAAAAAAAGTCAAGTACTTATCTTATAATATTTGTTTCACAATCTCTAATAGCTTGGAAATAAAATCCTGGACCTCCCCCGCAAGATGTTAAAATTTTCAGTAATGGAAGTTGCATTTCCCTCAGAAATGTGGTTTTTACCCCAAAGTAGGCAATGTACTCAGTGCTACATTTATCTACTTCTTAAATCAAACAAATTACCTTTTCAATGCACCTTCGAAGTGTGTTAATATTCCTGACCCACCAACCTATCCCCATAGCTCTTAATTCAGACCACTGAGGGTCCCCTCGTTGAATAGCAGGAATCATATTAATTAGTTCTTCCTCAGCCTCAGAATGAAAAGCCCAGGCAAAGTGACATGTGGACACACCTGAAGAGGCATCAGACAAATACATTCAAAATTACCACAGGTCAAAACCACTACAAAATAAAAAACATTCTGTTACTTTAGAGTTCCTCTTCATTTATTCAATCATTTCAAAACCAGTTCAAATGAGAAGGGAAGACAGTAGGTTCTAACTATAAACTTCCTTAATTTAAAAGTCAGGAACAAGAAACCTGGTGCAAAAACACCTAACTTTTCCAAAACCAGAAGAAATTTGTTGAGTCTTCAAAAACACACACATTAATCACTTGGAAGGGAAAATATTTGAATAGGGAGATTAAGAACTATAATAAACACATAGTAAACTTTGAAAGAGTAAAAATTAAACTAAGTTAAAAAGCCATTTACTATGTACGTATGCCCTGGAATTATTCCAACAATGTCACCTGGGCAAGTGCTATTACACTACATGTCCTACACAAATAGAGAGCACTCAACTACTCCCATCTTCACCCCCTTCTAACCATGCAGACTAGTACAATAAGGCTCTGGAATGGAAACAGAGCCAAAGGATACATCAATTTCATCATAATTCAAAGGTGAAGGTCTTTAGTTTAACAAATAAATAATGAGCAAGAGTGTTATAGGTTCAATAATTTACCATCCCTTTTTTTCTTTCATTTTCACATTTGCTTAATTATATATTTGAATATTTTTGATTTTAGAAAGGAAAATAAAATGCATTGTAACTGAAAGTCAGAAGTAAACCTCTAAGTCTGATTCTATATTTATTCTATGTATTAAATCTATATTCTAGATTTTGACTTTTAAAAAGAACCTGTGAATCTAAAAATAGTCTTCTGGTAATACCTGAGCTGGGAAATTTTTAGCTCTGGAAGGCTGAGCCTACTGTTTAAAGGCTTTACCTTGAAAAAAACAAAATAGGGCCTAATTACTTCCTTCATCAGAAATCCATCAGAAACTATTAGAATTAATCTACACAGAAAGGGTGATTAAAAGAAAGAGCTTAGGAACAAAGCAAAATCAGGACCAGTCTGATAATCATCCATGAGAACTCATTCTAGAGACAAAGAAAGGGTCTATGACAACTAAGTGTAATCCTTCCAATCTGACAGTCATAAATAAAACTCATTTTTAAAATCGTTCTCCAGTATGGCAGAATTCACATGCAGTTAAAAATGTTCCAACCAACTATCATTTCATGTTTTAACTTTAAAATGGTTTTTAAATGATCTTATGGTTAGTATTATAAATAATAGTAACTTTTACATTTTAAAATATTTTATTCATATTTTCCATGCTGAGACACAGTTTGACGAATGATAATCTTCATTCGACAAAGACTTTTTTTCTTGAAACTGGGTTGTATCTGATGCATCAGAACAGTGACACAAAGGACTCCGCTTTGATATTAACAGCTTAGAAAAAGACAAAAAGGATTTTAGCAATACCCAGACCCAGTTCTGTAGTTCTTTTTTTTAACTTAAGATGATAATGTACTGGAAATTACAAATAGCCTTCATTATAGCAATATTCCAATATTATGATATTTTAAAATTATAATTTAAAGAACAAAATTAATTGATATTATGTTAAGTTCTCTTTCGCGGAATTTTAAATTTCTAAACTTCTAATTTTTAAGTTTGAAGAGATTATTTAAACCCAGGTCTTTGGGCTCAAAGTCTAACATATGATTCCACTCCACAACAGACTCCTCCTCAAATAAAGTTAGCACAGATGAGTACTGATAAAGTAGGGCTGAAAACTGACCACTTATGTTAAATACTCATTTTGTGATATGAGGGTCCTGTTAACTGCTTATTACTAAAACACTGCACAAACCACAAAAAGCAATACAGTACATAGGATGTGAGGATGGAATTATGGTGAAATCTGAAAATGAAAGGTTTTATCATAACTCAAGCCTTTTGAACCTCATGATGAGATGCTAGCTGAGTTATTTAATCTCTTTAAATATAGGATTAGGCAGTACCAAGCTCCAGGTCTATTAATAGCCTATAAGACTTTAAGGTCAACAAGACGTACATGCATAGACAACTATACAACTATAACTATTTTTATGTGAATACTAAAACGACTTCAACACTAACCATTATACAAAAGTTAAAATATTTTCAGTCAGAAAGCAGTACCTTGATGAAGCAGTTGTACTCGATATAAAGGAGGTAATGATGTCAAAAGGCATGTGTGTAACCTCATTGCCAATAAATACCTCAATCCACATTCATCTAATGTATCTCTTCCTATAGGAGAAGAGAAGAATACATTTGAAGAAATGAGCCCAAATCATTGTAAATGTTAAGAAACACAAAAATTATCATCCATCATTAATTTTAAATGGGATAACTGATAACAAAACTTTTGAATACATCATTTGGTAAACACTTGGAATATATTCCCCAAAACTCCTTATACTCTGATAAAACTAGATAAGAAAAATGGAAAAATTATGTCTTTCAGCTTCCGGCAATTAAAGCATAGAGTAAGTGAAAATAAAGGATGCAATCTTTAAAATCCATGATGGCAATAAATAAACTATAATGTTTCTATTATTACAAATAATGTTTTCTCCAAGAAGTCTAGGTAAACCTGAAATGAGACAGCTCAAATTAAGATGATTTTCCATATCTGTCACATCTTCTTCAGTAAACATAACTACCTAAGCTGCTTACTTCAGTTAACAGCTCAGTGCCACTGAAGTCAAGATCTGGGATTTGAACACAGGAAAATTAGTTTTACACAGAAAAATATTCTTTGTCATAGTCAAAGACCTAACAAATAGCAAACCCATAAATGGCATACCACTAGTCACAAGAGCAACTAGGCGAGAAAATATGGTTGCTAGCACATACTCATCACCACCACTGGAAAGACAAAGCTCAGGCATGTTTTAGGGAGGATGTCAATAGCTTTTGTTTCTCTTGAAAAAAAAAAAGCTCATGAAAATAAGAGGAAAATATGTTGCTCTTATATGAAAATGGTATGACTGTCATTTGATCAGTCTTCTTTACAATACAGGGTGTTCCAAAAGACTTACTGCATTTTTAAGCTATTAAAGCTTAACTATTTTAAAGGTATTAAAAACTTTAAAATGCGCTAAGACTTTCGGGACACCCTATGCCCTTTTCATGGGCTAGCTATTTGACCAATATATGATTTTGCATCAAAACTTAAATTATTTCTTTCAGATTTCAGGATGCTGAATTTCTTTAGGGATGACAAAAAGAAAAAAAAATGTAGTAGCAAAAGTATAAGACAGTTTTTGGTGAGTTTTATTCCACTACACATTCCTTTGCACTGAATTAGTGCAAAAAAAAAATTAGTGCCCTAGGATATTCTAGAACATGAAAAAGAAAAGGCTATAGAGAACTAAATGATAGTATTCACTTATATTCTGAAGAGCTTAGGATGGATGGTAGAGGTAAGTAATTTACTTCTACATCCATTTTTTAAATAAGGAACAACAAAATTTGTTACGGAATGAAAAGACTAAATGTAATGAAGAACTTTCTAAACTATGAGGCATTGAAACACCTAAAAGACAGCTGAAGAATCAATTTCTCTTGTCATTTTCAGGTATGAGATAATTATTAGAAACATATTATGCTTAGGCATGCCTAGAAGCAGAGGAATAGCTTAACTGATCTCACAAGGTTCTTTTTTCCAGCTTTATGAGTCTATGATAAAATTCAAAATTGGGCTATTATCATAGAAATAGCATCTATACAGAAAAAACCAGAACAAGTAAATGGGGGGAAAGTACAGTTAGTTCATGAAGAACTATGAATCACAAACTGTTCAAGTTTGTCAAAGTATTCCTTCACACAATTCTTTTTTCTTTTATGCAATTTCTGATCAAAGATCAGAATTATTTTAGAGGATAATCATTGAACCAAAACTACTCAGTCTTAATATAAAAACAAGTCATAATGTACATGAAAACCAGATTTCTAAAGCACATTCTGACTAAAGGCTCATGATACACTGGAAAACAGAAAGGAGACACCTAAGCCATGACCCCTGATGCCTTTCTTCCCCTTTCAGATACAGCACATTCCAGAATACTAAATATTTACCGATGACGTTTGAGTATTTTGGTTTCTTTCTGAGGGAACCAGACAAGTTAAACTCCTGTCCTAAAGTAGATTAATATTTATCATACTACGATAGTCTTATAGTTGCCTGGGTCACTTGTCCAGAATCACAAAGCCAGTATGTCAAAGTTAAAGTCTTCTTAACCCGGAGGAGAACTCCTGATTAACCACACAATGCTGCCTCTTCTACTTAGGAAATTTTCAGTTTATACATACAGTAATTCAATGATGATGTTAGAATCCTTAAAGCTGGAATGTACAACTCAGCATTTTATTTACATTTAATAATTATGCATTTCTAATAGTTAAGACTTAGTATTTAACGGAAACACTAACCTGAGTGACTCTTGTCTCTATGTTCATCAAGTTCAGTGCTAGTGGTAGCCACGGTATCAGCCAAAGCTACCAGGAACATCTGCTCCAAACGGGTAAGGCCTGGAAGACTTGAGTGCATAAGATGGCTTGAGAGCACACTGGCATGTTCTTGACCAAAGTAAGCTGGCCCGTACTGAGAAAGATTGATTACTTTGGATTTGCTTTCTCTCTTTTCTGGTTCTAAGTCAATAAAATCATCTGTTGTTATAGCCTGGATCTGGAACAGGTCTGAATACTGGTCTTCTTTTGTGCTCTTAGTAGAATCTTCATAGTTCTGCGATATTTTAGTACTGTCTTCAGAAATTCTGTAAGTTGTATCTTGATCTGCCGCAAGCAGTGCATACAATGGGAGTGGAGGGATAGAATCAATCTCAGTATAATCCCTAGTACCATCTTTTCCTATTGTGACTGTATCCTTTGCAGTGCTGCCACTTACACTAATGGTTCGAGAAAGATGCCTCTTAGCTCCTTCTCCAGTCTCAGCATCCCTAACTACTGCAACTTCCCCTGCTATACATTTAACTAAATGAGAGAGGATGGCTTTAGCCCTGCGAACTTTCCCTAAATCCATCAATTCCAATAACTGGGTCGGATGATACTGTGGAAGAGTTGGGGAAAGTACATGAGCAGCTTCAAATAAGCCACCATCTTGAACTACAGCTGGTGTGCCAAACACATCATCTGTAATAGGTGTTCCCTCAACTATACTTTTCCTCATCCCTATGCTAGATTTAAAAGATGCAGGAGGGTCCACTGTAGACTCTTCAGCAGTCGGAATATCAGTTTCATTGTCACCAAATCTGATAGCATGTTTCCACTGTGCATAAACGTGCATTTCACAGTCCATTCCCACTACCAGTATACCATCTCTTACCCACGAGAGAGAAACTGGCAGTGAAGGCGTACCATCAACAGAAGATACTAAGTCTATTGATCTCAGGAGAACCCACCTTGACTTTATTCCTTGTTTGATACTACCACCTAATGGCAAAGTAATAACAGCTATGCCATCTTTGCTGTTTGTCTGCTCCGTCACAATTCCAGAAAGCCGCCCATACATGAAGATGTTAGCACCAACTCCCACTGTGAGTATATGAGAGCCATCCTCTTTTGATACCCAGTCCAAATGTACTAAATGCTTGATGTTAGGCATAAGATATCGGTCTTTACTCAAAATGGCTTCTGATTTACTATATACAAAGAGATTACTATCAACACTAACCCTTGAATCAAGGACACTACCAACCTTAATTAAATCATCAAGATGAACTGTTTGTTCTAAAACCCATTCTGATCCTCCAGTGGATTCACACTCAAATATACACACATGCATAGAGAATTCTTTAGAAACAAAGCCATTGTGCTGGATAGGCTGTTTGTAGGCCACTGCAAGTCGGCCTGTATAGGAACAACTAACAGCAACTGGTCTTCCCACGATGCTCACTGTACTACTGCTATCTTCTCCTTCATCATTCATCAAAGGCCATTTACTCCAATGATAAGTTTCTTTCCCACTACGTCTACCATTTTGTTCTCCTTCTACATGACATTTCCAGAATCGTACTCGGTTATCAGAACAAGTTGTAACCACTAAGTAAGGTGCAAGGCAGACAGGGTAAATTGAAGAGGAACTCAGATGACCTATAAGAAAAATAAAAGTTACAATATTAATGCCATAAATTAGTACACAAAGTCAATTCTGATTTGTGTGGGAAACTTTATAAAGTCACTGCCAACATCTTTTGGACAACAGCTTCACGCTGCCCTCTACTGGTGTCCCATAATCTTTTTTTAACACCAAATGCAAGCAAATGAACTGTCAGCCTATAAAAAACAGAAATGTCATTTATCCTCAAAAATAGGAATTTTCAGAATCATTCAAGTCTATTTTTTGATAGTAAATGGAAAACGAAATTGGCATTCAACTTGTAGCTTTTACAAGAAACAAGGCAAAAACAACCATCAAACTTAGCTATTCTCAACAATACAATGATCCAAGAAATTCTGAAGGACTTATGATTAAAAATGCTATCTATCTCCAGAGAAAGAACTGATAGAGTCTGAATGTAAATCAAAGCATGCATGCTATTTTTCACTTTTTTGTGTGTGTTTTTTTATGTGGTTTTTTTCCACAATATGACTAATATGAAAATGCTTTCCATGACTGCACATGTATAACCTACATCAAATTGCTTACTATCTCAGGGATGGGGTAGGGGTGAAAGAGAAAATTTAGAACTCATTAAAAAAAATGTTAAACATTGTTTTTACAAGCAATTGGGAAAACAATTACTTAAAAAACTCAGAATCAAATTATTCCCTTTCCCAAATAAGTCCTTAACATGAACTGCTTTACTCAAGACCTGGGGTCAGATCTATCCTAGACGATTTTGGTCAAAGAGATTTGAAGAGCAGCAGGATCACAAAAATAAAATCATTTAGAACTAGAAGGCACCCTTTGCAGCAACCTAGTCTAACCCCTCTTTTTTTGAAGATGAGGAAACTGAGACCCCAAATGGTTTAAATGATTTACCCAAGGTCATACAGGTTATAACAGAGGAAGGATTTGAACCCAGGTCCTCTGACTTCAAAGTCAGTTCTCTTCACTGTGCTATGTTGCTGCTACTCCTGCTTCCACTCCATCCTAAAATTTATACCAATTTGTACCCATCTCCTAAACTATCTTCAGACACACAGGTCTACTCCCATAAATTCAACTACTTTTTTCCCATTCCAAAAATCTCTTTAACATTTAATAATGGCTTTCCTCCTATAGATCCATTACCTATTTGAGCCAATCTAAACATTTTCATTATCTCCTTAAAGATAGAACTAAAATAAAAAGCCAGGGCAAAATCTATTATGCTTCAGCTGAAATAAAAAAGGAGGGGTAATAATCATGATCTCAGACAAAGCAAAAACAGATTTAGTTAAAAGAGATAATCAGGGAAACCATGCTTTGCCAAAAGGTACCATAAACAATGAAATAATATCGAAAGATTTTACAGCAAATTTCTCTAATAAAGGCCTCATTTCTCAAACATACAGGGACTGACTCAAATTTATAAAAATAAGAACTGCTCCCCAAATGATAAGTGGTGAAAGCATATGATCAGGCAGTTTTCAGAAGAATAAATCAGTTATCTATAGTCATATAAAAAATGCTCTAAATCACTACTGATTAGAGATTATAAGATTATCTAACACGACAGAAAAGGAAAATGATAAGTGCTAGAGAGGATGAGGGAAAAATAAGGATACTAATGGTGGAACTGTAAACTGATCCAACCCTTATGGACAGCAATTTGGAACTATGACCAAAGGGCTATAAAATGGTGACTACCCTTTAATGGAAATCCACTATATCTCTAACTCAAAGAGATAGAAGATAAAAGGAAAAGAAACTATGTGCACAAAAATGTTTATAATAGCTCTTTTTGATGGGGCAAAGAATTGAAACTGAGGGGATGCCCATCAGTTGGGGAATGGCTGAACAAGTTGTGGAGTACAATCATGATGGGGTACTACTGTGCTGTGGGAAAACAATAGCGGGGATGGGGGGAGATTCAGGAAAACATGGCAAGACCTATATAAACTGACGATAGCGGGGATGGGGGGAGATTCAGGAAAACATGGCAAGACCTATATAAACTGAGGCAACATCAAGTGAGAAGAACCAGGAAACCACTGTGCAGAGTAACAGCAACGTTGTAATGATGATCAACTGTGAAAGACTTGGCTACTCTGATTAATACAATGATCAAAGACAATTCCAAGGGACTCATGATGAACAAATGCCATCTACCTCCAAGGAAAGAAATGAAGAGCTTTGAGTGCAAACAAGTATCATTTTCTCACTTTATTTTTCTCGATTCTTTTCTGCAATATCGCTAATATATAAATATATTTTCCATGATTTCACACGTATCATACTGCCTGTGTCCTCAGTGGGGGGGGGGGGAAGGAGATAATATGGAACTCAAAATTTAAAAAGAAAAGGATGTCTAAAATAAATAAATATTGATTTTTTTAAGAGAAAGAAAAGTGAAAATAAATTAGATCTAACATCCAAGGAAATTATACAAAGGAAGACAGGCTAAGTGTGAAATGGACCAAGAATGACAACAGCCTGAGAGATCAAGACAGTAAGAGTATAGGAGGGAGACACTCTGTGGCAGCAAAAACTGAGAAGGTTCCTACCATGAATTTATTGGCTATTAATTTGGCATTAACCAAGAACAGATTAACCAGGGGTAATTTACCTAATCAAACATATTTATATTTATGTGTACATATATATTTTTTTATTGCATATTTCTAAGTTCAAAGTCTTACTGTGGCAAAATAGTAGACATGAAGAGAAAAATTTGATGTTCACATTTTTTAAACAAAAAATATCCTGTATTACCATGGTCATCCTAATGCAAAAAACTGAAGCAGGGTAAGAGGCTCTCACCCTCACCAATTTAATTTCAGTTAGGCTAATACAAATTATTTTAGAGAATTATTATTATTAAGAGGTAGAAAATATTATCTGACAGGAGGAAAATAGTTCTTTCAGTAGCTCATGAGGCTTTGCATCAGTATAACACGTCATATATAAAGAAATAAAATAATTCCATCACAATCACCAAAAATCACTATCAAGTATAATAGGTAACAAAAGCTAATATACCTGCTGAAGGTGTTGCTCTAATTACTTCAACTCCATCTGGAAGGTCAAGTGGTTGACTATAGACAAGACTAGAACTCAGAATAAGTTTGCTAGCAGTCTGGAGATTAGCAATAGATGAAGAATGTGGCATAGAACTCATACTAGGAGAAGTTTCTGGAGAAGAATCTATGTTCTTTTGCCCGGGCACTGTAAGTAGACTCTCTGATGAAGAAATTTCAGTTTTAGCTTTGAGGGATTAAAAAAAATACATATTTTAATTAGATTCACAAAACACATGAGGCACAAAAACATTTAGTGCTCTACCCCCCTTCCAGTATTTTGGAAATAAAGAAAACTTTCAACTATTTCAAGGCTCATGATCCAATCTCTGGATTCCCACTTTGATTCAGTAACCTGATACTCACCTCTTGGTCACTTCTCTTTTCCTTTTCTTTCTTTCTTTTTTTTTTTTTTTGCTAGGCAAGGGGGTTAAGTGACTTGCCCAGAGTCACACAGCTAGTAAGTGTTATTTGTCTGAGGCCAGATTTGAACTCAGGTCCTCCTGAATCCAGGGCCGGTGCTTTATCCACTGAGCCACCTAGCTGCCCCATCTTTTTTTTAAAAGCAGCAGTATGGCATGGAATCATGGCACTGAGTTAAGAGCCAGAGGACCAGGACCTCAAATCCCAGTTGTGCTACTTACTACTTGTATGACCTTTGGCAAGTTGGGAAGTTCTTCATCTCTCTGGGCCTCTTCCTTTTCATCTAGGCCAGTTTCTTCTTTTAAAAAATAATGGTGTTGGGCTAAGTAACCTTTTAAGTTTACTTCCAAATCTAAATTTATGACCTGATAAGTCCTACTACCCTCACTGGGATGGTGTCAGGACAGAACAACAAAACCACAAAATGCAAAAATATGGGAAAACCTTAAAAAGTAAAGTCCTCATTTTGTAGATTATAAAACTGAAACACAGAGGTTAAAAATGATATTGATAGATGGTGGACTAAAGGCAGGTACTTGCCTGAGCTCTCCCCAAAACCCCTCTAAATACCTTTAAATAACGACTCTAAACAAAGTTCTGGAGCAGCAGAACCCACAGATAGATGGAGTGAAACAATTTTCCAGCCCAAGACAACTTAAAAAGTTGGTAGGAAAGGTCTGTTGCACCAAGGTGAGAGAAGAGTGCAGTTTAGCGCAGGCCATGCCAGGTTAGACCAGGCCCAGCAAAACAGGAGCAGGCTTTGGAGAAAATGAATCAGGGGCAGCACTGGCAGTTTCCAGACCTCTCAACCTACAGATGGTAAGGGGCCCAGACACTGGGTCAGAGGGAGATTTACAAGCGTCACTTTGCTGACATTAGGGGCAGGACTCCACTGCATTGCCTATACTTGGATCTGGGTCACAGTCCTGGGTCTTAGTCCCAGTGCGAGGAGGAGCACTAGCACAGCAGAGCTTGCAGCCAGCTGCAGAGGATCAGGAACCCTGGTCACAGTTCCAGGGTTGAAAAGAGTGCTTGCGGTCACTCACAAATCAATGCACAGTACAGTAGAGTAGGAAACACACCTCTCCCTAGATCATACCACCTTGGAAAAGCCCCAAACTTCCAAGTCCCCAGAATTACCTCTGAAAACGCTGCACAAAAAAACCTGAAACTTGGGACAGTGCCTCCTCCATTTGGGAAGCAGAGCTCCACTTGAGCATAGAATTGAAAGTCAAGAAATAGGCTGAAAAATGAGTAAACAACAGAAAAAAAATCTGACCATAGAAAGTTACTATGGTGACAAGGAAGATCAAAACAAACACTCAGATGAAGACAACAAAGTCAAAATTCCTGCATCCACAGCCTTAAAGAAAAAAATATAAATTGGTCTCAGGCCATGGAAGAACCCAAAAAGGATTTTAAAAATCAAGTAAGAGAGGTAGAGGAAAAACTGGGAAGAGAAATGAGAGTGATGCAAGAAGACAATGAAAAAAAAAAGTCAACAACTTGGCAAAGGAGGCAAACAAAGAAAGAGAGAAAGAAAGAAAGAGAAGGAAGGAAGGAAGGGAAAAGAAAGAAAGAAAGAAAGAAAGAGAGAGAGAGAGAGAGAGAGAGAGAGAGAGAGAGAGAGAGAGAGAGAGAGAGAGAAAATAACACCTTAAAAAACTGAATAAGCCAAATGGTAAAAGAGGCACACAAATCCCATTGGTGAATTCATCTAAAGGCCTCCATTTTGGTGAAAGGTCCAAGCTAGTCAACCTTCATTCTTCTCCTGGAAATGATTCTGACTTCCCAGATTTCAATATCATGTTCCACACAGGTCCACCCCTGCATGTCCTATCTCCAAACACCCAAACTCCCCTCCCAAATCTTTTCAGTTCTCTTTAGTGTTGCCTCCTTCTATTAAAATGTAAGCCCCATGAGGAAAAAGACTGTCTTTCTTTTTGCTTGTATTTGTATCCCTAGCACTTAGTAGAGTGTCAGGTACATAATTAGCGCTTAACAAATATTTGGTGCCCTGTACTGCCTTGTCTTTCCCAAAGAAATCAGGACCAGATCTTCCCATGAATGTTCCTACCGTTGTTCCTTTTAGGATATCAGAAAAAAAAACACACACACAAACGAGGCCTCTGTACTGTTGACCCTTCCTATCTATCTCACAGTTACTTTTAAAATCAGAGTTGGAAATTACTTGAGTCTGGTAGTTTTCTTTTTAGGAGGGGGATTGCTTACCAGAATCTCTCACCAAGCAAAATCTACTTATAAAAAAAATGATAAATGTCTCTGATAGACTTTTGAGCTAAAATAAAGAGTACAGACTTTCTTCTACATACTTTATAAAGATAGCCTGAGATGTTTTTAGATATGGGTGGCAACCTAAAGGAGTAAATCCACAGAAAGCTCTCAAAACAGAGGAAGCCAGAACCAATGAGGTGCTTTCTGACAGTAGTTTCAGGAAACTTGTTATTGTGACAAGTTGGTTCCCCTGGACCTCCTAACACTGCCATTATGATTGGGTTCCTCTAAGAGCACAAAGGGAGGGCAAAAAAAGGTGTGGCCATGCTGGGCAGTATTCATCATTACAGTGTAGCGGCTGAGGGGAGGGTGTAGTTTCTTGACCTACCTACAACCTACTCTCTCCAGGCACCATCATCCTTTTTCTACCTCTAGACCTCTGCACCACCAAGCCTACACAGATGGCATGGTCTGCTAAATCCTACAATGCCACAGGACTCTTCATTATAGTTATCATAACTGCAGTTATAAATGTTATGGCCATTTTTTAGGTGCCAAAGTAGAAATTCAAGTGAACCTGGTAATCTAGGCAATTCTAACTTCACAGATACCAACATAAAGAAACCTTTAAGTCTTTGATCTAAGAGAAACACCCAAATGACCATCCTTTTATTAATAACCTGCTAATCTTATTAATAAAATGAGTAAATTACCCAAAAATTACATCTTTCAAAACTTTTTAATGGTCACAGTTTCTTGCACATATCGCCTCACTGAAATGGAAGACATGTTTCCCCTTGTTAAAGCACTTTTGTATACTTGGGAATGATCCCAGAGGCTCTAGAAAACTGACCTGGAAATGTAGAAAGAGCCACAGTGAACTAATGCAAAAAGATGACATAATGACACCAATAAATTTGGGTGGGAAAAAGACCATCTATTTAGTTTCCTTCTTTGAAGGCTTGCAACTCATTATTTTAGTCATTAAAGATCCTACGGTATTTAAAGTGACACATGAAAGTGAAAAAACAGAGTTGACAGAGTAAGAAATTGTGTTGTCATTACAAGATGTTGGAATTTCATTGGTTAATAACTACACAAAACAAGAAGTAGCCTATATTGGCATCATAAGCTCAGATGTAGTTGAGGAGACAAAACCAAAGAAAGCAAGATGGAGACCACTGAGAGTAAAGAAAACTGAAAAATAAGAGAATTTGAAGAATACATTGAGATTTTGCCTTCAGAAGATGAGATTATAAACTTGAAACCTAATGTTTCAGTTTGTTTAACAACTAGTGGTAGTAACATGAAAATTCTACAACCACATGTTGTAACTATACAAAGAAATTACCTGCCAGCAGTAAAATTATATAGTACATCTGCTCATCAGACATCTTTCAGAGTCCAAATTTATAGGATACAAGTAAATGTTCCTGAAGAACAACAGCCTCTCCCCTTCCCCTGCCAAATATCAAGTACAAAGAAATAGAACTAACCAGGAATATTGCCTATTATTAATTTTACTTGATACTAGGGGATGGGAAGGCCGTGGATAATCCTCAAGTTTTTTATAATTCACCTTACTATCCCATAAACACATTTTACCAAGATTTCTAAAATATAATGCAATTAACTCTTTAATTAAAAAAAAACAGGAAACCTTCAAGGAGTTCAAAAAATGGACTATTAACTCCTTGAAAGCAAGGATCCTATCTTATTTATCTTTGCATCTTTCCTAAACACTAACCAGATACCTTGTGCAACAGGTGCTTTAATACTTAATGAGGATTCCTTTCCTACTAAGGTGCTATCACAGAATCATAAATCATAAAGAAAGGGCCTTAGAGACCCATGGAGGTTACATGACTTGCCCAAGGTCACTCTGATAGTTGAGGCAGGAGCAAGATTTGAACCCAGATACTTGACTCCAAATCTAATACTCTTTCTACCATACTACACTGCATCACTGATCCTGAATCACCTATCAAGAAGCTCCATCTCCCTCCTTTCTGTGAAGCCAACATAGTTCGAAATCCCAAAATCAAATGCTGGGAACTAGGGCAGAATTGGAAGACTGTGCCATCTCAAAAAGAAAAAAAACATCAACCAGAAAGGCTTCTATTAGATACAAGGCAGGAAATGAAGGCTGGAGTGGAGAGGAAAGAGCACAGGCCTACTAAAGGTTACATTTTTTTTTAAAATCTAATCTCTGAAACATGAAACAATGTCACCAGTACCATTCATGGCCTTCTCAACTTCTGATACATGATTATGTTGCTCTTAAAAAACAGACATGAAATAGCATGCAAACATAAAGAGAACCTACAAAATATGTTACCTGATTTAAAATTCTAAATTAACTTTGATCAAATTCGGTCAAAATTGAATTATGGACATCAATGATGATAAATGACTGTACAGCAGTTTAAATTTTGCAATAACACTTTACATACCTTATGTGGAGCTGATACTCCATAGGTAACAAATTTAGTTTCATCTTAAAACTTTTTCCTTCCTTCATTCTTCTTATATTCACTAAGACCCAGCTTAGTGTGATGATGGCACACATCTGGCCACCTTTTCTAGCACTGGTTTCATTTTCATCCATATCACCACTGCCTACTCCTCCCCACTAACTGGTCATGGTAGGGGAATCAGAATACTTCTTGTTCCCCTTGCAACTTCCAGACTCTCTCCATCCATCATCCCATAACCTCTCCTTTTCACGTTTGTTCAATTCGTATTTATCACCCAAACAATACTCTAGTATCTGTTATCTACTAACCTCTCATATGTACACTTCCCTTGTTTTTCCCAAAGGTCAGTGCCCGGCTTAGTCTTTCCTCCTCAGTTCCTAACTTTTGCCTGGCAGATTTCAACATACAAACTGATATTCCCTCCAACACCTTCAGTGCCTCCACTTCCTTTCTTCTCACTCTCTCAATTCTCCATAGTTTGATTTCCAACATCATCATTCAACTGAAATTGCTTTCTGCAAAGTTACCAGTGACTGATCTCTTAACTGCCAAATATAGTGGCCTTTCCTCCATCTATATCTTTCTTGACCTCTCTGCAGACTCTGAC
The DNA here is from genome assembly GCF_003287225.1 of Phascolarctos cinereus. Lineage (NCBI taxonomy): Eukaryota > Metazoa > Chordata > Mammalia > Diprotodontia > Phascolarctidae > Phascolarctos > Phascolarctos cinereus. The sequence continues at coordinate 162,325,097 of NW_027555736.1, read as the reverse complement.
ACTGTCAACCACCCTCTTTTCCTTGATTCTCTCATCTCTAAGTTTTCATGTCACTGTTCTCTCTTGGCATTCCTCCCACTGACCATGCCTTCTCAGCCTCCTCTGCTGACTCTTCATCCACATCACACCCACTAACCATGTCCTACGCCCTCTTGTTTTCTCCTCTATGCCCCAAGTTCCCAAACTGTGCTCTGCTGGATGCACAGGGATACTCAACATCTGTTGGATACCACTCTAACCACTAGCTCAGGATACTACTACTACTAGCTCCCAGTTTCAAAATTAGGTTGTGCCACATGATGTTCTCCAATGTTTGAGATGCTTCTTGTTTACTTGTACTTTCAATAATGTCAGTAATCCCTGGAACTCCCTCATTTAAGAGGGCAGATTTTTGCAATGCTGGGTTTTCAGTAGTCACTCTGACAAAAAGCAAAAATCAACATGGAACAGGAAACGACAGTGGAGGTATTCCATCCAATTCCAGGTTCTGAAGAGTTGTGCAGTGCCCAACAGGGACGTACTTCCCATTAGTAAGTAACTGTGGGTTTTTTTGAGAATGATATAAATTTTTTTTCTTTCAATCTATGAGTACTTTTTCAAATATCTACCAAGATGTTAGGACATAAATATGTATTAAGGTTTGGGAACCAACTACTTAATAAACAGAACTGTTAGGTAACTCTTTTGGCCTTGGAAGCACTGTGAAAAAAATTACTGAAACTCTAAGGCTCAGAGGTTCCCAAATTGTTTTGGCCTACTGCCCCTTTAAAAAAAATTACTCAGTGCCCCTCTGGAAATCTACTTTCTTTAACCCTTTTTTTAAATATAATTTGCATCATTTCAACAAAAATATTTTTTTAAATGACATCTTAAATTTAATAATTTATTACAAATTTGTGGGTTTTTTCCTGCATTGCAATTTTGATGACACAATATTACATCATGTAACCACATATATCATATCGTAAACAAGTCATTACAAGCACATTCCTGCCAATGCATGCTGGACTCCCTGACATGCTCACCTGCCAACACTTGCTTGCTAAGATATGTCGGTGGACTTGGTCACAGTTATAACTTGTATTTATTGTGTATTTATTTGGAAAACGACATAATCACTATGACTTTAACTCTGTTACACAACAGATGAAACATATACAAATGGTTTTTTGAAATTTTCTTGTCTTCTCTTTTTTCCTTATGCTTCAACTACCCCCTTATTTTTATTCAACGTACCCCAATTGTACCCAAAGCTACTACCATCTGCCAGATCATTCCAGTGCCCCCCAGGGGGTGATATCACCCACTTTGAGAAACTATTCTCCAAGGGTTCCACAAATCAACCTCCGTTCTACACTATTTTACTTGGTGATTATCAGCTCCCATGAATACAATTATCATCTCTAGGAAAATGATTCTCAGATTTATCTAGCCCCAACCTCTCTCCTGACATCTCCAAATGCCTACTGCACATCTCAAATTGGATGTCTGATAGACATCTGTCAAAGGCACCATCATCCTCCCAGTCACCCTAGGTTTACAATCTAGGTGTTATTCATGACTCCTCCTCTCTCACACTCCCCACCTCCGTCTCATCTGTTGCCAAGTCCTGTCAATTCTACCTTTGTCACTTCTCTCCTCTGCCACCACTACTACCCTGGTCCAGGCCCCCTCATCTCCTCAGGCCTGAACATCTGAATTTGTCTTCTGGTTGTACTCTCTGGCTCAAGAGTTATAACATGTCAGTCCCTCATTCAAAAAACTCCAGTGGCTCCCTATTACCTCCAGAATCAAATACAAAATCCTCTGTTTTGGACTTGAAAGCTCTTCATAACCTGGCCTCTTCCTATCTTTCCAGTACTTTGATACCTGACTCCCCTCCAGTGACACTGGCTTCCTTGCTATTTTTGGACATGACAATCTATGTCCCGACTGTGCATTTTCACTGGCTATCCCCATGCCCAGAATTCCCTCTTTCATTATCTATGATTCCCTGCTTCTCTAACTTCCTTCAAGTCTCACCTAAAATTCTGCCTTCTGAAACAAGCCTTTCCCGGTCTCCCTTAATGCTCATTTCTTCCTTCTATGACAATCATTTTTATATATATGTGTGTGTGCATGCACGTGTGTGTGTGTGTATGTGTATACATATATGAATATAGGATATATGTTTTATATATATATATGTATATGTGTGTGTGTATATGTATATGTGTGTACGTGTGTGTGTATATATACATATATATGTATATATGTATATACACACACACACACACACACACACACACACACACACGAGAGAGAGAAAGAGAGTGAGTTTGTAATTATTTGTATGTTGTTTCCCCCATTAGATTGTTAGGTGCTTGGGAACAGGGACTGCTTTTGTCTTTCCTTAAATCCAAAATCTAACATGGCACCTGGCCCATAGTTGGTGCTTGATAATTGTTGATTTGATCTGATGATATATATTATAGGTACTGTTCCATTCACTTAATAGATGAAGAAACTAAGGTGCAAAGTAATTAATCGACTCTCCCAAGATTTCATAGCTGAAAGTATCAGACGTAGGATATGAAGCCTGTTCTTCCTGACTCCATACGTTCTCGTCACTACTACATATTTCTGCCCCTTTCTGAGTAATAACAAAAAGAATTCTGAAATATTAATAGTTTAAAGTTAGACTTAATTCCTGAATGAATCAATTAACCAACAAACACTTATGAAGCACCTATTATGTACCAGGCACTGTGTTAAGTATTGAGGATACCAAGCCAAAAATGAAACCATTGATTTAATCAAGTTGAATATGATAGCTACATAATTCTTAATTTGCCTCTCAAAGAAAGACGTATTCAGAAGAAAATATATCTGCCGATTTCTATGAGTCCAATTTATACACTTCCCCATCTTAAAATTTGATTAATATTATAGACATCTGACACAGTGAAGAAAAATTATAAATTATGTAATCTTAGTGTCCTACAAATAGTTAATTTTTGTTAATATTTGCATTATCTATAGAAATAACTATTATATAGCTATACCACACCTGTTATAAAAAAGTTTAGACCCACAACTTTGTTATTCATTTAATGATTGCATTGATGATGCATTAATAACCTCAAAAAGTATAGTATTAATTCTCTTAAATTTCCATTAAAATTGTTATAAGTTTATGGAATGATTCCCTCTTAGGCATAGACTAATTTCTTTCATGAATGGATTCAGTCTCTTATTTTCATATTTAAAAGTTTGCTACAAACAGTTTGCTTCTACTCAGTTGTTCAATTTACAATTCCTAGGATCTTTTAATGCAGGAATTGCTAACACTCTTTTATGTCATGAACCCCTTTTGCAGTCTGGTGAGGCCTATGGACTCCTCAAAATGACATTTTTAATGGATAAAATAAAATACCTATGTTGACAAAGGAAAACAATTATAATAAAACATAATTATAAGGATAGTTTTAAAAAACAGCTCGTAGACATCAGGTAAAGAATTTCTGCTTTAAGGAATTATCTGACAAAGTATATTCATAACTGAAATTTATTTCATAAGATGTATCTATAGAATCATAATTACTTACCTAAACATGCTTGTACAGATTTAAGATGAAGATGCCACATGTGAAGAATAGAATAATTATTACTGTCTTTTTCAATTACTACCAGAAAGAACTTTTCTGAAAAAGGTGGTGGACGATATCCTATCAGTAAAGTAAAGAGATGCTTCATTAATACGCTTTCAAAACTTAAAAGACAAATACAGTGACATTACACACAAGAGGATAATGAATGGGCTTTTAAAAACAAACTGATGCAATCTCATGAAAGAATAATATTTGTGGACACAACTTTTTATTTTATTAAATCTTTAAAAATTAAAGCCTTTTTCAAAAAGAATGACTGTCAAATAGAAGGGCTGTCAAACTCTTGCCCAAGTGCCTTTGATGTGAGGTCAAACTATCATTCAAATCAATAAACATCTCTGAAATGTCCATTTATTATGTGTGAGGTACTGTGGTAGGCACCAAATATACAAAGATGGAAAATGATAGCCTGTACAAGAAAAGAATACAATAGGTACAGAAATTAGTATAATTAATAAAACATGGGATGTGATGGGAACAAAAGGAAAGCTAGTCAAATGACTCTAGAAAATCTGAAGAGGTAGAAATCAGAGAAGGCTTTATGGAGATGATACTGGAAGTGGGCCTCCAAAACAAAGGATTTCAACAAGAAACGATGAGAAGGGAGTATGTTTGAAGATTTAAATGCCAAATTAAGGAATGTGTATGCTAGGCTGTGAGAACTAAAAGAATCAGGAGACAGCAAGATAAGATCGAGGAATAGCTAGCAATCAAGTCAGCCTATCATGGAAAAATGTATAAAGGGGAGTAATATGAAATAAGCCCAGAAAAGTAGATCATATATTTAGAGCAGGAAAGGCCCTTAGAAACCATCAAGTCCAATCCTCTCAGTGAGGAAATTGAGGCAAAAAAAGGGAAAAACGTAGGAGGTTCCTTCCTGACTCCAAGGTCCAGCTTTCTATCCATTATTCCACATTACCTCCCATTAGAATGAAGCTTGTAGAAAGCCTTTAACATCAAGTTGAATTTATATTTTATCTAAAATGCAACAGCCCCACTAAAGTCTTCTGAGAGCGAAAAAAGTCATACCTGGTATATTAGGAAAGATTATTCTGGCAGACAGGTAAAGGATGAACTAGAATGGAGAGAAGCTAGAGAGAGGGTAACATATAGGCTTTTAGAATAATTCAGTGAGTGGAGAAAAAGCAACAAATGTGAAAAATATCTGGAATGTAAACAGAGAAGACTTCTACAAAATGTCTTCTGAGGTTAAGTGCTGTGTAAACCTTAAAGCACTATATGAAAGCAAGCTGTTATCTGAGGAAAGGACAATACTGTTTTTCATCTTTGTACACAAATACCTCACACATACCAGAGCAGGCACTAAATAAACACTGGTTGTTTTAAACTGAACATACCCAAAGCAAAAACCTAAACACCTAAGAGGGAGACAAGAACTTGGAACTTCTGTCTCTTGGTAATAATCTCTCCACTACTCCATGCTTTATTACTTTATGACTTTCAATTTTACTTCAAAAAATATGATTTTCCTTGATAGAGAGGCAGTACTGATACAAATCTGCTTACTGGTCAAGATTAAAGTCATTTTAACCAAATTATATAGTATATGTGTCATAAATTATTCCAGGGATTTCTAGTATTTTATAAAGGCCATACACAGATACAGTGAACTTTTTTTTTCAAAATTGAAGAAATTTAATCTAGGCTATGTTTGAAGGTACCTTGAGATGGTTGGAAAAATATCTCCGTTTCCTTCTGCTCCGTGTCCACCTTAAGTGGTTTATATCCTATAATGAAATCTTCTTGAAAAACATGAAGTAACTGTGTATTTGAGCCACACTATAAACACCAAAAAAAAAAAAAGTTAATATTTTTGTACTTCAGACCTACCTACCCTCCTCTGCAAACACATGCTCTCTCTTGCTCTCTTCTCTCTCAAACATCAAAAGCCAGAATTTCTCACTAGTGATAAAATAAGACCTGGATATCAAATCATCTCTTACTTTGAAAGGAAAACAATTCTACATATATTTAAAAGTTTAACAAATTTCTCAATCAGAAAAAAAAAGGCTACATCTCAGAATTTGAGATTGAACACAACCTGGGAGTTTAAAGATTTCTAAGACAGAAAGAGGCAGGCAGCTCATTGCTTCCCTTAGAAGTAAACGCATATTTTCTGATATCCCTCATTTACTGAACACACTGTGTGCAGTCCTTGGAAATTCAAGAATCACTAATGAAGACCTATAGTGGTTCTGACAGGTCCAGACATCTCCTGCTGCACTGCCCCCTGTGCTAATTAACACACTGCTTTTGTCCAGGGACAGTTAATAAATTGTTCAGTACTAGATTTCAATTTTTTCCATGAAGAAGGGGTAAACTTTTGCCTCCTAACTTGCTGATCTCCTAAACAGCAAAAGTAAAATGATAAAGAACTTTGTTTTCCAGAGTCTCTAGGAGGTCTAAGGAAATATTGATCCCCTTTTAAGTTCTATTAAGTAGACATGGAGGCCAAAGGCAGCCCAGCTTGTCACTAGCCCAAAGGAAAAGCTGATATGTATACCTGCTTCTAGATCTCCCCTGAATTGAGAACAAGGAATGCAATAATGGCTTTTTTGACCATTCTGAAGATTAGCGATTTGAGACTGGTTGCCTCCAGTCCTTAGTTCCAGGTCATGAGTTTTGTTGCCCTGAGTTGGGATCTGGGTTCCCTTTATCTTATTAGAGAAAAATGGCTATATCTAAAGTACCTTAAACAAATGATCAAGCACAGGAAAGCCTGTCTGAAGGGTACCTAGGGAAACCAAGATCCTGCTGGTTTTGTTTTGGGTTTTTTGCACAAAATGTTCTCAACTCCCTTGCCAAGTATTTCCAGTTTGGAAAATAATTATGTAGGTCTTGGTTTAGAATTCAAATCCTACTTCTGCCATTTACTACCTGTGTGACCTTGGGCAAGTCACTTATCTGGGCCTCAGTTTCCTTATCTGTAAAATGAAGGGGATATCAGGTTCCTTCCACCACTTATTTTCTAGGGACCACCAAGACAAAGTCAAAAATGGTACCTAGTATCTCTGATCATCTCCATATTTCTAACTTTGAATACAAAGCATCTCTTGTGGCTTACAGCATGAGGATAATATCTATTACTTCTTAAGCTGTGTTTAGGAGAGTCTTTTGGGTCATTTAGTCTCTCAAGGACAGAAAGAAGGCCTGCATAGCTCTCTGCCTCTGACTGCCATACATGTATATTCAGCTCCCTTTGGTTGCCTCAGTGAAGAGAACCTGGTATTTCTAGCCACAGAAATCTAATTGCTTGAATACTAAGTTTCAAAATTACAATCCTGAAAGCTTTAGAAGTCTCATCGTACCTAGTGTTCCGCTCTCAGGCCGGTTATAAAAAGGGAAGGATGTACCTCCCTTGGGTACAATCTATACAATACACCAAAGATCAGTTGACAGGTGCCAGGCGAACAGTAAACCTGATTCAGTACATCTTTTAAGACTGAAGAGACAAAAGGCACCTTATTGAGCAGAGGAACCTGGATCCAAACAATGTCTGTCAAGGATCATCCACAATATGTGTCAAGGAAGAAAATAACAATCCACTCCATCTTAAGTAACAATGTGAAAAACTCCTTTGTGTTCCAGGTTCTCTTATTTTGAGTTATTACTCCCAAAATGATGGATTGCTATTCTCCAGTGGAAAGATGTGGGAATATTTCCTGGGGCAGCTGAGATAATGGCCTAAGTTAACCAAGGATATTGAAATACCTCTAAATCTTGAGGGGTTGCATAAGGTGAAGAAGAATAAAAGTGAAGGCTCTTTCAGCACCAAGTATATCTATATTTCCCTAACCTAGTTAAGTTCCCCCAAATTCGAGAAAGGGCGTGAGACAGACGAGGCCTTAGCCTTTAGCAGGGTTATATCTAGGGTGGCAAGATCTATCCTTAGGAGGTCCCTCTCCTCTAGCGCATGTGGTGGCAAACATCTTGCTGGACTTAACTCTATATTCAAACTCTGTTTACAAGAACAGGGTCACCTGGACTAGCCTACAGTTAGAGGGGACAAATGAGGCATTTATCCTGATAGTGTGCACAGGAATTCTTTACTTGGTAACGATAGCCCTGGGCTTAAAAAAAAAAGGAGGGAGAGAGAACTTTAGAGGGAAAAACAAGGCTGGCTGGTGGCAAAGGGGAGGGCTTACTAGCTGGCAAAATTGGGAAAGGAGTGGAGTGGAGCCAAGATGACAGAGTAAAAGCAGTGACTTGCTTGAGCTCTCCCCCAAACCCCTCCAAAACTGGGAGAGGAGGAAAGACGTCTCTCTTTTCACCCTCCACCTCACATGAATTCCAACATACTTAAGAACAGTTCCCTAAGAGCACAATAAAAAGAATCCCCTTGTGATTATCACTAACACTACCCAGGTATTACACACAGCTAGCTAGGGACCTCAGTGGGTAGAATGCTGAGCATGGAATCAGGAAGAACAGAGTTGAAATCCAGTTTCAGACATGGGGCAAGTCACTTAAATGCTGTTTGCCTTAGTTTCCTCATCTGTAAAATGGGGATGACAGTAGTACCTACCTTGCAGGATTGTTGTGAGGATCAAATAAGGTAATAATTGTAGAGCGCCTATCACACAGTAAGTACTATATAAATGTTAGCTATTACTGTTATTACTATTTTTACCTCCCAGGGTTGCTTTGAGGAACAAATGAAAAAACATTTCTAAAACGTTTAGCACAGTTCCAGCCACATAAGGGATGGTTATATAAATGCTAATTATTATTATATTATTATTGATTAAGATAGGTAGGTCATAAGATAAAAGACAAATAAAATGGAGTCTGACAGTACAGTCAGAAACACTGTAGCTGATTTAGTAGATAATGGTGATGATTCTTCCCTTTTAGAAACATCCATACATACACATACCCCCCCAAAAAAGGAGAGTGGGAGTATAACACAATTTTCTAACTCCTGTGGAGTTTTTGCTAGCTCTCCATTTCAGCAAGGAATTCCTTATAAAAATAATAAGGGCCAATAGAAGTACTATAAAGGTGTCCTGCTTGAAGTGCAAAAATGTGGTTTCTGTAAGTGCTCCCCAATGAGCTCAGAGCCTTATGGCAGTAAATCTCTTTCTTCAGTAACATTACAAGCCAGATCTGGGCTTGAAAGACCAAATAGGAACTAAATTTTTCCTTGGCGTCAGTAATCATTAGGCCTTAACCCAAACATTTCTTTTCATCATTTAACAAACATTATTAGTATCTATTACGTAATGATAATTCTGATATTTATGTAACACTTTAAAGTCTACAAAGCACTTTATTTACATTATCTCTTTTCACCATCAAGAGCAACAGCTCTGGTTTACTATCTGAGGAATCTGAACAAGCTTCTAAATCCCCCAGAACCCTCAGTTTCTTTACCTGTAAAACGAAGGGACTGGACTATGTGTATGAACACTGTAAAGTATTACAAGGCATTATCACTATTTTACAGTTGCAAAACTTGAGGCTCAGAGAGGTAAGGGGCTTGCCTAAGGTCACATAGCTAGTCAATGTTAGAGGTAGGATTAGAGCTCATCTCTTCTTGACTCCAAATCCAGCACTGTGTTCACTATACCAGTCTGTTTTAACAACTCCCCATATAGACAGCCCCTGGGACTGAGCTTTCAGATTATTTTAGTTCTTAGGCATCCTATATTTGCATATTGATAAAATATTAATTGTTTTAAAACTCAGCAAGATACCTCACCCTCTTATATTTCACTCTGACCTAAATTCCTGACTGAAATCTGAGTAATTTATGCTCTTTGGTCAAAATCTAAAACAACAAAAAGACAATTGAATTTTTAAGTTGTAACACAACATAGTCAAACTTGTTACTATTTTAAAATTTGATATGCACACTAAGATTTCATATTTCTTCAAGATTCAACAACAAGGATATTTACTTTCTTCTATTACCCTAAACTGGAACACAAATGCTACATCCAGGCCTTTCCTCATGGAATACCATGAAACTGATAGGATCACTCTTATTACTCCATAAAGCTCATAGGAACACAATTCTGTGCTTGGCTAGTGAGTGGATATCTTTCTATCAAACTTTTCATGTTTTGATGTTGTTAACTTCTACCAGTTTTTAACTAGATCACAAGATTTTAGTGTCAGAAGGGAACTTAAAAGACACAAATAATTAGTCTAACCCTCTTCAGACCAGGGGTTCTTAACTTAGAGATGTGGAAATTTCTTTTTAAAAAATACTTTGATGACTCTATTTTAATATATAATTGGCTCCCATATTTCATTTTATGCCATTTAAAAACATTATTCAGAGAAAGGGTTTATAGGCTCTCACTGAACTGTCAAAGGGGTACATTACACAAACAAGATTAAAAACCTCAGCATTACACCATGCTGCCTGCTTTAAATAATAAATTTTAGAAATATTTCTATATATATTTCCTTCATGTTATCCAAAAGCATGTATCTAATTTAATGCCCCCTACAATAGCTGTTTAAATATAGCCAACATATTTAAGAACATGTCAATTTATACCTATTCGAATTTATTCAAATAACATGAATACTTTACTATGATTATAAGCATAATAATGTGAGTATCATTAAGGAAATTCACTTTACACATAATTCTATAGGTCCACTTTGATCTTTTATCACATGTTCCAAGTTTCACAACTCTGCTTTTTTTTTTTAAATGCCTCACTATTTTGATAGGTCAGAACTCTTTAAGACTGACCAACAGTCATGTAATTAATACTAAAGTTCGCGTGTATTTTCAAATTAATCCCTATCCTACCTGCATTTTCATATGCTCTTCCTGAAAAACTTTCAAGTGATTTAAGTCAAAACACTGTAAGTCACGGTTCTTCCCACTAAGATGAGAAAGTTCCTCAAATTAGTTTGCTTTCCATAGAAAAAGTCCACAGACTACACAGTCTGAGCCTAAATGCAGTCTCAATGCAGAAGGACCAGAGTCATAGCTACTGGACCTGCAGAAGCCAAATTCCTTTACAAAAGGCACTTTCACAGCTCCAACCTAAAAAGAGAATAACTCCTGAACCACTCACAGACTGCACTATGTTGCTAATCAGGATCTGACAGGGCTTGGGATAAAAGAAGATTGTTGTGAAGGTAAAATTCAATAATAGTTATAGAAGCAATTTTTAAGTATATTTATACCATCATTTCATTAGCATTTATTTACTTGGTTAGTTATTGCATCGAGCTCAATAATGCATCCAGGTCGAGCAGTAGATTGTTGGCTCACAATATTAAACACTTCTCCAATAAGTTTCTGAAACGAGATGATATTGATTAAAAGTTTATGATTATATTGTTATTACCACTGATAATCCAATTATCTTATACACAATAGGCATTTACTATCTACTCACTGAATAATAATGGTGACTGTGCAAGAAAGTCACTACCCATTAGTAATAATGATAAAATTTTCTTGTTAATAGAACCAAGAAATATTTCACTTTTCCATAATGATCATTCAATAAATTAGCAGTAAGCATTACATTTTGCTGTGTTGACATATAAAACAAGAGATATCTTCTCCACAAAGTAATTACCCACCCATGATGGTTCCCATATTAACTTTTATGTCACAATTTTCACTCATATCAGTCAATAAGCATTTATTAAGTGCTTACTATGTGCCAGCCACTATACTAAGCCCTAGAAATTCAAAGAAAAATAAATAAATAACCATCTCTGCTCTCAAGGAGCAGAGCCTAATGGGGGAGAGACAGCACACAAATAAGGTATATGTAGGATAAGTCACAAATAAGAGGAAAGGCACCAAAATCAAGAGAGACTGGAAACAGTTTCTTGCAGGTGAGTCTTTAGGGAAATGAATATCATTCTCTTCTTGCTGAAGTATATACCTGGCCTTCCCAATTAGATTTTGAGTTACTCAAGGGCAAGAAGGGTGGCTTCTACTTCTTCTGTATTCCCCTCTGTACCTAGTACAGCAGACTAAGAACAAAATGGGCAGCAAATAAATATTTGTTGAAATGAACTGAACAATATATGAGGAGCAGAACTACCAATAAAGTCCAGATTTCCTTTTTTCAAATTCAAAAGCCATGCAAAAGGCTTGGTTATGAAAGGGGATGGACAGAGTGCCACCGGTAATGAGCAATGGCAGATGCTGGTGATAACACAGAAGCAATGGCTCATCATGGAAGCTAGAAGAATCTGATTTGTAATCATGAGACCTGGATTCAAATAACACTTTAAGACACTTCTTATCTGCACAACCCTGGAGATGTTACTTTACCAGACACCTTCTCTATACAATAGGAATAACAACATCTACTTCACAGGGTTGTTTCTCAAATACGAATTACTAATAAAAAAGCATGATCACAGTTTGGGCAATAGGGGAATCTTCACCAAAATAAATCAAGCTTACAAGTGATGAGAGTAATATATAAGAAATAAATCATAGTACTTTGGAGAAAGAACCAATTTCCTCTATCCTCTTTTATTTAAAATATTCATGGTATTTGTTTAAGCTCTTCTACATCTACTCTGTATAAGCTTCTTGAAAAGAAGGAACTGTGACATTTTGTCTTGTCTTTCCCTCACTGAATAACACAGTACATTGTATATGTCAGTTTCTGAATAAATGTTTGTGGAATGAATGCTGAATAAATGTTATGTATGAACATTATTTCCATAAATGTCTCTTGGTGCCTCTGAATGGACACTGGGAGAAATACGAAACCGTGACACACACGTTCATGAACAACAAAGCACATAAAGGATATTCCTTCAAATACAGACTAAACAAAGGAAGGATTTTAGAACATGTAAATATGGAATCTACATAGCCACTCTCCTCATGCCCCTCTCCACCAAAAATAAAGAAAACTTACTGAGGATTCTGGGTCTGAAAGTTCATCAAGCAACTTTCTGGCATCTACTACAGCTTGATATAATCTCAATTTTTTTCCATCAGAAGCAACAAAGCAAGCGCTGGCAGAATTGCAGTATGTACCTAAAACGAAGGGTTTTGTAGGAAAAAAAGACATTTGCATTATCAAATGGTTTCTTTTTAACTTCTAAGTTAAATACTACTGTATAACTTCCTTAAAATAATTATACCACACCTCATATTACTATTAGGACAAACATAATCAATTATAAAATGATGAAAATAATAATGGCAGCATAAAGTGATTCATGAGAGATACATTTTTAAAAACTGAATGAAATACTGACAAATAGCTAAAAGTTTTTTAAGTTTTCCTACCACCTGGACTTTGTGTACTTAGTATAGTGTCCTAATACCTATCAACAAACAAAAACTGTTTTATTAACTACTAAAAGGGTTTTATTCAAAACATCAATAAGTATAATTGTGTCATAGAAATTAATATTTTAAACAAAAAATAGTTATTATAAAAATAATCATCCAAAAACACAAATATTTTAAGACAGCACTTACCTAGACAATAGCTGGGAATAAGAGTTGGAAGCCAAGCTACATTAGAAAAGGCAGAAGTGTGCAGAGAGTTGATGCGTGCCAATTCAGATACTCCCCCAGTATATGACAAGGGTCCTATTGGGTCTACACGCCACAGAATTAGCTCACTGTAGATCGCATTTGGGTCATGAAATGTACGAGTGGCTGCATTTCTAAGGGGTTCTTTAGATAAGCCTTTAATACGCTTTACAAGATCTGTGACTCTACTTAGTTTAGTGTCTAACTCCCAAAGGCTATCTGATTCAGGCGTCAGTACAGCATTATGATGCGAGGATGTTAATAATAATGGCAAAACTGAATGACAAGCCAAATCATTGAGGTGAAACCGGTGACCACAATATCTGAATTTGTGAGATACGGTTAGCACAGTGGTAAAGGCAGATTTATCAGCAAAAGTAACTGCCCACTGATTTAAAGATCCATCGACATGTTTGGAGACCATCATTACTACAGGAACTGCAATGTTCACATTCATGCTATCACGTCTGGAGCTTGGTTGGGATCCAAGAACATCATCAGTACTCTTCTCCTGATGCCACAGGGTGTTAGTCACATCTTTAGCAGCATACATCATAATATTTTTGCTGAGAGAACTGGCATCCCCAGAGGGAAATGCAACAGGGATCCGAGAAGAAAATGAAACCTAAAAAACACAATTGCAACCACTTATAAAATGGTGTTTAAAAACAATTATAAAGCTGTTATAAACACAACTATAAACCAACAGATCATGTGAGGCAACAGTCAATAAAAGCATCAGTATGAAACCCACAGCTTCAGATAACTATACATAAATGTACAAAATAAGGGTAAGAGAGTGAACTAAAATGCCTAATGAAATAAATCACAGGAAGCAACATCAAAATGCAGAGCCAGAAATAAAAACACACAGATTCAAAGTTTATTTTAAAAAATAATATACTATGCTAGGCAGCGAGGTGGTGCAGTAGACAAAGCACCAGCCCTGGAGTCAGGAGGACCTGAGTTCAAATTCAGCCTCAGACACTTGACACTTCTTAGCTGTGTGACCCTGGGCAAGTCACTTAACCCCACTGCCTAGTCTCCCATATAACTATATATTATATATATATATATATAATTTATATATATATATATATTATATATATATATATATATATAATATATAATATTAATATATAATATATATATATATAATATACACACACACACACTAAGAGAAGGACTTCATAGAACCCTAGAAAGATTTACCTCACTCAAAAGGAATAGAACAGAAAGCTTGAGATTTACACCTTCCAAAAACACGTGGATCCAGAAAAAAAAAAAAACAAGTTCTAATATTGTTTGGGGAAGAAGGGAAATATCTGCCTAAGACGGTTATCACATGGGCAGCTTTCTGGCTTCTCAAGAGTGAGGTTTGCAGAGTGGTTTATTTTATTTAAAGGGTTGGCAATTCCCAGACATACATATTCAAAGTTATTTACACAAAAGTATGCCAAAGTTAAAAGAAAAAAAAAGAAATGGTTGAAGCTAGTTTTGTTTTATGTGAGCCAATGTTTACCTTTAAGTAGTCTGGAAAATTAAGACCTAAAGATATATTCTTGTTTATGGGGTTTGTAAACATGTTAATGGCTGCAAATGAAATATCTTGTTAGTTTTGAAAAACAGTTCATATATATATTTTAGGGGTTTGTTATTTTTAAAAGAAATACAATATTTGCTTCTTATAATATACCTGAACTTGTCTAAATATTCCTGGGTTGTATTCATCCAAATACTTTACATGCCACACCAGAAAGGTGCCATCAATGGGGTGGATTGTAAAAAGCATATCTGGATTCCTGTTCCATTCAGTAAGCAGCATTTCAATCTTCCTATCTAATAAGACCGTAGGAAGTGTCATTGGCATACTAGCTCGGGCGTAAGCTCTAGGACTCCCCTCTCGCTCTCCATCTTCGTGTTCTGATGATCCTGTGCCTGTCTCAGATTCTCTATCCAAGGATAATTCTGAACACAAAAAAATAAAAAGGTACACAGTATAACTCTGAAGCCAACAAACAATGAGGAAATACTAGATTATTAGGAAAAGCTCACTCTCTTGAATATTCCACATCTTAGCTATAACCTGGAAACAAGGAATGGCAACACCATTCTCTACACTCTTAGAGCATGGCAAATGGGCTATTTCTCACCTAAAACTAAATATTTCACTTCAGATATCATCAATAGTAATAGTTTCAAAAGATAACACATAACTTTCAAAGTCATTAAAATAATTTAATGAGGCATTAAAATTTACTGTTAGTTCTAAGTGTATATTTTGTTCATTTAGCATTTTCATGAAATATAGACTACCAGCAATCTTAGTACTACCAAAAAAAAAATTAGAACAAAGGATACCAACCATGATCTAACTTCATATGTAAGCCCCTCTCTCTCTCTTCTTGCAGTTCCTCTTCATCTCTATCTCCAAAATCATTTTCATGTTCTACTTGCAGATCAGAAAGCTTTCTTAACTGTTGCATAAATATTTCAGTAGAGGATGTAAAATGGAATTCTTTGTTGTTTAGCCAATGAACTACAAACCCCCCATTTCCTTCATCAAAGTTAAATGCTGTTCCAGCTAGAACTGATGGAATATCTGTGGAAATAAATGAGACTTAAATATACATTTTTTTTAAATAGAAATGTCCTATATCTAAAAGAGAAAGAATTGTGAATTATATAGATAAGTGAGTAAATAATTACTATAAGTAGGTTGTTGTTTAAACTGGTGGTGATACAGGACTTCATTTAATATAATGGTGAATATAATTTTGAAAATTAATCATCTAAGTCATACACACACACACACACACACACACACACACAAACTTCCAAACAGGCCTGACTTTTCTCCTTTGGGTTACTGGAATGGATTATCTGAAATGGTTCATATACTAAATACATTTTAAAGTTAATTTTATTTAATCTCAGGTTGCATGCTAAATATTACCTGCCCCCAAAAAAAATCACTAACCTCACCAGTAAGAGGCTTCTAGGTTCCAGAAGTACATAAAAGACAGGTAGGACAACATTTTACCAAATACCATCAAAACATCCAGTTACATACAGCAAATAAACATCCATGCCCTGACCCACAGGTCATGCTAATGCTGGTTTGATAACAAGAATAAAACAATAGTTGGTACACCACCAACAACTGGGCCTTTACAGATAAAATTCTCAATAGGTTCAAAACAAAATAAGTCTCATTTTACAGGTTTCCAACAACATCTTCACAATGCTAGGCACAAAAACAAATGCTTTTCTTAATGAAACTGAACATCTAAAGAAATCACTTCTGAAAAGTTAGGAGCACCATAACAAAACCAAATCAATAAAACCAAATATATCTACAAGTCACTCTCTACTGAGAAATTAAGCTGTTTAGGAAAAATGTATCCTTTTGGTGTGATAACCACAAAGTATGTGGAGCAGGGAGAGAGGGGGAGATGACTCCAGACTCATGAGGCAGCTAAGCTAGGGGCTTAGTGAAGCATGTTGGACTCAGAATGAAAAAGACCCAAGTTCAAGTCCTGCCTCAGATATTTAATGGCAAGTAAGTCACTTAACTGCTATTAACCTCGGTTTCCTTATCTATAAAATGGGAATACTAATTGCACCTATGTCACAGTGCTATGTCAATCAGAATGAGATAATATACAAAAAGTTTTGCAAACTAAATAAATACTTGCTATTACCTCTTTATCCACTACACCAAGCTACCATACATGTGTGCCTGCATACATATGTGTGCAATATTAAATATTCTTAATAAATTCTGACATTCCTTCCAAAATGTTACGTTGCTGATTTGGGGGAAAGGACTTGTTGAATTATGGATGGATGGATGGATGGATGGAATAGACTGGTAATGAATCATGGAATACTACTGAGTACAAAACCCCAGCAGCTATGATGAAGGTTTGGGGGCCACAAATCTGTAGGAGCCCTGTCCACAATCCTAAGGCTACAGGACTTTTGACAATTCCACTATTCAAGAAGCCCTTTCTTTGTCAAACTGGTCTTTCATTCAGTGAGGACATAAGTTAAAAATCCTGCCTTTCTAATAGTATTTCTCTAGTCTTCATCTAACACCCAAAAGAAATGTCTATTATCACTAGAATTAGATCTGAGATTGGGATCTCTACCACAGTCACCACAACCATTTATGCTGCTTCTTCCCCCATAAAAAAACAAGTATCAGAGTAGAAGGGAGCCTGATCTGAAATATCAAGGAGGGGAGGAAGGTGGGCACCTTCCTAGAGTAGTAGAAGAGAAATGAAGAGATACTACCAGCCAAATAAAATAAATTTTAAAATAAATATGGAAACACTACTACCCTTGTCACTACAGTACTATATTAAAAATGGTAACAATAAAGAAAAGAAAGCAAGAAAAATGAGAAGTAAAAGTATTAAGGGAGAAAGTTGTGTTAGTCAACCAGTGTGCCAAGTGGAAAGCTGAAGCTCCAAAAGTCACAGCATCCTGAGGATTTACCTGAGCTTCCCAAGAGACTAGACCAACCTAATTTAAGAAACAAAACTTTAAGATAATAGGCATCAACCTTAATTAGGAAGTATTTCAAGAGGCAACACAAAAACATAAGCAGAAGTATGAAATGTGCCATATCCTCAACAGTTCTGTTTCTGAAGAAAGCTATTGTCTGTCAATGTATATAAAAGATATGATACTGCTTTTTACCTGTGAGAGGGTTGATACTTGCTGCAATATGAAAGTGACACAGTGCATTAGCATGATGGGAAATATGTCTTTGAACTTCATGGGTTCCCATCTGGTCAGGCATTAATTCGGTGCGAGTTACAAGAACAGAAGATCTTCTCTGACCTTTCCTTAAATTTTTCAAATGATGGATGGTCTGAAAGTTTTTAAAAAAAAAAGTAACTTGTTAAGTAATTCTGGGAAGTCAGATACATATATTTGTTAGCTTTCCTTTTATCACAGATTTTTGCAATTTTCTCAGTTTTTCTCAGCAAAACTTAGGACCACCACCAACTGGGTTTTGATAGATAAGATTCTCAATAGGTTCAGAATACCATAGGCCTTATTTTCCAAGCTTCTAATAAAGTCTTCACAATGCTAGCACAAGACAAATGATAACTGAACTTCTTCACAAATATCTTTTGTGTAATATGAACACCATAATTCGTAGTATGTAGGCTCCCCTGGGTCAGTAAGGAGAGAAGGAAATGTCTCCTGAATCTCACTGTAAGGAAAAAGAGGCTTTCTTCTTGCCAGTGTTCTCAGATGGCTTTTGGCAGTCATCTACCTAAGGAAAAGTTATCTGCAATGTTGACAACTGGACAGATACTCAGTTTTGCTGGGCAACAAAATTACAGAATTTTTGAGTAGAGAGGGAGCGTAAGAAGCCACTGAGTTCAACCATACAGAAATCTCCTCTACGACATCCCTGACAAGTGATTTTTTAGCTTCTGCTTGAACACTGGTGGCAGCATCAGAAAATACCAATTCTAAATATAATTCTAGAATAGAACTTATTGCTGAAGTACAGTGCCTTGCATTTGGTAACAAAGTAACCAGTAAACATTTGCTAAATTTAACTGAACATGGGAATAAGTGTACAGTATAGAGAACAAAAAGGTCAACCATCCAAAAGAAACATTTATTGAATGAATAAGAGAGAATTTATGAAGCACTTATTACTGTGCTAAACACTGAGGATACAAAACCTGAAGGGGACCATGTTCCTTACAGCAAACGCTGGTATCCTGAACCTTCCTAAGTCTGCATTAAGATACTTGGAAAAAATCACTTAACATCTTTCAGCCTCAATTTCCTCTGTAAAATTCCATCTATAAAATGGGAATAAATAATAATAGTATGGTAGTGTGACTTGTCAATCAACTTCTAATACAGCAATCATCCCATAAAATTAGCTTGTCTGCGGTATTTGTATCACTTTGTAGGGCTTTATCGGCAAAGTTAAAACCCATAAAGGCTAGTTTATTTCTATCCATGAACTATATCTTCTATTTCAAGAGGTGCCATCAGATTTTCTTCTCCCCTCTTCTTTGATCTGTATCAGGGGTGTAACAGTGGAAGTGGTAAATTAACAATTAATTTCACTTTTTTGACATTTTAAAAAGGAACTTTTAAAAGAAAAAAACCTCATATAAAAAAAGTTTAAGGACCACAAATACAGATCAAATTAAATAACTTCTCCTACTTCAACTTCAATTGTTCTTTATCACTGCAAAACCTAGAACTATATAGTCTTACAAGTTACAAGGGAACTTAAAGATCATCCTGGTCCTACCCTTTGCAAAAATATCCTCCACAACATCTCTGAGTGGAGCTCATTTAGTCTCTGCTTGAAAATTTCTAGTACACGGCTTGAGTGCTCCTTACTCTACTCTAAGAGGCAATCTTTCAGTTTATTTGCACTTATTTTGAAAAGTCTACTATAAAGTTCACAGACACTTGAAGCTTAAGAATAGTGTCAAAGTTCTTACCTCTATTTGCTCATTAATTCCATGCTTAATAATCCTAACTAGAGCTAAAGTATTTTTTCAAGTTGATTTCTGCCCCTTTTCTGGTGAAAAATTGTTGTTGTTTTTTTCCCTCATCAATGGTTTCATTTCTTTTTGCTCTTCATTTATCTTTCAAGTGTCAAGTGAAAGAAGTTTCTCTCCCCATTTCTACCCTCAACCTGTGCTCAAATAAGGTCAAGAAACCATGGGAGCCCCAGGGCTTTCCAGAGAGTATATTAAGCTGTCTCTCCCAGTCAGGATAGAATTCCTACTTTGACTAAGCCCCTTCAACAGAGTTCAAGTTCATTAACTACTAGCATCTATATACAGAATGAGATTCCAGTTTAGGCTAGTTTTTCCTCAAAAAGTATTGAGACATTTCTCGATAGTTGGTTGGTTCACAGGACAAAAACCTTGCCTGTTGGAGCTAACACTTTCTCATCTCCCGAGTACAAAGTAGTCATGAGAAGCCCCATGGGTCTCTAAGGCTTAGATGGTAGATCACAATGGATAACTCAAGCAAAGAACTTTAACTCAGATGAACCATCTCTAGATGTCCTTAATACCTATCCTCATTGAATATCCTTCTGCTATAGCTAAATAAATCTCTTTTTGGTAAGCATTCAATGAATCAAGGGTATCTCATTTTGTTGTAATATTTAAACTAAGTTATTATAGAAGTGTCCTGAGTCAAGACCAGACCAGAACAAAAGAAGATCAAGTCCATATCCTGTAGTTTAAATTTGGTCTACAGCAAATCTGTCTGTACTCAATGTGCTCATTCCTAATTTTTAATTCTGCATCATCTGTATACTTTTTAAATGTTGAATATGTAAAGTAGCTTTTCCCAGATTCCAGTAAAAAAAACTGAAAAGAACACTAAGATGGGTGGATAAACCAAAACGTCTGTGATAATCAAAGCTTATCACAGATATTTTGCTTTTGCTCCATCCATTTGGCCAAAGGGAGAAAACCACCTGTGCCTCTTCCTCTATATCACCAGAGTTTTAACAATAATAATTATTACTCTTATATTCATATTTATGTAGCACTTACTATGTGCCAGGCTAAGTGCTTTACAATTAATATTTCATTTAATTCTCACCACAATCCTAGGTACTGTTACTATCCCCATTTTACAGATGAGGAAACGGAGACAGAACTAAAGTGAGGGACACACAGGGTCACACAGCTATTAAGTACCTGATGTCACATTTGAACTCAGGTCTTCCTAATTCCAGGCCTGGTACTCTATCCACTGCACTGTATGGTCCCAACAAGGATATTCCAAAGGAATGGAATGAATGACAACAACAAATGGATAAAACACATATGAAAGGCCCAATGTGTTGTCACAGGCTCCAGGAAGATTTTAAGAATTTAGCTTCATAACAGCAGAGGAAAGCCATTTAATCAAAATAACTGGTCTTTGCTACACCCCATCATAAAACCTCACCAATACAAAGGTGACTACTGTACCTCCAGAGACAAGGAGTCTGTGGAAGCTGCTCAGAAATTCCAACTGAGTATTATCCAAGAGACCATCAGCCTGGACCAGGAAGGACTTTTGGTGCTACGTGAGAGGTCAATGGCTCTTCAACACTGCATTGGAAATATCCCTGCTGTTCAACTGATATTACTTTTCAAACTCATAAAATATATTCTAGGGAAAAGGCAAGTTTACTCATTATTTTCAGTATTAGAAACGTAAATAAGAGTTAATGAGTCAATTAAATGAAACAAAGACCAAGAGGAAGAGTTTCTGATTTATATGACATAGAAATGACTTTCAGAATGAATTGTACCTGGGTCTAAAGAATAACCTTATCCCTGAAAATCCTAAAGAAAAACTGATCCTATCACTCATTCATTTTTCAACACAACATACCCAAAACAAGTACCTTCCAAGAAAAGAATATGAACTCACAGAAACTCAAAGGTTTAATAAACATTGAGTGAGATATGCCAGTCCTTTATTTATGCCCCAAACTAGAAAGAGAATTCAAAAGAGGTTCTAATTTGAAAAACCCTCATAAAAATGAAGTAGTCAACAGGAAAACAAATGCAAAACGTAGACATACTAATTAGATCCACAGACAGAGGAAGTATTCACAACCAAACAGTAAACAGAGAAGATCACAGATCCAAGATAAGGAACTGATTCAAATGTATAACAAAAACCATTCCCCAAGAAATAAACGTCCAAAGGGTATGAAAAGTTAGTTTTCAAAGTAAGAAACCCAAGCTACTGACAGTCACAGGAAAAAAATATTCTAAATTACTAATAATTAATGAAATGCAAATTGAAACAACTGAAGTTTCATCTCACCCCCTCCCCCCAGATTAGCAAAGATGAGTGCCTAATTATCAGCTGAGAGGAAATTTTGGAAAAAAAATCCACTGACTGGACAGTTAAGGTTCATATGAACCTTATAAATTGATAAATGCTTGTGGTTTTTTGAGGGAAGGATAGGAGGGGCTCAATTTCATTGATAGGATGAGATTCCTAATTGTGTCTGTATTCAAGGAAGAACTGGGCTAGAAAGACATATTGCTGGGGCAGCTAGGCGGTGCAGTGGATAAAGCACTGGCCCTGAAGTCAGGAGGACCTGAGTTCAAATCCAACCTCAGACCAAACACTTGACACTTACTAGCTGTGTGACCCTGGGCAAGTCACTTAACCCCAATTGCCTCAAAAAAAAAAGACATACTGCTTAGGAAATATGATAAAAAATGTTATCAGATGAAGACTCAAATAAGGGCAAATTAATTAAATTCTAGGCCCTCTGGTTCATTATATTTTCAAGTGTCTCAAGCATATGCACTGTGGCTTCTATGTGTCTTAAGGGACATAGGCAAATACTTCAGCAGATACTGAATGACCAGACCAATAATGTATCTGTTTTCCTTGAGCTCCTCTGACAATTGCCACATTTGTTTGTTTTTTTCATCTTTGCCATCTAATCACATAAAGTCAATCCTCAACTTTTGCTGGAGTAACCTTCCTAGAAAACAGCAGTAGGAAAGTAAAAAACATGAATGATACACTGAACCTATGGGAAATAGGTGGTTAGGTTCCCAACCACCAAAAACTACAAATCTCACTAGAGATTGCTGAAAATACACTTTTCTGCATATAATCCTTTATAACAAAACATTAATTCTGATAATATGCACTTTTCCTAAAACAGTAACTATGAAGTAACCTATAAAGGAGGGGCAGGGGCAACTATGTCAGAAGAGCCCCAAGATTTAAAAAAGGGGGGCCTGGGGGAAATCAGAAGCAAACACTTCTGAGGAGGGACAGGGTCAAAAGAGAGAATAGAATAAATGAGGGGCAGGATAGGATGAAGGGAAATATACTTAGTTTTTCACAACATGACTACTATGGAAGTGTTTTACATGACTATACATGTGTAACTTGTATTGGGTTGCTTGCCTTTTCAGTGAGGGTGGGTTCAATGAGGGTGGGTGGGGACTGAGGAAGGGAGAAAATCTGGAACCCAAAGTTTTAAAAACACATGTTAAAAAAAATTGTTTTCACATGCAACTGGAAAATAAGAAATTCAGGAAATGGGGTATAGAAATCTATCCTGCCATACAGGAAAACAGAAGGGGAAGGGGATAAGAGAAGAGGGGAGAGAGAGAAGGGAGGGCAGATTAGTGGAAGGGGTATACAGAACGCATGACACCTTGGGGTAGGGGGAGGTATGAGATGGGGAGAAAATTTGGAACTCAAAATCTTGTGGAAGTGAATGTTGAAAACTAAAAATAAATAAATTTTTTTAAAAGTAAAAAATATATTAAAAAAATAATCAAAAAAAGTGACAGAGAAATGTTAGTAACGCAGATTAAACTTCAAAGGATGTTAGGCATATTCTCCCCCCACCCCATAGTTGTTTAAAATTAAGTACCACACCCTTGTCTATAAATTACATTAATATAGAAGTTTCACATGTCCACTTTTTTTAAAAAAAAAAAAAAGGAAGGGAGCAACATCTCTAATCTCCCTGCCACTGAACTGTACCTGGAAGAAAGCATCAAGAAAGGATTCACGAATACTTTCACAAAAACTTCCTCCTTTTTGTAGAAATAAACTTGTGCATCACCTCTCATTTTTTTTTCTCTATTGCCCATACCTGAGAATGTGAAAATAAAAATTAGGTTACTAGGGGTAGCTATGTTACACAGTAGATAGAGCCCTGGAGTCAGGAGGACCTGAGTTCAAATCTGGCCTCAGACACTTGACACTTACAAGCGGTATGACCCTGGGCAAATCACTTAAACCCACTGCCTAACAAAACAACAACAACAAAAATGAGGTTACTAATAAAATTATATTTGAATATCTGAAGTCACAAAAGCTCAATGCAAGAATGTTGAGGATTGAGTATATAACCACCCACGACTACAATCACCCTCTGTATCAGACTAGCTGATCCCTTTCAGAGCCCTTCTTTCTGGAGGGGCTTGATTAGGATTATCCTTATCTTTCCCACAATGAAAAATTAAACTATGTTCAGCCGAAGTAAAACAGTACAATTCCAGACTTATTACTAGCAGCTATCTGATTGTTGGAACAGATATACATTTTAAAGGCCTTGAAGCAGTTTCAAATTATATTTTCCAATGACTAAAATTTATATCCTGGAATGTGACAGGGCAGAGAGAAAAAACAAAGCCTTACCTAATCCTCCTCTCAGCCTTTAACATCTATTCATAAGAAATCTAGCTTTCAAAAATTAAATTTCCTCATGCCCAAGGCTGCAAATCTTTTTTTTTTCTTCAGCCAGCCATCTGGCAAAGCAATTCTGATATTTTATCTAGTAACAAAGACCCCAGTAACTAGTGAGGCAGAGCCAGGACTAGGTATTTACACACTAGGCAAGGTTTGAAAATGGTATCCATTGGGTATGACTATCTATTGAGCTTTGACTCTTCAATGTAAAATATGTAACTTGATTTATTACAGAATAAATCTCCATATGCCAGGGAAAGCAGAATGTTCTAGGATTCAAAACATGTGCATTCACAAAGAAGAATATCAGAAAGTGTCTTTCATTGGTCCATTGCTTCCCTTGTGACGAGGTTAGGGGAAGGTGGGAGATGGAATCAAGGAAAGGAACCATCTCCCCTAGAAGGTGGGAAACTAATATAATAGTGCAGGAAAGACGGGACGCAAATTTATACAACAAGCTAATGTTAATTTAGATGAAGAAAAGGTGACATGAGAGAGATGCAGTTATGAAATCAAGAGTACTTGGAAAGCCAAGTAACAAGGTGGATAAAGGGAAAATATTTCTGAAAAGTTACACCGCTTAGTATGCCGGACGTGTCTGAACCTGTCAACTTCCTCAAAAAAGCACGTGGGTCGGTCTCTCAATCTAATGTCATGGATAAGGAGCAAGGATGTGTCAGTCACAATTATTTCTCAGCTGATCATAAATAAGAGCCCGCCATAGGTCAAGACAATAAACAATTTAAAACTCTTAGAAGTGTCCACCAATTAGGCTTCCTTAACCAAAAAGCTCACCTTTGTTCTCCAAATGATGGTAAATGACTATGAATCACAGAATACTAGGATCTCAGGAGATTTAAAGTTGTAAGTGACCCACAATCAATTGTTAAACATTTATTAAGTGCCTACTAAGCTCCAGGCACTGTGCTAAAGGCTGGAGACACCAGGACAAAAACAAAAACAAAAATTTTTTGTCCTGGGGGGAGGGGTGACAATATAATTTTTTTTTAAATGTACAAAATACATAGATGGTGATCTGAAGGGAGAAGCCATGAGGAAAGACTTCGCAGAAAAGGTAGTGCTTGAGCTGCTTATACTAAACAGTATCAAATAGGAATGTGTCAGAGCCTCCCTTTCCACTTATAATTAAACCATCAGAGCAGCTGATAGACGATGTGGCTTTTAGTATATCTTAATTAGAAGTAAATAAATATGAGGTTCTACTTCACACCCATCAAGGTGAAAAAGGTGACAAAAAAAATCAAAAAGGCAATTGGTGGAGGGGCTGTAAAAGGACAGGGACACTATGAACTGCAGAGGGAGCTGTGAATTGGGCCAACCATTCTGGAAAGCAATCTGGAACTACTCACAGCTAGGTAGTACAGTAGAGAGCGCTCCTGACCTAGAGTCAGAAGAAGTAAGGTCAAATCTAACCTTAGGTAACTGGACGTCTGACCCTGGCAAGACACTTATCTACTACGGTTTGCTCATCATAGCTCTTACCACCCTGGGTTGTTTTGAGGACAAAATGGGGCAACATTTGTAAAATGTTCACATAGCTTAAACAGCTACACAAATGCAAGCTATAATAATTATTATTATTACCCAAAAAGTCACTGAACTGTGCATACCATTTTACCCAATAATATCAATACTAGGTATATCCTCCAAGAAAGTTAAAAAAGGAAAGGACCCAAATGTACAATAATATTTTTATCAATACTTTTTATGGTAGCAAAGAGAATAATAAGAAACAAAATGGATGACCATCAATTGGGGAATAACTAACCAAACTGTGGTAAATGGATGTAATAAATGACAAATATAATAAGATTCACAGAAACCTGGGCAGACTAATATGAAGAGATGTAAAAGTGAGCCAAAGCAGGTGAACAATTTACACAAAGATGCATTCAGTGACCAACCATGACATAAGAAGTCTGATAATGAAGCAGGGCTAAAGCTGCGGACTATAGTTGTGGAATAGAGCAAACATTTTCAAACATGAATAATGTGGTGAATGTTTTTCTTGACTACAGTTATTTGCTAAAAGGAAAGGTTTCTATGTGAGGAAGGAGGTCTAATGGATAGTGACAGAGATGACAAGAAAGACACTTACAAAAACTATGAAACATAAGTTCACAATTTTACAGGCAATTCTCGTCTGTTCTCCATGTATGCTGTAATGTTCATGTTTAATGTTTAAGTTAATAAAGAAGAAAATCTGAAAAAACTAGGAATAAACAAGAAATAATTCAACTGTTGGCAGTTTATTATAAACTATACTAAAACTATTTGTTAAACTTTTTGCCATCAATTAAATTAAAACTCTTAAATAACTCATCCAACAAGTGCGATTCATTTAACTATCTGAGGATGCACTTTGCAGATCATTCATCTTGGCAAGCCCAATCAAGCTACAGCAGTCTTGTTCAAAATTAGATGGTCAAGAGGATCCAAACTGAGGTTCTTCTGTGGTTAAAACATGTACGTCTTTGAAATTTTTCAGGCCAAAATTGCCTTGTGAACATTCCATGGTACAAAACTCCTATGTTGCAAACAAGCATTTGTCCAAATGCTCATGTGGGAAATTTCTTTCTGAGAAAAATGCTGGCCCAAACTTTAGCCTATCAACCTTCCCACAGAAGTGGGCTAGTCTTCCATCTTAATGAAAAGACAAGAGAGACTTTTATATTTTCCTAACAAAATATCAACTTTACCTCCCACACACCTGGTATCTAAAACACATGGGCACCTTCTTGATCAATACACAGAAGAACAGCACATCAGACAACAGAGAATAAAATCACAAATTAAGATGCAAGAGAAATGGCCCTACTAGGCATAGTAACTATCAACTTTGCTAAATCTATCTCATACAGCCCCTTCTTTTAAGGGGCAGCTGATGGGCCATCTTCTTCTAGTCAGCGAGTCTGGAACAAGTATTTAGCACCTACTATGCGCCAGATACTATGCACATGATACACTGGGGATGCAAAGAAAGGTAATAGTTCCTGCTCTCAAGGAGCTCACAAGTCTAATGGGGAAGACAACATGTGAATAACTATGGATAAACAAGATAAATTAGAGACAACCAACAGTGGAAAGGTACTAGCATTAAAGGAAATCAGGAAGAGAGTTTTTTTTGCAGAAGATGAGATGTTAGTTGAGACTTGAAGGGAAGTCAGGAGGCAGTGATAAGAAGGAAGAGAATTCCAGTCATGGGAGACAGCAAGTGAAAATGCCAAGACTTGGGAGATGGAGTGTCTTGTTAAAGAACTGCAAAGAGATCGGTGTCACTGAGTCACAAGGCTCCCTCCTCCACACAAGGAATAAGAAGACTGGACCATTAGGAAGGGGGTAGGTTATAGATTAAGAGAGACTATCTTTTACCTCTCTGAATTCCAATGGCTTAGTACAGTGCCTGGCACATATTAGGCACTTTAAAAATGTTTACTGACTAACTTTAAAAATAAAAAGATTTATTGACTTATATCTTCAGCATCTAACACATAATAGGCACTTAATAAATACTCATTGAATGATTCATCCAGTATGAATACCAGAAAGTATTTTTTCCTGGACCATATTGCCTCAAGACCACAAAGACACTTCCTATCTTCAGTTTTATGGAAGGTCAGGCAAGAAAACATCCATTTGAACAACGTTTTGGTGGTTTGTTGAAGACATCCATTGAAATGTCCACTGTACCCCCTATTCTAATGCCACAAGCTTTTACTCTACACCTAAGTGCAAGCTCAATGAGGATCCAAAAGCAAAATTTAAAAGTCTCTTCCCTCTAACTTTCTAAGAATGAAGGTAGGTAAGACATCTAAACCAAAACATGTGTATCTATGCCAACTGGAGCAGAAAGAAAAAGGAAGAATCAGGAAAAAATTCCCATAAAGACCACACTGAAGCTGCATCTTCTAATAGGCAGAGGGGAAGAATGAGAGCATTACAGGCATGGGGAACACTTGATGCTCAGGTAAAAAGCAATATGGCCAGTGTTGTGCACTGTAGCAATGTACCAGAAAGGGAAAAAAATGCTGACCCTTGAGCCACACTATGAAGGGTGTTCATTTGTATTTTATCCTACAGGCAAAAGAAAGCCACAGAAGGTTTCTGAGCAGGGGAATGACAAGGCCAGACTTGTGTATCAGTAAGATTATTTTGATGCCCTTGTGAAGGATGTATTGGAAAGGGAAGAGAACAGAATGTTGGAATCCAATAAGGCTGTTGAAACTGTTAGACAGAAGAGGCAAGGAGGGCCATACAAGCAGAAAAAGGGACAGGTCAGAGATATATTTCAGAGGTGGCAACTCACCGGATATATGGAGAAAGGGGGGAGGGAAAAGTTGATGATAATTCTAAAGTTACAAAGCTAGAAAGATTGTGGTCAGAAATAAAGAAGATGGAAAAAAAAAGTAGGTAAAAAGAAACACATAATAAAAATAAATTTCCAGACAAACTTTGATCCCTTAAAAAGCAAAAAAAAAAAAAGCAATGAACACTATAATACAAATGCTTCCAGGAAATTCAGAGCTAAATTCAGTATTCAACTACAGTAATGAACTTATCTTAGGCAAAACCTGGCAAGACCTCTTTCTCTCTTTCTCTGTTCCTTTTAAATGGCTTTGTACTACTTTTATCATCCCTATTTTATACGGTATTAAGTAAGCCACTTTAATTTTTTTTTATTTAGGCAGGTAAAAATCCTTAAAAAATAATTTCCCATGTCTCACTTAACTGTGAAATGAAGACAACAGGTAATAAATATTTTTGGCTTAAAATTATTGAATAGAATAGAAATATTATAATTACAATTAAAAATATTAAAATTATTATATGCTGTCAGTTCTGTCCTTTATCATTAATGCAAAACTCATTTTTGCATCATTTTAGACTATGCTGCTCTATTTTCTTTCTTTTAAGGATAAATCATAAATGTCTCAGTAAACTTCCAGAAAAGAAAAAGCTAAGTTTTCTATTTTATCTTTATAATTAGTAGAGTACATAAATGAACTTTAATACCCTTTTTCACACACATATACAATCATCCAACTCCATCAACTCTACAGTAGAAAAACAGACAGTCTACTTCAAAAGTTAATTTTAAGTCCATATAGCCCAGGAATCATAAACGTAAACAAAGACTAAATAATTCAGATATAATAAATGATCATTTCTTTTAAAAAAAAAAGCCAAACATTTGTGTCAAATAAGAAAATAAAATTGATCCAAAAAGAGACAAATTTTGAGAACTTAAGTTCCTTGACAATAGGAATTATTTCATTCTTTTTTTTACTTCCATCTCTAGAACTAAGCAGAGTATCTGGTACATAGTAGGCAATTAATAAATATTTGTTGAATGATTTTTAATCATCACTGTAAAATACTGTTAGGAGGTCTGTATCCCAAAGAGATCGTAAGATGGGAAAATGACCCACATGTACAAAAATATTTATAGCAGCTCTTTGTATGATGGCAAAGAATTAGAAATTTAGGGAATGCCTATCAATTGGGGAATGGTGAACAAGTTGTGGTATATTAATGTAATGGAATACTATTGTCCTATAAGAAATGATAAGCAGGCAGATTTCAGAAAAACCTGGAAAGACTTATATGGACTAATGTTGAGTGAAGTGAGCAGAACCAGGAGAACAGTGTACACAGTAACAGCAACACTGTACAATGATCAACTATGACAGACTTATTTCTTCTCAGCAATACAATGATCCAAGACAATTCCAAAAGACTCATGATAGAAAATGCTATCTACATCCAGAGAAAGAACTATGAAGTCTAAATTTAGATTGAAGCATAATTTTCACTCTTCTGATTTTGTTTTTCATGGGTTTTTTTCCTTTTGTTCTGCTTCTTTTTTCACAACATGACTAAGGTGGAAATATGTTTAACATGATTGTACACATATAACCTGTATTAATTGCTTGCCATCTTGGGGAGGGGGAGGAGAGGGAGAAAAATTTGGAACTCAAAATCTTATAAAAAATGAATAATGAAAACTATCTTTACATGTAATTGAAAAAAAATAAAATACTATTTACAAAAATAAAATAAAATACTGCTAGGAATTATCTGAAGGTTTTTTTATCTCAGGATTCAGGTGAAAATTTCAATTCTGCTTTATGATGTGTATTTATTTTCTGGAAAAGAAGGCAAACTAACCAAGATAAATGTGGGATAGATTTGTACAAAGTTTTCAAATGTCTTTCATCACAGCAGTCCTTTGCTATCCATGAAGGAAAATGAGGCAGAAGACGTAAAAACATTAAACAGTGCTATAGCTAAGGAGGAATAACTAAATTTTACAATTTGGATACATACAAACACACACACACACACACACACTCTCACTCTCTCTCTCCCCCCTCCCCCCTTTACTCTGAGTTGGTCTCTCTGTCCTAATTTTAACTGCTGCCTAAAATGGATGACGCAATTAATCTCCAGTGAATGTGTAAATGATTTACAGATGCTTATTAACAATTAACCTAACAAATAATTCCAATAAAGCGCCAAGGACCTCTAATAAATATATTATAAAATATCTTATTAGTCACATCTGCTTTCAAATATGACTAATGAAATTTAAAAATACATGCTGTCCAAAAAGTAATATCTAAAAATTGAGCAATATTTTCCTTCTAAGCAAGGTTAGTCAGTATTACATAAAGGCAGAATAATATATCTTAAGAACAGACACTTTCATTACTTTTATTTGAAAGAAATTCATTTTAAAATTTGCTTTTTACAGGACAACTGATCTATCTGCATTCACTTTTATCATCAGCATAAAAACTGCTAACATTCTATTAATATCTGAATTCCTATCTAACACTTCACCATATCTAAAGATCAGTAATAACAAATGTAATAAAACTGGCCCACAGGCACTACAAGATCTTAAAGTAATATCAATCATCAAAGACAGATTAAGGTATGTTTGGCACAGTTTTAATGCAGGATCTTCTATATTAATTGCTAATTCTCTGATAATTATTACAAGTTAGCTGTTAAACTAGAACACCTGACTAATCTCAACACGCCATCCTCAATCCTAGTAGATAAAAGAATATAATGAGCTATGATTAGATCAAATTAAACCTTATTTCTCAATCACCAACACAGCACCTCTGTTCTCATGCATTTTTCATAAGTTAGAAAACACTGATTTTTAAAAAAATTTATTATACCATGGAAAGGTTAAAAGTAGTCATCTAAAGTGGACTAAATATCTTAAATCTCCTTTAAAATGATAAAGTAAAATACAAAATATCAGTTCCCAAAATCCCTGAAACAATAAAAATGGAATTTCATTTTCATAAAACACACTATTTTTAAATGATGACCTGAATTTCAAAAATACACTTATATTTTATTCTTAAAAACAATTATAACTAAGAGTGTTTCAAATCTAAGGAACGAAGTTAAAGATTTTAAATTGTGATAGAAACAAAGATCTATGATTTTGTTGGTATAAGTATTTGTTGGTATGAGCTGGTACGATCTTTGATAGGGGCAGTGTCAAAAAATTCAACACTCTCTAGTCAACTTGGCTATGGTCTCTCCAAACTTAGCAGAGCTGTTCCTCAGATGAAAGAAATATGCCCAAGCAATAGAAAGGCTGTTAGAAGCCTTTCCAACTGGTAGGACCTTCCAGGGCTTAGGCTTTACTGGCACAGCCTCCGAGACCCCAAGATCATCTCCATGACACAAGGAGACATCAGAGTAGTGTTATATAATTATATTTTCCCCACAATGATTCGGCAAGGTAGGTGTCCACAGATATACCCATTTTATAGATGAGAAAACTGACATTCTAAGAATTATATGACTTGTCCTATGGCCGCAAAGCAAACAAGAGATGGAAGTACATATCTAAGTATGTTTCAGAGTGATGTCTGAGTCCTAATATTGCTAATAAACACTCTTTTGTCAACAGGTCAAGAATATGTAAAGAAGTGGATGTGCTCTCAGAGGTATGAAAAAAATTAAAATCCATTCCTTCAGTTCCGGGCACACCTTTGTGAGCTTCTGGTCAGATCCTTATCTCCCTATTAGTATATATGTTAAGTATTGAGGCCAACACAAACACCACAGTACCTCCAGAGCATGTTGTATCCTGTCCTTCTGTCTTCCAGAATGAGAAAGATTGCTGGCAATGCTGGAAGTGCTCGTCTCACAAATCTGTTCACCCAGAAGACAGTCTTCTGGTAATAAGGTTTCTGCCCACAGACGGCAGATGCCATCCTGGCATGAGGTTAATAACAC
The DNA here is from genome assembly GCF_003287225.1 of Phascolarctos cinereus. Classification (NCBI taxonomy): domain Eukaryota; kingdom Metazoa; phylum Chordata; class Mammalia; order Diprotodontia; family Phascolarctidae; genus Phascolarctos; species Phascolarctos cinereus. The sequence continues at coordinate 162,292,388 of NW_027555736.1, read as the reverse complement.
ATTACAAACAGAACCCCTAAAGACAAACAGAAATAGACCGGATTACCATATATATTAAAACATACATATATATTTTAATCTCCTCAGTTTAGTCATCACTCATTAAATAACTAATGTGCTATCCTTCACTTACAAAAGCAATAACACCAGCAGAAAAGAGGTTTTTTCCCACCTGTGGTAATGAATGTACACTGATTCATTCAGCTCCTTTCACCCCTATTCTCTCTTATGAAGATAACAACACAAACCTCTATAAAGATTGGAGGCCAAATTTGGGGATACAATCTGTTGCCATAAAACATGAGTTAGGTTAACTGGCCTTTTAAGAAAGAATAATCCAGGTAGGAAGAAGGTCCAGCTGTCACAGCTGATCCCAAGTTCTCACTATCCCAAGATAAGGCTTTCCACCTTATCATCCCACTGAAACTGTTCTCTCCAAAATTAAAAACGATCTTTTAGCTGCCAAATCCAATGGCCTTTTTCTTCAGTCTGCTTGACCTCTCTGCAGCCTCTGACACTGCTAATAACTCTCTCCTTGATACTCTCTTCTCTCTAGGTTTACTCTAGGGTCTTTCTAGGATCACTCTCTCCTGGTTCTCCTCCTACCTCTCTGATAACTCCTTCGCTAGAACCTCTTTCAGATCATGCTCTTTAACTTTAGGTGTCCCTCAGGGTTCCATCCTGAAGCCTCTTCTCTTCTCCCTCTATACTACTTAATTTATTGATTTCATTAGTTCCCATGGATTACATTACCATCTCTATGCTGATGATTCTCAAATCTACCTTTTCTGCCTCAAATTCTCTGCTGACCTCCATCTTACAACTTCAACTGACTTCCAGACATCTGGAACTGGATGTCCAGTAGACACCTTAAACTCAACATGTCCAAAACAGAACTCATTATCTTTCTTCCTAAACCTTCCCCCACCTCTTCCCTTCCCCATTACTGTAGAGGGCAACATTATCTTTCCAGTTTCTCAGGTTTGCAACTTACAAGTTATCCTGGATTCCTCACTATCTCTCACCACCCATATCCAAGCTGCTGCCAAGGCCTATTGATTTCATCTTTGCGACATCTCTCATCCTTTCTCTCCTCTGACATTGCCACCACTCTACTGCAGATCCTCATTACTTCACATCTGGATTATTGCAATAACCTGATGTCTCTCTGCTCTAATCTATCCTCCATTCAACCACTAATGTGATTTTTTTCTTTTTTTTTTCCTTTGGGTTTTTTTTGTTTGTTTGGTGAGGCAATCAGGGTTAAGTGACTTACCCAGGGTCACACAGCTAGTAAGTGTTAAGTGTCTCAGGCTGGATTTGAACTCAGGTCCTCCTGACTCCAAGGCCAGAGCTCTATTCACTTCACCACCTAGCTGCCCTTTATTTTTTTTATTTTTTTTTTTTTTGCTTAGGCAGTTGGGGTTAAGTGACTTGCCCAGGGTCACACAGCTAGTAAGTGTCAGGTGTCTGAGGTCAAATTTGAACTCAGGTCCTTCTGACTCCAAGACCAGAGCTCCAGCCACTGTGCTACTCTAGCTGCTCCTTACTAATGTGATTTTCCTAAAGCACAGGTCTGATCATGTCACCTTCCGCAATAAACTCCAGTGGCTTCTTATTGTCTCTGGAGCAAACACAAAATGCTCTATTTGGCATTCAAAGTGCTTCATAACCTAGCCCATTCCAACTTTCCACTCTGCTTACACCTGACATATATTCTTCAATCTAGCGGCACTAGCACCCTGATTATTCGATGAATAAAATACTCCATCTCTCGGCTCTGGGCTTTTTCTCTGGCTATCCCTCATGCCTGGAAGAGTCTCCCTCCCCTATTCTGACTATTGGCCTCTTCAGCTTTCTTGAAATCCCAATTAAAATCCCACCATTTACAGGAAGCATTCACTAGCCTCTCTTAATTCTAGTGCCTTCTCCATTAATTAGCTCCTATTTAATATATAGCTTGCTTTGTATATATTTGTTTGCATGTTGTAAGTTTCCTAAAGGCAGAGACTGTATTTTCCCTCTTTTTGTATTCCCAGCGCTTCTCTCAGTGCCTGACACGTAATATGTGCTTAATACATACTGACTGATTGATTGATTTCACCCATCAACCCCAACCCCAGATTCATGCTGGACATTAGAAAATACCTAGTGCCTCTATCTAAATATAAATCAAGAAAACCAAGTCCGAGTGTCCCTAGAGTACAACTATGAACATCAAATAAAACTAGAATTTCTCCTGCTCTGGGAAATGGTAAATAAAAGCGCACTGTTCATGCTACCTTGACACTCCTCTAACTCATTTAACTACTTTATGAAAAGAAAACATTTTACCTCTCAAAAGAGTATTTAAACAAAACCTGATTCAATTTACATGAAAAGTATTTAGTAAATATACTTTCATTAAGAAGCATGCTATTAATTTCATATCTGAAAATAAATAAGAAATAAAGTAGGAAGAAAACCAAGTCTCCCGACATCTATTTTTTTTCACAATAACTTTTTTGTTTGGATTTTCAAAATGTAGCCCTCCTCTCCTGCATGACATTCTCTGCCTAATTTTCTATGCAGCTAATTTTTTTTTTCATTCACATGATTTGTGCCATATTTCCTATCATTTGAACTAATTTCTCAGGTATGGTTGGTGAAAAGGTTCCAGCTTTTTTTAAAGCATCTGTTAGCTGTTCTTAGCAATTCTTATGGTATTCATAAGCAAGTTTAACTAGGACCTTTAAAAATATCGGACCAGCAGAATAATCTTTCCTTTGAAAAGATCCTATAACTTATCTAGGATAAGGGAAGTGCATAATGAATACTTTCCTCTCTTCCTCTGTATCTATCCAATGCTATATTACTGTGGCTAGCCTAATGTATCACATTCTCTTCTCACAATTTGTGTTTTCCTGTTATTTGAAATTCTACCCTTTAAGGCCCTAGAAAAAATAAAAATCAACATTTATTTTACATTAAAAAATAAATAGTTTTCTAACCTGGGCATGAATTTGCTAGTGTTACGCCATGAAAACCCTGTCACAGCTCGAGGATGTGCCAAATAAACAAAAGAAAAGTTAGTAAATGTCTGTCTTTTTTTAAATTCCTGATGCTCTTGAGGTATAATAGACTTCCAACCAGTCATAGGATACCACACTTTCAAAAGACAATCATCCTGCAGAAAAAGATAAACCAATATAAAATTAATATTTTTGTTGTTGTTCAGCCATTTCAATCACGTCCTATTTTTTGTAACCTTATTTGAGGTTTTCTTGACAAAGATACTGGAGTGGTTTGCCATTTCCCTCTCCAAAATTTGTACATGCACAAATCAGAAACCTGCTAGTGAAGCAGAATATTTAAAAGTTAACTAAGTAAACTATATGATCTATATATTATAAACAAACAAATCAAAAAGGACTCTTCTTAAATGGTTGGAAGAACCCAAAAAGCAAATAAGGGTCTTATAGAATTCCTCAGAGGATTAGAACCAGCAGGTTGCAACACAGTGGTTGCAAAATACTATTAGATGACTCTGAATTCCTTCTAATCCTATTATTCTCTGTTAAAAAAAAATTATACATAACTATTTGCTGAGATTAATGTTTTAACCATTTCTAGTTTTTCAAGGAATGTGGAGGGAACAAGTTATTTAAGGGAAGCATAAGTTTAAGAAAAAGATAAACATACAAGTTTAAGACAGACAACTGAAGAGACAAAAGTACAGGTTTAAGCTTAGGGAAACAGATATGATTGGGTGAACGCTTGACCAAGACTGAAAGACCAAGATTTAAGGGATACAGTAATGCTTAATAGGGAATATCTCATGGAAAAAAAATACACATCATTTAAAAATCTTCTCCCAAGACTCCCCCTGATTCTAGGACCAAAATAAATCTGAAATGCAAAGAAAACAATCCTAAAATACCATGTTAAAAAAAACCAGTCCTTAAAAGCAAATCTAATCAAAGTACTTAATGAACTATGATTTTAAAAGTCATGAAAGAAGCTATAAGGAAGCTATGAGATTGAGTCATGTGTAATTTTAGTGAAGGATATTTTATGATCCAAAGAAGAGGCAGAAAATACCTCTTGGCTGTGGATCACAATAGCACCATCTGCTTTCATCAGACCATCTTGGTTCCTCTAACATAAGCAGAGCAGATGCAGCCAACACTCCAGAGCTGACTTCCAGTTCTTTCTTAACCAACAAGATCTTAATCAATGCAATATCTTCAATCCCACAAGATGCTAGTTCAACCCTAGAAGTATCTCTATTCATCCTCAAACTGATAAGGGATCCCCATTATCTCCCTATTGATAATAATAATGGAGTGAGGATAGCTCTCTGAAGCCCCAAGAAGTTGATTCAGAAGTAGTATACTCAATCAAAAAATATTTATTGCACAACTGTATACACCCACTCAGCACTATATTAAGAGATTACAGTCTCTGAATTCAACAAGAATACAATCTACTTGTAGTCAGCAAGATTTAAAGAAATGAAACAATAAAAAGACACAAAATTCTCCCACCTAGCCAAGGAACAGATTTGACTTTGGGTTCTTAAAGGCTTGATGAGGAACAACCAAACTGTAAACATTTTGAATGTGGTCCCAAGATATTCTGTCTGTCATGGAATGGATCATCAGTCAGTAAACATTTATTAAGCTGTAATATGTACCACTTCAAAGCATAAAGATCATAAATGACTTAAGCACTGCCATCCATGAAGGAAATAAAATTTGTAAATGGCTCTCAGTCTCATACGGCCCCCTTCACCCTATTATATGTCCAGACTCTGGCAGGCTAACACAAAATAAGGGAAAGGGTACTCAGAATCATACAGAAAAACAAGAGTAGTCAAATGATACCATAATGAAATTCTTAATTTAAATGAAACCAGAAGACAAGAACCAGTTGTAGATGAACAGAAGAACAAAAGAGACTCAGAGAGGTAAAGTACTTAACAGAACTGATTTCATCATGTGTCCAAAGGGAGAAAAATATATCATTAGGACAATGAGTCACGTTCTTGCAGTTTTTGAAAAGCATATGCAAAAAGATCACTTCATTGTGAAAATTACAGCAATTCTTCAGCTTTTCTACTTCTACAAAGATGGCAGAGTAAAAAGTCCCTTTCAAAATCAGCATCAGAACAAGCTGTATATAATAAAGATTCAGTTTCATACATAATCATCTTTCCTAATCTTCAAATGTGGAAATATTCAAGTTTCTTGATGGATCTATCAAATTTATAAGGGTTTTTTGTTGTTGTTCTTGTGTGTAAATAGATAGTTACCGAAGGCACTGAGAATTTAAATGATTTACAGGAATCCAGGTATTCCTACCTAAGTGTGGATGCTCTATCTATATGTTATAATTATATGTGATAACATCCTCTTACCAAACAGTAAACTTCATGAAGGCAAGGGTTGTGTCTTAATCAAATTTTTGTATTTATCCTAAGTAGATACTTGCACATAGTTGGTGATTAATTAAAATGTTTCTTCAATGAAAAAAAAAACATTAGAAATAAAAAAAGAAAAGAAAAAAGAAATCACAATTGGTTTTCAAAAGAAAACTGAGTTTAGAAAAAAATTGCTCATAAAAAAATTTTAAATTATAGATTAAAAAATATATATATGTATATATGTATATAAGTAAAAACACTAAAAGAAAAGTTTATTAAAAAACATCAAGACCCCAAAGTGAAACTAAAAATTTCTCACCAATATTATGGCTAATAAACACACTGGAGGAATTAAGGGAGAAATTAAGTTAGGAAAGTTTCATGAGATGAAATAAAGAAAGAACTAAATACAAAAAAGAATTATCAGAACAAAAATGATAATGAAACATCATGGTTTATCCACAAAAAATACAAACAAAACAAGAGACTTAGATGAAAAAAAATAATTACCTTGATGAAGGACAAAATGGCAGTAACAATAAAAAAAAAAATATATATATATATATCCAGGAAATTACACACCAGAAAAAAGTTCCAGAATTCATGCTAATGAAGGAGACACACTTGAAGAACAAAGCAAGATGAGAAAAATTTTAAACTGGGCTACTTGAGAGAACTGTGAAGAAAACAATCTAATCTAACTCCAGGAAATGATAAGAAAATTTCTCAGAAACACTGAAAAAGAGGCTACAGCAATTTATCAAAAAGATGATACACTCTGACCAGGTTGGATGAATACCAAGAATGAAAAGTTCATTTGATATAAGAAAAGCTATGAGCATAGTAGATTTTTTTTAATATAAATGTATTTATTTTTAGTTTTCAATATTCACTTCCACAAGTTTTTGAGTTCCAAATTTCTCACCCCTCCCCCCACCCCAAGATGGCATGCATTCTGAATACCTCTTCCCCTGGTCTGCCTTCTCTTCTATCTCTCGCCCCTCCCTTCTCTTATCCCCTTCCCCTTCTATTTTCCTGTAGAGCAGGATAGACTTCTGTACCCCATTTCCTGTATTTCTTATTTCCTAGTACCATGTGAAAACAGTTTTTTAAAACATGTGTTTTTAAAACTTTGAGTTCCAAATTTTCTCCCTTCCTCCCTCCCCACCCACCCTCATTGAAAAGGCAAGCAACTCAATATAGGCTGTACATGTGCAGTTATGCAAAACACTTCCTTAGTAGACATGTTGTGAAAAACTAACTCTACTTCCCTTAATCCTATCCTGCCCTCCCATTTATTCTATTCTTTCTTTTGACCCTGTCCCTCCTCAGAAGTATTTGCTTCTGATTACCCTCTTTCCCAATCTGCCCTCCTCTCTATCACCCTCCTGCTCTCTTCTCCCCTTCTCCCCCTATTTTCCTGTAGGGTAAGACAGATTTCCATACCCAATTGAATGTGTATGTTATTCTCTCCTTAAGCCAAAGCCTATGAGAATAAGATTCCCTCATTCCCTTCACCTTCCCCTGTTTCCCCTCCACTGTGAGAACTTCTTTTCTGTTTTTTTTGTGAGATAATTTACCCCATTCTACCTCTCCCTTTCTTCTCGAGTATCATCCTCTCTCATCCTTAATTTTATTCTCCAGATATGACCCCTTAATCTTCAACTCACCCTGTGCCTCTATCTATCTATCTACATATACATACATATAATTTTTTTCCGCCAACTACCCTAATACTGACAAAGGTCTCATAAGTTATAAATATCATCTTTCCATGCAGGAATGTAAACAGTTCAATCTTAATAAGTCTCTTATGATTTCTCTTTCCTGTTTACCTCTTCATGTTCCACTGAGTCCTGTATTTGAAAGTCAAATTTTCATTCAGCTCTGGTCTTTTCATCAGAATGCTTGAAAGTCCTCTATTTCACTGAATGACCATTTTTCCCCTGAAGGATTATACTCAGTTTTGCTGGGTAGGTGATTCTTGGTTGTAATCCTCTCCTTTGCCCTCCGGAATATTATATTCCATGCCCTGCGGTCCTTTAATGTAGAAGCTGCTAAATCTTGTGTTATCCTGATTGTGTTTCCACAGTACTTGAATTGTTTCCTTCTGGCAGCTTGTAATATTTTCTCCTTGACCTGGGAACTCTGGAATTTGGCTACAATATTCCTAGGAGTTTTCCTTTGGGGATCTCTTTCAGGAGGAGATCTGTGATTCTTTCAATTTCTATTTTGCCCTCTGGTTCTAAATATCAGGGCAGTTTTCCTTGATAATTTCTTGAAAGATGATGTCTAGGCTCTTTTTTTGATCATGGCTTTCAGATACCAATAATTTTTAAAATCTTCTCCTGGATCTATTTTCCAGGTCAGTTGTTTTTCCAATGAGATATTTCACATTGTTCTAATTTTTCATTCTTTTGGATTTGTTACAGTGTCTTGATTTCTCATAAAGTCACTGTCTTCCAATTGCTCTATTCTAATTTTTAAGGAAGTATTTTCTTCAGTAATCTTTTGGACTTCCTTTTCCATTTGGCCAATTTTCTTTTTAGGGCATTTTTCTCCTCATTGGCTTTTTGGACCTCTTTTGCCATTTGGGTTAGGCTGTTTTTTAAGGTGTTATTTTCTTCAGTATTTTGGGTCTCCTTTAGCAAGCTGTTGACTTGTTTTTCATGATTTTCTTGCATCACTTCATTTCTCTTCCCAGTTTTTCCTCTACTTCCCTTACTTGCTTCTCAAAATCCCTTTTGAGCTCTTCCAAGGCCTGGGACTGATTCATATTTTTCTTGGAGGCTTTGGATGTAGGAGCTTTGATTTTGTTGTCTTCTTCTGGTTGTATATTTTGATCTTCTTTTTCACCAAAGTAAGAATAATATAGTCTGACTCTTTTTGCACTGCTTGCTCATGATCCCAGCCAATTACTTGAGTTTTAAACTCCCTTGTTAAGGTAAGAGTCTGCTTCCAATGTGGAGAGTGTACTGTCCCAAGCTTCAGGGGTTTGTGTAGCTGTTTTCAGAGATACTTGTAGGGACCTGTAAATTTTCAGTTCTTCCAAGGTGGTATGATAAGGGGCAAGGTGTTTACTCCTTTCCTGGCCTGTGACCACAAGTATTCCTTTCTGTCCTGTAACTGTGAGGAGGGGTTCCTCTCTACAGCCACTACAAGCTCCACCACGCCAGCACTCCTCCTCACCCCAGCACTGCCGCCCAGAACTGTGACCCAGATCCACACATGGGCAAAGCAAGAGATTCCTGCCTCAGCACTGGCAAAGAGATCCCTGCAGTCCCTCTCTGATCAGCCACTGGATTCCCCCTCAGTCTGTGGGCTGGAAGCTCGGGAAGCAGCTGCCCCCCCAGGGCCAGGCTCTTGGGGAATGGAGCTGAGACCCCACCTTCCTCTCTGACCACCGACAGAAATGGACTTTTCCCACTGACCTTCTAAGTTGTCTTTGGCATTCGTGGATTGAGGAGTCTGGAAACCTCCACAGCTGCCTGAGATTCAGTCCTCTGAGGCCTGCTCCAGGTTTGCTGCGGCCTGCGCGCCCATGCCGCGCTCCCAACCCGGCACAATACAGCTTTCTGATAAATCATCCACGTTGTCTTGGGCTGGAAATTTGTTTCACTCTGTCTTTTTGTGGGTTCTGCTGCTTCAGAATTTGTTTAGAGCCATTTTTTACGAGTATTTGGAGGGGTTTGGAGGAGAGCTCAAGCAAGTCACTGCTTTCACTCCGCCATCTTGGCTCCACCCCCCATGAGCATAGTAGATTAAATTAACAGCAAGAAAACAAAAATTATATCAATAGATACAGAAAAACTTTTGACAAAATACAACACCCATTTCTATTAAGAATGCTAAAAAGCATAGGAATAAATGGATCTTGCCTTAATATAATAAATAATATCTTCTAAAACCAAGAGCCTGCATTATATGTAATGGGTACTAGAGTACTTGTCAGTAAGATCAGGGGCAAAGGAAGACTGTCCATTGTCACCATTTTAATTTGTTAGAAATGCTAGTGATAGCCATGAGCTAAGAAAAAATAACTGAAGAAATAAGTTTACGTAAAGGGAAAACAAAATTAACACTTTTTTCAGATGAGATGATAGTTTACTTAGACAACTGTAAAGTAAAATCTTTTTGAAACAATAACTTCAACAAAATTGTAGGTTATATCATCAGCATTTCTCTATATTACCAAAAAAAACCCAAAAAACCAACAGACAAAAAAAAAAAACAATCCCAAAACCACACCCTGGCAGGAAGAGACAGAAACAGAAGTTCCATTCAGAATAGCTACAGAATGTATAAAGTCCCTGGGAGCCTACCTAATGAGACTACACAGGATCTATAAGAATACAACTGCAAAATGTTCTTTGTAGAAATAAAAGAATAGTACTAAAATTGGAGAAATATTAGTTACTCATGGGTAGGCTGAGCCAATGTAATAAAAATTACATTACTACTTTATTTATTCAGTGTTATATCACTCAAATTGCCAAATGATTACTTTACAGAGATAGAAAAATGATACTCAAAATTTTCCAAAACAACAAAAAGTAAAAGATTTCAAAGGAAATAATTTTTAAAAGTGGGAAGGGAGACGACCTAGGAGAACCACTATACTACTACAAACTATACTATAAAGCACTCATCAAAATGTGTTCTTGTAAGAGAATATTTAATTTTGTAGAAAAGCTTCTTTTGGGATGAAATCATATGATGTAAAATTTTTGGTATAATACTAACTACTGCTATCATTTCTGCTTTTTTGTAGAAAACTTGTCAACTTGAGTTTTATAAATTGGGATTGACTTTCTTCTTGGTTACTTATAATATTATTTCCTTGTCATTGTAGTGTTGAATCTGGAAGATAAGGTGACTGTGAATGTTGAATCTGAGGCTTACCTGTATTTTAGTGCTATGAACTTTGTTAATTTGTGATCTGTCCCTCTTTTTGAATGTTTCTGAGAAATTTTCTTATCATTTCCTGAAATTAGATTAGATTCTTTTCTTCACAGTTCTCTCAAGTAGCCCAGTTTTAAAATTTTCTCATCTTGCTTTGTTCTTCAAGTATGTCTCTTTCATTAGCATAGATTCTATAACTTTTTCCTGGTGTGTAATTTCCTCAATATATATTTTTTTTAATTGTTTCTGCCATTTTGTCCTTCACCAAGGTAATTATGTTGTCTTCTATCTTTCTAAATTCTTCACATCCTTAAAGCCCCTGTTCAGGTCTTCTTGTTAAAAGCCAGTCTTCCAGATTGAGTTTGTTGTTCTTTTCTTTCCCCTCTAAGTTCCTATAGTGCTTAAAGTCAATGCTACGTAAATTATCACTTGATTAATTACTGTCTTTTTGGGGGGCGGTAAAGTCCTACTTACATTCTTTATGATGGTATAGGGAGGTGACTTTTTTATTTATAAAATTTCATTTAATTTTTTCAATGAACAAAAGCTATTTTTCCTCCTCTCTACACCACTGGGGACAAAAAGGGGAAAAAACCCTTGTAATAAATATGTATAGTCAAGCAAAACTAATTGGTCACGTCCAACAATTATTGACAAAGGTACAGTACATTTCAGACAAGAGGAGCAGAAAAAAGTTTTGGGCTTCTGGGTGTGCTAGCACTAAAAACCTAACCTACATGTGGAATATATTTGAGCCTCACAAAAACTGAGTTGGGAATTGGGGAAAGGAAGGCAGGAGGCAGAGAGGATAAACTGTTCCAAGTCTAAGGCCAATGTGTTAGCAATCAGTAGAAGTCAACTTACACCTTGTGATTAGTATGATCAAAAAGTGTTCCTTCTTTTGTTTTATGCAAAAACACAGACTATCAAATCTACCTTAACAAAACTGCTGAGGAAAATATTTGAATTGAGGAGGTACAGTAGTAGAAGCAGGGCATTTTTGTCCCATACTCTAATCGACATAGTTAATTCAACATGATATAGGAGATGTGAAAGAAACACTGGTTCTTAAGTCAGAGGACCTGGATTCAAATCAAGCCTCTAACACTACCTGTGATCTTCTTGAACTTCAATTTTCTCATCTGTAAAAATGAGGGAGTGTTGGACTACATTAACTTTGAGGTCTTTTCCAATTCTAGAATTAAAATCCTATGACTATCCTCAACATAGCGTTAATTCCAGTACTAATTCCAGAGCTCCAACAGAACTAATATTCTTGGCAATTTTACATAGGAGAAAATTTTTAAAAGGGAAAACTACCATAGCACAGGTCACTGCTCCTGTAGCTTCAGATAGACTGTGGCATTTACTTCCACACAGTACCTTGTATATAATAGATACTTAATAAAAAATAGGATCTGAACACATCCTCCAAATTGAAAAACAGTATTTCAATGAGTTAAACAAGGTCTTCCCCAAGGGGTCACTTTAGGGAAAGGGTGTTTCAGGTGATCTAGGGGTTTTCAGCCTTCACAGCCATTTTTCAAGATGGCAATGGGTGCTTTCCCTCACATACCATATCAAATTCTTGATAAAAGCCTCAGAAGAGTTAGGAAAAAGAACTTCATCTTCCAGGTCTAAATCAAAAGCATTTAAGGCCCTGTGATCACCAGCACCTACAAAATAAAAAGAGTTCTCTCGAGTCCTTATATAGTGACAAGCCTTTTTAGGTAAGGCAGCTGAAGAATCTCCAAGGGCAGTCAGAAGACAGCAAATCAAAGCATATCCCCTGAATTCCTAGTTCAAAATTCCATTTAATTCAACTAAACATATTTTTATTGAACATCTATTGCACACAAATCACTCTGCTAAGCACTGGGGAAGAGACACAAAGACAAATCTTCAAGAAGACTGCAAATTAATAGAAGTCAATGGTTCAGAAATGTGCTTAGCTGGAAGTATGTCTCAATTCTTATTCTCAGTTTTATTTGCATTTGAGCAATCAGAATTTTGGACTTATCCAAATTTCTAATCAATGTATGTGATGTGGATACATTAGGGGTTAAAGAAATAAGGGCTGCTTTTCCAGTACTTCGTAAGGCCCTGGGGCGGCCCATCCTGTAGCTCATCCTGTAGCTTGAGAGCTTTCTAAAGTCCTTTTCCCCTTATCTTGAAACATCATAAAACTTCTCCTTACCTTGTACCACAAAATTCCTTCTGTCTCCCTTTTCCTGGACCTCTTTTATCTTGAACCACCATAAAACTACGGCCTCATCCAGAACATCTATAGGCTATATGGGTTTCTGCCAGAATTTTGCTATATAAGCTTAGCTCCCCCAAATACCAGTTGCCTCAATTAGCTTTGCTGCCAAAGGTCCATGTGCTTTCACATTTCTAAAAGCTCCTGACAGCTAAAGAGAACGTCTAAGTGAATTCTTTCATGCCCAAACCGCTCTCCCAAATCTGACCTCAACATATGAACGTGGCTAAAAGCAAAAAATAGCCTATAGCTATTGCTTAATAGCAATGGCTCTTGCTTAATAGTCTTTTTTTTTAAACTGATTTTTCAAATTGAACAATAGCTAAAAGTTAGTATCACTTAAAAGAATAAAGTCTGGCACACTATTCACCAAAACCCAAGTACGGGGGGGGGGGGAGATGGAGGAGGGGAAGACAGCAGTAAAGGACGACTGAGGTAAAGGAAAAACAAAACATTTACAATTCTTACACATTTGGTTTTTGTTTTATCAAGTGGGGAATTCTCACAGTTTTAACATTTTCATGTTTCCTTGAGTTTTTGTTCTTACCCTACCTTTCCAGCTGTAGCAAAATATTCACCATCAGGGGACCATTCCATCAAATGTACAGACACCGAAGTTCTAAGAAATGAAGATAAAGTATTTTAAAATATGCAAATGATCCAAAATAGTATTTTATATCTACATAATGCTTCATTTTTCACTTCTCTTAAAATATGACTTCTTAGAAATATATTTCTTAAAATAAAGCAATAATGAAAATTTAATTCTGCCTATCAAGGAGCAAACATCATGCTTATGTAGAAAAGCTCCACTCAGTTCTCCCAACCACTGAAATATAACATGTCAAGAACTGAGCTGATGATCTCTACCTAACTTGGTCCCATTCTCGACTTCCTCACTACTGTGAATAGCACTGCAACCATCCCAAGCCCTCATGATTAAAACCAGACATACACATATATCCCTATCCATTAACAAAAACTATAGAGAGGCCTCCCATTGCCCAGCTAAGTATCAGGGCTACTGATATCATTAACTATAAAGAACAATCAAGTATAGTATGGATTGAAAGATTACATTTTATATGGTTTCTACTTCCAGAAATGGTACTCTGTAGATTAACATATCTAGATAAAATGCAGCACAAAACTATAAAAGCCCTATTAAGAGAGAACATCTCTATCAAGAAACATGGATAAACCCATGAACCCACTGTGAAGTCCCAGAATCTCAGTAGAGACCTTAAGAGGCTATTTAGTCCAACCCCACAGGAAGCAGAATTGCTAACTTACTTGCAGTGCCAGATGCACTTCCAATCACTTAAAACAGGAGGAATTTTACTATCTTTGACCTGATCAATTTCTTCTTCTTCTTCTAGAATGTCACTCTCTGGAGGAGCCCATAACTGTACCAAATCAGTTGCTGTTAGCAATCTGTTACCTGAAAATTGAAAAGTTATTTAATAAGTATGCAATGTGATTACACCCTGATATGTCTTTCATTAAAAAAAAAAAAGGAAAATACAAGACGCTATTCTGGAAGTCATTTTGTTATTCCAACAAAGAAAAATACACACCATATTTACAACACATTTTGATTATAATTAACACTAGGGGATTAGTTGAGGCAGTATTTTCTGTGGCAGGAAGTTTTTTCAGAAGATTCACCCTTCCAATCTAGGTTTAAAAAAATGTTCTGTTACCAGGAGGAATTTAGTTTGTGAAAGAAACTAGGAGCATATTTTATTTCTTTGAGACTCATCTGACAGCAAGAAATACTACTGGTCAAAGTTTGGTGAAAAAGACATCACAGAGAGCCAGATATCCATCAATACGTGTATGTCTCGAGAACATTATAAAGTATAAACACAAAACAATGAGACTGGTTTTGTTTGTGACTTATAAAATCAATCAAGCCTTCTTCCTAGTCACAGTTTATGGGCTTGACTAATAAGAAGCCATTTACATAATGTTTTATTGTTTATAAAACATATTATGTTCTCACTTGATCTTCACAACAGCCTCTATAATCCCAACATTCCAGAAACAGAACATGAAGCTCGGAGAAACTGAGTGATTTACCCAGGGTCATTAGGCCAGCAAGTGACAGACAGAGAATTCAAAACCAGGTCTTCTGCCTCTAAGTCCAGGGCTCTTCTCCAAGAACTCGTCATTGTTCTCCAGTTACTAAAGCCTTAGTAACAATAGAAGTTTCAAATATTTCTAAATTAAAGATGCTAATTTCCTGGAATATACATGAAAACAAAAGGAGGGGGATTTTCTTCCCATTTTGTACAATGTTTTTAATTCTGTCTCATAGAGAATACATTTACAATAATATAATTAGAAGTCAGCTAGGGAAATATTATCTAATATTTTTCATCCTTTTCTGGAATATACATTTCATAATGACTAACACCCATTACAAACAATTATGTAAAGAAATGCATACACTATTGGAAAGCATAATTATTTGTTTACTGTCCCCCCTGAAAAAACTAGATTCTGTGATAATATTCATTATTTACATTATTAACTATTCATTTCAAACAAATAACCAAACATTTAAAGCAATACGCAACTACTAATTGAAATAAACTGTAGATATTTCCTCATTTCTAATTACCTTGGGGATCCCATGCTAAGTTGTAAGTCACAGAACTCAGAAAAAACTGTCCAGTTTTAAGCCATTGACACTTGACTTGCTAGAATACAAAAGGAAAAAAAAATTACGTAAATCCTAAAAGCCAAGAAAACAGTATAACCATCACTGCATTAGCACTTCTTCCCCCCTTGGGAATAAGGTACAAGAAAACTAGAACAGGAATCACTGTAATTTTGTGAGGATTGTTTACATTTTACTATTATTTTACAAAACAATAAATTTAAAATGTCATGTGAAAGACAGATTGTTTAGCTTTTAAATAACATTCTGAACTTTCAACTGCTGTCTGCTACAAGAAAAACAAACACAGGCCTCTAGATCCAAGACCTAAATTGAAATTGGACTTAAAAAGAAATCACAAGAGTAATAATTTAAGCATTAGTACTATAACATATTTACTTGAATAAGTTGTTTGTTTTCTCTTTGATATTTTCACTTTCAAAGCTGGAAGTAGGGAACAGTAATGGAAGAAGGGAAGAATTATCACATGTTGGGTTTTGGCTGGTGTTCATCCTTTTCAAAAATAAGCTACTTTAATGCCTTTTTAAAAATATTGTCTCCATTTCCAGACATAACACTCTACCCTGGAATTGAATGCTCCCTTATAACACAGAAAAGGTTAACAATACCAATGAAACATCTGCATCTAATAATGTGTGCAACATTATGTCCACACCTCTTCCAAGACAAGTCTGCTTCCATTCTTAACAACCTTCATTCCTAGATTTCATTCATTCTCATGGTTCATTTGTAGCTCTCCAAAACCAACTTCCAAATCTATATATCCAGCCCACATCTTTCTACCAAACGCCAATACAATATCTCCATTTATCTGCTACATATCTTAACTGCGTGACCTGCTGGTAGATCAAACTCGAACTCTCCAAAACTTGAAAGGAAAGGAAGGGAAAATGAATCAAATTGTTCAAAATGACAAAAATAGAGAAAAACTAGGAATATGACCCTTGGTACTATATTTTATGTCAAGGGCCTGTGACTTCATTCGTGTGGATAGTTCCTACACTGGTACAGATCACAACTCATCTAGAATGTGGGCACTTGAATACTTTACTACTTCACAAGGTACCGTATTCTATTTTGGGACAGTTCCAATCATTACATATTAAGTTCTAACTATTACTTTATGCTGAGCCAAAATTTCCCACTGATCTTCACTCCACCCTCCAGAACTACAAAGAAGACTCATCCCCTTTCCAAATGACAGTACTGGAAGAGAGTTATCATTATTTCCTGTGTATACCATTATAACTTCTTTTATTTCTAAAACTAAAAATCCCTTAATTTGGCTGTTTATAAGAACCCCCCCCCACCAGTTATCAAGAATCAAGCAACTTCTCTAGGAAATTGACTAAAGTTCAGATAACTTAAAAAAAACAAGTACTTATGCTGTATTAATTACTTACACAATTTCTCTTGTGAGAATTGATACCCAAGGGTTCAAAAATGCAAACAGCATTTCCATACGAAGCTGCAATCTGAAAAAAGAATAAATTAATATTTAATTTTTAAAAGCAATTAAAGTATCTTCTAGATGGACACATAAGTTAACTGTATGTAATCATAAAACCATATTAATGGCCAAAAAAGTTCTATCAGATCATTTCTTACAACACCCCACATTTCCTTCTGTAATGGGAAGAACAAAGCAGGATTTTCCATTCTGAATTCACAACTGACTTATTCAAAGAGAATACTATTCTGGTCTACAGAAA
Source organism: Phascolarctos cinereus (assembly GCF_003287225.1). NCBI lineage: Eukaryota > Metazoa > Chordata > Mammalia > Diprotodontia > Phascolarctidae > Phascolarctos > Phascolarctos cinereus. The sequence continues at coordinate 162,275,424 of NW_027555736.1, read as the reverse complement.
TATTTCCATTTGCCAAATCCTAAATACACCAATAGCTTTATTCTACACTAAATTCTATTCTTTATTCTGTAGTGTGTATTTACAACACACTATTTTATTAGGAACCATTATAACATAGGAAGTATAATTATGGGCTATTACATAAATCATCAATGTTCACTAAAAATAAGGTATGCCAAAGGTACACCAAAAATAAAAAATATTTATCTGGGAGTCTTTGAATAATCAGAGAGGGGGGAGACAAAGGAAGGAAAGGAATTAGATTTGAGGTAAGAGGAGGTAGATGAAGAACAGGCAACTCTGTAACCAGCAGCTCCCAGAATGACAGTTTTTGGTTTATTCTCAGACCAGAGAGGGCTAGGAGTCAGGTACCTTTCAGGGCCACCTGAAAAGACTCAAAGTAATTTCAGCTCCCCTTAAAAAAAAAAAAAGCTTCTCTTGCTTACTGAAGAAAGTATTTTAATGTAGGAAAAATATTTCCCCTTCATTGAAGCATAAATTTAGAGTTGGGAGGAGGCATTTAGAAGGACATCAAGTCCAGTCCCCCATTTTACAGATGAGGAAACTGAGGCTTAAAGATTAGTGACTTATCCAGGGGTCATAAGTTAGTAAGTGTCTGAGTTAGGATTTTTTCTACATGGGAGTTCAAAATATAAAAGCTATTTAAATAACACCTTACTATGGCTGAATTTCAAAGTACAAATAGTCAATTAACAAAAGCAGAAGACTTACACAAGAGGAAACAGTATACAATTTATTTTTTTGAAGTGGAAAAGCATGAGTAGTTGTCACTGGAGCAAAACGCAAAAAAGGAGACAAAACTGTTCAAATTTCATGATTTTGCTTGGGTTTTTTGGTTGGTTTTGTTTTGTTTTGTTTGAGGGAGTACTGAAGGTACACATCAGTATATTTTAATAAAGGTGACTATGTATTAAAAAAAACTGTACTGCCAAGTTATTTGTCAATATTGGTATCACTTTAGACACATGGCCCATGAATAATCTACTGAAATTCCTCTTTGTTGAATGTCATACAACAAACTGGTTTTTTCTAGGAGTCTCCAAGGCAACCTTACTTACATGCAAAAGTAGAACGTTGCAAAATGAATGAGAGAAATCTGAAACCCTCCATACTTCCCTGCAACCGGCTAATAAAATATAAAGAGAACAAGCTAGATTGAAAGAACAAAAGGGTCATCAAAAAACTGAATGATAATTATAGTTACATGCTAAAATATTAGGGCCGTTTTCAATTCTGTAGATTCTGAATTATGAATACATAATTTCTCATTGGGCATTTCCAGTTTTTAAGAGATTGATTGGTCACAATGATTTCAATAGACTAAAATTTAATAAAATTTGAAGCCATTATGTGATAATAAGCAGTCTTTTAAAAACTGAATGTTTAAACATTAATTACTGCAGGTAAAAATCCTATTTTAATGGTCCAGAAGGGCCATCTAATTGTTATTTTATCAAACTCATTAAAATGTAATCTTGTCTGTCCCTGCATTTTTTTCATTAAATCAATGTTTAATACATACTGAATTTATAAAAATCAAATTTGGGTCCAAGATGCAAATGAGTATATTAATCCATTCCAGACCAGTCCCTTCTGTTATAGATACAATGTTATAAAATATTCTTAGTTAATTATAATGTGATTTTTTTTAACGTGTTAGCAGTTCTTCAGGGGTTCAGAAACTGAAGTTTGGTTGTGTTCCCTGGATCTGCATGGCACTGATGCTGGAGTTTTGGATGAGAGCTTCTTTGGAGGGCCAGGGAGAAATTAGAAAAGGGGAAGAAAAATGGAAAGGCAGAGCACAAATCAGGATACGTTTTAGATCTGAAAGAGGTCATAAAAATGATATGGAAAAAAAGATGGAATGATTTCAGGTCTCATCTAGAAGGAAAGGACCAGAAGCCCTCTGAATTTCTTTCAAAATTAGTCTATCAGTGGCTTAGCAGCACTTAGCAGTTTATCTCCACTTACAGAATAAAGGTTTAGTTCCTCTGTAGTACCTACAACATTTTCAACAGTAGATTATCTTTTACAGTTTGCTGAAGCTGTCTGGAGTTTGTTTGTTTTTTTTAAAACAAAGTTACTAAATTCCTTACTCTTCCATGCTGGTTAGAGCACTCCACACAGCTGACTTGGATGTTTCCATGTTTAGCACCAGGGATGATCTGCACACATTCAAAATCATTGGCCAAAATAACAATATCACAGCCTGATCCATATGCCTAGAAAAGAAACATTTTGGATTATATAATTCATGCATTCTACATAATGGCATAATACTTTAAAGAATTTCTTCCAAAAAACTTAGTTCACTGTATATTTTGTTATACATAAAATTAATATAGTGATACTGTCAATTACAAAATAAGAGTTTTAAGAGTTATATAATAAAATAATCATTTGTAAAAGCATTTAAGATTTTCAGTCTTCCTACTGGGCAGACATGCCAACAAAAATATTTTATGTAATACAGAATTAAAAACTCCTGGGGAAAGTCCCTATTCAACATAACTATAATGAGCAAACCACATAATTGGGCTAGAGTATTTCTAACATCTCTTCCATTCTAAAATTCTGAGTTTACTTCTTCCTATTTTCACATTTCTAAGCATCCCCTCTTCCTCTTTCCCAACTGTATGAATTTGTATGGTAAGAACACACATAAAAACATTTCTTCCAAAGGTTATCTGCTTCCTCTTATTTGATCCTCTAAACAGGTATCTTTTAAAAAAAAATGCTAAAACTTGAGACTCACAAGAATCTTTTAAAGTAATGTAAATTTAAAAATAATGTGGGGAATCTTTTACAAGGGCCTCCATTCTTCAGGACCAGGGTCATGACAAGACAGATCTCTAATTGCCACCTCTTGCCCAGTAACTACCACTCCCTAATAATACCCAAGATATTCCCATTAGTAGCAGCTAATAAATAAATAAAGCCTGGGCATCAATACAAATAGTGTGACCAAAGGATTACAGCAAGACAGTCTCTAACAATAGCCAGGAAGTAGCACAGAGGCCTGGACCATTGCAAAATCAGGAGAAAATTCAACTATCAGGGGTAAGGGGAGCCAGGAATGGAGTCCAAGGTTCTGGAGAGAAGGGCATGAGTATAATAGGTGAAAATTAGATGGGATGGAGAAGAGGCAGGTGGGATGTACAAAGAGGGCCCAGCACCAAAACTAAAAACCTTGGTCAGTCAGCTGAGACAAACCTGATTTCTATGCTTTATTAGGTGACCAAATAACTAAACAAATAAATAGACCCAAACTAAAAAGTGTAGATGGACCTTGGCTAGACAGCGGAGAAGAGTGTTAAATTTATCTTATTTCTATCTCTGGAGAAAGTATACAATAAAAACATCTCTATAATCAAAAACCAAAGAAACAAAAAATTTAAGTTGAATGTATAGTAATTATAAGTATAAACTGCCCTTCAAAATTTTGAGAGCTCAAAGAGTAAACAAGCCATAAGAAACCAAAACAGAGGTCCCTGTAATGGCAGGTGTTTTTGCACAATACAGGATACTGATAGTGTTATTAGGGTACTTTAAGGTCCCATAAAACAATGCATTTGCATTTAGTAATCACTTCAACTAAACCTTCAAACTCACAAGCTTTACCTCCTACCAGCTACTCTTAATAATAGTTACTCTAGAAGTGAGCAGAACCAGGAGAACATTGTACACTGTAACAGCCACGTTGTGGGATGACTGACTTCGACAGACTTAGTTAGCCCTTCTCAGCAATGCAAGGATCTAAGACATCTCCAAATGTCTCATGATGGAAAATGCTATCCACATCCAAAAAAAGAACTATGGGGTTTGAATGCAGATCAAAGCATACTATTTGCTCTTTTTTTTCCTTCTGTTTTGTTATGTTTCCTCTTTCTTGTGGTTCCTTCTATTGGTTCTAATTCCTCCTTACAACATGAATAATGTGAAAATATGTTTAATAGGAACATATAGTATAATCTATATCACAACGCATGCCGTCTTGGGGAGGGAGGGGAGAAGGAGGGGGAGGAAAAACTTAAAACTCAAAAGCTTATGGAAGTGATTGCTAATAAATCAAAATAAATTAACAAAAAAGAGGAAATTTTTTAAAAAAAAATAATAGTTATTCTATAGTCCTAGGCCCCATCAGAAATTTCCAAGTCTTTAATTCCATGATACCAGGCACTGAATCCTACTCTTCTTTATTTCCCTCACCTGGCCTTCTACATAGCAGGTATTCAATAAATATTTACAAAACAAATGGAGACCAAGCTAAAGCCAGAAACAGGGAGGACACTGTAGTCAATTAATTACAAAATAAATAACTAAATTCCTCCTTACTCTCCTCTTTCTACCTCCACAACCAAAACCACCCACACTCATGCCACGCACAAACAGTGGCAGTTACAACAAAGGCAGATAATTCAGTTCAACAAACATCAGATGCTACCTTTTCCAGGAAGCCTTCCCTAATCTCTCAGTTGTTAGTGCTCTTCCGTCCTCAAAGTACCTCATCTTTAAGGTGCCAGGAGAATAAGGCTTTCTTAGCAACCAATCCCAGCACTATGCATATAAGTGGCTAAGAAATGAATGAAAACGTATTTTTTAAGCTCTAAATATAAGTACAAGGATGAAAATACAAAAGCAGGACATTCCCTGCTTTCAAAGAGTTCTTATTCTAATAAGAGGAGACAACACAAAGAAGAGGGTTCAACTAAAAGGATAGAAAGGTGTGATGGTCCTTAAAATGCAAGATCATTAGCATGGCATTTGGATGGCCAAGAGATGTGAGCTCCTTGAGAAGACGAACTATTTTCAATATTTTATTTGTATCGCCCGCACTTGGGAATATAAATTTATTAAGCACACAGCTTGTGCTTAATAAATGCCTTTTCATTCATTTATTTAAATACCTAACTGCAAGGCACTGTGGTAGGTGCTAGGAAGTCCCCTAGACTCAAGGAGCTTATAACCTACTAAAAGGATACAAAATTTAGAAAGGTAAACCAATATGTGGCTGTTTGAAAAAGGGCACTGAGGAAAGGAGGGAAGTTTTCATGTAAAAAGCAACACTATGGTCTAGAAGTAACTCAGGGAATCTAAGAAGCACAACAAAAGGGGAATGGATATGTGTGGGACAAGTAAAAGTTTCTCATGTGAAATGGAAGCTATACTCCAAAAAAATTTAGTTAGGGGCTTTAGTATCAGTAGGGCCTAAGTTTCCTTTTCCTGTAAATCATGTGATCATGTCATACACCCGTTGCCCACCCCCTCCCTTGTTTTGTAACCACCACCCCAGCCTTATCTTTACCAAATAAGACAATCTTCTAGCTCCCAAGCTTGTTTTGGGTAAAAAGTATCTCTTAGCTTCTAAATATAGTGTAAGGTCTCTCACCTCAACCAATGAGGATAAAGAGATTGAGGTAAAAGAGTGGGGGGGGGGCGGTTCTTAGAGTTGGTTGTCTAAGGGTATATAACTGCTTGCTTGCTGCCTGTACCCTGCCTCCCTACTCCAGTCTGCCCTCGGTAGGTGATGCCCAATTCTTGAGTGAGACTTGCTAAATAAAACTTCTGTTTCTACTGAGAGAAACCTCTGAATTTTTATTTGGGTAGGTGGTCTCTATCTCACTCAATTGGGCAGTCCATTAGAAAGAAAGGCAAGAAAGTTTAAGCATGTAGGAGAGAGGAGTATGTGTAGAAAGCTTAAGGAAGGTATAATTTATTTGCACAGTGTGAATAGAGGTTTTGAAAGTAAGAAGGTTTGAAACTTTTGGAAAAAATATAATTTCTCTCTCTCTGCATTCTAATTCTGGCCAAATTTGAGTGTGGAGACAAAGAGAGAAAAAGAGAACCTTTTCCCTCAGATCAAAAAGAGAGGTAGCACTTTATCTTCTCTGCCTCTCATAAAAGAAAAGTTTTTGTGTACTGGAACACAACCAAAGGTAATTTAATCCATTCTGGTAATATTTCAAATGAAATGCGATGCTCTTAATTTAATGCTTAAGTAAGAATTTATTATACTGTTTGGCACTAAAGTAAATTGAAAGAAACTAAAGAACAGTGGAAAAATAGTGTAAGACGAGTGAATTGTTTAGAGTGCATAGTAAAGTTACAGGCACAGTTTGGGAAGAGAGAGGGGGAGGGAGAGCCCTATTCAATTATCTCCCTTCAGAAATGCAAAAAGAAAGCTGTGTAATAATCTTGGTGAGTGTAATTTGGGTGGGGGTCTTAAGTTCCCCACCTTGGATGAGGATATCTTCTGAATAGCTTTAAATAGTTGAGAAGGTGTGAAAAAGTGGTATGTTTTAAAGTAGAGGGATGGAAAAATAAAATTCTTTTTTTTTTTTGCCTAATTTAAAAACCAATAAAGTTATGGAGAGATGGAAGGAATTATGTCCACCCACCTTTCAGGCTAGATCTGTGGGTGGGTTCTATTAAATCTAATATGGATACTGGCTACAATAAAGATATTGGTTATTGTGAGTTATGATTATTACTGTTCAATTAATTATCAAGCTCCAGAGGTGCCTACCTGGAGGGAAAGCAAAAAGAAGTAGTTAGAATACTGGCCCAGTACATTTTAAATTTACCTGATTACAACAGGTGATTCCAAACTGTAAAACTTTCGCAAGAAAATGTGGACATGAATGGGGAACTGAAATATTAAAGAAATATATGAATTTGTGGATAATATCCCTTTATAAAGGGCCAAAGATATTGAACTTAAAAATGTGTATTTGTATAATTTTAAGAGCACATATTATTATTTGGCATTAAGAAATTTATTAACTATGTGGCCCCAGGAGACAGTTGAATCTGGTGAAGGGGTCTAGAAAGAAAGATTTTTTTATTGAGTCTGTTTTCAATTGTATTAGTTATGTTGCTGGAAGGGCAATTTCTTTTATAATCCGGAATGTTAAATTAATTGTGTCTTCAGAGAAAAGAGAAAAAGGAATGAATCTGGCTGTTGGGGATTTAAGAAATCACAAAATTTCCAAATTTTTATTTAAAGGGAATTTTCAGTTAAAATTGTTGTGTTATCATTTATGAAATTTGTGAGATTTTTAACCAAGTTGTTTGGGATTACTGTTTTAATGCTAAAACCCAAAAAGGGTTAATTAATTACTGTATCTGTGTGGGCAAGGTCATTTTCCCTGAGAAAAGAACTTGTCAGGATTATGCAGTTCCTAGACAATGAACTTAACTTGCTGAGAAGTTGCAAGTTTATGTACAATAGATAGAAATGATTTCTAATGATCGTCTTTTACACGAGGGCAAGTTTAAATTTGAGAAGTAAAGATGTGAAGTGAGATCTCTTATGTGAGTCCTGACAAATCTATATTGCTTATTGCAGCTCCATGAGAGTGAACGTAACTGCATGTGGCTTTCAGCTGTGATTAGTGAGACTTGCTGTTTGAGGTAAAAGGCTCTTGGGACTATAACTAATTTTGTTTTGAGTTTAAATTTGGGTATAGTTATCTGCATTAAATCAGTATCTGAGAGAAATGCCACAAGAACAAGTGGAGGTCAATTTATTGGAAATGTGATTCATTTTGCGAAAAAGCTGAGGGGACAATCTTAGTCTCAATCTAGGATGGGATCCTCCTGGCTCAGTTTCCCCATTGTGTTCCTTTGAAAAGGAATGTTTCCCACCTAACTATTCCTGAGTTTGGCTATGAAGAGAAACAGATACTGCATGATTGGAGAACTGCGACTATCTGAATTTAAACAAAGCCAAGGATCTTTTATCTTGTCATATTTGATACGTCACCTGTCCCTGCTCTTTTTCCTTCTATAGTAAGTTTCTATGATCAGAGCAAGTAGTCAGCATGAGACATGAGAAAAGGATTAGATTACAGTCATATCTTAAACTGATTGTTGTAACTTGCCGGGACTAGCGACTGACTGTTTCTGAGTCTAACCCCAGGTGTCCTTAACTGAAACCTGGCAGACTTTAAGTCTGGCTCAATGCAGTTTGCAGTTTGACATAACACTCTGTCTGGAGTTGACAGGAAGCTGAGGGAAATAATTGTTCCCTTATTCTAATCTCTTAGTGGCTAGTTTCTATAATCAGAAGGTTTTATAAGTACAGTAACAAATTTACTAAAATAATTGATTATGGAACATCTTAGGTTATAGAACTGGGACTGTGTTGCGGTATGAGTTAGAGTCTTTTTAATTCTTGATAATGGTATGGAGATAATCATGAGCTTGTGGGAATGTTATTTTGTTATTTGGATGATATCATACTCATCAAAAGTTTTATCACTGATTAATAAAGTCAAAAGAATGGCTTGTGATTTATTTTGTAAATGCCATCAAAGAAACAAGGCATGACTAAAATTTTAAGATTTTATAAGTACTGTGTTAAAAATTGACATGTATGTACTGAAGCCTGTGATTAATCCCTTAGTGAAATCTCATCCCCCTGGTGAGGAAATTAATAATGGATTAATGTAAAGTATAAGACACTGGGTTCTGATATTAATTTCTTAAACATGACAATTGGCCATGATTCCAATTTCGAGTTCGTAAAAATGGTTAGGGTTATAAGGACTAGAAATAGTAATTTAAAATTGTGCTAAGGTCACTTTTGTAGGAGAATGGACAGAAAGCTGGTTCCTACAAGAAGACAAGAAGAAAAAGATGCTGAGATGCTGTGCTGGAGATGGCTGGAACAAATACCAAGGACCAGAGGACTTCATTGATGATGTTCTCTGCCAGACAGCTGTATAAGAAAAGAATTTGTGCATTATTGTTTCCTTTTGGGTCTCTGTATCTACATTTATGAAGGGGCTGCCCCTTTGATTTGCCAATGCTTAGATTAATCCTTCCCATATTTACTCAAAGGAGTGGTCCTGGTTTGGCAGATCTTGATGGAAGCAGGTACTATGGTTCTTGTTAATAGCAGTAAGTGGAGTCATACTGCTCCCAGTGTGTGTCCCTTGCATGATACACTTTATTACTACCACTGTACAAAAGACCCTCTCTGGGATGATTACATTAAGAAAGCCTGTCCGTGAGTCCATAAGACTAATGATATCGGAGAATCAAGGATGGATGACAGTCAGTAAAGAAAAGAGGAAAGGTTAAACCCTGATGAAATAGCAATTAGGGAGGCTGCAGAAACTTACCAGTTTTGGCAAGGGAAACTTTCAACTATGAAATGAGAGGGGGGACTGTGTGGGACAAGTGAAAGTTTCTCATGTGAAATGGAAGCTATACTCCAAAAAAATTTAGTTAGGGGCTTTAGTATCAGTAGGGCCCAAGTTTTGTTTTCCTGTAAATCCTGTGATCAGGTCATACACCTGTTGCCCACTCCCTCCCTCATTTTATAACCACCACCCCTGCCTTATCTTTACCAAATAAGGCAAATTTCTAGCTCCCAAGCTTGTTTTGGGTGAAAAGTATTCTTAGTTTCTAAATATAGTGTAAGGTCTCTAATCTCAACCAATGAGGATAAAGAGATTGTAGTAAACAAGTGGGGGGGCGGTTCTTAGAGTTGTTTGTCTAAGGGTACATAACTGCTTGCTTGCTGCCTGTATCCTGCCTCCCTACTCCAGTCTGCCCTGGGTAGGTGATGCTCAATTCTCATGGAATAAAACTTCTATTTCTACTGAGCGAAACCTCTGAATTTTTATTTGGGTAGGTGGTCTCTATCCCACTCGGATATATAAGGGAACATGTGAGCTAATGCACAGTATTGAGATGGCATGTGAAATATAGGAAACAATAACACAGTTTGGCTGGAATAGAGAATGCATGAAGGAAATGCATGTGAGAAAAAAAAGAAAAAAGGTCAGTTGGAGCCAGATTATGGAGGATAAGGAATTGGTATGTTATCCTAGACGCAATAGGGAGCCACTGATAATTTTTGAGCAATGAAGTAAGTGACAAGACCAGACTGTCTGTACCTTAGGAAGATGGTTTTGGCAACTACTCATTTGATGGATTAGAGAATAAAGAAAGTGAAGACATGGAACCCAAGAAAAAAGCCATTACAATAGTCCAAGTGAGAGGTAATAATAGCCTTTCTCTGACATCCATGCCCTTCCCTTATTTCACAAAGTCTAGGATAAAAGTGCAAATAAGGGGATGGAGGGTGATGCTGAGAAAAGATCCTCCACGAGACCTGACAAATAACTGGAAATGGGGGATACAAGTGAGTAAAGAATCAAGGATGACTCAAGACCCTTCAAACTGGGAAAGGTTCCCTCAACAAAAGTGGAAAGTTTATAGGAGGGGAGAGTTAGTGGAAGAAAATGATGAATATGATGAATTCAGTTTTAGACATGTTGAATTTAAGACTGGTGGAAATGGCAGGCAGTTAGCAGAGAGAACTGGAGTCCATGACAGAAACTGGAGCTACACTTATAAATACAGTAATCCTTACAGAGCATTTCATCATGGGAGACTGTAGCGAAAGAAGGGCCCAGGATTGCACTTTGAAGGACCTCCACAACTGAGGCATGACATGGATGACAATGCAACAAAAGAAATTAAAAGTAAGTCGCACCGTTAGGAAAACCAGGAAAGTGTCATGTAAGCCACAACAGTATCCAGGAGAGAAAAGAGAAAAATACGGACTGAGAAAAGGTTATTGAATTTATCAGTTAAGAGAGCACAGCAATTTGGAACTATATCCAGAGTCATTAAACTGCTCATACTCTGACCCTACAATGCCTCTTTGAAATAGGGTCACTCCTTTCCAGTACAACTCCTAACTCTCCAGACTTCTCCATCATTTCTCAGTAGCCTTCTCACCCTGAAAGATGCCCTTACTCCTCTAGCCTTCTCATTCTGGAATCTGGTCTACTCTTGTGGCCTCCTCCTATTAGTAAGTTTGTCTTGTAATCTTCACTTTGAAGAAGTACCATGGCTCCCCAGCCATGTTCACTCCTTCACTCCTCTCCCAGTTCCACTAATGACTCTCTGGAAGCTCTACCATGTCCTCTCGAGTACCATCTCTCTCTCTCTCTCTCTCTCTCTCTCTCTCTCTCTCTCTCTCTCTCTCTCTCTCTCTCTCTCTCTCTCTCTCTCTCTCTCTCTCTCTCTCTCTCTCTCTCCCTCCCCCCCTTACACACACACACACTCTTTCTGGCTTCCTTTTAGTTTTAAAATTTAAGCTCCTTAAGCAAAGGCCTGTCTTTCTTTTTCCCTGTATTTGAATTCTCAACACTTAGCAGTATCTGGGACATACTAAGCACTTAATAACAGAAAGAAGTTCAAAAGCGAAAGCAAACAAGCACGGTAGTTTTGTTACTGATATCTTCACAATGCCCAAAGAAACCAAAAAGTGCCTCCAGAACATTGAATGGACCTTCTATAAAGAACTTTTAGCAGAATACAGACAAGAGTCATACAGGATGAACAGTCATAAATAAGCTATAATTCACATCATCAGAGGGAACTTTCAAATCAATGAGATCATATATCCATGAATATTTTTAATTACATATAACATAAGTTCAAAGTTTTACATGCAATTCTCTTTTTTTACATTGATCTATTCATATTTGCTAATATTTTAAAATTCATAATAAAAAAATTTTAAAGATCACCAGTAACCTCTATGACAGCAGCTTTCCACAGCGGTTCAATTGAAAGCCAGGGTGCAGGAAATTAATAAGTAAATGGGAAGGCAACATAGGTGCGGAGTGTGAACTGGTCTTTTTAGTGGTTTGTCCATGAAGGGGAAAGGAGGGCTATCATTTTCTCAAAAACTAAAGCAAAGGAAAAGGACATGTGAAGACATAAAGGGGTTAATGGAACTCATGGCAGATAACACTGAATTTCTGAGTAAACCAGGAAGCATGGACATCTGATCAGGAGGTGCAGGGATGATGTGGCCCAAGGTAGATAAGTAGGAAAGTGGCTAGAATACTGGGCCTACAGTCAGGAAGAAGTGAGTTCAAATGTGACCTCAGATAGACTAGCTGTGTTATCTTGGGCAAGCCACTTGACCACTGTCTGATTCAGTTCCCCAAATTGTAAAATGAAGATAATAACAGCCCCTACCTCACATGGTTGTGAGGATCAAACGAGATATTTGTAAAGCACCTAGCAGAGTGAGTGGCACACTGTAGGTGCTTAATGAATACTTGCACCTTCCCCAGTGTTTCCCTTTAGAAATGTTTCAAATATATAATTATTATATTAATCTTTCCAATAGTTGCAGCCTAAAAAAGTATGATGGCTCCTGATTCTTTGACATCAGTAAAAATTTCAGAATATCAAGTTCACAATTCAACACTGTGACAGTTACTGAAGACATACCAAGTACAAAACCAGATAGTGAACGCCTCAAAAACTTATATTTTACTGTGTAAAAGATTTTTTTAAATAAAAACTTCCCTGAAGTCATAAATATCTTTGAACTGGAAGGCTGTAATTATAATAACAATGTTACTAGGCTACATTAGTTTGGATATTTAAATATCTCAATTAATATACTGATCCTTGAGTGCACTTCTGAATAATCATAGTATTCCCACCCAGTCTTCTCTATTTGCAATGAATATTTAAATCTTGACAACACTATAACTCCTTTTCCCATCCACATCCTGAAAATATTAGTTTTCTGATTATTGACTTTTTAAATCTTAAGGTGCCAAAGATGGAAATACAAATACACTGCACAGAACAATCTTCCGTGTCTTTTCTCACAGCTACATAAAGTGGTAAATTACATCATCGTTTTCCTTGATTTAAAGGAGTTTGATGTGGGGTCAAAGTCTAAAGACCACTCAAACCCGTGGTTTCTGAAGTTACTACTAAAGAAAATCATGGTTTCTGGAATTTAAAGGAGGAAAAAATTTCATTTGATAAAAAGCCCAGTAAAAATTATGTTAACCAAGAATCTTAAAGAAAGGCTTGTTCTATTCAATGAGGCTTAACATGGCCCACTAAATCAAATTACGTTAACCTGTCAACCCCATTCTTAGAAGATAATTCTGACTGCTCCAAGTCTGTTCTCTTAGCTCTTCTAATACCACCAAAAGCTCCCATGAGCTAGAAATTAAGGAAGCAAAAGAAAAGCTAAGTCCATTCTACCAACAGTCTCCAACCTTTTCAAGTATTAGGTTCCCTTTTTAAAATTTTTTTTAAAAAGTTCACATTTACCCCATTAGCATAATTCATATACTAACTGAGAAAATATATAATGACAAAACCAGCTAGGAATTAAGTTAGAATCTGTTCTAACCTCCAGACTGCATGCCCAACTACCTACTAGACTTTTCAAACTGATTATCTCACAGACATCTTAAATGCAACATGTCCAAAACTAAACTCCTTGTGAACCTCCCCAGTACTATCGAAGGGACACTAACACTCCCAGTCAGCAGGCTCACAAAGGTTTCCTGCCATACATTTTTACTTTCTTTCTGGCACCCTAATTCTTCTCTCTCTTTCTTCATTCTCATTTAGGCAACGGGGTGCCATGGAATTGGTTACAGATTTCTTAACTTCTAGATGTTATTTAGGAACAGGTAGAAACTAGATGTTTATTTTGAGCCCCATTAATATAATGTTAAAGAAAGGATATTATTCTTAATACTTCAAGGAATTGTAAGCTCACTGTTGTAGGTACTCCTATTGTAGGAAATGGTGCAAATCACAACCCAAATTGTACTTTCTCATTCAATGCAATTATTGTCTATGTCCTCCTATAAATCAATAGAGATTTGGAACTTAGAGACCATCTGGCATAGGCCCCTCATTTTACCAAAGAGGAAAATGAGCCCCAAGAAGTTAAATAATTTGCCCAAGATCATACAAGTAGCTAAGAGCAGAGTGCAAGGAACTGAACCCAAGACCCCTGCACTATGCTTCCTCCCCCTCACCACCTTGGAGGCCTTTTTCTAAAAGAAAATCTTTGGCCTTTCCACTGGTACCAGGATAGCTCTCTGGTCATCCCTTTCACTACATAACCAGCCTGTTCCCATCTCCTCTTTCAATGGTACGCTAGCTGGATGCCACATAATGGTACTTCGTGAGTGTTTGTCTTTGAGGATGTTTCACAATCCATATAACTCCACAAAAAAAATTCAGCTGCCATGTCTCACTGTGCCATGGAAGTAATTCTGGGGTCCTGAAGGCCAGGCCAGTAGAACATAAGAAGTGTTACCTGGCAAGTTTTACCAAGCTAGAAATGCTCTGAGCTAATTCCCAGCAAGTGTCTGCTGCCCAATAACTAACCAAAGTATAAAGCCATTCATTCATCACCACTAGGCTGGCTGCTCAGTGATAAATCCTTTAACTTGAGAGCCCATTTTATTCTCAACACTTAAGAAATGACCCTATTTTTGCAGTATCTGTCTATACCATATGCACCCCTCTCCTGCCCATCCTTGTTAGTCATCTACCAACATCCAGATCACCCTCCCAACTATTTTAACAATATTAATACCTGCTTCATCATCTTCCTCTACAGCCCATTCCCCAACATGATCTTCAGGGACTTCAAATATTCATATTGAGAATCCTTCTAATAACCTGACCTCTCACTCTAATTCTTCAACTCCAACTTCTTATCATTCCTTCCTTTTTCAACCTCAATATATACTAACATGGTCATGAGAGACCTCATTTCTCAGAACTGTATACCACCTCCAAAACCTGGAACTCAGGCCACAAGCTCGAGCAATCAAATACCTAAGTATCTACTATATGCCAGACACTGTGCCAAAGTAGTGGGGTTACAAAGACAAAAGTGAAATGGTCTATGTAAGGGAGCTCATGTTCATTCTATTAGAGGAACTCTGATCCTTCCTCATTCATTCCACTTTCTCATTCATGCTAAAATACTCTCTGCCTTTACTATGAGTTCAAATTCCTTGGTCCATTGCCTATTCTCCCATTCCATCTTACCCATTCTCCTGTCATTTGCCTCTCTATCAGCAAGTCTTGACTCCACAGGACAGCTACTTAAATGTATCATTAGCTAATAATGTCCTCAGAACATTCCTGTCCTCCTGACCTTCTGCCACTGCAGACCTTCTATACCTGGGTAAGTGCCACCATCAAATTTCTCAATTCCTGCTCCAGGGTTGCCGAGTATTAATGAGAAAAGTCACCAAGGTCATGTTGACTTTACCCACTACAAATGTAATCAGCTGGGCTTTGACTAGTTACTTAACAAACCTTCTAGTCAACCTTATTCCAATCTCTCAGTCCCCAGAGTATTCCAAACCTTTTCTTCTCTCTTCCCTACCCCTCCCTGAACCTCATTCTACCACCTCCCTCATTTTCATCCATTCAAACAGTAAGTACCCAAGAGCAAGGCACCATGAGTACTGGAGGCAAAGATAAAAACAAAGACAGAACGCTTGCCCCATGTGTAAAGTGGTTGATCTAAGGCTCCACTTCACAAAAAAACACTCAGGCCACAAAGACAGATGAAAGTCTCAGACCTCCTCCATTGTGGATATTTTTCAGCCATTCCTTCCCTTTGGATTCAGAAAAGGTACCCATCCATATTGTGATTACTCTCTTGGCATCTGTCCTTGATCCTAACTCTGTATGTCCTCAAGAACCGAGCTCTGAGTAGTCATCTAGTCTGTTCTGATCCCTCCTCTACTGGCTCCATCCTCTCTGCCTACAAACCCACAGAGATCCATCACACCAGAGACACTTCACCTCAGCCCCTCTGTTCTGAATGGTTTGGCCTCCCCAGGAGCACTATTTCGAGACATGCCCAGGCCATCCATGCTCACTTCTCTCCTGCTTACCTCCTCCCTCTCAGGCCTTTCCAGCTCCCTTTTGTGTGCTGTCATCCCCCATTAGAATATAAAGCTCCTTGAGAGGAGGGACTCTTTTTTCCCTTGTGTTTGTATTCCTAGCACTTTAGCATGGTGCCTGTCACATAAGCCCTTAATATAATGATTTAGCTATCTATACTAATATGAGGTCTCCTAGTCCTTAAAAAAGGCAAGAGGAGAAGCCTCCTTTGGTACTTCTAACCATGAGGGTCTCCTACCTCATGTGTCTCTTCCACCTATACTTTTTATTGCTTAACTTCTTGAAAAACCCACTTACTCCATTTCCTCACTATTCATGCCCTCTCCCTGATCCTTTGCAGTCAAGCTTCTTTCCCTACCATTTTACTGAAAATTTCTCCCAAAAGTCACCAACACTCCTTCTTCTGAGTCCATAATGTCTGATGTTTTCTATCCAGTCTTTCATGTCTGAAAACTTATCATCTTTGACTCTCCTCTGTCCACCTCTCATGTCCAAGAAGTAATAAAAACACAGACTCTCATAGCTAGAAAGGAATTCAGAGGCCTTCTACTCTGAACAAGAACTACTTCTATAACAAAGGCCAAAAAAGAAAAAAAAAAGGCTTCCAGCCTTCACATATAAACCTTTCCTGAGAGGAAAACCAATTCTCCCTCCTCCAAGGAATTGCATTCCATTAGTAACTAGGTCTAATTCTTTATTGCTTTTTTCCCCTCAGTCACATCTAAATCTGCCCCCATAATACCTTTACCTATTACTACTTTCTTTGGGCCAAGCAGAATAAGTCTAATCTCTGTTCCACAACACGGACCCTCAAAAACTTGGAATACAACAATCATTTCTTCTTCTCCTCCCTCTTCACCCTACAACCCCACCTCCCACCTTACCCCCATACCCTCCACACACACTTCTGTTCAAGCTAAATAATCCACAGTTTCTTCAACTGGTCCATCCCCACATGACATGGCTTCTTCACCATTCTGATCACTATCCTCTGGATACTCCTCAGTTTGTCAATGTCATTCCTAAAACATGGTGCCCAGAAACAAACACAGCACTAGTGTATTCTAACCAGGGTAGAATATAATAAGACTACTGAATTTGGCCAAGATGGCTGCCTGAAGAGAGTCAAACAGCTCAGTTCACCCTTACTATAGCAAACCCCCCCCTCCAAAATCATACCAGACTGAATAATAAGCAATAAATCCAATAAAAAACTACAGTAACTTCATCTGTCCCAGAACTTCACAAGGCTGAGAGCTCAGTTGTGGTAGCAAAGGAACTGCCTGAAAAGCCACCATTCACATTTAGGCAAATAACCCAGAAGATTGCCACTGAGTCAGTCAGAGTCAGTAAACATTTATTAAGCACTACTATATGCCAGGAACTGTGCTTCCACTCAGATTTTTTTGAGAAGGGTATAAGAGAGGAAGACAACATAAAAAGAAACTGAAAAGCAAGAGGTAACAGAGAGGTTACTTGACATGGAGACATGATGAAGTCCTGCAGCCAGGATAGTAAATGATCCAAGGAGGGGAGTTTCAGAGTTGATTTCATTCATAGAATGATGAGTTTCTGGAGATGATGAAATCCAGGAAGGCAGCCAGGTAGGGAATGATGAGGTAAGTTCCCTGGGTACCCTTCTTTAATAGTGGAGGATCAGGCAGGTCTCCAATGACCACCCTCCACTCCTTCAATCAGTGGCCAAGGGGTGCTGAGGAAGTGTTAATTTCATCTTGCACACTGATGCATTTCTGGGGATGATGAAGTCCAGATCACAGGAGAGCTCAGTGAGGGGCATTATAGGCCCAGGTCTTTAGCACTCTCCCGAGATGTCTCAGAGGTCCCTAAAGATCCAGCTCTCTGGACCTTAAAGTTTCAAGGGGTTCTAACCCCAGGAGACAGAGGTCAACGAAAGAATCCAAGTGTCTCAGGTAGACACCAAAGAGGCACAATTGCAGCACCCAAAAGCACAGCAGGGGCCAGAATCTGGCATTGGCACAAAGCCCTGATTCTAGAACTTAAGCTGGAGAAATTGGCAGATAATGCTGGAGAGGAGAAACTTGGGGTTTTTTGGTGTTTGTTTTCGCTTTTTGCCTTTGTTTGTATTCCCCAGCATTTAGCACAGTACCTGGTGCGTGGTTGATGCTTAATAACCCTTGTTGACTTAACCAAGTAATGGACCAGTTGAAAATCAGAATAGACCAAATAGAAATTAATCACTCCATGTGACAAGAGGACACATTAAAACAAAATCAAAACATTGGGGGAGGAAGGAAGAAACTATACAGTATCTGGAATCAAAAACAATTGACCTGGGAAAAGTTCAAGGAGATATAATCTAAGAATCATCAGAATGCTGAAAAATATAACTTTTTAAAAGAACCTGAACACCATATTTCAATAAATCAAATTTAAACTGCCCAGATCTATTAGAGAGGTCAAAGTGAAAATAGAAAGAATCCAACAATGATGTCCTCAAAGAAACCCCAAGACAAAAAGTCTGAAAAATATCCTGGCCAAAATCTAATGCTTCAATACCAAAAAAAAAAAAAAAAATACTGCTGGAAGCCAGAAAGAAAGAGTCTTAAGTACCAAAAGAACAACAGTTAGTATACAGAAGACCTACAACTTCTACTATAAACAAAGAAATCTTGGAACATAACATTCCACAAAATATATAGGCTTAAATTACTCGCCCAGGATCATACAGCTAGTAATTGTCTAAAGGCCAGATTAGAATTCAGGTCTATCCTGGGCAAGTCATTTATCTTCTCTTTGCCTCAGTTTCCTCAACAATAAAATGGGGATAATAATAATAGCACCTACCTTATAAGGTTGTTGTGAGGATCAAATGAGGTAATACTGGTTTAAAAACAGTATAAGAAGTAGTATGTGTAAAACAGTGCCTGGCACATAGTAAGCACTATACAAATGCCAATTCCCCCCACCTCCCAAGTACACAAACACAACTCAAGGGAAACCTTTCTAGGTAAATTTATTTGATCAATTGGAAAAGACTGAATGATGATGAAGGGCTAACATTCTAATACTAGCAGAAGAAACATATCCCTTCCAAACCTTAATTTTTTCAAAGGATACTGAAAAAGCTAAATAAGAAAAACAGAAGTCCTGGAGGTGAACTAGTTCCGTTCTGAAAGTTTTGAAAGAGAAAAGAAAAGGAAGGTAAAAGGAAATACATTTATATAAAAAGGAAGAATGGTGTAGGATTTGCTATTTCTCATAATGAAGGGTACATAAGAAAAATATAAAACACTGAGAAAGAGGTAAGGAGAGCAGGTATTAGATAAACCTCATACTTATTTCAACTAGACCAAAAAAAGGTTAAACAGAGATTTAGCACAGAAATACACAAAACTGAAGGATAAAGGCAGGGATAGGGATTAAGAGGGAAAATATGACAGGGGAGGGAACAGTCACAAACAAAATACACTTTCTAATCTCAAAGAGAGATTTTTGAAAATGAACAGAAAACTACGGGGGTGTCTATTAATCGGAAAACGGTTCAATAAACTGTGGTATATAAATGTAACTGCACCATCAGAAATGATTATAGATCATTTCAGAGAATCTGGAGCAGGAAATGATGCAGAAACGAAGCAGGAATACAATTTATACAATGACAACACTGTAAAGAAAAAACTTTGAAGGACTTAAGAACTCTGATCAAATCAATGACTAACTATCTCCAGATGATTTACAACGAAGCATGTTACTCACCTCCAGTGTTACAGCAGACGTAAAATTTTTGGACACAGATACTACATGGATTTGTTTTGCTTGACTATGCTTATTTGTTATTACAAGGGTTTACTCCTCCCCCCACCTTGGTTTTTTGTTGAGAAACATGAAGGACAATGGTGATGATGATAACAAATAAAAAGAAAAGAAAAACTAAGAGAGTCATTGAAACATTTTTTTAAATGCAAAGTACAGGAGGTAGTTCAAAAGACAGCACAGAAAAGGACAGCTTTGAAAGGAGCTATCTGAAAGTAGTAAATTACTTTTTTTTTAAATTAAACAAACAGTACCTGATAAAGGTTCAGTTTTCTACATAATCCCCTGTTGGGGTTCTTTCTTTGTATGAGGAAATGTGTTTCATTCTACTTTGTTTTAGTGTTTGTCAAGTTCAGAATATTTAAACATTTTAAGGAAAAAATGTTTTTAAATGCAAGACTTGATTATCACATCCCTAGTACTGGAGACTAGCACTCTGATAATATTCCCAGGACTGATGTAATCAATCTGCAAACATAAGCGGTTTGAAAATTTCACCAGTTATATGGGAATCTCTCTTCAATACAGCCTCCCTGCTGGATCTACTTTACAATGACCTTTGTTGAGAATGTCTCTCTATTTTATACCTGAATTGGTGTTAAAGATCAGAGGATCATGTAGAACACAGCATCTCTGGTATCTTTAAAGGAATTTTGCATAACAAACTTGTTGGAGGAGGACCTTTGAATCAGTATTTGGTTCTACTGAATTAAATGCTTTTTTATAGTCAATAAACAATAAGCACAATGGAATCTTCTATTCAATAATTTTGATTAACTGTGATAAGTAAAGATATACTATACTATGGAATATCATTTCCAAAATCCTACCTGTTCCCTACCAAAACCCTCAACCAAGAATCCCTTCAATGAGTGTATAAACTATTCTCATTTAAAAATGTGTTACATTAAGTACATTAAGCAGCTACTATTTGAAAGGCTCTGGGGATATAAAGACAAAATCAGATTAGACAGAGGGACAGACAGATGGATACAGTGAAAGTTTATTCAGCCAAGGCCTCCACTGCATTATGAAAATTAGGAATTAATGTTGTAATAATGTTGTTGGTCTGGTATTCTTATAACTTTCCTAATTTAGGGATCTTATCAAAAGTGAGGAATGTGCTTAACTCCCCAAAGAAGTCAGAATGGTGATAACCCCAGGAGAATGTCCTTTTATCTAAAGAAAGCCATCCTTTTTTGTTTACCCTGACCAGACCAGGGGGATAGACCTTCTCTAAGGATTTGTGTCATAGGAGAGCTCCACGTGAATGACTCCTTGAATTTGTAATGAACATACACACTCCAAAACACCTAAGTAAGTAAATAACTTAATTGTGTAGATCTGATAACCAGATCTAAGTGTGTTTGGTTAACTAATCCACCATGGTCATTTCAGCCATCTTAGGATGGTAAGATTATTTTGATAATTTTTTATTCTCTTCAGCACCATTTTTGTTTTAGCCTCTCTATAAGCACATATAGAAAACTGACATTAGAACTTTGCTGTGGTGGCTCCACCATTCTGGTCAAAAGTTTGTTATAAAAATGTTTACGGATCTTTCTCATCATTTGTGTGATTGCTTTCTTTCCAAATTCATCCTTATTATGTGCTTGTGGTGACTCTGTTCAACTGGGTCTCCACCAAGCTTTCTTTAAATCGATTCTACTACCTACTTCTGTTTTAGGAGACGCTGCTGCTCATAATCTTATACCATCCCCCATAAGATTTTACAAAGTATATTCTAAACTAGTATTGTCTTTGGTTGCTGTGCCTTCCACTTGGAAAAATAAGTGTTTGTGGACTAAGGCTCTTTTTAGGCCTCTTAGGTCTCGTCTCCTCATTATGACCACTGATTTACATTGGTTAAATTTTTAAATGAAATTACTGTAATTGGTTCTCTCTTCTTTCTTCCATCTATTTCATTTTTCTACATCAATAACTTTTTAATAAGCCAGACTGGACTTGTTTTTGAACTTTCCATTTTTTATTCTTTGTTTTATATTTACTTTGATCTTTGCCCTAAAAAGTTGGTGTTCTAACTAAACAGACAACTAATTCAGGAATGATAATTATATCAACAATGAGTTGTTTCATAAGTTAAAGTATAATCATTTTTGGTTTTTGTTCTGCTATTCATCATGTCAGGGGCATGGTCTTGCAAAGTACTTTATAAATAGCATCTCATTTGAGTATCAAAAATACAGATTTGAGTCTTCTGCTTAATCTGCAAGTCTTTTCTCTCTCTTATTCCTTGTTCCTGATATATATTTTCCAATTTTTTTTTTTGCTACCTTCACCTATTCTTACCTTTACATGGAGGTCATGAGTATCATAGTATAGTATATGTTGATTTAATTTTAAGTTATTCGTAGAATTTTTCTATCTCTTTACCCTCTACAATGGATGCTGATGTGTAAGAATTATTTTAATAAGTCTTTTTCTTTGTCCCACGGGCTGGCCTGGCCTCAGGAAGCAGGCTCAGGCTGTTTGCTGCCTGGACCACTGGATCACAACTTGCTCTCCACTCTCATAACTTTTAAGGACCCAGTCACCTCTAAGAATCAGAGCAGGATGATAAAGAGGCATCCTCTATCCATTATCTATGTCCCTGTCATAGGTCCCCAATACAACTGCTTGAGAAAAGGGACTGTTTTCTATTTTTGTATCCCCAGCTTCTGGTCTAGTGCTTCACACACAGTGTATATTTAATAAATTAATAATTGAAAATCATGGAATCAGAGAATCTTAAAACCGGAAAGGGCTTCACAGGTTGTCTATTCTAATCCAACTTAGAACATCTTGCCAAACAGTGTTATCATCCAGTAGTGTCTATTTGAAGATTTCCTTTGACTGGGAATCCATTCAATTCAATGGTCATTACAGAATTACTTTTATAAATAATGCATTTATTAACACATACCAAGCTCATATTAAATTTCCTTCCTTCAAGGGGCATTCCACTGCCGAATTTTTCCTATTATGTTTATGCCTAGTCCTTTCCCTAGTTATAACCAAATAAAATCAACTTCTGATTAAATTTGTGTGTAAAAGATTTACAGAAAATGTTTAATCCCTAATTGGTTTTTCCTCATCACGCAATATCTTAAAATCAAAGAATTTCAGAGTAGAAATATTTTATAGATCTAAACATAGTATCTCCATTTTAGAGGAGGAAACACCTTCTTTACGACCTCCTTCAGCCA